>NC_082720.1:67301133-67901133 GCF_030144855.1 Hypanus sabinus | reverse complement strand
GGCTAGAGAGGACATGAAGGTCAAGCAAGGGCCCTGCAATCTTGTCTCCTGCCTCCTTCAATAACCTGGGCTAAATATCATCAGGCCCTGGTGACATCCACCTTTATACTCATTAGGAGACCCTGCACTTTCTCCTCCTTGACCTCAAAATGCTCTAACATATTTATACATTCAGTACTGATCTCCTGGTTCCTCATGTCCTTATCCTTGGTAAACACTGAAGCAAAGTACTCATTAACCACTTCACTCACATTCTCTGCATCCAAGCAAATGTACCCGTTTATCCTTGAGTGGTCCCACCCTCTCCCCAGTTATCCTCTTGCTTTTGATGACTTGGGATTCACCTTAATCTTTTTGCCAAGGACTTTTCATGGCCCTTTCTGAATTTCCTAATTCCCATCTTTAGTTCTTTTCTTGCTTCTTTATACTCTTGATGTGCTTCTTTTGATCCTAACTTCTGAAGCTTTTCCTTTTTCATCCTGACTAAATTCATCATCTCTCTGGACATCCAAGGTTCTCTTATCCTTCCATCTAATCAGAACATACCTTTCCTGTACTCTGGGCAAATGATAGTTAAACACCCTCCACACGTGGACTTGCCAGATAAAAGGTGTACCCAATTAACGCTTCTTAGTTCCCTCATAACTTGCTCTTCTCTAATTTAAAATTCTCCCACATGGACTGTAACTATTCTGATCTATAGCTACCTTGAACGTTAAGGAGTTGTGGTTCCGAAAAACAGGTCCAGTATGGCCACTCCTCTCATTGGACCATCCACCTATTGATTTAAGTAACCTTCCTGGAAACACTTAACAAATTCTGCTCCATCTAAACCCCTTACAATAAGAAGGTCCCAATTTATATCAGGAAGTTGATATCCCCCATGACAACACTCTTGTTATGTTTACCTATTTCCTTAATCAGCTCCTCAGTGTCCCAATGGCTCTTGGGAAGTCTGTAGTAAAATTCCATCAGTATGACTGCACCCTTCTTATTCCTGAGTTCCACCCAAATGGACTCCGTATCGACCCTCCATTATGTCACCTCTGAATGCATCTCTAATACTGTCCCTGATTAGTAGAGCAACACCCCTTTTATCTCCTCCTCTATTTTTCCTAAAACATTGAAAACCTGGTACATAAACCTTGCTCCTCTCTCAACCAAGCTTTAGTAATGGCTGCATCACCATTACCCATAATACTTTTAGCATTAAAATATGCACAGTTCAAACTATATCACTCATAATTTTGGTTATTTTGATTTTGCCTTTCAATATACTTTCCCTGACATCTACCTTCTGTCCCGATCATTCCCTTACTGACCTAGGGCTCCAGTTCCCAGTCCCTGCAAAACTAGGTTACCCTTCCTGAGTAGCAACAGCAAATCTCCCGGATATTGGTTCCTTTCCAGTGGAGGTGTAACCTGTCCCTCCTGTACAGGTCACAGGTCATAAAAGTCATTGTTGTACATCGTGACGACAGTAGTGAACTGTCCCTGACATAGAGTATACTTACATTATATACCTCCTGGTTCTTTAGTTCTTGCAGTGTGCTTATGATCTCCTGCAAGGGTCGACTTTCATTGCTTCTCTTCCGTATGACCCCACAGTTGGTGCTTACTATGATGTAAAAAAACAGAGCCACTATTTTCAGCATCTTGGTCTGGAGAGTTTGCTGTGTGACTACTGAACAAGTGATAATAAGGAGTATCACTAGAAGTTTGTGAATAACTGAAGTAGAAGCTCACTGTTATATATCCAAACGCCTGACGTCTTGGTGAAAACCTAAGGAGTGTTATCAAACCACATATTGTAAGATTAAGATACTGTATTTCAGAATTAATCAGCTCATGCGTTCAACACATAATCTAAGGTTCACCTTTTTTACTTTAGGGTAATCAGGAAGGAAATCCAACAATTGCTGGAATTGGCATAAGTGACTAATTGGTGACACATTGATCAAACAGATTACATTTAGGTAGTTTCCAATTTATGGTCTAAAAATAAGGCATAGACTGCTCGGGAAGAGATTTGGGGATATGTAGACTGATAACGAAATGTAATCCATTTTACGTATCACAGAACAGATTCGAGGGCATAATGCAAGCCTAATGGGGAAGGTGGGTGGAAACAAGTCTCTACCAAAGGAAGTGTAAGGCCCTTCGCACCGGGTCACCCTTGGACAAGGTGTTGCACCTGCTTATGTCCCGACCAGGGTGACATGAAGCCATGGGAGCAGGTGGTGGGTGGGTTGTATGAGCAGCTGGTGCATGTTACAAATCCTGCTTAAGCAGCCACTGACACCAGGCAGACAGTCTCTGAGAGTATTGATGATGGCTGGGGTCACCCGTCTTGTAAAGACACTGCCCAGAAGATGACAATGGCAAACCACTTCTGTAGAAAGATTTGTCAAGAACAACCATGGTCACGGAAAGACCATGATTGCCAGCATCAAAAGCCACAGTACATAGCAAATAAACGAATTGGAAAAGAGGGAGCCTTGAGATGTGGGAGCCAAAGGTGGAGTGGAAATTCATTACAAGTTCAAATGCTTATTTCTGTTCTTTCACTATAACAATGGAAGATTTCCATTGGCTTTTACCATTTTATGTGGAAATTATGCCGTTGTGCTCAGGAGTGAAACTATATAGAGTATACACAGTAGTATCAACACAAAAATCAAGGAGGGGACACAGAAATGCACCTGGATGCTTTTGATCAAGATATCATGAATTTGGAGATTTTGCTTCATTAAAAGGAATTGTCACAGGACTATAAAATATGTGGGGCATACCATCATAGACACTTTCATCCAATCACAAACAAGAGCAAATCTGCAGTTGCTGGAAATCCAAGCATCACATACAAAATTCTGGAGGAACTCAATAGGCCAGACTGCATCTATGGTAAAGAGTCCTGATGAATGGTCTCAGCCTGAAACGTCGACTGTACTCTATTCCATAGATGCTGCTTGGCCTGCTGAGTTCCTCCAGCATTTTGTGTGTGTCTGTTATGGTCACTGCATTAATTTTCCTCCAGGCAACATCCAATTACAACTATTTTCAATAGAATTATATGAAAGGACATCATCAAAAGATGATTCCTCAAAAAGGCGGCATCCATCATTAAGGACTCCCACCGCCCAGGACGTGCCCTCTTCTCATTGCTACTAACATGGAAGGCATACACTGAACGTTACAGGAACAGCTTCTTCCTCTCTGCTCTAGTAATTCAGAATTGTCCATGAACCCATGAAATCTACCTCCCTATTTTGCTCTCTTTTTGCACTACCTCTTGATTTTTTTTATATCTATATATTTTTCCTAATTGCGGCTTATAACACTTTATAATGTATTGCACAACAAATCTCACGACATGCATACGTCAGTGATAATAAATCTGGTTCCGAATCTGACTTGCAGAGAAGAACTTCTACTGTTTACTGATTGACAGGATGTAGTCAGAAGGTTTGCCAGTAGAGATAGAAATCATTTACTGTATTATAAATGACACATTGCAGAGACAGTTAGATAGGGACATCCATGAGAGGAAAAAGGAGAGCTATGCGGGAAGGAAACATTTAGTTGATCTTGAAGTAGGCTAAGATGTTGGCATGACATCGCGGTCTAAAGGACATGTACTGTGCCACACAGTTCTACATTCAGTGGCCACTTTATTCAGAGCACCTGCTCATTAATACAAATATCTCATTAGCCAATCATGTGGCAGTGCCTCAATGCATGAGAACATGTAGTATGGTCAAGAGATTTAGCGGTTGTTCAGACCAAACAAAAGAATGGGGAAGAAATGTGATCTAAGTAACTTTGATTGTAGAATGATTGTTGGTGTCAGACAGGATAGCTTGATTATCTCAGAAACTGCTGATCGCCTGGAATTTTTATGCCTGATAGTCTCTAGAGCAGCCTCTCTCAACCTTTTTTTCCCTAGAGAAACTCTTGAAATAATTTTCAGGTCTCAGGGAAGTCTTGCATTAAAATTATTATACCTACAGCTCATGGTACGTTAGTGTGAAGCTCATAATGCAAACCTAATAAATTTCTGTTAAATAACTGACTTGAGACAAAATGGGATTTAATTTTTCTAAAGGTAGACTCAATAGATGTAATTTAAATAAAAGTTGTAAATTGATTTTAGTTAATGCTATTTACAAGAAGAAAATTTATTCACAATATTGAATAGTAAAGTTACTAAAAACCATAAGCCAAAGGAATAGGAATAAAAGTATAGCCTAAGACACAATTTTATACAAGACTTTGAAAAAAACATTTTCTTACTAAGTAACATGATCGTGCTCAAATATAGACCTAGCATGTGAAATGTGTCCTTTTTGTTTGCTGCACAAATACTCAATTTTGGGTTGAAGTTGAGATAATTTAATTAAATTGAACTTAATTGGTACATTGCATCTGTTTTCACTTTGGAAGACACTAGTAGTGTGCCAGAGGTCTGTGAGTGTCACTAGACACTAGGATACTACAGCACAGTACAGGCCCTTTGGCCCTGGATGTTGTACTGACTCATATTCCTTAAAAAAGTACTAATCCCACACTACCCCCATGACACTCGGTTTTTCTTTCATTCATGTGCCTGTTCAAGAGGCTCTTAAGTATTCCTAATGTTTTACCCTCCACCACCATACCTGGCAAGTCATTCCAGGCACCCACAGTCCTTTGTGTAAAAAACCTACCCATGATGTCTCCCCTAAACTTCCCTCCCTTAACTTTGTATGTATGCCCTCTGGTGTTTGCTATTCGTGTCTGGGAAACAGGTACTGGCTATCCACCCTATCTATGCCTCTCATAATCTTGTAGACCTCTATCAAGTCCCCTCTCATTCTTCTATGCTCCAAAGAGAGAAGTCCCAGCTCTGCTAACTTTGCCTCATATGACTTGTTTTCCAATCCAGGCAACATCCTGGTAAATCTTCTCTGCACCCTCTCCAAAACTTCTATAATAAGGTGACCAGAACTGAACACAATGTTCTAAGTGTGGTCTCACCAGAGATTTGTAGAGTTGCAACATGACCTCTCTACACTTGAACCCAGTCCCCCTATTAATGAAGCCTAGCATCCCATAGGCCTTCTTAACTATCCTATCAACCTGTGCAGCGACCTTGAGGGATGTATGGATTTGAACCCCAAGGTCCCTTTGTTCATCCACACTCTTAAGTAACTGACCATTAACCTTGTACTCAGCCTTCTGGTTTGTCCTTCCAAAATGCATCACCTCACACTTATCCGGATTGAACTCCATCTGCCATTTTTCTGCCCAACTCTGCATCCTGTCCATATCCTCTTGTAAACTTCGACAACCTACAGCTCCATCCACAACTCCTCCAATCTTCGTGTCATCCGCAAACTTACTCACCCATCCTTCCACCTCTTCATCCAGGTCATTTATAAAAATCACAAAGAGATGGGGTCCCAGGACAGATCTTTGCAGCACTCCACTAGTCATAGACCTCCAGGCAGACTACTTTCCTTCCACAACTACCCTCTGCTTTCTTCATTTAAGCCAATTTTTTTATCCAAACAGCCAAGGTTCCACTGATCCCATGCCTCATGACTTTCTGGATGAGTCTCTTGTAGGGGACCTTATCAAAGGACTTGCTAAAATTCATGTAGACCACATCTACCACCCTACCCTCAACTTATTTTGTTACCACTTCAAAAAACTCAATTAGGCTTGTGAGGCACGACCTTCCCTTCACAACACCATGTTGACTATCCTTGAGTAGACTGTACTTCTCCAAATGCTCGTAGATCCTATCCTTAAGAATCCTTTCCAATAGTTTGCAGACCACCAACGTAAGACTCACCAGTCTATAGGTCACAGGATTCCCCCTATTACCTTTCTTAAACAAGGGAACTACATTTGCCATTCTCCAGCCCTCCGGCACCTCCCCTGCAGCCAAAGTGGTATCAAAGTTCATAGCTACTGCTCCAGTGATCTCTTTTCCCACTTCCCACAGCAACCTGCAGTATATCACTTCCGGCCCTGGGGACTTATTAATCTTGATGTTTTTAAGAAGATCCAACACTTCTTCCTTAATCTCCACATTGTCCAGCATACAGGCCTGCTCAATTTCGACCTCACCCTGATCAAGGTCCTTTTCACTTGTGAATACTGAAGCAAAGTATTCATTTAGGACTTCCCCAAACACCCCTGCCTCCAGACACATGTTGCCTTCTTTATCCTTTAGCAGCCCAACCTTCAGTCTTGTCATCCTTCTGTTCTTCACATACACATAGAACGCCTTGGAGTTCTCCTTAGTCCTACATACCAAGGCCATCTCATGCCCCCTTTGAGCTCTCCTAAGTCCTTTCTTAAGCTCTTTCCTGGCTACCCTATATTTCTCATGAGCCCCTCCTGCTTCGTGCTTCTTATATCTAACATATGCTTCCTTCCTCCTTTTGACGAGTTGCCTCACTTGTTTTGTCAGCCACAGTTCCCTTTTCCTACCATTTTTTCCTTGTCTCAGCGGGCAAACCTATCCTGAACTCAGTACAAGTGGTCCCTAAACTTCCTTCACATTACTTCTGTGCTTTCACCCTTGAACATCTGCCAGGGAGCAGGAGACAGTGCTATTGCTATAAAGGAAAATGTACAAGGCAAACTCAAGGGTCTTAAGGTGGATAAGTCACTTGGACCAGATGGACCACGTCCCAGAGTCCTGAGAGAGATTGCTGAAGTGATAGCAACTGCATTGGTCATGATTTCCAGAATAACTTGATTCTGGCATAGTCCCAGAGGACTGGAAGACTGCAAATGTCATGCCACTCTTGAAGAAGGGAGAAAGACAAAAGAAAGGAAATTATAAGCCAGTTAGCCTAACCTTAGTGGCTGGGAAAGTGTTGAAGTCTAGTATTAAGGATGGGGTACTTGGAGACTAATGATAAAATAAGTCAAAGTCAGCATGGTTTTCATAAAATGAAATAAAACATAGAGAATCTACAG
Organism: Hypanus sabinus; assembly: GCF_030144855.1. NCBI lineage: Eukaryota > Metazoa > Chordata > Chondrichthyes > Myliobatiformes > Dasyatidae > Hypanus > Hypanus sabinus. The sequence goes on along the minus strand of NC_082720.1, from coordinate 67,894,158 downwards.
CACATTACAGCCCTTCGGCCAACAACGGTGTGCCGACCATATAACCTACTCTAGAAGCTGCCTAGAATTTCCTTACTGCATGGCCCTCTATTTTTCTAAGTTCCATGTACCTATCTAAGAGTCTCTTAAAATACCCTATTGTAACCGCCTCTATCACCCTTGCTGGCAGTGCATTTCATGCACCCACTACTCTGTGAAAAAACTTACCTCTAACATTTCTCTTGCACCTTAAAACTATCCCCCCCCCCCCCCCCCCGTGTTAGCCACTTCAGCCATGGGAAAAAAACCTCAGGCTATCCACACAATCAGTGCCTCTCCTCATCTAATACACCTCTCTCAGGACACCTTTCATCCTCTGTCGCTCCAAGGAGAAAAGGTCAAATTTACTCAACCTATTCTCATGCTCTCCAATCCAGACAACATCTTTCTAAATCTCCTCGGCACTGTCTCCACAGCATCCACATCCTTCCTGTATTGAGGTGACCAGAACTGAACACAGTACTCCAAGTGGGGTCTAAGGTCTTATACAACTGTAACATTACCTCACAGCTCTTGAACTCAATCCCATGGTTGATGAAGGCCAACACTTCATACACCTTACCAACACTGTCAACCAGTGCAGCTGCTTTTAGTGACCTATGGACACGGACCCCAAGATCTCTCAGATCCTCCACACTGCCAAGGGTCTTATCATTAATATTATAGTCTGTCTTCAAATTTGACCTACTTATATGGGTTGAACTCCATCTGCCACTTCTCAGCCCTATTGATGTCCCGCTGTAACCTCTGACAACCCTCCAGACTATCCACTACACCCCCAACTTTTGTGTCATCAGCAAACTTCTAACCCATCCTTCCACTTCCTCATCCAGGTCATTTATAAAAATCTCAAAGAGAAGGGGTCCCAGAACAGATCCATGAGGCACACCACTGGTCACTGACCTCCATGCAGAATACCAACCATCCACAACCACACCTTGTCTTCTGTAGTCAAGCCAATTCTGGATCCACAAAGCAGGGTGTCCTTGGATCCCATGCCTCATTACTTTCTGAATGAGCCTCACATGGAGAACCTTATCAAATGCTTTACTGAAATCCATATACACTACATCCAGAGATCTACCTTCATCAATGTGTTTTGCTACATCCTCAAAGAATTCAATCAGTTTTGTAAAGCATGACCTGCCCTTGACAAAGCCATGTTGACCATCCCTAATCAGATTATGTCTGTGCAAATGTTTATAAATCCTGCCTGTCAGGATCTTCTCCAACAACCTGCCCAATAGTGAAGTAAGACTCCCTGGTCTACAATTTCCTGAGTTATCTCTATTCTCTTTCTTGAACAAGGGAACAACGTTTGCAGCCTTCAAATCCTCTTGCCTTCTCCCATCCCTATTGATGATGGAAAATTCATCACCAGAAGCTCAGCAATCTCCTTCCTTGCTTCCCACAGTAGTCTTGGGTATATTTTGTCTGGTTCCGGGGAATAACCTAACTTAAATACCTCCAGCACATCTTCTTTCTTAATGACTATATGTTCAAGCTTTTCAGTCCATTCTAAGTCATCCCCACAATTTCCAAGGTCCTTTGCACTAGTGAATACTGAAGCAAAGTATTCATTAAGTACCTCCGCTACCTCCTTCGGCCCCCACTCATGTTTCAACTCATTCCTGATCAGTACTATACTCTCATCCTCTTGCTCTTCACATACTTGTAGAATGCCTTGGAGGTTTCCTTAATCCTGTTCACAAAGGCCTTTTCATGGCCCCTTCTGGCTCACCTAATTTCATTCTTGAACTCCTTCTTGGCATCTTTGTAATTTTCTAGAGCTCTAACAGTACCTAGTTTCTCAAACCTTTTGTAAGCTTTTCTTTTCTTCTTAACTAGATTTTCTATGCCCTTTTTTACACCATGGTTCCTTTAGCCTACCATCCTTTCCCTGCCTCAATGGAACATACCTATACAGAACACCATGCAAATGTTCCCTGGACATTTGCCACATTTCTGCTGTGCATTTCCCTGGGAACATCTGCTCATAATTTATGTTCCTAAGTTCCTGCCTAATGATATCATATTTCCCTCTACCACAATTAAATGTTTTCCCAAATATTCTGCTCCTATCCTTCTCCAGTGCTTTGGTAAAGGAGACAGAGTTGCTATCACTTCCTCCAAAATGCTCTTCCACCAAGAGATCTGACACTTGCCTAGGTTCATTTCCCAATACCAGATCAAGTACAGCCTCTCGTCTTGTAGGCTTATCTACATATTGAATCAGGGAACTTTCCTGAACATACCTAACAAACTCTACCCCACCTAAATCCCTTGCTCTAAGGAGATGCCAGTCAATATCAGGAAAGTTAAAATCACCCATCACAACAACCCTATTATTATTGTCAAGAAATCTTGCCTGACAAATCTGTTAGAGTTCTTCGAGGAAGTAACAAGCAGGCTGGACAAAGGAAAGGCAGTGGATTTACTTAGATTTTCAGAAGGTGTTTGATAAGGTGCAACACATGAGGCTGTTTAACAAGATAAATCCTATGGCGTTACAGGAAAGGTACTGGCATGGACAGCAGAATGGCTGACAGGCAGGAGACAGTGAGTGGAAATAAAAGGGGCCTGGCTGGCTGCTGATAACTAGTGGTGTTCTTCAGGGGTCAGTATTGGGACTGCTACTTTTCACATTGTTTGTCAATGATTTAGATAATAGAATTGATGGCTTTCTGGCAAAGTTTGCAGATGATATGAAGATGGGTTGAAGGGTAGGTAGTGCTGAGGAAGTAATGCAATTAGAAAAATAGAAACAGAAAACCTACAGCACAATACAGGGCCTTCGGCCCACAAAGCTGAGCCGAACATGTCCTTATCTTATAACTACCTAGGCTTACACATTTTTTCTAAGCTCCATGTATCCATCCAGGACTCTCCTAAAAGGCCCTATCATTTCCGCCTCCATCACTGCCGCCGGCAGCCCCTCACCATTCTCTGCGTAAAAAAACTTGCCCCCGACATCTCCTCTCTACCTAGGACTTAGACAACTTGGAAGAATGGGAAAATAAGTGGCACAAGGAAAACAGTGTTGGGAAGTATACGATAATGCATTTTGGTAAAAGGAACAATAGTGCAGATTATTATCCAAATGGGGTGAAGGTTCAAACATCATAAGTGCTGAAGGACTTAGGAGTCCTCGTGCAAGACTCCCAGAAGGCTATTTTACAAGTTGAGTCTGTGGTAAAGAGGCAAATGCAATGTTGGCATTTATTTCAAGGGGAATATAATGTAAAAACAAGGAGATAATGTTGAACCTTTATAAGACACTAGTCAGGCCACACTTGTAGTATTGTCAACAGTTTTGGGCCCCATATCTCAGAAAGAATGTGTTGTTATTGTAGGGAGTCCAGAGGAGGTTCATGAGGATGATTCTGGGAATGAAGGGCTTAACATAAGAGGAATGTTTGGGAGATTTGGGCCTGTACTCACTGGAATTTAGAATAATGCAGGGGGATCTCATTGAAACCTATCGAATGAGAAAGGACTAGATAGACTAATCCCTCTAGCAATGAAGGCCAACATTCCATTTGCCTTCTTGATAGCCTGCTGCACCTGCAAACCAGCCTTTTGTGATTCATGCACATCCACTCCCAAGACCCTCTGCACAGCGGTTTGCTGCAATTTCTTACCATTTAAGTAATAATCTGTCCTTTCATTTTTCCTTCCAAAGTGGATGACCTTGCATTTACCAACTTCATACTTCATCTGCCAGACCCTTGCCCACTCACTTAACCTATCTATATCTCTCTGCAGACCCTCTGTAACTTCTGCACAGTTTGCTTTTCCATTCAATTTAGTTTCATCAGCAAACTTAGATACATTACACACGGTCCCCTCTTCCAGATTGTTAATGTTTATTGTGTTCAAGTGCGAGTCCAGTACCAACCCCTGTGGCACACCACTCAACAATGATTGCCAACCAGAGTAACACACAAGCATCCCAACTCTCCGCTTTCTATTTGTCAACCAATCCTCTATCCACGCTGATACATCACCTACAACTCTATGTGTCCTTATCTCATGGATTAATTTCTTATGTGGCACCTTATTGAACACCTTCTGGAAATCCAAGTAAATAACGTCCATCTGTTCCCCTCTATCCACTGCACTCATTATATACTCAAAGAACTCTAGTAAGTTTGTCAAACAGGACCTGCCTTTGTTGAATCCATGCTGCATCTGCTTGAGGGACCCATTTCCTACCAGATGTCTTGCTATTTCTTCTTTAATGATAGCTTCAAGCATTTTCCCAACTGCAGTTGTTAAACTAACTGGTCCAGAGTTACCTGGCATTTGCCTACATCAGTTTTTGAACAGTGGCATGACATTCGCCACCTTCCAATCTGCCGGAACTTGCCCAGGGTCCAGAGAATTTTGGTAAATTATAACCAAAGCCACTACTATAAATTTTGCCTTTTTTTTTACAGTACTCTGGGATGCAGGACCAGGGGACTTATCTACCTTCAGGCCCACCCACAAGTTTTCTCAGCACTACCTCTTTAGTGATAGCTATTGTATTGCAGTCCTCATCTCCCATTGTATCCATAACATCTCTCTTTGACATGTTAGATGTGTCCTCCACTGTTAAGACAGACACAAGATAGTCATTTAAAGCCTCATTCATTTCCTCATTACCCAATACCAATTCCCCCTTCTTGTCCTCCAAGGGACCTACATTCACTTTAGCCACTCTTTTCCACTCGATGTAATTATAAAAACTTCTGCTATCTGTTTTTATATTTTGTGCTAGTTTATTTTCATCATCTAGATTCCCTTTCTTTATTGCTCACTTAATGATACTTAATTGCATTTTAGAATTTTCCCAATCTTCCAGTTTCCCCCTACTCTTGGCGACATTGTACGCATCAACTTTTAGATTGATGCCTGTTTTTATTTCCTTAGTTATTCAAAGCTGGCTCTCCCCACCGTTACTGTCCTTGCTTTTAACTGGAATATACATCTGTTGAGGATGCTTCCTATGGTGGGGTATCCAGAACTAGAGGGCACAGCTTCAAAATTGAGGGGTGATCCTTTAGAATAGAGGTAAGGAGGAATTTTGTTAGCCAGAGGGTATTGACTCTGTGGAATGCTCTGCCACAGAGTGTGGTGGAGGACAAGTCCATGCATATATTTAAGGTAGAAGTTGATAGTTTCTTGATTGGTCAGAACATCAAAGGATATTGGCAAGAAGGCAGGTGTATGGGGTTCAGTAGGTTCCGTGATCAGCCATGATGGAATGGCGGAGCAAACTTAATGATCTAAATGGCCTGAATCTGCTCCTAGCCTTACAGTTTTATAGTCTTATAAGCACACATGGATTTCACCTTCAACTGAAATTAGATGATTTCTATTCTTGCTTTTTATGCTTGTTAAACAAGAATAAGCTTGCTCACACATGTAAGAAGGTGAAAACTGCAGCAAAATGTTTATTGCTTTTCAATGAATGGCAGCATACTCTTTTTTCACAGAAATCCAGAACTTGTCAAGGAGCAGGTCAGTAAATCTCACCTTCAGTACACGATCAAACTGCAGCTCACAAAGTTCTTCCTCTTCTCTCAAAGTCAAGTTCTCAGGCTGAGCAGAAGATTCAGAGGAAGGGTCCATCACCAAGTCATACACTTGTGTTGAAAGGGAGGAAAAATAATGTTCAATTTTGTTCTGCATTTTTCCCAGGTGGTTTTCAATATGACTTTAGACTTTCCAATATCCTTCCTCACTCTCAAGCCCAAGCAGCAGTGAAAATATTTCAAGGTTTCCTTTGGCAGCATGATTTTTCCAAAGATTCAGTTTCTTTTTAAATCTAAGAATCCTTGTCACTTGAAATGAAAACATTTTCTCCAGGGCCTTGCAGAGACTTATTGAACTCATTAATATAATGAAAAATGTCTGCTATGCTCATCAGTTTCTCAAGTCATTCTTCATCTTCAAAGCACTCAGCAAAATCTGGCCTCCTAGACAAACCTGTTCTTTCCAGATATGATGACAAAACATTAAATATATCTTGGTCTTTGCTTGTTTCGGGCAGCTCTTTGCAGCAGAAAAAAAAAGTTTTCTTGAATTTCACCATCATTTACAAATCTTACAAATACTACAACATGACATTTATTGGTGAAATCTGTTGACTCATCAACCTGGATAGAGAAGCTGTTATTTTTCAGTTTATCGCACAAAGCCTCTTCAGCATCATGTGACATGTTATCAATACATCAACTTATCATACTGTCTGAGTGTGAAACCTTTTCAGTTTCTCATACTGCTTCTTGGCCTAGCATTTTACCCACTTTAATTTTACATGCTGGGATTATTAGGTTCTCACTAACTTTCCTTTTTTGGGTAATAAGTTCTACAACCAAATAACTTGCTTGCTGGGTCACTTTACTGACTGTGACTTTATTAATAAAATATTAAATTATTAATAAAAGCTTAACTGTTTGTTTTGAGATTCCAATAGCCATTTAAAATAATCAGGACTTTTATGTGTCATATGGCTATGATTTGTATTTTCAATTTTGCTAGAACTATTGCTGCATTTCTAAGTTTCTTGCCACAGACAAGGCACAATGGAACAGGACAACTCGGATCACCAGTCCATGTAAAATTAATTGATACGTAGCTTTCATTGTAAAGATGGACTTTTTGTGTCTATTTTTGCACTAGTGCAGTGAAATGACTCAGAAGATTGTAATTCTTCATCATTAACCTTCCAGAATTGTCCGTAGGCCCAGGCCTAGAATCCTCCTCTTGCATCTCACAATTTCTCTTCAAAAATCACCAAACTGGACCATCGGAAATTTCTGTAAAGCACAGAGGTTAGTACAATATGCATTTTACACAAGGAGAGACTGACTTCACAGCTGAAGTTGGGTGAGTCTTTTCAGTGCTTGGAAAACACACTTTAAACTCCTCAACAGCCTTCTATCTTCCCTTCCCCGTGCAATACAGTGCTCACCAGTTATCAATGGCCTCCTCTATCTCATGTCAAAAACTGAGAATGTACTCAACCAAATAAGAACAGTCCCACTGTGCACTACCTTACTGGGCTGAGAGACCTCTAGCAAGATTGCAAACAGAGCTGCTTCTCACTACCCACCACTGTGAGCACTAGCATTGTGTGCTGCAGAAAGTTCAAATCACAATGTTTATTTTTTTTAACTCACGATCTCTCTCGGAACCCCTAGCAACCACTCATGAAACTCTAGGCTTGGAACCCCAGTTGGGAAGCCCTGCTCTGGAGTTCCTGGTGAATGGTATAAAGAAAAAAAACATCCAATGAGAGGCAGTTCTGTGGGCAAAAATGCCTTGTTAGTGAGAGAAGTTAAAGGAAAATGGCCAGACTGGTTCAAGCTGGCAGGAAAAGGACAGTAATTCAGATAATCATGCATTACTACAGCAATGTGCAGAAGAGTACCTCTGAAAGCACAACACATCAAACTTTGAAGGGGATGGTTACAGCAGCAGAAGACCACAAACTTACAGTCAGTGGCCACTTTATTTCTTACAGAAAGAAGGAGATTGCCCTGATGCACGTTTTCCTAAAGTAGATGCAAATTCAGAACTTCATTAAATCCTTTGGAACTCTCAACATCACCATGTTCCAGAGTGAGTCCAAATGTAGTCTGGCCACAGGATGCAGTCATCAGTGAGCCACAAGATCAGCAACAAGCTCATATGACCAGTAATATCCACATCTTATGAGAAGGAAGAGCTGATTGGGATTATTATTTTGTGGGTTCAAACTGCATTCCAAATTATGGGTGAGTCATTATTGTTGTGTATTTAATATTTCAGTAATATTTGAGTAAAATTGTAAATATATTGTGTGATTAAGCATACTTTGTTGTTTACATAATTAATTATGAGTCCATGTAAAAGTGCTTAAATGGCAAATGTTATTATGCCAGAAGTGGAGAGTGAGCAGTTTCAAGTTCCTGGCTATCAAGATCTCTGAGAATCTAAGCTAGTCCCAACATATCGATGCAGTTATAAAGAAGGCAAGGCAGCGACTGTACTTAATTAGGAGTTTGAAGAGATTTGGTATGTCAACAAATACACTCAAAAACTTCTATTGATGTACCATTGAGAGCATCACTCTCTGGTATGGAGGGGCTACTGCAAAGGACTGAAAGAAGCTGCAGAGGGTTGTAAATCTAGTCAGCTCCATCTTGGGTACTTGCCTACAAAGTTCCCAGGACATCTTCAAGGAGCGGTGTCTCAGAAAGGCAGTGTCCATTACTAAGGACCTCCAGCACTCAGGACATGCCATTTTCTCACCGTTACCATCAGGTAGGAGGTACAGAAGCCAGAAGGCACACACTCAAGCGATTCAGAAACAGCTTCTTCCCCTCTGCCATCCGATTCCTAAATGGTCACTACCTTACTTTTTAATACGTATTAATTCTGCTTTTTGCATGATTTTTGATCTATTCAATATTTGAATACTGTAATTGATTTACTTATTTATTATTATTGTTTTTTTTCCCTATATATTATGTATTGCATTGAACTGCAAAGTTCACAGATTTCATGACACATGCCGAAGATAATAAACCTGATTCTGATGCCACATGTGCATGACTTACAAAAGTAAAAACAAAACAATGACACTCATGTCCTGGTTCTGTGTTTTTCAATTAGTTCTATATTTTGGAGTTTTAAACAAATAAAAGTGGTGACAAGGGTGCCATTGGAAAACTCAAACATAACTACTCATCCTTTTTCTGCAGTCATACTGAAGGGTCTCAGCCCAAAACATCGATGCTGCCTGGCCTGTTGAGTTCCTGCAGCATTTTGTGTGTATTGCAAGTGTTACGTATCCCGTAACTGGATCACTTACCAGCAAAGATAGAGAGGTCCATTGAAGTCTGATGGCACTATTTTCAAAAGATTTTATTTATAAAGGTGCACAAAATAAGGTTAATGCAAACATTCAGATAGTATACGTCATCAATACTCAATCTAAAGCGCAGGTATAGTAATAATAAGAAATAAGCTCTATCGTTGTCTAGGGGTAATAATTTGTCTGATGGAAATATAAAAGTCTCTCGAGTTCATGCAGGCTTTCTGCCATTTGTGGAGGGGGGGGGAGGGTGCTGAGTTTCACGTGTCAGAGAGAGAAAGAGATTGGTGGTGAGAAAAGAAACTTGCCCTTCCTTTTTGCCGCAAACCATTGAATCGGGAACGTGGGTTCCCCGTTGTCAGTTCGAAGTCCTTTTCAATGTTATCAGCCACGTGTTTCCCAGGCAAAAGGGGAACGAAACCACACGTGGCTTCCGAATAGCTTCCCGGTATCACAGGAGCGATGAGCGATGGTGTCTCCTCCTGGTGCGTCGCTGAGAGACTGCCCCCTGCAGCCTACCTTTTATCTGGACTTGCAGGGTTGTAGATGTCAATCAGGGTGGGGTAATGCAATCCCCCAGACAACATTGCCTGAGGGTGTGCACGTAGCCCAGCCCACGTTGACCTGAGGGCTGGCACGTAGTATAGGATTGTAATTCACAAAGGTGTCTCCAAGAAACAATGGCTGTTTTCCATGGCTTTGTCTTGCTGAGGGGCCAGGCCACATTCATTAAACCTTGAGGCTTCTCTCTCATTTCCTGAGTCCAAGACCCGAATTAATAGTAATCTGGTGATTCTCGAGAGGGAGGGGGCTGGGATCATAACACCTCCCCTCTTAAAAAACATTTTTACCAGCGGTTAAAACGGACTGGTACAGAGTCTTACAGGATTTTTGAATCTAACACAATACACAAACTTTTCTTTTCACAGAGTACTACCATTATACATTCAAGTCAGTATCTAAACAGTTAACGATTACAGAGTCCCTTTCTTTAATATCTTAACATCGTGTACCGTACTAAAGTCTTGTAGCATCAGATTTCAATTTAATAACCACCTATTTTTTTTTCTTTCCTTCAGCAACAAAACTAAGGAGGTTTGATCTTAGCTTAGGTGCGTCTACAAAAGTTTATGCAAATACTAATCGTTTCGGTCCTTTTACTTCACCGGCAGGTCTCCAAAGGGGCTGTCTTTATTATTCACAGGCTTTGGCGCAAACCCGTACAACCTGCTTTGCTGTTTAAAATGGCATCCCCATTAACCATCGCCTCTTTTCCGGTGAGTTCCCCCCCCCCCCGTGGGGAACTTGAGTAATTTGGCGTGGTGAACTCCCACCCGCCTCGTTCATCCGGGTTATTTTATCAACACCATGCCCCAAACTTAGACCATTTCCACCCAATTCTTTAATTTTACCCAGGTGGCTAGCCCTTTTGTCAGGACCCTTCAGGCTATTGGTTTTTAATTCGAACTCTTTGTTCAAGTAGCATTTCGAATGCAGCCTCTTCACACCCCATCCTGGCATAACAATAGAGTGGGGGGCCCCGCTATCTCCCGGCTCACTCTGTGAGCGATCTGCCAGGTTTAAGATTTCTTCATTCGATTTGGGAACTACAGATTTTCCGTTTCCTTCAATAATGATCCTCATCCCCCCATTCTTAAATTCTGCATTAATTTTGAACCCACCTTCGAGTATAAACACCGGGGAACTCACACTTCCCCCGGTTACCAAGGTTAACCCTTTTCCACTGAACCAAGTCTATCTGAATCACGAGGACGGCTGTTTCGTTCAACTGAATCAAATACCTCAGACTTTTCCTGAGCTCCATTACCGGGTTCAGTACCATGTGCATCCCCGTCTTGGACACACTCAAACGGGACATTGGCCTCTTCCAGGCTTTCAACACCCGTACCTTTTTCAAATTCTAACTTCCCCCGATCCTCCCAGTTACTCTCTGGGCAGCTCCCACCCGGGGAAGGCGCAACCCTGCGAGCTGAAACAACCTCCTCGGCCCTTTCAGCAGACCCCTTCGAGGCAAGGGTACCCTTTCCAACTAGGACTGCCCTCATCTTATTATCGGGAACACCTTTAGAACTCTCAACTTCTTCAAACAATTCTGCCAAACCAGACAGATCATCCATGTCCAACTCTGGACCTTTTAACAGCTTTATCTGTTTCTGATCTTTATTTCCTACCTCTAGGACCTTTTTCTTCACTAAGGGCAGATCTATCTCCTCTCCCTTACCCCCTTTCACTTTACTACTCTTCGTTTTACCACCCTCTAAACCCTCATGGCACAGGGTCGATAAAGACGTCTCGGCCAAATCAAAACTAGCCAGATTTAAACTGCTCTCATTCTCAGCTGCCTCTCTTGACAGGCTGCGAGTGACTGCGCATGTGAGATAGCCCTTGGATGCTAGGGGTGGGACCTCAACACACACCGGTCGGCGGGTCATCGTCATGGCTGACCAAACCTTACCCCCTGCTAAATCGTTTCCAAGAAGGACGTCCACGTCAGTTCGCGGGAATTCTGATGGCACCCCTATTTCAACTGATCCATACACAAGCTCACAATCCATAACGACCTTATATAAGGACACCATTTCTATCCTTTTATTTATACCCTGCACCACGACCATTCCCCTTCTCCGACCAAAATCTAGTACCTTTCTGCTGATCAACGATAGCTCCGTCCCTGTGTCTCTCCAGATTCGTACGGGAATTGGTGTGTCTCCCTCCTTCATGGACACGGTTCCGTGGGACAGACAAGTCTCCGATCCTTCTCGTACTCTGTCTACCCGGGGCTCTCTTGTCGATTTTCTGATTACCACCGCACACCCGATAGGGACTGCTGCTTTCCCTTTTTCTGGCTCCTTTCTCGGAGCAAAGCACCGAGACGCAACATGCCCGCTCTTCCCACAATTAAAACAGGTCAAGCCCGGAAATCTCTGGCCGCCTGGCCTTTCCCCCTTTCCCTTATCACTAGCTCCCGGTGGGACCTCTGCCTCACTCGACGGACTTTCTCGATCGTTCCCACGGTCTCTCGGGTAACTTTTTGTCAAGGAAAACTTTGCCTTGTGGGTTAGGGCATATTCATCTGCGAACCTAGCAAATTCTGAGATGGACTTATTCGACCTCTCATTCAAATACATCCGGATCTCTTCCAGAACACAACCTTTAAATTCCTCAATCAAAAGTAATTCCCTGAGATGCCCATAATCCTCCACCTTTTCCGCGGTGCACCAACAGTCCAAGAGCACACCCTTCTCATGGGCTAGCTCCATATACGTTTGATTCCACCCTTTCCTTAAATTTCTGAAATTTTTTCTATAGGCTTCAGGTACTAGCTCGTAACCCCGGAGAATGACCTCCTTTACTTGGTCATAATTCCCTTCCCCTTCCGTGGACAACGCTGCATATGCCAGCTGTGCTTTCCCTCGTAACACACTTTGTAACAACGCCACCCACTGTGCTCTGGGCCACTGCTGATTCACTGCCACCTTTTCAAAAAGCAAGAAATAACTATCAACATCCGTCTCCTCAAAGGGGGGGACCAACCTCAACGCCCGACTAACATCAAACCGCTCCTCTCGGTCTGACCCTTGATCTCTTTGCTCATTCCTTATCTTCTCCATCTCCAAGTCATGTTTCCTCTGTTTCTCTTTCTCCTCATACTCTCTTTGCTTTTCCGCTCGGTCCCTCTCTCTCTCGGCCTGTTGCTTCTCTTTCTCAGCTGCTTCTAGCTCTTTTAGCTGAATTTCATGCTGTCTTTGCCTCTCAGCTTGGTCCTGCTCCTTTTTCACCTCTAACCCCTTTAGTTGGAGCTCATGGTCCCGTTTCACCTCTAGCTCCTTTAGGTGGAATGCCTGCTCCCTTTCTTTGTCTGCCCTTTCTTTCTCTCTCTCAGCTGCTTCCAGCTCTTTTACCTTAATTTCATGTTCCAACCTTAATTTCTCCACCTCTAACTGAGCCGTCCCACTTGTTGGTACCTTTTCAGGGATATCTTCCAATACCTCAGCTTCAAACACATTCTTCCCAACGTAATACTGAGTTATGGCCCTTCGCACCTCCCGCTTTTTCATGGACGACCTCACTTCTGCGAGATTCAACCCCTTCCCCAAATTTAACAAGTCTGATTTGGTGGCCGCTAGCGCCCCCACAGTCATGTTTTTCATAAATTCACCCACGTCCATCTTTGCTGGTTTCCCGTCTGGCTACCCGCATAACCAGATTCAAGTTTGGACTTACAAGCCCGATTCACTGGCCTCCCAATTTGGTGTCAAATCCCGAGACGAGAAACCCCAAGTTGTTACGTATCCCGTAACTGGATCACTTACCAGCAAAGATAGAGAGTTGAAGTCTGATGGCACTATTTTCAAAAGTTTTTATTTATGAAGGGGCACAAAATAAGGTTAATGCAAACATTCAGATAGTATACGTCGTCAATACTCAATCTAAAGCGCAGGTATAGTAATAATCAATAAGAAATAAGCTCTATCGTTGTCTAGGGGTAATAATTTGTCTGATGGAAATATAAAAGTCTCTCGAGTTCATGCAGGCTTTCTGCCATTTGTGGAGGGGGGGGGAGGGTGCTGAGTTTCACGTGTCAGAGAGAGAAAGAGATTGGTGGTGAGAAAAGAAACTTGCCCTTCCTTTTTGCCGCAAACCGTTGATTCGGGAACGTGGGTTCCCCGTTGTCAGTTCGAAGTCCTTTTCGATGTTATCAGCCACGTGTTTCCCAGGCAAAAGGGGAACGAAACCACACGTGGCTTCCGAATAGCTTCCCGGTATCACGGTAGTGATGAATGATGGTGTCTCCTCCTGTTGCGTCGCTGGGAGACTGCCCCCTGCAGCCTACCTTTTATCTGGACTTGCAGGGTTGTAGATGTCAATCAGGGTGGGGTGATGCAATCCCCCAGCCCACATTGCCTGAGGGTGTGCACGTAGCCCAGCCCACGTTGACCTGAGAGCTGGCACGTAGTATAGGATTGTAATTCACAAAGGTCTCCAAGAAACAATGGCTGTTTTTCATGGCTTTGTCTTGCTGAGGGGCCAGGCCACATTCATTAAACCTTGAGGCTTCTCTCTCATTTCCTGAGTCCAAGACCCGAATTAATAGTAATCTGGCGATTCTCGAAAGGGAGGGGGCTGGGATCATAACACAAGTATTTTCAGAATCAGAATCAGGTTTAATATCACTGGCACTAAGTTAAATTTATTAACTTAGTGGAAGCAGTACAATGAAATTCATGCTGATAAGGAGAAAAATAAATAAGTAAACCAATTAGAGTAAGTACATATATGTATATTAAAGGTAAATTTAAAATAGTGCAAAAACAGGAAAGATAAAGTAGTGAGGTAGTGTTCATGGGTTCAATGTTCATTTAGAAGTCGGATGGCAGAGGGGAAGAAGCTGTTTCTGAATCATTGAGTGTGTGCATTCAGGCTTCTGTATCTCCTTCCTGATGGTAACAATGAGAAGAAGGCATGTGCTGGGTGATGTGGGTCCTTGATAATAGATGCCGTCTTTCTGAGGGACAGCTTCTTGAAGATGTCTTTGATACTACAGAATCTACCACCCAAGATAGAGCTGACTAATTTTACAGCTTTCTGTAGCTTTTTTTCAATGAACCAGTGATGATCATCGGCAAGAAGGAGATATCTTTATCAATCTGCACAGATTGTGGTCTTCAGGAAGTCGAGGATCCTATTGCAAAGGGAGGTACAGAAGCCCGGGTTCTGTAGCTTGTCGAACAGGACTGTGGTAGTTATGCTATTAAGTGCTGAGATGTAATCGATGAACAGCATCCTGATATAGGTGTTTGTATTGTCCAGGGAATCTAAGGCCATGTGAAGAGCCATTGAGATTGTGTCTGCCATAGACCTCTTGTGGTGCTAGGCAAATTGCAGTGGGTCCAGGTCCTTGCTGAGATGGGAGTTGATTTTAGCAATGACCAGCCTCTCAAAGCACTTTGTGAGTGCTACTCATCGTAGTTGTGAGAGCACACATCTTTGCTGTTGAAGGTTCTAGAGGACTGGAAAATCGCAAATATCACTCCATTCTTTGAAAAGAGAGAGAGGCCAATTATTCTGACCCTCGTTGGTTGTGAAGATATTGGAGCTGGTTGTTAAGGATGTACTTTTGAGGTACTTGGGGGCACATAATAAAATAGGTCAAAGTCAGCATAGTTTCCTTGAAGGGAAAATCTTGCCTGACAAATCTGTTGGAATCCTTTGAAGAAATAATGAGCAGGATAGAAAAAAGAAGAATTGGTGGATGACAAAGTGCCCCACGTGAGGCTGCTTAACAAGCTACAAGCCAATGGTATTACAGGAAATATTCTAGCATAAATAGAGCATTGGCTGAATGACAGGAGGCAAAGTGTGGGGAAAAAGGGGACCTTTTTTGTTTGGGTGCTGGTGACTAGTCGTGTCCCACAGGGATCTGTTTTAGGACCACTTCTTTTTACATTATTTGCCAATAACTTGGACAATGACATTGATGGATTTTGTTGCAAATTTTGAGGACAATATGGAGAAAGGGGGAGGGACAGGTAGTTTTGAGGAAGTAGAGAGGCTACAGAAGGACAGATTAGGAGAATGGGCAAAGAAATAGCAGATGGAATGCAGTGTTGAGAAGTGTATGGTCAAGCACTTTGGTAGAAGAAATGAAAGGGTAGACTATTTTCTAAATGGAAAGAAAATTCAAAAATCTGATGTGCAAAGGTACTTGGGAGCCCTCAAGTAGGATTCCCTAAAGGTTAAGTTACAGGCTAAGTCTATGGTGAGGATGGGTAATATGATGTAGGCATTGATTTTGAGAGGAGCAGAGTATAAAAGCAAGGATATAATGTTAAGGCTTTATAAAGCATTGATGAGGCCTCACTTGCAGATTTGTCAACAATTTTAGGCCCCATGTCTAAGAAAGGATGAGCTGACATTGAAGAGGGTTCAAAGGTGAATCATGAAAATGATTCCAGGATTGAAAGTCTTGTCATATGAGGAGTGTTTGATGGCTCTGGGCCTCTACTCACTGGAATTCAGAAAAATGAGAGATGTCTGCATTGAAACGTATCAAACATTGAAAGGTCATGAGAGAGTGGATGTGAAGAAGATGTTTTCTATGGTAGGGAGTCTAAGACCAGACAATACACTTTCAAAATAGAGGGGCGTCCTTTTAGAACAGAGATGAGGAAGAATTTCTTGAGCCAGAGAGTGGTGAATCAGTAGAATTCATTGCCACAGGCAGCTGTGGAAGCCAATGTAAAGGGGATTTATTCTTTTTCTTTGTTACTGTGTATGTAATCAAAATGGCTTCTTTGTGTTGTTAAAAGTAGGAATGCTTCTTTGTTGTGAAAGAGTGCTGGAAGCTTGTTTGGGTTAAAATTTACTGATAACGAGAATTGTATTCCTTTGTAAACCAATTGGGATTAATGTTGTTCTTTCTTCTGAGTCTGTAAGCTATTGTTGGTGGGCTTTTGGGGAGTCGGCGCGAGGGGGTGAAAGAGAGAGGACGTGATGCTGTGAACAGGGCGAGGAACGGACCCCAGGGGGGGTCTGAGGCCAGGAGGTACCCCTAGGAGAGGAGACGAAGATAGATGTGCTTGGTTGACCACTTTGGGTGGTCCTGAGCTGCAAGTCGAGGAGTTTGGAGGGGATCGAATGGTGGCCAGAAGACTTCACTAATTGAGCTCCAACAGTTGTGCATGAAGTGGTTTGGACTTTGATAAGTTTGGCGCCTTTTCTTTATTTTTTTTCCTTCATATATACTGTATCGTTATTAATCACATAGTAACCTTTATAAATTGTACTCATTTAATCTCATATGGTGCACTGTCTGTTTTTGGGTGAGGCGGACACATCACACAGCATCCACACCAGCTGATTACCCAGTTTGGCGGGGCCGAAGGCTGCTCCCCCAGACGAGAACAAGCTGAGCGAGCCTGAGGCGACCCAGGGGGTTACATTGTGGGGGCTCGTCCGGGATTGATTTCTGTGGAAGCTGTGTGATCACCCTCTTTAAATTATGTCTGCGGAGAAGAGCTGGTGTGTCTTTGTGGATGTGCAATTGCTGGTTATCTCTGCATGTGTATTGGGTGGGGTGGCTGCTGTTGGTGCCCCAGAGGGCGTTGTTCAAGTTCCAACTAGTGCTGATGAAATGGTGGTAGGACCATGGGTTGTCAGTACTGTTTGGAGAGTGAGGAGTGACAGGTTGGGATGTTTCAGCAGTGGTGGGCTCCGCCCGGTTGTTGGAATAATGTCCAGCCCTGAAGGGGCGGAGGTGTGGGCAGAGCGGGCCTCTCAGTTGTTGGGTGAGTGGCAGTGCTTGGCTGAGGGAAAGCAACAGGAATTGGTTGGAAGTTTGAGTAGGCGGGCTGGAGGCATTGTTAGAATTACCTCGAGGTGACAGCTGTCAGTTATGTGAAAGTGTAGGAAAATGCATGTAGTTTGACTGGAAGTCAAATGCCGCAGCTGGGGGGCTTATCATATCTGTGGCAGGAGATTGGTGGAAAGTTTTTAGGGTATCCTTTTTGGTTAGGAGGGCAGATAAATTGCTTGCGGTGCCAGGAGTATCTGTCAAGGGGATCAGCTCCTCCCTCAGTTGTTCAGCCGATCCGAGAGGTGTCAGGAAACTTAGAGGAGGCCCAGTGGGGGAACGGCTTGGGGTCTCTGGGGCTGCACGTTCCCAGCAATGGACCAAGGAACTCCCGAAAGGAACAGACCCTATTCCTGAAGGCTTAGAGGGACCAAGCGCACAGGTGTTGTTACGGATGGATGGAAGTCAAGTTAAAGCCATCCTCGGCAGTGGGGCGCCGGTTAAGTTGCTGTTCAGTTTGTTTTATAACCGTTATTGGAAGCAGTTACCCTTGACAACATTGAGGGCACTGGAGATTTGGGGTACCAGTGCCGGTGATTATCTAGATGACGGTTGTTGGTCAGTGAAAATGGAGTTCTTAGAGGCAAATGTGGAGGTGACTGAGGTTCGTGAATCGTTAATGCTGATGTGTCTGGACACTGTTGAGACTGGCAGCATTTCAGTTCTAGAGAGAACCAATATCCTGCTGGTGCGCTTGGGGGCCTGCCCGGAGGAGGTGGGTGAGCACTGTTTGGAGGCATTGTCGATGCACCCAGAGTTTTGAGCTGCTTGTATGGATGTGTGTAGCAGCATTGGGCCGGTACCGAACTCAAATGAGAGCAGGTGGTGGTACGGCCTGGGGTAAGTATCTGAGGGTGAGACCCTCTTAAGTGGACGCTGTGAAATACCACGAGGGAGGGGAGTTGACCACTGAAGACACCTCGGTGAGATAGAGGTTGCGGCGACTGGCCTCTGAAGCTGTGGATGATGTAGGCAGCGTGCATGTGGATTATATTGCGCTGAAGAGGCGTAATTTCTAGTTTCTAATCTATGAGCCAAGACTTTGGCCAAGATTTTAACATCAACATTAAGCAAAGAGATCGGCCTGTATGAGGAACACTCTGTTGGGTCTTTACCCTTTTTTAATAAAAGAATAATACATGCCTCATTAAATGAGAGTGGCAATTTACCATAGTTAAACGAGTCAGATAGTACTGAGAGTAACTGAGGAGAAAGGAATGAAGAGAATGATTTATAAAATTCTACAGGGAACCCATCAGGTCCAGGAGATTTGCCTGAAGACAGTGCAGAGATTGCAAAAGATATTTCTTCTAATGATATAGGCTCATTAAGTTTTGCTTTAAAATCAGATGAAAGCGAAGGAATATTCAGAGTATTTAAGAAAAGATCAACAGAAATATTCTCATTCAGAGATTCAGAGGAATAAAGCTGAGAGTAAAAATTTTTAAATACGTCATTGATTTCTGAGTGATTCGATGTAATATCCCTGTTCTCCTTCCAGATCTTTGTGATATGTTCTTTAGCTTTAGAATGCCTCAACTGATTAACTAGAAATTTACCAGATTTGTCACCGTGAATATAAAAGTGACTCTTAATTTCAAGAAGTTGACATTCAACAGGTTGAGTAGAGAGAAAGTCAAATTTATTTTGAAGTTCTACACACTTCTTATATAATTCAAGGTTATTTGTTTGAGCATATAATTGATCCAATTCTTTAATCTGATTAATTAGGTCTAATCGATCTATACAGGACTTTCTATTAAGATTTGCTGTATATGAGATTATTTGACCCCTCAAATATGCTTTCATGGCATTCCAGACAATCTGGGATGACATTTCAGATGACGTATTAGTGTTTAAATAAAAAGTTATCTGATCCTTAATAAATTTAGAAAATCATCATCCGATAATAAAGTCGGGTTAAAACGCCAATGTTTATTCCTCTGAGGGAGACCAGGAAAA
Organism: Hypanus sabinus; assembly: GCF_030144855.1. Lineage (NCBI taxonomy): Eukaryota > Metazoa > Chordata > Chondrichthyes > Myliobatiformes > Dasyatidae > Hypanus > Hypanus sabinus. The sequence continues at coordinate 67,874,935 of NC_082720.1, read as the reverse complement.
TTTAGAGACAAAGTAATTGGAGCATGATCAGAAATCAGTATACTCTGATAACCACAAGAATGGACAAATGAAATAAGTTAATTATCAATTAAAAAATAGTCAATTCTTGTAAAGGTATGGTGAACATGTGAAAAAAAGGAATAATCTCTCTCAGTAGGATGAAGGAAACGCCATATATCAGAGATACCATAATTAGAAAGAAAAGAGTGAATAGCTAAAGCAGATTTAGTAGGTGATTTAGTAACGGGGACGATCGATCCAAATTGGGATATAACCAGCAATTAAAGTTGCCACCCAATATAAGAGAATATGAATTTAAACCTGGTAGTGAGGAGAAAAAACATTCAAAAAAATTAACATCGTCAGAATTGGGAGCATACAGGTTTGTTAGTACAACTTTATTATTATAGAATTTATCAGAAATGATAATAAAATGGCCATTTGTGTCAGATATCTTATTATGGAGTTCAAAAGGAATATTTGAATTAATAAGGATGGAAACCACCCCCCCCACCTTTGGCCGGGAAGGATGAATGAAAATGCTGACCCACCCATTTTGACCAAAGCCGAGAATTATCAAAACTACGAATATGAGTTTCTTGAAGGAAAGCAATGTCAGCTTTAAGTTGCTTAATGTGGGAGAAGACCTTCCTTCTTTTAACAGGATGATTCAATCCCTTTACATTCCAGCTCACAAATTTCAGTGTATTAACCATTATTAATTGTTAATACATAAAATGTAGTAGGCATATATACAATCAAACATTGCAATAACAGTCTGGGAGCAAAAATATAAACATAAATCAGTAAAATCAGGGAAGAAACATGTCCTGAATAACAAGGGAAAACAGAAAAAACAGTAAATAGTGTTGGAACTGGAGAACCCACCCCACCCTCACAACCCTAAACTAGATGGCTACCCAAAAAAGCAGCTAGCTCTACAAAAAAAATGTTACCCCAAAAATAACTTACAGTTCCGTATCATTGACATAGGCTCCGTATAGATAATATAGCAAATACTAGCTAACTTATGCACTAGAGAGCAAAATTACAAATAGGAACAACTTCGTCAGAAAAGATATAAAACTTAATACAAAAAAAATCAAAAAAAACTAACCTACCCGCGAGAAACTATGAAAAATTAAAAGAGAAAGATAAAAGGGGGGGAAGGGGGAAATTATAAACTTAAAGAGAATACATATCAGCCGTTTAAAAAAAAACCAAATCTTATACCATAAATCAACAGGGAGGCCTTCAATAAGAAACTCCAAGCCTCCAAAACAAATTAAGACCAATTGTAGTTCTCTATAGCTAAAGTTATTCAGAAGTAGAATAAATTACACAAGTAAAATCTAAAGTCCGCAGGGAAACATTAAATTTAAATCATCTATTTAAGAAAATCGCACTGTCCAGGGAGAGACTAACTAGAACCCTTAGAATCTCAGTAGTTAATGTCTGAATTATTCAAGTAGAGTCTGAGTTCACAAAAAAAACTTTAATTCAAGAAGTACTTATCATCCATTTTAGAAAATCAAACTGGGTCCGAAGAAGTCAAGATGGCTGGAAGATTTCCAACAAATAACTCAGCCTCCTTAACTGATTTAAACCACTTATATTCTCCAGTAGTAAGCGTAATTCGAAGATTGGCTGGGTTGCGAAGAGAAGGTTTGAATCCACGATCAAAAAGCACTTTCATTACGCCTTTGAACTCAGCACGCATCTTCAGAACCTGGGGGGCATAATCTTCCACGAAACGAATAGTGGTATTTTGGAAAGTCAGAGTACCTCTTCGGCGTGCTTCCATAATTAAACGGTTTTTCACCTGATATCGATGAAAACATAAGATAATTGGCCTTGGTCTAGAACCCAAAATGGCACGAGGAACATAAATCCTGTGAGCCCTTTCTAGCTCAGGTGGAGTCAGGAGAAATTCTTTCCCGAAAATCTCAAAGAGAAAGGAAAAAATTCAACGGAAGAGCCTTTTTTGGTGGCCTCCGGCAAACTGAGAATTCGCAGATTACAGCGTCTGCTCTGATTTTTGAGATCTGCCATTTTGGAAGTAAGTTTACAGTTTTTTTCCGTTAGGTTGGAGCAGAGAATTTCTAGATGTTGAGCACAGCATTCTAAACCCTCAGAGGTTAGGTCGATGCGAGATAGATGTTCCGCATGGTCATCCACTCTGGCATTAATCTGATCCAATTTTGACTCCAGCTGACTGATAGAAGTTCTAAATTCAGTCTTGATATCCGTTAGAGTATCTTGTCGATGCTGTTCCAGGATAGAGAGAATCTCGCCCAACAGAGCCGTGGAAGTTTCTTTTTTCCTGAGTTTAGTACATTTTGTAGCCATTATAAGATAGACGTATTCGCAGGCAGATAAAAGAAAGCAAATAAAATAACCAACTAAGGTTTAAAAAGGGAGACTTATAGTGCAAAAATAGGAAGTATAACGGACCAAAAGTTTGAAGTGACTAAATAATCGCCATCTTACCGAAACTCTCTACCAATCTTCCCTTCATGAAACCATGCTGGCTTGGGTCTATCTTGTCATGTACCTCGAGGTATTTCATAATCTCGTCCTTGAGGATTGCCTCCAATAACTTTCCAACTACTGATGTCAGACTAATAGGTCTGTAATTTTCTTTTTGCTGCCTCCCCCCTTTCTTAAACAGCGGAACTACATTTGCGACCTTCCAGTCCTCCAGAACCAAGCCAGACTCTATTGATTCCTGGAAGATCATTTCCAATGCCTCCACAATCTCCAAAGCCACCTCCTTCAGAATCTATGGGTGCACCTCATTCAATCTGGGAGACTTATTTATCCTTAGTCCATTTAGCTTCCCAAGCACTTTCTCTCTAGTAACCTTGACTGTACCTAATTCTATTCCCTGAGACCTCTGGCTATCAGGTATTTTGCTAATGTCTTCCATTGTGAAGACTGAAGCAAAATACTCATTTAGTTCCTCTGCCATCTCTTTGTTACCCATTATAATTTCTCCAGCATCATTTTCAATCGGTTCTATATCTACCTGTGTCGCTCCTTTTCTCTTCATATATTAAAAAAAAACTCTTAGTATACTTTTTAATGTTAGTTGCTAACTTCATTTCATAATTCATCTTTTCTTTCCTAATGACTTTCTTAGTTTCCTTCTGTAAGTTTTTAAAAGTCTTCCAGTCCTCAGTTTTCCCACTAATTTTTGCTTCCTTGTTCACCATCTCTTTTGCTTTTATTTTAGCCCTAACTACTCTTGTTAGCCACATTTGTGCCATTTTTCCATTCGTGATTTTCTTTTTTCTTGGAATATATTTTTCCTGCACTTCCATTATTTCTTGTAGGAATTTCATCCAATTCTGCTCTACCGTCCCTCCAGCTAGCTAACTTTTCCAATCAACTTGGGCCAGTTCCTCTCTCATACCAAAGAGATTCAGACTTGCCTTCAGACCTTTCAGTTTCCCAAGAACCTTCTGAAACCCCCAATTTTCCGGGAATCTCTAGAAACAGCTTGTTAGCCCCTCGCTAACAAGCCACCAGACTCAGCACCGAGAAAGCAAACCTTTCTCAGTTTTTGTACGTCTATGGTGTAGATGACTTTGGTCTCACCAGATCCAGGAGATTGGGATGTCTCACCCACCCAAACCCCGGTTTATGTGAATGTTGTGTGATTTACTGTGCTACAATAGCCTGTCAGCATGAAATACCAGATCTCCCACTGCCTACAATTATAAAGAAGTATATTTGTGAATGTTAACTTAACCAAAAAGTTAGGTAAAGAAAATAAAGAAAAAAAAAACAAAAGTATCTGTTATAATTAAACAGTCCAATGTGCACAGGCTGGAGCTCAAAGCTTCCAAAAGCTATATTCACCGATCCTCATTAGACCTTGGCTCCATCAAACCATGTTTTCCCACCGGATCGCATCCTGTGACCGGTTCTTTCCAGCAAATTCTCTCTTCATCTCCCACTGAACAAATACAAAGATCTACCACTGTTGTCAGTCACAAAGCCATTTCCCCCAGCTTGCTCTCAACTTTCTCACTGTTCTACTCTTCTGATTGGTGGCCCACATTCCTAAGCATCCCTCATCTCTAACAATAACCCGGAAAGACCATTTCATGAACTACCCTTCAACATTAGTAGTAGAACCTTTACCAGGGCGTTACACTTCTCCCTAGTAATGGAAACTTCACACACTTCATGACCCCTGAAACCTGGAACTTACATTATCCCAAATGCTCATATTTTCCACAGTGAGGTCTGATGCAAAATACTTATTCAGTTCATTTGCCATTTCTCTGTCCCCCATTACTACCTCTCCAGCATTGTTTTCCAATGGTTCAATATTCACTCTTGTCTCTCTTTTACACCTTATGTGTCTGAAGAAACTTTAGGAAACTTCTTTAATATTATTGCTAGTTGGCTTTCATACAGTACTGTCTTAATGACTCTTTAGTTGCTTTCTGTTGTTTTTCAAAAGCTTCGCAATCCTCTAACTGCCCACTGATTTTTGCTCTATTGTATGTCATCCTTTTGGCTTTTATGTTGGCTTTGACTTCTCTTCTTAGCCATGTCGTGTCATCTTGCCTTTAGAATATTTCCTCCTCTTTGGGATGTATATATTACGATCCAGCAACAATGAATATATAATTGAGACAGGTTTTTTTTATAACAAATAAAATATTTATTAAACACTGCTAAATAAAACCCAAAAGTAAACAACCAACTAACTTAACCGGAAGTGGACTGCAATACGGTGGCTTGAACAGTTCTTAAAGCAAGAAATGTGAACTCAGTTCCTTAAAGTAGTATTGCAAAAAAAAAGTCCAAAATGATTTACAGTCAGTTAGGAGAGACTTCCCTTGGAGTAATAAATTCCTTTGTGATGTTACTGCTGATCCCAGCCGAATTATTTATGATTGAAGGAAATAAAATGGTTTAAAGGCACTGACCTTTCCTTTGTGAAACTCTGCATCCAACACTCCCTGCTTTTTTGGCAAAGCAGGAGTTATCTTGGACACAAGTTACTAATTCCTTCTACGAAGATTAAATAAAGGCCATAACCAGTTTTACCACCGACATCAACTTTCCTCAATCCTCCAGCTTCCCGAACTTCGATAAATCTTCACTCTCCGACTGGACTGAACTGGCGGTGATTTCCAGAACTGCCGGCAATAACCTTTGAGACTTAAGGCAGAAAGTAAAACTCCACTTTAAAACAAAACTATGTCATAACATCGAATACGCAGCAAAACGGAGTCACTAGCAATTTCAACCCACGAACTGCCCTGCATCACAGGGAGGGGTTCTCCTTTTATACCCTGTTGAAAAAAAAACTATCACATGGTCTCTCACTGGCGGGAAAATTACATCACTCCACCATCACAAGATCATTACATCATGCCCAGCATAGCCTCAATTACATCATGGTCAAGTGACAGGCACACGATACCTACGGGTACGTAACACCTCCCTCCAAAAAAAGAATTTTGGTCTGTCATGAACAAAATTTTAACAATTAAATATTTACTCAAAAAAGCAATATATAAAATTTACAACATACACAGTATACATAGTATTATCATATATCACCTTCCAAATTATTACATAGGAGTGTTATAAATGTTAAAATATCACTCCATTAAAAAATTACATTGTACATTCAACATCAAGATAGACAATCAGCAATCACATTATCTTTGCCTTTAATATGAGTACTCCCGTAACATTAAACTTTTTGTTACTAAATTGGAGTTTAATGTATTTCCTTAACCAAGCCTGGACTTACAACAGAACTAAGGTAAGTCACAATGGCATTTCCAAATTCACTCTTAGCTAAATTAGTAGTTAAGTTAGCTTTTGAAAGTCTTTCAAATAATTTCTCCACTGCAGTAATGTGTGCTTCCCAAGTATAATTTCCTGTCACTAAATCGTCAATATAAGCATCTGTATCTTTCAATCCCTGAATCAGAGTTAATCTCCGCTGGAAAGTACCTGGGACATTCTTCAGCCCAAATGGAAGAACATTATATTCATATAATCCAGATGGAGTTACAAATGCAGAAATCTCTCTACCTCTATCCGTTAATGGAACACACCAATGCACTTTCAATAAATCAATCTTTGTAAGGAACTTTGCTTTTCCAACTTTATCTACACAATCTTCTACTCTAGAAATTAGATATGCATCTGTTTTCGTCACAGCATTCACCTTCTTGTAGTCCGTACAAAACCGAATACTACTGTCACCATAACTCATAACCGAATAGTAGGCACCATAACACAAGGTGAACTCCAATTCTAGTTAGAAGGTCTAATAATATTATTCTCTAACATATATTTAATTTCTTTCTCAGCAAGTTCACATTTTTCCATGTTCATCCTATATGGATGTTGTTTAATGGGTTTGGCATCTCCGACATCTGCATCATGTGAAGCTACTGTGGTTCTTCTAGGAACGTCTGGAAATAAATCCTTATATTTAAAAATGAATTGCTTCATCTGCTGCTTCTGCTCCAGCTGTAAATGTGTTAATTTCTCATCAGTATTTTCCAAAATGGTTGAGTTTGGTAATCTGACAGAAACAATGTTGGGTTTAGAATGAGTTTCAGATGAATCATCTATTATGTTCCTAGTGAGATCAGACTCATTATTATTGACCACAACAGTCACAGTAGCAGACTGTTTCTCATAATATGGTTTTATCATATTTATATGGCAAAGTTGAGTTGGCCTTCTACAATCTGGAGTTTTTATCATGTCATCAACATCATTAATTTTAGACACAATTTCATAAGGACATGAAATTTAGCTTGTAAAGGATTTGTTTGCACTGGGAAAAGAACCATCACCTTATCTCCAGGCTTAAATGTTCTCATTCTAGCTTTTTTATTGTACCAAGCTTTCATTATCTCCTGAGCCAATTTTAAATTTTCCCTGGCTAAGCGACAAGCTTTATGTAATCTGTCCTTAAATGTTAAAACACAGTCCAACAAATTAGTGTGTACCTCTTTATTAATCCATTGTTTTTTAAATAAGGCTTAAGGTCCTCTAATTCTATGCCCAAATACAAGTTCAAATGAACTGAAACCTAGTGATTCCTGTCCCAACTCCCTTACTGCAAATAAAAGTAAGTATATACCCTTATCCCAGTCACTTTCATTTTCCACACAATACATCCTAATCATATTCTTGAGGGTAGAATGAAACCTCTCCAAGGCACCTTGTGATTCTGGATGCTATACAGATGAAGTGATTTGCTTAGCTCCCAATTTATAAACTATCTGTTGAAACAATCCAAACATAAATTACTGCTTTGATCAGATTGTATTTCCTTAGGCAACCCAAAATAAGTAAAAAATTTTATAAGAGCCTTTGTTACAGTTTTAGTTGTTATATTCCTAAGTGGTGTTGCCTCTAGAAACCCTAGACACAGTGCACATGATAGTCAGCAAGTACTGATAACCAGTTTTTGTTTTTGGTAATGGACCTACACAATCTATAATCATTTTAGAAAATGGTTCACCGAATGCTGAAATAGGTTGCAGTGGAGCCACTGGAGTAAATTGATTTGGTTTACCCACAATTTGACAAGTATGACAAGTTCTGCAAAACGTCACCACATCTTTTCTTAAACCAGGCCAGTAAAAATGTTTTAAAACCTTGTCCACAATTTTCCTTCCCCCTTGATGTCCACCCAAGGGCACATTATGGGCTACAGTTAAAATCTCATTTTGATAAACTTTAGGAACAACTGCCTGGTGAACAATATTCCATTCACCACTTGCAGGAATTGTAGGCAGTCTCCACTTCCTCATCAACACTCTTTTCTCAAAATAATATCCTACTAGCACCTTATCAATTTCACTATCCGGTAGATCTTGTCCTTTTAATTTGATAATTTCAGGGTCTCTTCTCTGCTCTGCTATCATCTCCTTCTGAGACAGAGACAAATCTTCATGGTCAGACTTACTCCAAGAATCTGGATCAAACCTGGAAGGTAAGAACGTTTCTGACACATCCTCAAAACTCGAATCCTGAGTTGAACAGTCATGGGTAACAACCTCATTCTGCACATCAAGCTTTTTAGCCATAGCTCAAGTTAAAACACAGGAAGAATCTGTGTTAGAATCCATCCATGGTTCCTCTGACTCCATTGTCAAATGCACTTCAGGAAAAACTTGTCCAAGTCATTTCATAACACTAAAGAAATATCCTTCACAGGTAATCTAGGTTGTAGTCCTACTTTAACAAGTCCTGTAACTAACCCTGACCTTAAATTTACTTTGTGCAAATGTACAGGCATAAGGGCACTCCCAACACCTCGTATATAATTTATCTCACCAGTGTCAGACACTTCATTAAACTTTAACACACTGTCTAACATCAGTGATTGAGAAGCTCCAGTATCCCTGAGGATTTTTATTGGCACCCGAGTAAATCCTTCTTTCAAGGATACATACCCCTCAGTTATAAAATGATCATATCTCTTTTTAACTTGGTCAGACTCTAACAAAACTTCATTTGTGTTTATCAAACCCTGTGGATTTACAGGTGTTTCAGTATGTTGTGCACAAGAATCTGGGACTATTTCCTTCTCCTTTTTCAATCGGAAAAGTTAGCTATTACATGACCAGGTTTCTTACAATAATTACAAAGGGGACCAAATTGTCTTTCCTTCACAGGTTTTCCTTCCTCCTTACCTTCCTCACTAACTTCTGATTTAATTTCCGGTTTACCTTGATACACTATGTTATTTTTCCTTTTAAAAGTTCTGCCCTGAGGAAATTTATTCTTATGGATTAAAGCATACTCATCAGCTAATTTAGCAGAGTCCTGCAATATAGTAGTGTCTCTCTCATTTAAGTAGGTCCTTACTTCAACAGGGATGCTCCTTTTAAATTCCTCCATTAAAATCAGCTCTTTCAATTTATTATAGTCCCCATTTACATTTTTAGAGGAAACCCATCTCTCAAAACACACAGCTTTATTTTAGTCAAATTCCACATAAGTTTTTTCCACAGATTTCTTCAAATTTCTGAATCTTTTTCTATATGCCTCCAGAACTAACTTATACACCTTCAATATGTGCAGTTTCACAGTATTATAATCAAGTGCTTGTTCAGCAGTTAAAGCTGTATAAACCTGTTGTGCTTTGGCCTTAATTACATTTTGTAACAACACTGACCATTTCTCTTTTGGCCACTCTGAAATCAGAGCAACAGTTTCAAAATGTTAAAAATATTTCTCTACTTCTGTTTCATTAAATGGAGGGACCAATTTAATTTCTGGACTAACAACAAACGTTTTTCTAGAACCAGGAGACTGATTCTCAGACTTTAATTCCGCCATCACAAGTTCAAATTCCCCCTGTTTATTTTCAGCCTCTAACCGACATAATTCCAAGTTAGCTTCCAATTGTTTCGTTTTATTTTCAGCTTCTAATTGACTTAGTTCCAAGTTAGCTTCTAATTCCTTCTGTTATAATTCAGCTTCTATTGTAAGCTTTTCTAATGCTACTTATTCCAAATGTAACTGAATCGCTGCTTTACTCACAGGAAACTGATCTAAAATCGATACATCAAACACACCCAACTCTACATAGTGTTCGTGATTTTTCTCTGAATTACAGGTTTTGTTGTATCTTTTGAAAAATCTTTTAAGTTCCAACCTGCTAGCAATCTCAAATACATAATTTTTTTTCACCTTCGCTAATAACTCTGGAACTGGTGATTCCAGGAAGTTGTCAATATTCATTGTTCTGAATACCACTCACAAGCCAATCAAACAAAAGAATCGGGTACTTCTCTTTTCCAAAATACTGAAAAAAAATCAAACAAGCACTTAAACTCAAAAATGGTACATCCCACGAGCCCCCAATTGTTATGATCCAGCAACAATGAATATATAATTGAGACAGGTATTTTTATAACAAATAAATCATTTATTAAACACTGCTAAATAAAACCCAAAAGTAAACAAATGACTAACTTAACCGGAAGTGGACTGCTATACGGCGGCTTGAACAGTTCTTAAAGCAAGAAATGCGAACTCTTTAAAGTAGTATTGCAAAAAAAAGTCCAAAATGATTTACAGTCAGTTAGGAGAGACTTTCCTTGAAGTAATAAATTCCTTCGTGATGTTACTGCTGATCCCAGCCGAATTATTTATGATTGAAGGAAATAAAACTGCTTAAAGGCACTGACCTTTCGTTGGTGAAACTCTGCATCCAACTCTTTCAGCTCTTTTGGCAAAGCAGGAGTTATCTTGGACACAAGTTACTAATTCCTTGTATGAAGATTAAATAAGGGCCAAACCAGTTTTACCACCGACATCAACTTTCCTCAATCCTCCAGCTTCCCGAACTTCGATAAATCTTCACTCTTCAACTGGACTGAACTGGCGGTGATTTCAGAACTGCCGGCAATAACCTTTGAGACTTAAGGCAGAAAGTAAAACTCCACTTTAAAACAAAACTACGTCATAACATCGAATACGCAGCAAAACGAAGTCACTGGCGAATTCAACCCACGAACTGCCCTGCATCACAGGGACGGGTTCTCCTTTTATACCCTGTTGAAAAAACTATCACATGGCCTCTCACTGGCGGGAAAATTACGTCAATCCACCATCACAAGACCATTACATCATTCCCAGCATAGCCTCAATTACATCATGGTAATGTGACAGGCACAAGATACCCACGGGTACGTAACAATATCCTGCGCCTTCCGAATTGTTCCCAGAAATTCCAGTCATTGCTGCTCTGCCGCCATCCCTGCCGGTGTTCTTTTCCAATAATTTCTGACCAAATCCTCTCTCAAGACTCTGTAATTGTCTTTACTACACTGCAATTCTGATACATCTGACTTTGCTTCTCCTTCTTAAATTTCAGGGTGAATCTTATGACATTAAGAAATGGCTGAAACCACTGGGTACTACGAAGGCTATGGGCCAAGACAAAATCCGAACAATAGTCCTGAAGATTCGTGCTCCAGAACTTGCTGAGCCCCACTAGCCAAGCTGTTCCAGTACAGCTACAACACTGGTATCTACCTGGCAATGTGGAAAATTGCTTAGGTATGTCCTGTACATAAGAGATATGACAAGTCCGACCCAGCCAATTAATGCCCTATCGGCCTACATCAATAAAGTAATGGAAGGGGTCATCAACAGTGCTATCATGCAGCACCTACTCAGCAATAACCTGCTTACGGATGCCCAGTTTGGGCTCTGTCAAGGCCACTCAGCTCCTGACCTCATCACCTCCTTGGTCCAAACACGGACCAAAAGGCTAAATACCAGAGGTACAGTGAGAGCAATAGCCCTTGACATCAAGGTACATTTGACTGAATATGGTATCAAGGTGCCCTAGCTAAAATAGTGTCAATGGGAATTAGGGGAAAATCCCTCTGCTGATTGGAATCATACCTGACACAAAGGAAGATGGTTGTGGTGGTTGGAGGTCAATCATCTCATCCTCAGGACATCACTGCAGGAGTTCCTCATGGAAGTGTCCTAGCACCAACCATCTTCAGCTACTTCATCAATGACCTTCCTTCTGGCATAAGGTCAGAAGTGGGAATGTTCACAGAAAACTGCACAATACTCGGCACCATTTGTGGCTCCTCAGATAGTGAAGCATTTCATACTCAAATGCAGCAGGACCTGGACTATATCCAGGCTTAGTGTGACAAGTAGCAAGCAACATTTGAGCCATGCAAGTGCCAGGCAATAAATATCTCCAACAAGAGAGGCTCTAACCATTGTCACTTGGCATTCAGTGGACATCGTCCTTCGACATTTACTGGATGAGTGCAGCTCTATCAACACTCAAAAAGCTTGACACCATCCAGTACAAGGCAGCCAACAAAGCATCCAATCCCTCCACCACTGGTGAACAGTTGCAGCAGTGTGTACTCTCTACAAGATGCACTGTAACAACACACCAAAGGCAGCACCTTCCAGACCCATGACCACTACCATCTAGAAGGATGAAAACAGCAGATACCTGGGACAGCACCTCTTGGAAATTCCCCTGCAAGTCACTCACCATCCTGACTTGGAAATATTTTGCAATACCTTCATTGTTGCTGGGTCAAAATCATGGAATTCCTTCCCTAACAGCACTGTGGGTGTAGCTACACCTCAGGAACTGCAGCGGTTCAAGAAGGCAGCTCAAAAGCACCTTCTCAAGGACAACTAGGGATGGGCAATAAATGCTGGCTTAGCTGACAGTGCTCACATCTTATAAAAGAATAAATTAAAAAATTATGATCAACTCCCCTACTGGTTCTTTTACTTAAGCTCTGTAACCAATTCTGGGTCAGTGCATAACACCTAATCCAGAATAACTGATTCACTAGTGGGTTCAATCACAGGCTGCTCTGAAAAGCAATCTCACAGGCTTTCTAAAAATTCCCCATCTTGGAATCCAGCATCAACCTGATTTTCCCAATCCTCCTGGATATTGAATCCCTCATGACTATTATAACATTGTGCTCTTGGCATGCATTTTCTATCTCCTGTTGTAATTTGTGGATCTCGTCCTTATTAATGTTTGAAGGTCTGTATAACACACCGACCAGGGTCTTTTTTACTCTTGTAAACTTTCCCTTTTGTCCAGGTCCCACCTTTCCTGGGAATAACTAATAATTTCCCTGAAATAACCTAATTAGATTATTTAGGACTTTTTTAAAGAGGTTTCAACGAGAGCTGATAGAGGAGAATTAGTATTGTATTTGGGCTTCTACAAGCTGCTTGACAAGCTGCCTCACAATAGGTTAAGTTACAAGTGTCCATGATGTTTGTGCTTGAACAGAGATAGTGAAAAGGGAAGTGTAGCTTTCAGGTTGACACCCTGTGATTAGTGGGATACCGGGACTACAACAGTTTACAAAATATGTTCATGACTAAAATCGGAATCTGGTTTATTATTACTGACTTAAATCATGAATTTTGTTGCTTTACAGCAGCTGTGTTGTAATAAAAATGACAATAAGTTATCATAAATACATTTAAAAAGTGCAATAAAGCAAAATAGTGAGGTAGTGTTCATGGGTTCACAGACCATTAAGAAATATGATGGCAGAAGGGAACACACATTTCTAAAGTTTTGAGTGGGTGTTTTCAGGCTTCTGGTCCGTTTCCTTGATGGCAATAATGAAAAGAGGACATGCCCTGGATGATGATGAGGGTTCCTATTGATGGATGCCATCGTCTTAAGGCACCGCATTCTGAAGTTGGTGGGGAAACTGTAATCCATGATGGAGCTGGCTGAGTCTACAAGCCTCCACAGCTTTGTTGGATCCTGTGTGTTGTATCCTCCAGACTAGCTGGTGATGCAACCAGTCAGGATGCTCTCCATGGTACACCTGTAGAAATTTGCTAGAGTCTTTGTTGACTTACAAGATCCCCTCAAACTCCAAACACTCGTGTGCCTTCTTCATAAATACATCAATGTGTTGGGCCCAGAATAGATCCACTGAGATGCTAGGAACTTGAAGCTGCTCACCCTTTCCACCATGGACTCCTCAGTGAGGCCTGGTGTGTGTTCACCCGACTTCACTTTCCAGAAGTCTACAATCAATTCCTTGGTCTTAGTGCTGTTGAGTGTAAAGTTGTTGCTATGACAACACTCAACCAGCTGACCTCCCTCACTCCTGTATGCCTCTTTGTCACAATCTGAGATTCTGCCAGTCATAGCTGTGACTTTGGTAAGTTTATTGATATAGACTGAGCTGCGCCTTGCAATGCAGTCAAGTTAAATTCCAAGTTTATTGTCATTCAACCATACACATGTGTACGGCTAAATGAAACATCATCCCAGAGGGGCCAAGGTGAAAAAGAGAGCACATGTCGTCACACACTGCACATTTAGTTACAATACACCACAATTGTTCTTTCGTTACGTGCCGCACCATATGACATAGATGATCATAATCTTTCCATGACCATGATTGTTCTTTGCAAAATTTTTCTGCAGGAGTGGTTTGCCATTGCCTTTTTCTGGGCAGTGTCTTTACAAGATGGGTGATCTCAGCCAATTATCAATGTTCTTCAGAGATTGCCTGGCATCAGTGGTCGCATAACCAAGGCTTGTGAAATGCACCAGCTGCTCATACGACCATCCACCATCTATTTCTTTGGCTTCAGTGACCTTGATCGGGCGGCTAAGCATGTGCTACAGCTTGCCCAAGGGTAACCTGAAGGTTAGCAGAGAGAAGGAGTGCCTTACACCTCCTTTGGTTGACATATATCTCCAGCCCACCACCCAGCAACACCATGTAGCCTCAAAATATTAGCCAGAGTCCTGGAGTGGCATGATGCACGGACTGTTGTCTTGCAGCTACGTTTCTGTAAGAATAAGGACACAGCAATTCCTCATCTCTCACTGCAGATGAAGACAGTCCAGTTTGTTTTCCAGGAAGCGAAGATTGGTGAGCAGTGTTGACGGGAGAGCTGGCCTTCAGCTAGCCTTTAGTCAAGCTTGCATTCCAGCACGCTTACCATGCATCTGTCTTCCCTCACATTACTTTTGGTGCGTCCTCCGCTGGGTGGCGGTGATAGGTGACACCGCTACATGAGGACCTGGTCCATGCATTAATCCAAGGCTAGGCACCTCCTCTGCTGTTGGTCTCACTAGTGAAACAGCCATACATATTTTGTATTATTAATGTCTAATAGAATCTTCCAATCATAAGGCAAACATGACAAATATTTGCACCATTTGTTGGACCTTGAGAGGCCGCTGCAATACCAGAAGAGTGTAGAAAGAGAGAAAGTAGTAGAGTGGCCAAAGCCCACAGCCTTGAGCTGCGCCTATGTTGATTGCCAGCGTGGAGGAGACATTATTTCTTACCTGCACTGACTGTGGTCTCCAGATGAGTAAGTCATTTACAGTGGGAGGTACTGAGGCCCAGGTTTTGAAGGAAGGAAGTAAATATACAGAAGCTAAATTTGCAGTTGACATAAATGTAAGTGGTAAGGTAGGTTGTGAGGAAGATACATATAGGTTAATGAGAGATTAAGCAAGTACTAAAAACTGAAGTGTAAAGCTGATTCTGAATCTGATGTGGGAAAATGTAAAATTGCTTAGTGTGAAGGAAACAAAAAGAGACAAAATATTTTCCATGAGGACGATCTAGAGAAGGCCTGAGCACAAAGGAATTCAGGGATCAAAACACAGAAAGTTAGTACACTAACCTGGATGGGCTATTTGGTCAGCATTGATAAACTGGACCACAATCCTTAATTCTGTAATATTTTAATCTGTAACAAGTGCAGCAGATACTATAATAGGGAAATCTAATGAACTGCAGGTCCCTATTTCAAATTGGTTGGCCCATAAAGTTAGGGAAGTCTTAATGCAGCTATACAGGGCATAATTAAGAACACATCTGGGGAACAGTTTTATTCCCCCATCTAAAGGCAAACATTGCTAGCAGTGGTAGCATGTCAGAGAACAGAGGAAATGTCCTACAAGGAAAGTCAAAACATGTTGGGTATCTATTCAATAGGGATGTAAGATTCATAGGTGGCTGGACAAGCTAAATGTTGAGAGGAAGTTTTATCTGATGTGGAGCATCCCAGCATAAAGGCTGGGATCTCAGAATAATGGGGCACCCACTGAAGATGGGGATGAGGAAGAACTTCTTCTCTCAGATGATTGTTAGAATCTTTGGAAATACTTGCCTCAGAAAGCTGTGGGTACTGAGAGCCTGTGTACATTTAATGATGGAACAGATTTTTAATCAATAAAGGAATATAGATCACTGGAAAAGAGTGTGAAAATATTCTTGATCAATGGTGGATCAACTACAATCATGTTGAATGGTAGAGCAAGAGCTCGAGGGGCTGAATATCCTACTTATGTTCATCATTTTGTTGTTTAGTCTTAATTGCAGATTTCTGTTTTTCAGTAGAGTCTTGGGTTGTAGAGTCATACAGTATAGAAATGGGCTTTTTGGCCCAATTGCTTCCAAGATGCACATTTAAGCTAGTCCATATTTGATCAAAACCTTGTAAACCTTTACTATCCATGTATCTACACTTCTTAAATGTTGTTAATGGAACCATCTCAACCTCATCTTCTGGCGTCTCATTCCAGATACTAACCACTCTCTGGGTGAAAATGTTGCCCTTCAGGTTCCTATTAACCTCTTTCCTCTGACCCTAAAACTGCGCCCTCTAATTTCCCAACCCTGGCAAAAGACTGTATGTATTCCCCCTATCTATGCCTCTGATATATTATACACCTCGTTAGGATCACTCATCATTTTCCTACATGCCAATGGGTAGCGTGGTAGTGTAGAGATTAGCACAACACTCTGCAGTGCAGCCAACCCAGGTTCAATTCCTGCCGTTGCCTGTAAAGAGTTTTCTGCATTCTCCCCGTGACCGTGTGGGTTTCCACCAAGTGCTCCAGTTTTACTGCATTGTCGTAGCTTAATAGAGTCTTGGAGGCCCTCGGGTCCATCTAGTCCATGCCAAAGTGTTTTTCTGTCAAGTCCCATGACCTGCACCTAGACCATAGCCATCCATTCCCTTCCTACCTCTGTACTTCTACATGCACTTATATGTAAAGGAGTCTGCATGACCTTCCTGTGACTGTATGGGTTTCCTGCAAATGCTCCAATTTCCTCCCGTGCATTTTGTTTGATATTCAGAGAACACACCAAGATGCCAGCCTTGCAGGATACTCAAAAGAACCTTATTGATAACTCTTCTTGTATAGTATGTGAATTCCTCTCATGTGGGAGTGGGTAACTGAGTGGCATAGAAATAACACTATTAACTACCGCTATAACATGTTCCAAAGATGTACATGTTAGAGTTAGTGAGCTGTGGGCATGTTATTTGGTGCCAGGAGCATGATGACCCTGCGATGTTGCCCCACATTTTAATGTATGTTTCGAGGCTTCAAGGTACATGTTACAAATAAAGCTAATCTTTAATCATGAACTGAAATGGATAAATTTAATGATGATTCTTCCAAACTGATTCTGCAACCTATAGAATCACCTTTAAGGACTCTTTGCAGCTTATGTTTTCAGTTTTATTTATTTGCAGTTTGTCTACTACCACTTTCTGCTGGTGTTTAATGTGCTTGTAAGCACGTTAGTTGTTTGTCAGTCTTTGTCTGTTTACTTATAATTTTTCATAAAATTCTATTGTATTTCTTTTTTTCCATGTGCATGCATGGAAGGACGTGAACTTTACGGTTGTATCTGGTAACATATAGGAGTCAACTGAGTGCAATTAGAGCCTCCGTGAGAGAAGGGGTCCAGCCCTGGCTCATGTGTACTGTCAAATGTTTTGGAGCATATTTGGAGATAGTGTTGGAAGCTAGAACATAGAACACTACAACACCGTACAGGCTTTTTGGCCTATGATTTGTGCCAACCTTTTGACCTACTCTAAGATCAATATAACACCTCTTCTTTCAGCCATGTGCCTGTCTGAGAGTCTCTTAAATGTTCCTAATGCAACTGCCTCACCGCCACCTTTGCAGTGCATTCCAAGCATCTCCCAAATGTATAGATTCCCCCCCCCCACCGAATTCTGAAGTGTATAGGAGGGGCAAGGGTCAGTCAGGTCCATAGGTTTGTGGGTGTTTTGAACACTTCATCTTCAAACTCCTATTTTTTTTCAGATAACCGAAGGCAGTGCTGGCACATCAAAGACATTACTCCCCAGAAATGTAAAGCTATGTTTTCTGTCATCTTTATTGTTGAGGGGCCACGTGCAAGAGGGCAGGTGGGAAGACAATGTTTTATTAAAGACTGTGTAATCAAACTAATTTTTTTTTGTGTAGCTGGGTACACAGTCTGCATTTATAGCATGATGAACTGATGTCAGTTTGATTAAAGCTCAAAGCTCAAAGTAAATTTGTTATCGAAGTACATATGTGTCACAATATACTACCTATCCTGAGATTTCACAGTAGATACAAAGAAACATAACAGAATCAGTGAAAACCTCCATGCAAAGAAAGATGGACAAACAACCAATGTACATGAGAAGATAACTGAACAATTTCCAAAAAATATAATAATTATACTAAATAAGTAATAAATAATATTGAGAACATGGATTGTAGAGTTCTGGAAAGTGAGTCCCTTGTTTGTAGAATCATTTCGGTATTGAGATGAGTGAAGTTATCTACGCCAGTTAGGAGCCTGATGGTTGAAGTGTAAGAACTGTTCCTGAACTTGGTGGTGTGGGAGCTAATGCTCCTGTATCTGCTTCCCATTAGCAGCAACGAGCACATGGTGGGGGTCCTTGGTGATCAATGCTGTTTTCTTGAGGTGGCACTCCTTTCAGATGTGCTCAATGGTGGGGAGGGCTTTTCTGGTGATGGACTGGGCTGTATTCACTACTTTTTGTAGGCTTTTTCATTCTTGGGCATTGGTGTTTCCGTACGAGCCATGGTGCAACCAGTCAGGATGTTTCCGGCTGTGCGCATATAGAAGTTTGTCAGTTATAGATAACATGCCGAACCTGCACAGACTTCCAGGAAAAAAGAGGTGCTGCCATACCTTCTTTGTAATGGTACTTACGTTCTGGTCCTAGGACAGATCCTGTGTAAACATAACACCAAGGAATTTAAAATTACTGAACATCTGCACTTCCAATGACCTGATGAGGTCTGGCTCATGGACTTCCAGTTTCCTCCTCCTGTAGCCAATAATCAGCTCTTTGGTTTTGCTGATGTTGAGTGAGAGGTTGATGTGAAACTATTCAACCAGATTTTCCTTCCCACTCCTAAGTGCCGATTAAAATTCTCTCTAAACTTTTCAAAACTTATTTTACACTGTGGTCATTTTCTTCATTCTGTCTTTGGAAGTGTGTAAAAGTACTTGCTAATTTGTTCACATGAAACTAAAACCAATGACAAAAACCGAGTGCAGTTAGAAATCTGAAACAAAAAGGAAAATGAATCATTCAGTAAGTCAGCCGGTATTTGTGGAGCAAGAAACAGTGTGGACATTTTAATATGGAGGAGCACGTGTAGGAGGGGTGCTACTGTTGCTAAGGTAACTTAGGCAAGAAAAGTAGAACTGAATCAGGATTAGCTTCAACCAAAATGGAGTCCATTGCAGTGAGCTGCATGTGTGCAATGCCTTGAAATTAGATGTGGAAAATGGAACTGCAACAGTATTGTAGGGGGATACAACTTCTGTTTTGAAAATGTCATTTCCGTTGGATGAACAGCAACAGTTTCTGGGGAAGGTAAAATCAACTTTTCTGACTCAGCAAGAGATACCACATCATGAAACAAAACAGGTAGGCAGCAATCTGTTAAGTTTGCATTCGCTTTGGTTGTAGGGAACTGATTTGAAATACAGTTGGTCTGAGCTACTCTGCCTGGGTAAATCAATTACCATCCAAAGAAAGTCCACCCAAATCTAGATTGATCGCTTGCTTGTTTTTCTACAGGATTGTATGAAAGTGGTATGGGTGTGACTGAAATTTTAAATAGTTTACCCTTGTCTTTTAATGTTGTCCTTGAAGTGCACCTGATTTTTTGTAGTTTCTGATTGAAAAACAGTTTTCTGTGCAAAATGCAAGTGAGCTCATCAAAAGTACAAAGTCATTTTGAACCTGCTCCCAAGGCCTACAAACTAGCCCTGGAAACTAATCTCTGTATGAGGGTAGCTGTGTGAGTTAGCAGAGTTGGCTTGTTTTAACAGCTTTTAATCAAATGATTGGAATAATATTTTCACAGTTTCAGATGTAGTGGGGAAAGGCCAGATTTCAAAATCAGGACATTAACATGTTGGAAATAGTTGAGGTTACTTAAAAGACTTGGAAATATTCAGAAACACATAGTGATTTTCGTATCTATCAATTTTTCAAAGGAATTTTTTGAGACCTTACTTTCTGTACAGTGGAGATGTAATTCAGATCAGGATGGACATCACCTGAGCTTTCAGATTTAATCCAGGAGACACAAGAGATCATAAAGGCTGGAATCTAGAGCCACAAGCAATCTGCAGGAAGAATTCAGCAAGCTGAACATCATCTGTGAAAGGAAAGGAATAGAAGATGAGAGTGTAGAGGCAAGCTGGCTGGTATAAAGAAGGGGAGGGAGTGTAGTGAGTCAGTGGTCCCAGGTGATTGGTCAACTGTGGAAGGGTGTATGTGATGCACCATCAATAACTCACTCTGAGACGTAAGGCGAGATATCGGCTTTTATTGACTGGAAGAAGGAAAAAGCAGTGAGTGACCACCATACTACATCCTGGAGACTGAGAGGCCAGCTCAGGCCTCAATTGCGTTTATACAGGGGTCTGCGGGTGGAGCCACAGGAACAGTCAGCAGGGGGCATGTCCAGACAGGTATATGTAGTTCACAACATTCACCCCACCTTTGTTTTAAAAAGAGTCCCCATGTGGCGAAGTTTCTTACAGGTCAAGTCTATCAGGTGGTCGAGTCTGACGCTGTGATCTATGTAGCACCGGCTGTGATTGCACAGGTGCCGGTGGTGGTGATTGCACAGGTGCCGGTGGTGGAGATTGCACAGGAGCCGGTGGTGGTGATTGCACAGATGCCGGTGGTGGTGATTTCACAGGGGCCGGTGGTGGTGATTGCACAGATGCCGGTGGTGGTGATTGCACAGGTGCCGGTGGTGGTGATTTCACAGGGGCCGGTGGTGGTGATTGCACAGATGCCGGTGGTGGTGATTGCACAGGTGCCGGTGGTGGTGATTTCACAGATGCCGGTGGTGGTGATTGCACCGGAGACAGTGGTGGTGATTGCACAGATGCCGGTGGTGGTGATTGCACCGGAGACAGTGGTGGTGATTGCACAGATGCCGGTGGTGGTGATTGCACCGGAGACAGTGGTGGTGATTGCACAGATGCCGGTGGTGGTGATTGCACCGGAGACAGTGGTGGTGATTGCACAGATGTCGGTGGTGGTGATTGCACAGGTGCCGGTGGTGGTGATTGCACAGATGTCGGTGGTGGTGATTGCACCGGAGACAGTGGTGGTGATTGCACAGGTGCCGGTGGTGGTGATTGCACCGGAGACAGTGGTGGTGATTGCACAGATGTCGGTGGTGGTGATTGCACAGGTGCCGGTGGTGGTGATTGCACTGGAGACGGTGGTGGTGATTGCACAGATGCCGGTGGTGGTGATTGCACTGGAGACGGTGGTGGTGATTGCACAGGTGCCGGTGGTGGTGATTGCACAGGGGCCGGTGGTGGTGATTGCACAGGGGCCGGTGGTGGTGATTGCACAGGAGCCGGTGGTGGTGATTGCACAGGAACCAGTGGTGGTGATTGCACCAGAGACAGTGGTGGTGATTGCACAGATGTCGGTGGTGGTGATTGCACAGGTGCCGGTGGTGGTGATTGCACTGGAGACGGTGGTGGTGATTGCACAGATGCCGGTGGTGGTGATTGCACTGGAGACGGTGGTGGTGATTGCACAGGTGCCGGTGGTGGTGATTGCACAGGGGCCGGTGGTGGTGATTGCACAGGGGCCGGTGGTGGTGATTGCACAGGAGCCGGTGGTGGTGATTGCACAGGAACCAGTGGTGGTGATTGCACCGGAGACAGTGGTGGTGATTGCACAGGTGCCGGTGGTGGTGATTGCACAGGGGCCGGTGGTGGTGATTGCACAGGGGCCGGTGGTGGTGATTGCACAGGGGCCGGTGGTGGTGATTGCACAGGGGCCGGTGGTGGTGATTGCACAGATGCCGGTGGTGGTGATTGCACAGATGCCGGTGGTGGTGATTGCACAGGAGCCGGTGGTGGTGATTGCACAGATGCCGGTGGTGGTGATTGCACAGGTGCCGGTGGTGTTGATTGCACAAGTGCCGCTGGTGATTGCACCGGAGACGGAGGTTGTGCTGGTTCCGGCCTAACTGGAGGTGTCAGCCCACTAGGCGTCAGTAATCCCTCACGCATGTGCGAGGCGCCTGGTATATACGCGTACGAAACACCCGGTATATGAGTGTCGTGAGGAATCTGTGTAGGGCCTGGTGAGCACGGTGCCACCTCGGGTACAGGGTTCATAGTTACCGGGGAGAGTTCAGGGCAGTGGTCTGCTGCTCCTGCAGGTGCCAGGTCGCGGACGGAGTCCGTGTCCTCCCACCCATCAGGTAAGTCCACGTAGGCATACTGGGAGTTCGCATGTAGTAGGTGAACCCTCTCAACCAGTGGGGAGTATTTATTACTCCTCACATGTTTCCGGAGCAGCACTGGCCCTGGGGACGTCAGCCAAACTGGTAGGGTGGTCCCAGTGACAGACTTCCTGGGAAAAGAGAATAGGCGTTCGTGAGGGGTGGCATTGGTGGACGTACATAACAGGGAGCGGGTAGAGTGGAGTGCCTCAGGGAGGACCTCCTGCCATCGAGAGACCGGCAACCCTTTTGACTTAAGGGCTAAAAGTGTGGCCTTCCACACTGTGGCATTCTCCCTCTCCACCTGTCCATTTCCCCGGGGATTATAACTCATGGTCCGACTAGTAGCAATGCCCCTAGCTAGCAGGTACTGGCGCAGCTCGTCACTCATAAAGGAGGACCCTCTATCACTGAGAATATAGCAGGGATATCCGAACAGAGTGAAGAGCTGGCGCAGGGCTTTTATGACGGAAGTAGTAGTGGTGTCGGAGCAGGGAATGGCAAAGGGGAACCGCGAGTACTCGTCGATAATATTGAGAAAATAGACATTGCGGTCAGTGGAGGGAAGGGGGCCGCTCAAAAGGGCGGGTGGCCTTGACAAGTTGCGCCGTTTCAGGATGGTAGAAGTGCAGTTTGCACTCAGCACAGATTTGGCAGTCCCTGGTCATCGTCCTGATGTCCTCCAGGGAGTATGGCAGGTTCCAGGCTTTCACAAAATGGTAAAATCGGGTGACCCCCAGATGGCAAAGATGTGCATGAAGGGTGTATAGCTGGTCGAGCTGTGCACTAGCACACGTTCCCCGGGATAGGGCATCAGGGGGCTCATTGAGTCTGCCAGGCTGGTACAGGATATCATAGTTGTAGGTGGAGAGTTCTATTCTCCACCGCAAAATCTTATTACTTTTGATTTTGCCCTGCTGTTGGTTGCTGAACATGAACGCAACTGAGCGCTGGTCGGTCAGCAAGGTGAACCTTTTGCCGGTGAGATAGTGCCTCCAGTGCCTAATAGCTTGCACTATGGCCTGGGCTTCTTTCTCCACCGCGGAGTGCCAAATTTCAGAGCCTTGAAGGGTACGAGAAAAGAATGCTACTGGCCTGCCTGCCTGATTGAGGGTAGCAGCCAGAGCGAAATCGGAGGCGTCACACTCTACTTGGAAGGGAATGGTCTCGTCCACCGCATGCATCGTTGCTTTGGCAATGTTCCCTTTAATGCAGCTGAAGGCCGCGCAGGCCTCAGCAGAGAGGGGAAAAGTGGTGGACTTGACCGGGGGCGGGCCTTGTCTGTGTAATGGGGGACCCATTGGGTGTAATAGGAAAAAAAACCCAGGCACCGTCTGAGGGCTTTGAGAGTGGTGGGAAGAGGGAATTCTAACAGGGGGCACATATGGTCGGGATCAGGGCCAATGACCCCGTTTTCCACGACATACCCAAGGATAGCGAGTCGGGTGGTTCTGAACACACAATTGTCCCTGTTATAAGTAAGGTTCAGAGCTTCGGCCACTTTGAAAAATCGTTGGAGGTTGGCGTTGTGATCCGACCAGTCGCAACCACAGATAGATGTTATCCAGATAGGGAAATGTGGCCTTCAGTCGGTACTGGTCCACCATCTGGTCCATTTCCCTCTGGAAGACAGAGACACCATTCGTGACACCGAAGGGGACGCGCAGGAAGTGATAGAGCCTGCTGCCCCCCTTGAAGGTGGTGTAGGGGCGGTCCTCTGGGCGGATAGGGAGCTGGTGATAAGCAGATTTCAGATCTATTGCCGAGTACACCTTGTACTGAGCTATCTGATTGACCATATCCGCGATGCGGGACAGGGGGTACGCGTCAAGCTGCGTGAACCTATTGATGGTTTGACTATAGTCCACAACCATCCTATCTTTCTGCCCAGTCCGAACAACAACCACCTGGGACCGCCAAGCGCTTGTGCTTGGCTCAATGATCCCCTCCCTGAGCAGCCGCTGCACCTCTGACTGAATGAAGGCCCTGTCCCCCGTGCTGTACCTCCTGCTTTTAGTTGCCACAGGTTTACAGTCGGGGGTCAGGTTGGCGAACAGCGATGGAGAGGCTGCAAGTGGTGTTGGTAGCACAGCTGTCAACATGGCACTGGGCAGGATGTGTGGTTCGGTGTGTGCGTGTGTGTGTGTGCGCGGTCAGTAGCGGGGTATATGGCGAAGTCCCACCAAACTGAGGATTCCTGACAGTGAGTGGTAGGAGGGGCCCATCATATGCCATAGTCACACTTTCGAGGTGGCTCTGGAAGTCCAGCCCCAATAGCACAGGCGGGCACAGTTGAGGCATGACCAGTAGCGTAAAGTTCCTATATTCTGTGTCCTGCACCACCAATGTCGCTACACAACCCACCCGGATGTCTGTGGAATGCAACCCAGAAGCCAAGGTGATCCTCTGGCTTACCGGCTGTGTCACGAGTCCGCAGCGTTGCACTGTGTCCGGGTGAATAAAACTCTCAGTGCTGCCCATGTCAAACAGGCAGCTAATCCTGTGCCCCTCCACCAGGATGTCCATCATTGACCTTGCAAGCTGGTGTGGGGCGCTTTGGTCGAGGGTTACAGACGCCAGGGTTGAGCCGTCTTGGTACCTGGTAAGCATCGGTGGGTCGGGGGCGGGACATGTTGATGCCAACAAAGATGGCCACCCACATCCGGGCACGCAAGATAGCCGCCCCCACGTCTCACACGGGTCGGGGGCAGGGCATGGTGATGCCGACAAAGATGGCCGCCCACATCCGGGCATGCAAGATGGCGGTCCCCACGTCTCACACGCAGCGCTGCTCGACCCCACTCGCGGTTTAGACTTACAGACCTTGGCGAAATGGCCCTTCTTCCCGCAGCTCGAGCAGGTTGCTTCTCGGGCCGGGCAGCATTTTCAGGGGTGATTTTCGAGTCCACAGAAATAACACAGCTCGGGCTTTCGCCTGGCCGCCACCGTGGTCAGGTTTGGGGAGTTCATGGAATCACGACTGGCAGCGGCGTTGGCGAATTCACTTGCGGGAACCAGCGGCGGCGGGGTCTGAGGTGACCACGGAACCGGCGGGGAATCGCGCGGCTAGACAGCGTCAGCGTTGTGCAGAGCAGCTTCCAGTGTGTCGGCCGTCTCGATCGCCGAGCGTAAGGTAAGATTGGCATTTTCCAGCAATTGCTGGCGCACGTACACTGACCGAATTCCTGTCACAAAGGCGTCTCGTACTAGCAGCAATGCATGCTGTTCCGCCATGAGCGTTTTGCAGTCACAAGTTTGGACGAGCGTCTGTAGAACTCGGAGAAACTGGGCGCATGACTCTGCAGGCCACTGTCGGCGCATAGCTAAACGATGTCTTGTGTAGATGGTGTTCACCGGCCGCAGGTACTGTCTTTTGAGGGCGTCCAGTGCCCCTTCGTAGGTCGGCACGTCTCTGATAAATGAATAAACTTTTGGGGTGACTCTCGAGAGGAGAATTCTGTGCATAACAGCGGGTTCAGTTGCGCTAACCTCCTCCAAGTATGATTGGAAGCATGCAAGCCAGAGTTCAAAGGCAAGAGCTGCTTCAGGGTCTTGGGGGTCCAAATCCAATCTTTCCAGACGTAAAACGGTTTCCATGTTTTAAAACTTCCAGTCAATAAAATTGATGCACCATCAATAACTCACTCTGAGACGTAAAGGTGAGATATCGGCTTTTATTGACTGGAAGAAGGAACAAGCAGTGAGTCACCACCATACTACATCCTGGAGACTGAGAGTCCGGGCTCAGGCCTCAATCGCCTTTATACAGGGGTCTGTGGGAGGAGCCACAGGAGCAGTCAGCAGGGGGCGTGTCCAGACAGGCATATGTAGTTCACCACAGTATGATGACAGGCAGACAGTTTAATTGGAACAACAGAGCTAAAGAAGTCTACGCTGTTGTATCAGGAAATGGCAAACATTTAATTCACCTGATGATCATGCCTCAGTTGTAACGGAAAATGTGGGGATGTTTAAGAATGCTTGCATTATTATCAGTTCCATTCACAACTTCATAGTGTCAGCTATATGTGAGAATAATTACCTACAGTATTGTGCAAAAGCCTTAGGCACATATACCGCATAGAGCCAGGGTGCCTAAGACCTTGGCACTGTACTGTATTTGTCAACATCCAGAGGAAAGCAAGTTTGTACATCTGATGGGAGCAAAGGAATTTGGGAATGGCAAGGGTGAGTGTCACTGTAGGGGTGTGGACCAGGTGCTAGAAAAGGAGTGTTAGGGGTTGGGATGCAGATACAACCAGCCCTGAGACCAGGCAAGTTCACTTGATTCCAAGCAATTGGTTTATTGATCATTACAGAATGTCTCTCTGGTGCTTCCTGCTCCCTCGCCTCTCCCTCCACTCTCCTTTCCCCTTTTCCCAATCATGATTCTCCTCTCCCTGCCCCCTTTCCACTCTCAGTCAACAATAGGAACCCATATCAGAATCTGGTTTATCATCACTCACATATGTCATGAAATTTGTTTTTCTTTGCAGCACCAGTAGAGTGCAATACATAAAATTACTACTGTGCTGTGCAAAAGCCTTAGGCACCCTCATGCTATATATTTTGCATGTGTGTGTGTGTGTGTGTGTGTGTGTGTGTCTAAGATTTTTGCACAGTACTGTACCTTGATGTTCAGTTGCCATTCTGAGAACCCCCACCAACACCCTGGGCAGCACCAATGACCAGAAACTGAAATGAATCAACCACACACAACCTGGCAACAAAAGCAGGTCAAAGTTTGGATTTTATGCAGTGAATGACTCATTTCTTGACTATCTAGAACCAAGTCATGTGAACTGCAAGCAGGTTCTTATGATGCACCCAAGGTACCATTTTTTAGACGAGAGTGGCTTATATTCTCTGACAAATATCTTGCCTGGAGCTGATCCCAAAGGAATGTTAACCCCTATTTTTTAGAGTTGGGAATAGGAAAATGATCCTACAGTCTAGACAAACCAGGTTGGGGTTCTCCTGTCCTGTTTCCAAACAAATGTCTGACTTTGGAACCCCGCAACCTCCCATCCCAACCCACTCTCAATGATTTCCTTTGAGATCATGTATGTTGGGTGTCTATAATCCGAGTCAAAGACACAGATTTCAAGGAACATCTTAACAAAAAACGAGCCGAAGCTCTTGGTGGATGGATTAAAATCAGAAAAAGTTGAAAGTTTGATGTTTGTAGAACTGGAACAGGGATTTGTAAATAATAATGAGAATTTTAAAGTTGAGTCTGCCAGAAAATAAAGTCTATTACACCTTCTCTTCACCTCACCTGTTTATCACCATCTTTCCCTTTCTATCATGGTCCACTCTCCTCTCCGATCAAATTCATTCTTCTTTAGGCCTTTGCCTTTTCACTTATCACCTCACTTTATTCCCAACCCTCCCCCAACCACTAACCTTCCTCCTGAACTGGCTTCACCTATCACCTTCCAGCTTGTACTCCTTCCTCTCTCACACCTTTTTTTTTCTTTCTAGTCCTGATGAAGGGTCTCAGCCCTAAATATTCACTCTTTATTCCTCTCCATAGAAGCTGCTTAACGTGCTGAGTTCGTTGAGCATTTTGTGCGTGTTACTCTGGATCTCCAGTATCTGCAGAACCTCTTGTGTGCATATGACCATCCTAGATAATATTCTGCAAATTTCAGCACTTTCTTTCATTTTCTACTCTGTTTACTGATGGTTGTATAATGTTGAATTCCTTTGCCAGGTCTTCGGCGAATTAGGCTACCCACAATCATACTCAGAAAAGCACAAGACAACATTTGGACTGATAAGTGGCAAGTCACATCTCTTTAGATACTTATCATCTGCCCTTGATGTATAATAGTATCACTCTGTGTGGGACAACACCAATAAAAACCTTGCATGTCATAATGACCAGAAACTTTTAAAAGGAGAAGCTTGGCGGGTGATATAGCAAGTGGTCTACTTTTTATGATGAGAGGAAATGAAGGAAAGCTAAAGCAAGACTTCGCTCTCACCCATTTTATGTTGCTGGTCAAGATGTATTTCCTTCCACTTAGTATTTCAAAATCATTGATGATATCAGTTTTTCCTGGCTTTTTTATAACATTATCTCTGAAGTGTTATTTATGAATCTAGCGCTAAATGACTTTGTTTTTAACACAGTAGAAGGAAGTGACTATTCTACTGCAACAGGCTGTTGATCAGATAACAATGTACACTTAAAAAAAAACTAACTTCTAGTCTCTCAGTTACTTTTTCAATAGCTATATAACTGTGAGGTAGACTGAATAGATTTAAGAGACTCTGAGCACAAGTTGTAAGGATAATGGTTGCTTAGCTGGTAGCAAACCCCAAATGTACAGGTTCAAGGTGTCCACCTATTAGAACACAGAACAGTACAGCACAGGAACAAGCCATTCAGCCTACAATGTTGTGGTGAACCAGCTAAAAAGCAAATCAAAAACACCCAAACACCAATCTCGCCTACCTACACAATGTCTATATTGCTCTATCTTCCTTACATCCATGTGCCTATCCTAACATCTCTTAAAAGCCTCTAATGTATTTGCTTCCACCACCATACCAGCCAGTGCATTCCAGACATCCACCACTCTCTGAGTAAAA
Source organism: Hypanus sabinus (assembly GCF_030144855.1). Lineage (NCBI taxonomy): Eukaryota > Metazoa > Chordata > Chondrichthyes > Myliobatiformes > Dasyatidae > Hypanus > Hypanus sabinus. The sequence continues at coordinate 67,846,209 of NC_082720.1, read as the reverse complement.
AACGTACCCCTCGCATCTCCTTTGAATCTACCCACTTTCATCTCCAATGCATGCCCTCTGGTACGAGACATTTCAACCCTGAGGAACAGTTACTCCCTGTCGACTCTACCTATGCCTCTCATAATCTTGTAAACCTCTATCAAATATCCCCTCAGCCTCTGACGCTCCAGAGAAAACAACCAAAGTTTGTCCATTGTGTTGTGATAGCACACGGCCTCTAAACCAGGCAGCATCCTGGTAAACCTCTTCTGTGCCCTCCCCAAAGCCTCAGCATCCTTCCTATAGTGGGGTGACCAGAAATGTATGCAGTACTCCAGAAGTGGCCTAACCAGAGTTTTATAAAGTTGCAACATAACCTCTGAACTGTTGAACGCAATGTCTTGGCTAATAAAAGTAAGCATTCCATATGCCTTCATAACCACCTTATTGACCTGTGTAGCCACTTTCAAGGAGCTATGAGCTTGGATCCTCAGGTTGAATCTGCTCAACAACACTGTTAAGGATCTTGCCCTTCATAGTGTACTGACTCCCTGCACTTGCCTTACCGAGATGCAATACTGCACATTTATCTGGATTAAACTCCATCTGCCATTTTTTGCCCATATCTACAACTGATCTATATTGTGCTGTACTCCTTGCCAGTCTTCTATGCTATCCACACCTTCACCAACCTTGATACCATCCACAAATGTACGAACCCACCCATCTAAATTTTCATCCAGGTCATTTATGTATTTATGTACATCACAAACAGCAGAGGTCCCTGCAAGCACCACTAATTACAGACCTCCAGCTTGAATGAGTCCCTTCAATCACTACTCACTGCCTTCCATGCACAAGCCAGTTCTGCACCCAAACAGCCATTTCAACACAGATCCCATGCATCTCAATCTTCTCCCATAAGGGACTTGGTCAAGTGCCTTGCCAAAATCCATGCAGAAAATATCCACTGCCCTACACTCATCAATCGATCTTACCTTGTCAAAAAACTCAATCAAGTTGGAAAGACATGACTTGCCATGCACAAAGTCATGCCGGCTTTCCGTAATTAGACCATGGGCTTCCAAGTGCTCATATATCTGATCCCAAAAATTAGATCATGGGTTTCCAAATGCTCATATATCCTATCCCAAAGAATATTCTGCAGCATTTCCCTACAACTGATATAAGACTTGCCATTCTATGGTTCTGATGAATCATAGAACTATAGAACATTACAGCACAGAAACAGGCCTTTAGGCCCTTCTTGGCTGTGCCAAACCATTTTTCTGCCTAGTCCCACTGACCTGCACCTGGCCCATATCCCTCAATATACCTCTCATTCATGTACCTGTCCGTTTTTCTTAAATGTTAGAAGTGAGCCCACATTTACCACTTTATCCGGCAGCTCATTCCATACTCCCACCACTCTCTGTGTGAAGAAGCCCCCCCCCCAATATTCCCTTTAAACTTTTCCCCCTTCATCCTTAACACATGACCTCTGGTTTTTTTCCTCCCCTAGCCTCAGTGGAAAAAGCCTGCTTGCATTCACTCTATCTATACCCATCATAATTTTATATACCTCTATCAAGTCTCCCCTCATTCTTCTACGCTCCAGGGAATAAAGTCCTAACCTATTCAAACTTTCTCTGTAACTCAGTTTCTCAAGTCCAGGCAACATCCTTGTAAACCTTCTCTGCACTCTTTCAACCCTTATTAATATCCTTCCTGTAATTCAGTGACCAAAACTGCACACAATACTCCAAAATTCGGCCTCACCAATGCCTTATACAACTTCACCATAACATTCCAACTCTATACTCAGTACTTTGATTTAAAAAGGCCAATGTACCAAAAGCTCTCTTTACTACCTTATCGACATGTGACGCCACTTTTAGGGAATTTTGTATTTATATTCCCAGATCCCTCTGTTCTACTGCACTCGTCAGTGCCCTACCATTTACCTTGTATCTTCTATCTTGGTTTGTCCTTCCGAAGTGCAATACCTCACACTTGTCTGTATTAAACTCCATCTGCCATTTTTCAGCCCATTTTTCCAGCTGGTCCATATCCCTCTGCAAGCTTTGAAAACCTTCCTCACTGTCCACTATACCACCAGTCTTTGTATCATCAGCAGATTTGCTGATCCAATTTACCACATTATCATCCAGATCATTGATATAGATGACAAATAACAATGGACCTGCACTGATCCCTGTGGCACACCACTAGTCACAGGCCTCCACTCAGAGAAGCAACCCTCCACTATCACTCTCTGACTTCTCCCATTGAGCCAATGTCTAATCCAATTTACTACCTCTCCATGTATACCCAGTGACTGAATCTTTCTGACTAACCTCCCATGCGGGACCTTGCCAAAGGCCTTACTGAAGTCCATGTAGACAACATCCACTGCCTTCCCTTCATCCACTTTCCTTGTAACCGCCTCAAAAGACTATAATAGATTTGTTATACATGACCTACCACGCACAAAGCCATGTTGACTCTTCCTAATAAGTCCCTGTCTATCTAAGTACTTGTAGATCTCTTGGTACTCCTTCCAATAATTTACCTACTATTGACATCAAATTTACCAGCCTATAATTTCCTGGATTACTTTTAGAGCCTTTTTTAAACAACGGAACAACATGAGCTATCCTCCAATCCTCCGGCACCTCACCTGTAGATACCGATTTTTTAAATATATCTGCCAGGGCCCCTGCAATTTCAACACTAGTCTCCTTCAAAGTCCAAGGGAATACCTTGTCAGGTCCTGGGGATTTATCTACTCTGATTTGTCTCAAGATAGCAAGCACCTCCTCCTCTTCAATCTGTATAGGTTCCATGACCTCATAACTTGTTTGCCTTATTTCCATTGACTCCATGCCAGTTTTCTTAGTAAATACAGACGCAAAAAAAACCCATTTAAGTTCTCCCCCATTTCTTTTGGTTCCATACATAGCTGACTACTCTGATCTTCAAGAGGACCAATTTTCTCCCTTACTATCCTTTTGCTCTTAATATACCTGTAGCTCTTTGGATTATCCTTCACCTTGACTACCAAAGCTACCTCATGCCTTCTTTTAGCCCTCCTGATTTCTTTCTTAACTTTTTTTGCACTTTTTATACTTCTCAAGTACCTTATTTGCTTCCTGTTTCCTATACACGTCATACATCTCTCTCTTCTTTATCAGAGTTCCAATATCCCTAGAGAGCCAAGTTTCCTCATTCTTATTTATTGTGCCTTTAATCTGACAGGAACATACAATCTCTGCGCTCTCAAAATTTCTCCTCTGAAGGCCTCCCACTTACCAACGACATCCTTGCCAGAGAACAACCTGTCCTAATCCATGCTTTTTAGATCCTTTCTCATTTCTTCAAATTCGGCCTTTTTCCGGTTTAGAACCTGAGGACCAGCTCTATCTTTGCCCATGATCAAGTTGAAACTAATCGTGCTATGATCACTGGAACCAAAGTGTTCCCCTACACACACTTCCGTCACCTGTCCTAACTCATTTCCTCATAGGAGATCTAATATTGCATCCTCTTTAGTCGGTACCTCTATATATTGATATAGAAAATTTTCCTGAACATATTTTAAAAACTCTAACCCATCTAGACCTTTAACAGTATGGGAGTCCCAATCAATATGTGGAAATTAAAATCCCCTACTATCACAACTTTATGTAGTTGTCTGCTATCTCTCTGCAGATTTGCTCCTCCAATTCTTGCTGACTATTGAGTGGTCTATAATACAACCCCATTAATGTGGTCATACTTTTCCTGTTTCACAGCTCCACCCATATGGCCTTGGTAGACAAACCCGCTAATCTGTCCTGCCTGAGCACTGCTGTAACATTTTCCCTGACTAGCAATGCCACCCCCCCCCCCACCCTTTGTCCCTCTGCCTCTGTCACGTCTGAAACATCGAAACTTTGGAACATTAAGCTGCCAGTCCTGCCCCTCCTGTAGCCAAGTTTCACTAATGGCTACAATGTCACAATTCCACATGTCAATCCATGCCCTCAGCTCGTCAGCCTTCCCCACAATACTCGTTGCATTGAAACAGACACACCTCAGAAGATTATTACCAGCACACACAACCCTTCTATTTGTGACTTTGCATGAAACTTTAACATAATTTATTTTCACCCCCCTCCACTATCTACTCTGGCACTCTGGTTCCCATCCCCCTGCAAATCTAGTTTAAACCCCTCCCAATAGCACTAACAAACTTCCCTGCAAGGATATTGGTCCAGCTGTAGTTCAGTTGTAACCCGTCTCTGTTGTACAGGTCCCACCTGCCCCAGAAGAGATCCCAATGATCCTGAAATCTGAAACCCTGCCCCCTACACCAGTTCCTCAGCCACGTGTTCATCCTCCAGAGCATCCTACTCTTACCCTCACTGGCACGTGGCACAGGTAGCAATCCTGAGATTACCACCCTCGAGGTCCTGCTTTTTAGCTTCCTACCAAGCTCACTGTACTCACTCTTCAGGACCTCCTCACTCTTTCTTCCTACGTCATTGGTACCGATGTGTACCATGACATCTGTCTGCTCACCCTCCCGTTTCAGAATGCTGTGCACGTGATCAGAGACATCCCTGACCCTGGCACCCGGGAGGCAACAAACTGTCCGGGAGTCTCTGTCGCGACCACAGAGCCTCCCGTCTGTACCTCTAACTATTGAGTCCCCTATCACTACCACTCTCCTCTTCTTCCCCCCTCCCTTCTGCATTGCAGAACCAGATTCAGTGCCAGAGATGCAGCTTCCGCAGCTTGTCCCAAGTAAGTCATCCCCCCAACAGTATCCAAATCGGTATACTTGTTGTTGAGGGGAATGGCCACAGGGGAGCTCTGCTCTGCCTGCCCTTTCCCCTACCCTCGCCTGACAGTAACCCAATTACCTGTGCACTGCTCCTTTGGCATAACTGCTACTATCTATAAACACCTCATTCTCCCGAATGATCCAGAGGTCATCCAGCTCCTGCTCCAGTTCCAGTTGCGGTTTGTTAGGAGCTGCAGCTGGATGCACTTCTTGCAGGTGTTGTTAGGGACACAGGAGGTCTCCCTGACTTCCCACATCCTGCAAGAGGAGCATTCCAACATCCTGCCTGGCATTCTCTCATGATTTTCCCTTGTTCCCTTCTTAAATAGACATTCAACATTAGCCACTCTGCAGTGCTCCAGGACCTCATCCGTGGCCAGAGAGAACACAAAGACACTGGTGAAGGGCCCAGCAATCTCATCTCCTACCTCCTTCACTAACCTGGGGCAAATCCCATCAGGCCCCGGGGGCACCCACTTTAATACTCATTAGGATGTCCAACATCTCCTCTTCCTTGTCCTCAAAATGCCCTAACATATTTATATGCCCAACACTGTTCTCCTGGTCCTCCATATCCTTTTCCTTGGTAAATACTAAAGCAAAGTTGGCATTAAGTGCCTCACTCACATTCTCTGCATCCAAGCAAATGTTCCCCCTTTATCCTTGAGTGGTCTCACCCACTCCCTAGTTATTCATTTGCTCTTGATATATGTATAGAATGCTTTGGGATTCACCTTAATCCTACTTGCCAAAGACTTTTCATGGCCTTTCCTGGTTTTCCTAATTCCCTTCTATAGTTATTTCCTGACTTCTTTATAATCCTCATGTGCTCTAACTTCCAAAGTTTAACATACTTCTCCTTTTTCATCTTGACTAAGTTCCTCACCTCTCTGGACATCCAAGGTCCACCCCACCCCTTCCTCCTAACAGGAACATACCTTTCCTGTACTCTGTGCAATGGATCTTTAAACACCCTCAGCATGTCTGATGTGGACTTGCCAGAGAAAAGAGTTCCCAATTAACACTTCTTAGATCCTGCCTAATGTCCTTGTAATTTTCCCTACTTCAATTTAAAACTCACCCTGGCTGAGGCATTTGCCTGGGATGCTTCAAAAAATGGGTCCTTGATAAGGAGGATGGTAGGGAGATGTTTATCCTTACTTCCTCTCTGGCATGAAGGAGGATGGGAGGTGACTTGATAGAACTGTACACGATAAGAGTGGACAACGAGAGACTTTTTCCAGGGTGGAAATGGTGCAATAAGGGGGCATAATTAATGGACAGGGGAGGGATGTAAGATGACAGGCGGGTTGCTCTGGGTTGGGAGGTGAGCGGGGGTGTGGAGTTGGAAGGTGATGGCAGGCAGATGATAGATTGAGGCAAAAGGTGAGAGAAAGAGGAAAAACAAAAAGCAGCAGATGGAGCATGTTGGGGGAGTGGATTGTGAAGATGAAAGACGGCTGCTGGAGGGACTCAGGAGAGATTGGAAAGCTGGTGAACTACATTCACAATGCTGGAGGAACTCAGCAGGTCATCTATGGAGAGAAATGAAAAAGCAATGTTTCCGGCCAAGATCCTTCATCAGGACTGGAAGGAAAGAAGGCAGACGCCAGAATAAGAAGGGTGGGGTGGAGGGAGGAGCTGGTGAGTGATGGGTGAATTCAGGTGGGGGGGGTGATGTGAAGGTGGGCAGGTGGGGGAGCGTAAAGTGGGATTGATGTGAAAAGCTGTGCTAGGAGGAAGGGGTGATGGGGTGGAGAAGATGGAATCTGATAGGGAAGGACAGCGGAACATGGAATAAAGAAGGAGGTGGGGAACCAGAGGGAGGAAGGCAAAGGTGATATGCTGATGGTGAGGAGAAAGAAAAGGGTTAAAGGAACCAAAAGAGCAAAGAGAAACAAAGTGGAGACAGAGGGGGGGAGTTAACAGAAATCCATGTCGATATTGTCAGGTTGTAGACTATCGAGACAAAATATGAGATGCCGTTACTAATAATCTGCGTCTATCCTTAGCTTGGCAGTTAAGGTGACCACGGAAAAATATGTCACAGTGGAATGGGAAACATAATCAAAATGGCTGTGCTCTGGGTGATCCTGGCTCTTACTGCCGACTGAGCAAAGGTGCTTAACAAAGTGGTCTGCCATTCTGCATTGGCATTGGCACACACCAGTGTAGAGAACACTTCAAACTAACGCAGTAAATAGCATCGATGGATGCACATATGAAATGTTGCCTAGCCTGAGGGGACTGTTTAGTGACCTGAATGGTGGTGAGGGAGGAGGCGTAAGGGCAGGTGTAACACTTTGCATGGTTCCAAGGATAAATGCCCGTAGGGTGTTTGATGGGGAGAGATGTGCGTAGTGCATGGATGAAGTCAAAAAGGGGATGATGGACAAAAATTGGTGAGGGATAGGCTATGAGCAGGGTGGGAAGGGGGGATGAGCAGAGGACTAGGGGATCAGAAGGAGGGGAATAGGGAAACGGGATGGAAGAGGGAAGCAAGAACATATAAAATATTGATTAGGCTGTGTTTAGATTATTGCGTGCATTTATAGTCACTATGCTATATAAAAGAAGCACTGGCTCTGGAGAGGACGCTGCACACCTTAACGAAGATGCTGCTTGGACTGGAGAGAATTAGCTATAAGGACAAACTTGGATTGTTTTTTGGGAGCATCAGAGACTGAGGGAATGACCTAATAGAAATTTATAAAATCACATTTCCTGTGATAGGGACAGGGCAAGAGGGCATAACTTTCATAGGTTTAAAGCTGAGGGGTGGTGATTTAGAGAGGATCTGAGGGGGATTTTCTTCACACAGAGGGTGGGTGGAATCTGGAGTGGGCTGCCTGAAAAGGTGGAGGAGGCAGATTATCTCAAGATATTTAAGAAGTGTCTAGACAAGGACCTGAATTGCTAAGGCGTAGAAGACTACAAAGCTAATGTAGGTAAGCGTTGCCTGGAATGTAATTGTATATTATTGTTGCCGTTGGTGAGTGAGACCAGAGCTAGGGGTCATAGCCTCAAGATTCTGGGGAATAGATTTAAAGTTCAAGGTTCAAAGAAAATTGATTATCAAAGTACATATACCATATACAACCCTGAGATTAACTTTCTTGAGGGTAAACTCAATAAATCCATGATAGAATAATAACCAGAATGAGAAAATCAGTGAAACCAAAATGCAAAAGACAACAAACTGTGCAAAAACAAAAAGAAATAATGATAATAAATAAATAAGCAATAATTATCAAGAGCATGAGATGGCGAGTCCCTAAAAGTGAGTCAGTCCATAGGATGGAGATGAACAACTCTGCTTTTCCCAGAGAGTAGTAAGTTTGTGGATTTCTTTGCACAGGGGATTGGTAGAGGCCACCTCATTAAATGTAAAACACAATTAGATAGATTTTTGCAGAGTAAGGGAATTAAGGATTATGGTGAGAATGCTGAGAGGTGGAGCTGAATCCACAACCGGATCAGCATGATCTTATTGAATGGTGGAGCAGATTTGATGGGCCAAATGGCCTAATCCTGCTCTTATTCTTGATGTCATAAATAGAGGTTAGACAAAGTTGAATTGCTTTCTCTGGTGTGTTGCAGGCGATCTGATAGAATAGAGAACTGTGCAAAACTCTTAGGCACATATCTATGGCTTGTGTGCCTAGGATTTTTGCTGCACAGTACTGTAATAACTTTATGTATTGTACTGTACTGCTGTCGCAAAGATAAACACATTTCTTGACATAGCAACACACACAAAATGCCGGTGGAACACACCAGGCCAGGCAGCATCTATAGGAAGAAGCACTGTCGACGTTTCGAGCTGAGAACCTTCGTCATGACATTTGTGAGTTATCCATCCCTGAGACACCAGGCAAGGTAATTTGATTCCAAAAAAATTAGTTTATTTTGATCATTACAGAATGCCTCTCTGGTGCTTCCTCTACCCCCTTCACCCTTACCCTTATCCCAACCATAATTCCCCTCTCCTGGCTTCCTTCCCACACTCAGTCCACGATAAAGACTCATATCAGAACCAGGTTTATCATCACTCACATTAATCATGAAATTTGTTTTTCTTTGCAGCACCATTAGAGTGCAATGCATAAAATTACTACAGTGCTACTGTTTTTTAGCAGCAGTGCTTTGCAGTACATAAATTGCTACAGTACTGTGGTACTGTGGTAAAGTGTTAGGCTCCCTGGATATGTGTGTGTGTGTGTTTCTTGTGCACATAAAATTTTGATTGTATTGGATTGGTTTCTTACTGCCACATGTACTGAGATACTGTACAGTGGAAAGCTTTTTTCTGCCATCCAGAATTACATCAAGGTAGGAAGAAGAAAAACAGAATGTAGAGTTTAGAGTAGCAGTTACAAAGAAAGTGGAGTGCAGGTTGAAAAATGAAGAGCAAAGGCCACTGTGAGGTAAAAGTTTAGGAGACCAATAGTTTAAGAGTTCATCACAAGAGGTCCATTCAAGAATCTGATAACAGACAGACAGAAGCTGTTTTAATCAGTGGAACAGATAGAATCTTTATTCTACAGCGGTAGTGGGCACAAGTTTAAGATAAGAGAGAACAGCGTTAAAGGGCAAACAAAAGAAAATCTGCAGATGCTGGAAATTAAAACAACACAGACAAAATGCTGGGGGAACTCAGCAGGCCAGGCAACATCTGTGAAAAAAAAAACACAGTCAACGTTTCGGGCTGAGACCCTACCAGGAGGGGGAGAGATGAAGTAAAGAGCTGGGAAGTTGATTGGTGAAAGAGATACAGGGCTGGAGAAGACGGTTAAGAGAGGACCAAAGGCCCTGAAAGAAAGAAAAAGGGGGAGGAGCACCAGAGATGGGCAGGCAAGGAGATAAAGGTGAGAGAGGGAAAAGATTATGGGGAATGGTGTGGGGAACATTATTAGAAGTTCAAGAAATTGATGTTCATGCCAACAGATTGGAGGCTACCCAGACAGTATATAAGGTGTTGTTCCTCCACTCTGAGTGTGGCCTCATCATAACAGTAGAGGAAGCCATGGGTTTACATGTTGGAATGGGAATGGAAAGTGGAATTAAAATCCGTGGCCACAGGGAGACCCTGCTTTTACTGGCAAATGTAGCGTAGGTGTTTGGCGAAGCAATCTCCCAATTTATGTTGAGTCTCACCGTCTACCAGGAAAAGTGGGATCTCTCAGTGAGTATGTGAGTTGGCGAGACTGGAGTTTGAGGTCTCGTCACTGGTAAGTCCATATCTTGAGGCCTAGAGTTTGAGACTTCATTCTTAATCATCAGTGAGTCCTGGGTCAATATTGAAGATCATAGCCAAAAGATTGGAAATCCAGATCAAAGCCCAAAAGTCGATGAGAAGTCCAGAAATTGAGGCCCAATTACTGGAGCCTGGAGTGTGCAGATCTCTGCGAGTCTGTCAGGAAAGTTGAAGGCCCAGTGCTGGTGAATCCATGAGCCTGCATGAGGTTGATGCTGATAATGGCTTGCCCTGCGGTTAGAGGGCTGTATATGTGCACGGGTAGGATTGAGGAATGGAGCTTGATTTGCTGTTATTACTTTCTTGCTTGGTATGTTATGTTTTGCTGTGTTCTGTGTTATTTTGTTGAGCATGGTTAGCATCCTATGTTGGTGTCTGAACGTATAGCGACACTTACAGGCTGCCCCAGCACACTCTAGATTGTTAATGCAGATAATGGATTTCACTGAAGGTTTCAACATACATGTGATAAATAAATCTGAATCTGAATCTATCAAGAACAGTGACTTTGGGATTAAAAGTTGCATCGTGATGCGGGTGTATTCTTTAGACCTTGTATATAAACAAAAGAGATAGGGAGTAGGGGAATATCTCCAGCTATAATGATAAATAAACTTAAAACTGAATGTGAAAGTCAGTGCAGGATACAGACCTAATGCGAACAAATGGGATTGTGTAGATGGGCAAAATCATTGACAAGGACACTATTTGGTCCTGGGGCCTGTTTCTGTGCTGTGTGACTCTAACTCCCTCCTCAGTAACCCCCCACAGTAACCTCCCCTTTCATTTACAAACCCCATCCTCAGTAACATCCTTTCATTTACAATCCTCCCTCCCCAGTCACCCCCCCCCACTTGATTTACAACTCCCCTTCCCTTAGTAACAGGCCACTCTCAGGAAGAGGAGATGGAGCAGCTGGGTTGCTCATACATAGAGCTAGTGTGGACTAGATGGGCCAGATAGCTTCCTTCCATCCCAAAACCTTCTTGTGATTGTCTGAGCAAGCTTTTGATCTTAATATCTTCTTCTGTCGTTCAGTGTTAAATTTTGTTTGATAATCTTCTGGAAAAGGACCTTGTTGCACCATATAGAAAAACATCGGTCCAATTATTTGATTTTTAATTTTATATAAAGATTTTGCGTGGAACAGGCCCTTCTGGGCCGATGAGCTGTGCCACCCAGAACCTCACCTATTTAACCCCTAATCTCAGGACAACTTGCAATTACTAATTAACCTACTGACCAGTTTTTGGGTGGAAACTGGAGCACTTGAGGAAACCAACATGGTCACAGGCAGAATGTAAAAACTCTTCCCAGGTGACACCAGAATTGAACTCAGAACTCCAGAACGCCCCGAGCTATATTAGTGTCACGCCAACCGTTATGTGACCACGGCACCCAAATGATATCCTTCACTCAATGGTGCCATTGCTGTTGACTTGTGTTAGTGTCAGCTGCTGCTTGGGTATATTCCTGCCCAGGATCGAACTGGAGACCTTCGGCATGCAGAGCGAATGTCATACAACAGCAGCAGGGTTCTGGTTTTCAGGAAACATGATTTCTCAGAGAGGTGGCTGCCTGGGGAATAGATATCAATTTATTTCAATAAACAGAAAAGGTGGCATCAAATTCTGTAGTTGAATCCATCAAAAATCATTATTAAAATAAAGGAATGGAGTTTACCACAATTACATAATGAAGAAAATGGAACACAGAACAGTACAGCAATGTTGTGCAGACCATTTAACCAAAGCCACTATAAATGGTACCCTTTCCTCCTACCCATACCCCTCCCCATTTATCTTTCATCCAAGTGCCTATCTAAGAGTACCTTAAATAGCCCATGGCAGTGCATTCTAGGCAATTTATACTCTCTGTGAGAAAAAAAAAGTCTCTGACATCACTCCCGAAACTTTCCTCCTCTCAATTTGCAAATGTTACTCCACTATTTAAGCAGAAAGGAAACTATAGACCTGTTAGCCTGGCATCAGTAGTTGGGAAGTTGTTGGAATTGATTGTTAGGGATGAGATTACGGAGTACCTGGAGGCACATGACAAGATGGGCCAAAGCCAGCATGGTTTCCTGAAAGGAAAATCCTGCCTGACAAACCTACTGCAATCCTTTGAGGAAATTACAAGCAGGGTAGACAAAGGAGAGGCAGTAGACCTGGTTTACTTAGATTTTCAGAAGGCCTTTGACAGGGTGCCACACATGAGGCTGCTTAGCAAGATAAGAGCCCATGGTATTACAGGGAAGTTACTAGCATGGGTGGAGCATTGGCTGGTCGGCAGAAAACAAACAGTGGGAATAAAGGGTTCCTATTCTGGCTGGCTGCCAGTTACCAGTGGAGTTCCACTGGGTTTGGTGTTGGGACTGCTGCTTTTTATGATGTATGTCAATGATTTGGACTATGGTATTAATGGATTTGTGGCTAAAATTGCTGATGATACAAAGATAGGTGGAGGAACAGATAGTGTAGAGGAAACAGAGAGCCTGTAGAGAGACTTAGATAGTTTAAGGAAATGGGCAAAGAAGTGGCAAATGAAATGCAATGTTGGAAAGTGTATGGTCATGCACTTTGGTGGAAGAAATAAACGGGCAGACTATTATTTAGATGGGGAGAGAATTCAAAATGAAGAGATACAAAGGGACTTGGGAGTCCTTGTGCAGGATACCCTAAAGGTTAACCTCCAGGTTGAGTCAGTGGTGAAGAAGGTGAATGCAATGTTGGTATTTGTTTCTAGAGGTATAGAATATAAGAGCAGGATAACACACTTGGGTGACCACACTTGGAGTATTGTGCAAGTTTTGGGCTCCTTATTTTAGAAAGGATATACTGACATTGGAGAGGGTTCAGAGAAGATTCACAAGAATGATTCCAGGAACATATGAGGAACATCTGGCAGCTCTTGGGCTGTGTTCCCTGGAGTTCAGGAGAATGAGGGGGATCTCATGGAAACATTCTGAATGTTAAAAGGTCTGACCAGATTAGATATAGCAAAGTTATCTCCCATGGTAGGGGATTCTAGGACAAGAGGGCATGTCTTCAGGATTGAAGAACATCCTTTTAGAACTGAGATGAGGAGAAATTACTTTAGTTCAGAGGGTGGTAAATCTGTGGAATTTGTTGCCACAAGCAGCTGTGGAGGCCAAGTCATTTGGTGCATTTAAGACAGAGATAGTTAGATAGATAGGTTCTTGATTAGCCAGGGCATCAAAGGGCATGGGTGAAGGCAGGGGAGTGGGGATGACTGGAAGAATTGGATCAGCCCATGACTGAATGGTGGAGCAGACTCAATGGGCCAAATGGCCTACTTCTGCTCCTATATCTTAAAAGGATGTCCTCTGATATTAGCCATTGTGGCCCTGGGAAAAGGGTATCCAATCTATGCCTCTTCTCATCATATAAACCTTTATCTACACACACAGAATGCTGGTGGAACTCAACAGGTGAGGCAGCATCTAAGGAAAAAAGTAAACAGTTGATGTTTCAGCCCGAAATGCTTCGACAGGACTGAAGAAACGTCGACTGTACTCTTTTCCACAGATGCTGCCTGGCCTGCTGAGTTCTTCCAGCACTTTGTGTGTGTTGCTTTGGATCTCCAGCATCTGCAGATTTTCTCTTGTTTGTGAAACCTCATCCTCCTTCGCTCCAAAGAGAAAAGTTCTAGCTCACTTAACCTTTCCTCATAAGACATGTTTTCTAATCCAAGCAGCAACCTGGTAAATTTCCTCTGCATCCTCTCTAAACTTCCACGCCTTTTATACAATGCGGCAACCAAAAATGATAACGCAAGTTTTTGCCTGAAATTATTTTTTGTGTGTGATTTTGCCAACTCCAATTTCATCTCCTTATATATTAAACCAGACAGTGTCCTAAAATTGATAGAATTTGTCAATCACAGCATCAGTAAATCTGCACCATCTTTTCTGGTAGTCTGCCAGTGACTAGTAGTCTTCCAAAGGGATTGGTGTTGGGAGCACTTCTTTTCAAGTTATATGTCACTGATTTGGATGGTGGAATTGCTGGCTTTGAGGCCAAGTCTGTGGACAACACAAAAATAGGTGGAGGGGCAGAAGTGTTGAGGCAGCAGGATATCTGCAGAAGGATTTAGACAGATTTGGAGAATGAACAAAGAAGCAACAGTTGAAAAACAGTGTAGGGAAGTGTATGGTCATGCACTTTGATAGAAGGAATAAAGTGTAGACGATTTTCATCATTTGCTCCTCGTACATTAACCCTTTCATTCCTGGGATCATTCTCATGAATTTTGAGAGAGATATTCTCTCCGCCTCCCATTTTAGCATGACATAAAGATTGCTCCATTCACTGTTCCCAGCCTAACACTCTCCATCCTGCCTCTTGACCTTCTGCCGCGCTGCCATCCAAACTATCATTCCAGGTGACGCAGCAATTCACTCATACTTCCGGTCTCAGGTCCTGCATTCAATGTTGACGATGTGGTCCCCTCTACCTTTGCACAGTGAAATGTAAATTTGATGTGGAGCCCCTACATCAGTCTGCAGGGGTAATCCTAATGCCCATGGAGATACTCAGCAGGTCAGACTACATGGGTAGGAAGAGAAACCGGGTTAACGTCAGCAGAACTAATGTTCTTCTTTCCACAGATGTTAGAAACATAGTCACAGAGTCACAGAACACCATAGCATAGAAACAGGCCATCATGCCCATCTAGTCCGTGCCAAACTATAATTCTGCCTAGTTCCATTAACATGCACCCAAACTTTAGCCCTTCATACTCCTCCCAAATTTCCCTTAAACATTGGTCGAGCATGCATCCACCACATACTCTGGCAGCTCGTTCCACAGTCTCACCACCCCTTCACCTTTAACCCATGACCTCTGGCTCCAGCCTCACCAAACTTCAGCGGAAAAAACCTGATGCCTGATCTGCTGAGCTTCTGCATCATTTCATTATATAACTGTTCTTAAGTGACAAATTACAATAAGGTAGGAAAGTTTTGATCATTGAGTTGCATTTAACACAACTCTTTACAGCGCCAGCGATCACCAGTTGGGGTTTAATTCCTGCCACTCTCTGTAAGGGGTTTCTACATTCTCCCCTTAACTATGAGGGTTACTTCTGGGTGCTCGGCTTTCCTCCTACATTCCAGACACACGTGGGTTAGGGTTAGTGGGTTGCTGCTTGGCACGTTGGCACCAGAAGAGTGGCAAACTTTGCAGGTTGTCTTCAGAAAAATCTTTGGACTGTGTTGGTAGTCGATGCAAAACTACACTTTTCGATGTTTTGATGTTTCAATGTACATGTGACAGATAAAGCTAATCTTATCTTTAATCTTTAATTTTTCCAGATAATACATAGCCCCAGCTATACAGCACAGAGGAAGGCTCTTCAGCCCTCCCCATCCGTGCCACATCTTAGTGCCTCTCTATGCTATCCCCATTTGCCCACATTAGGCTGCAGCATTGTCCAAAGCCCTTTAAATATTGCAAATGTATTCACTTCTACCACTTCCTCTGGCAATTCATTCCATTTAAACACCCACGTGGAGTGAAAAGCCCCTCAGATCTCTTTTAAAAATTTCCCAACTTTCCTTAACCTATGCTTTCTAATCCTAGGCAACCCTCATCAGAGGAAAAAGAGTCTGGTTCAAATGATTCAACTTAATATCACAGAATATAGTACATATAAAATCTATAGTACATTACAGGCCCTTCGACCCACAATGCTGTGCTGATCATGTGACCTACTCTAGAAACTGCCTAGAATTTCCTACCACATAGCCCTCTATTTTTCTAAGCTTCGTTTGCCTACCTAGGAGTTTCTTAAAAGAGCCTATTGTATCAGCCTCTAACACCGTCATCAGCAGCCCATGCCACGCACTCACCACGCTCTGCGTATAAACTTAACCCTGACTTCTCCTCAGTGCCTACTTCCAAGCAACTTAAAATATGCCCCCTCGTGTTAGTCATTTCAACCCTGGCAAAAAGCCTCTGGCTATCCGCACAATCAATGCCTCAATGCCTCTCATTATCTTATACACCTATCTCAGGTCACCTCTCAAACTTCTTCGCTCCAAGCAGAAAAGACCAAGTTCACTCAACCTATTCTCATA
The DNA here is from genome assembly GCF_030144855.1 of Hypanus sabinus. Classification (NCBI taxonomy): domain Eukaryota; kingdom Metazoa; phylum Chordata; class Chondrichthyes; order Myliobatiformes; family Dasyatidae; genus Hypanus; species Hypanus sabinus. The sequence continues at coordinate 67,830,045 of NC_082720.1, read as the reverse complement.
AGGCATGCTCTCCAATCCAGGCAACATCCTTGTAAATCTCCTCTGCACTCTCCCTATAGTATCAACATCCTTCCTATAATGAGGTGACCAAAACTGAACAGAGTACTTTAAGTGGGGTCTAACTAAGGTCTTCAACAGTTTAACATTATGTCTTGAACTCAATACTATGGCTCATGAAAGCCATCACACCATATGTCTTCTTAACAACACTGTCAACTTGCGCAGCAAGTTTGAGTGCATTATGGACATGGATCTCAAGATCTGTCTGATCCTCTACACTGCCAAGAGTCTTACCATTAATATTATATTCTATCTTCCAATTTGACCTACCAAAATGAACCATTTTACACTTTTCTGGGTTGCACTCTATCTGTCACTTCTCAGCCCAGTTTCACATTCTACCGATGTCCCGCTGTAATCTTTGACAACCCCCCCAGACTATCCACAAAAGTCCTAACTTTTGTGTCATTTGTAAACTTACTAACCCAGCCTTCTGCTTTGTCATCCAGGTCATTTATAAAAATCACAAAGCAGAGGTGGGTCTCAGTTCCTTGTGGAACGCCACTGATCACAATCCTCCATGCAGAATACCAACTATTCACAACCACCCTTATGGGCAAGCCAATTCTGGATCCACAAAGCAAGGTCTCATTGGATCTCATGCCTCTCCACTTTCTGAATGAGCCTTGTATGAGGAACTTTATCAAATGTCGTACTGAAATCCATATACACTGCATCTGCTGATCTACCTTCATCAATGTGTTTTGTTACGTCCTCAAATAATTCAAGCAGATTCGGAAGGCTTGACCTAATCAGATTATGTCTCTCGAAATGCTCATAAATCCTGCCTCTCAGGATCTTCTCCAACAACTTGCCCACCACTGAAGTCAGACTCACTGGTCTATAATTTCCTGAGTTATCTCTAGTCTCTTTCTTGATCAAGGGAACAATGTTTGCAACCTTCCATCCCTATTGATGATGCAAAGATCATCACCAGTCTGCTATATGTCATCCCCCCCAATTGCAAAGGTCCTTTTCACTGGTAAATACTGAAGCTAAGTATTCATTAAGTACCTCCACTACCTCCTCTGATTCCATGCACTTTTCCACTTTTACCCCTGATTGGCCCTAATCTAACTCAGCTCTTGTTCTTGTTCTTCACATACTTGTAGAATGCAGTGGGGTTTCTCTTCATTCTGCTTGGCAAGGCCTTTCTAGCTCTCCTAATTTCATTCTTGTGCTCCTTCCTGGCACCCTTGTAATTTTGTAGGGCTCTAACAGTACATAGCTTCTACATAGCTTCTTCAAGCTTTCGTAAGCTTTCAGGAACATAAAATCGTAGAAAACCTACTGCACAATACAGGCCCTTTGGCCCACAAAGTTGTGCTGAACATGTCCTTACCTTAGAAATTAGAGTTACCCATAGCCCTCTATTTTTCTAGGCTCCATGTATCTATTCAGGAGTCTCTTAAAAGACTCTATTGTATCCGCCTCCAACACCATTGCCGACAGCCCATTCCACGTACTCACCACTCTGCATAGAAAACTTACCCCTGACATTTTCTTTTCTTTTTAACTAATTCTACATCCTTTGTACACCATGGTTCTTTTAACCTACCATCCTTTCCTTGCCTCAATGGAACAGACCAATGCAGAATGCCATGCAAATGTTTCCTGAACATTTGTCACATTTCTGCTGTGCATTCTCTGAGAACACCTGCTCCCAATTTATGTTCCCAAGTTCCTGCCTAATAGTATCATATTTCCCCCTACCCCAATTAGATGTTTTCCCAAATTGTCTGCTCCTATCCCACTCCAGTGCTGTGGTAAAGGAGATAGAGTTGTGATCACAACCTCCAAAAAGCTCTCTCACCAAGAGATCAGACACTTGATCAGGTTCATTTCCTAATGCCAGATCAAGTACAACCTCTCCTCTAGTTGGACTATCTGCATATTGCATCAGGAAACCTTCCTGAACACACCTAACAAACCCTATTTAAACCCCTTGCTCTAAGGACATGCCAATCAATATTATCAAAGTTAAAATCACCCATCACAGCAACCCTATTATTATTGCACTGTTCCAGAATCTTCCTCCACATCTGCTTCTTGATGTCTCTGTTACTATTGGGGGTCTATAAAAACACCCAGTAGAGTTATTACCCCCTTCCTGTTTCTGACTTCCACCCCCAATGACTCGATGACTTCCTGTTTTTATGCAGCCATGATACTATCCCTGATTAGCAATGCCACTCCCATACTTCTTTTCCCTCCCTCCCTGTCCTTTTTGAAACATCTAAGGCCTGGCACACTCAGCAGCCATTCCTGCTCCTAAGACATCCAAGTCTCATTAGTGGCCACAATATCATAGTTCCATGTATTGATCCATGATTTAAGTTCATCCACTTGGTTTATGATACTTTTTGCATTAAAATAGGCACATCGTAAACCATCTGGTTGAGGGCATCTTCACTCTATCATCTGCTAATCATTCCTCACTAACTCCCTACAATCTGTCTCTACTTGTGCGCCAACTGCCCCATCCTCTGCCTCTTCACTTTGCTTCTCACACCCCTGCAAGTCTAGTTTAAACCCTTCCCAACAGCATTAGCAATCCTCCATCCCAGGATATTAGTTCCCCTCCAGTTCAGGTGCAACCCATCTCACTTGTACAAGACACCCCTTCCCCGGAAAAAGTTCCAATGATCCAGGAACTTGAAACCCTGCCCCTTGCACCATCTCCTCAGCCACTCATTCATCTGCGCTACCTTCCTGTTCTAACCTTCCCTAGCTCATGGCACCTGGAGTATTCCGGAAATTACCACCTTGGAGGTCCAGCTCTTCCTAACTCCCTAAACTTACTGCGCAGGACCTCTACCCCTCTCCTGCCTATGTCACTAGTACCAACATGTACCACAACCTCTGGCTGCTCACGCTCCTCTTCAAGAATATTCTGTAACCGTTCAGAGACATCCTGGATCCTAGCACCTGGGAGGCAACACACTATCCTGGAGTCTCTTGGGCAATCTTCTATCTACTCCCCTAACTATCGAGTCTCCTATGACTATTTGATGCACCATCAATAACTCTCTGAGACGTGAGGCGAGATATCGGCTTTTATTGGCTGGAAGAAAGAACAAGCAGCAATTGACCACCATACTACGTCCTGGAGACTGAGGGCAGGGCTCAGGCCTCAATCGCCTTTATACCGGGGTCCGTGGGAGGAGCCACAGGAGCAGTCAGCAGGGGGTGTGTCCAGACAGGTATATGTAGTTCACCACACTATTGCTCTGCCTAACTTTACCTTTCTGAGTCCCAGAAATGAATGATTGTAACAACAGAGCCCCCTCCCCCTCCCATGCACAAGCAGCAAGAGAAGCATCAACTCTCCCCCCCACCACTTGCACCAACAGAAGCACTGACCCCTCCCCCCCCAACCATGCAAGCAATACCAAAAGTCCCCAAAGAGACCTTGATCTGCAGTCCCTCAAAAACCGTTGTCCTTAATGCAATGCTTTGGTATTTCAGACAGGCTCTCCCTCAGAGAGAGAGAGATGTTGCTTCTGCAACAGCGAGAATGGAAGACCAGCGGCTTGCTGTTCCGATCTGCCGATTCTGACTATATCAGAATCAGGCTTATCGTCACTGACATATGTCATGAAATTGTTGTATGATGGCAGCAGTACATTGCAAGACATAATAATTACCATAAGTTGCATCAATCAAACAAAGAAATGGATAAATAAATACTGCAAAAGAGGACCAGTGAGGTAGTGATATTAAGTCCATGCACTATTCAGAAATAGAGGAGATAGGGAGTGTCTTTTCCAGGGTGGAAATCTCTAATACCAGAGGGCATGCATTGAAGTCTAAAGGGGGTAGATACAAAGGGTTTTTTACTCAGAGAGTGGTGGATGCCTGGAATGCACTGCCTGGTATGGTGGTGGAGACAAATACATTAGAGGCTTTTAAGAGTCATTTAGGTAGGCACATGAAGGTGAGGAGGATGGAGGGATATAGATGTTTTGTAGCTAGGAAGGATTAGTTTTTGGGGGGTTTTGATTTGCTTCTTAGCTGGTTCAGCACGATGTTGTGAGCCGAAGGACTATATGTTCTATGTAAAACTGATGACAGAAGAGAAGAGCCTAATCCTAAGAAACTGAGTGTGAGTCTTCAGGCTCCTATCTCTCCTTTCTAATTGTAGTAATGAAAATAGGGCTTGTCCACTCATATATTTCCCAAATGGAGTCTGAAGGGGACTCCTCTTTCCTTATCTACTTCCTTTATTTTTTATTTTTTTTATTTAGAGATTTCAAAGTTCAAGGTTCAAAGTAAATTTATTATCAAAGACATATAAGTCACCAAATACTATCCTGAGATTTGTTTTCTCCTGGGCAGTCACAGTAAATTGAAAGCAGCACGAACAGAACCAAAGAAAAACCACACAACAGAGATGGATAAACAACCAATGCGCAAAAGACAACAAACTGTGCAAATATAGAGAAAAGAAAAAAATCAGTAAATATTGAGAACGTGAGATGTAGAGTCCTTAAAAGTGAGTCCATAAGTTATGGAATCAGTTCAATGTTGGGGTGATTGAAGTTATCCCCTCTGGTTCAAGAGCCTGATGGTTGAGGGGTAATAATTGATTTTGAACAAATGTACTTATAAAAGGTTTTCAGGTCCTCCATAATCCTGCTTACCAAGATTGGTTGAAATCCTCCTTTTGCCTTTCTAATTTATTTCTGTTCTCTCCAATATCCACTAGACACCACATAGAACTCACTCAATACCAAGTGCTTACACTTGACATGTGCTTCCTTTTTATTTCTAATTAAACTTTCAGTTTCCATTGTTATCCAAAAATTACTTAATATTACCATCTTTTACCCTTACCCTCACAGAGGCATGCAGACAGTTATAATCAGAATCAGAATATCTCCGGCATATGTCGTGAAATTTGTTAACTTTGCGGCAGCAGTACAATGCAGTACATGATAATATTTAAAAAACTGAATTACATAAGTATATACATGTATATTAAAGAGTTAAATTAAATAAGTAGTGCAAAAAACAGAAACTAAAAGTAGCAAGGTAGTGTTCATGGGTTCACTGTTCATTCAGAAATCCAATGGCAGAGGGGAAGAAGCTATTCATGAATTTGCTGAGTGTGTGCCTTCAGGCTTCTGTACCTCCTTCCTGATTGTAACAAAGTCCTGGGTGACATGTTTGAAAGATGATGAAGATTCACTTTATTTGTCACATGTACCACCAAAACGTACAGTTTAATGCATCATTTGCATCAGCCTGCAAGTGCTGCCATACTCCCAGCACCAACGTAGCACCTAACTCATGTGTGTTTTGGAATATGGGAGGAAACTGCAGCACCTGGAGGAAACCCTCACGGTAATGTGGAGGATTGGCAGACTCATTACAGGCAGAGGCAGGAATTGAACCCCGGGAACAGATTGCAGCCACTGTAAAACATTACGCTAATCACTATACTAACTTGCCGTTCTGTTAATTACATGTTAATTGTATCTTATTCCACCATTTCTTCTGGCAGCTCACCCCACTTATCAAGCACTCTGTAAAATACTTACTCCTCAGATCCTCTTGAAAACTCCTTTCTTTCAGTTTAAACTTGTGCCCCCCCACCTTACTTTTGATATCCCTACCATGGGAAAAACAATTCTGATTATTTAGCTTATCTACACCTCTCAAAATATTATATATTTCTATTTTCTGTTAGGCTAATCTCAGATTGGAGGAGCAACACTTCATATTCTATCTGGATAGTCTCCAATCTGACAGCATGAACATCGATTGCTCTAACTTCCAGTAATTCCTCCTCCTCCTTTTCTCCTTCTCACCTTTACCATCCTACACTCTGGCTCACCGCTTACCCCTCCTCTTCTCCTCATCTGCCCATCACTTCCCTCAGGTGCCTCTCCTCCTTCCTTTTTCCCTTAGTCTACTGATACCTTCTTCTTCAGCCCCTTTACTGTTCCCACCTTCCAGCTTCTGACTTCATACCCCTGTACCCCACCCACCCATCTTCTCCTTCACCTGGTTTCACCTGTCACCTGTATTCTTTCGCCTCCCCCAACTTTTTATTCTGGCTTCTTCTGCCTTTATTCTAATAAGGAGGATTTTCAGCCAAGGCATCAACAGTCTATTCCCCTCTGTTGGATGTAGCCTGACCTTCCGAGTTCCTCCAGAATTTTTTATATGTTGCTCTGGATTTCCAGCTTTTGTAAATTCTCTTGTGTTTATACTTCCATCTGTTACTTTTTTGTTCAACACTAATCCCATTACGTCCTCAGTGTATTCAGTTTGAGCGTTATTTCTTGGGAAAGAGATTTACACGTGCAAGGGCATTATTTCACTGTTGTGTCTTGCACAGGTGTGCAGAGATAAAATCTAACAGCAGATGATACTGCAAAGGGTGATTTCTGTGAATTTCATTCTCTGCCACTTTGCAAAATCAAGGCAATTTGAGAGCCTAAGAAAATAGGAGCAGTAGTAACCACATAGACCCTCATTATTCAGTATGACCATGTGGTCTGCTACAGACTTCATCTATTTTTCTGTAGTAGTTCCCCATAACCTTAGTGAGATTTCCTTGTACTTTCTCTTCAGATTCCTCCATTCTTCTATCATTCCAAATGTGTCAATTTAAATAGCGTTAATTATCCAGTCTGCTTTCTCTTCTTCCAAAATTCAATGATGTCAAGGAACCTAACTTTTGAAGTGGAGTAATATGTATTGTGGATGGTGGGGTGGAGATACATCTCTACCAAAGCCAATGCAAGGCGCTCCTCCCTCCCCCACCGCTATCCTGCAGGTCGCCCTGCTTAGCTCCCCCCCCCCCACCCCGATCAGGATCACATGAAGCCATGGAAGCAGTTGGTGCCTATCACAATTCCTGGTTATCTGACCACTAATACCAGGCAGCCAATCTCTGCAGAGTATTGGTAATGGCTGGGGTCACCCATCTTGTAAAAGGACCTGCCCAGAAGTTAATAGCAAACCACTTCTGTGGAAAAATTTGCCAAGAACAACCATGGTCATGGATAGAGCAACAGCATGAAGGGGGTCTTCCGCTTTGATAGTCAAATGGAAGACCATGATTGCCCACGTCATACGACATGGCACATGATAATGATGATGATGAAGAAGAATATGTGCAAAAACTGCAATTTATGCATGCAGCTTTGAATTATCACCCTCTCTACACAAGTTATTGCAATCTTGATATTTAGCACTCAAAATTGGTGTCATCAATAACTTTTTTATTTACCTTCTTGTCTCCACTATTTTCTTATGTAAGTGAATTTTAACTGAAAAGTAAGTCAATGTTTTATATATTTTTCTGACACGAATAATAATAAAATCAAGTTAATTATACCATGTACAGTTTTAAAAAAGCATACCACCAGAACATTATATCAGGATATCCGTAAAATATATAATTTATTGGTATAAAATAGATATTAAATACAGAAGTTTAATACAGAAAGTAGGTATTTTCAATTTGTGTATTAAGTAAAATTTGCAAATAAATTCTTACCACAAAAATTACTTAATATAATAATAAATGGATAAAAGCAGGTTTTCATTCAGTCAGGAAAGTTGCAGTTGTAGAGGTGTGATGAGGTGTGGAAGAAAGTTGAGAATTTAAATGGTGTCTGAACCCTCACATCATCTTCCATCAATGTCCCTGTTATGTCCGCCTCAAGTACATTTGATTTCTCTGAAACTTGCAGCATACTTTTAGAACTGGTTGGGAACCTCATAAAAATTAAAACGTCAATAGACAATGACGTCTCTTGAATCTGTGTTCAAATTAAAAAGGTGACACTCCAGCTCCGCATTCAAAGATGCCCAGGCAAGTATTACTCATTAAAATATTTGATGAATATTTCTGGATTGGAAGATTGGATTCTCCTCTTCTCTGAGTTCCCTCCCTTAACTGCACCATGCCTTCCTCCAGCATGGGTCAATTTATTCATAGTTGTCTTACTTCTAATCTGACATTCCACACATGTTCATGGTTCATTGACATTTGGATTCCACCCTAACTTCTGGCCCCAACCATCAGTAATATCATAATCCTTCACTGCTTTCATATAACCATATTTAAATAAGATCCAAGAGTTTCAAAGGCCTATGCTACGCATTGAAATATTTCATTTAAGAAAACATATATCACACATACACTCAGTGGCTACTTTAGTAAGTATGCCTGTACACGTTTGTTAATGCAAATACCTAATCAGCCAATAATGTGGCAGCAACTCAATGAAAAAGGCATGCAGGCACGGTCAAGCAGTTCAGATGCTGTTTAGACCAACATCATAATGGAAAAAATAAAGTCTAAGCAACACACACAAAATGCTAGAGCACTCAGCAGGGCAGGCAGCACCGATGGAAAAGAGTACAGTCGACGTTTCAGGCCGAGACTCCTCAGCAGGACTGGAGATAAAAAGGTGATGAGTCAGAGCTAGAAGGTAGGGGGAGGGAGAAAGAAAAACAAAGTGATAGGTGAAATTGGGAGGGGGAGGGGTGAAGTAAAGAGCTGGGAAGATAATTGGTGAAAGAGATACAGGGCAGGAGAAGGGGAGTCTAAGTGACTTTGACCATAGAATGATTGTTGATGCCAGACAGGATGGTTTAGTATCTCAGAAACTGCTGATCTGTTTGTATTTTCACACAAATACGTCCCTAGCGTTTTGATGCACCATCAATAACTCTAGGAGACTGGAAGTGAACGATAGGCTTTCATTAACAGCGAAAAGGGAGCACGACCATGTCAAAGACAGAGGGAGGAGCAGTGCCCCAATCGCCTTTATACAGGGATCAGTGGGAGGAGCCACAGGAGCAGTCAGCAGAGGGGCGTGTCCAGACAGGTATACATAGTTTGCCACAAGTTTACAGAGAATGGTGTGAAAAACAGAAAATGTCTGGAGAGTGGCCGTTCTAGGAGCAAAAATGCCTTATTAACGAGAGAGTTCAGAGGCAAATGATCAGACTGGTTCAAGCTGACAAGAAGGTGACGGTAACCCTAATAAGCACATGTTGCCACTGTGCTATGTAGAAGAGCATCTCAGAAGTAGATAGGTCACAGCAGCAGAATGCCACACTTGGTTGAAGGAAGTACCTAATAAAGAGGTCACTGAGTGTATATCATGGCAGGTATACGTCTATACAATGTCTTGATGAGTTATAAACTTTGATTTTCTTGCTTTGTATAAAATGGTACTAATAAATAAATAAATACTCTTCAAACTGTGCCTTTGTGTGCATCATGTTTTGTCCAGTTGTATTGTGCATATACAAATCTAGTGAATGATTTCAATCTTCTGGCCAATGCCTTCACTTCAAAGAGGTCAGTATAATTTACTTGACAATTCTGCAAGGAAAGAAAGTAAAAAAAATAAGTATTTCAAGGATTGTAGGATTAATAATTGTTTTTTGCATATGGTAGAAACCTTTAGTTACTCAAAGTACCAATTTAAGTTTGTGACAAAATAAAAGTGAAAGATATTTAGATAATTACTAATTACAATTGCTCATGTATTCACTTGATAGCATACATGTGGACTGCAAAAAGTACTGTCTACACTTGAACACAAGAGATTGCGCAGATGCAGGAAATCCAGAGTAATGCACACAAAATGCCAGAGGAAATCAGTAGGTCAGGCAGCGTTATTGGAAAGGAATGTACAGTTGACATTCTGGGCCGAGTCCTGATGAGGGGTCTCAGCCTGAAATGTCAACTGTTTATTCCTTTTCACAGCTGCTGCCTGGCCTCCTGCACTCCTCCAACATTTTATGTGAGTTACTCTCTTCACTTGCACGGCCATTTAAATAGCATTGTGGTTTGAGTAGGTGTCAAAAATACAGCATATACTCCGAAATAAAAAATGAAAATGATAGAAGTGGTCAGGTGGCATTTGTGCAAAGAGAAGTACACTTGGTGATTCTGACTAAAGATCTTGTGTCAGGATTGAGAAATAGAGAAGACAAAACTGGTTTTCACTAACAAAGAAGGTGTCAGGTTTGATAGGACAGAGAGAAAATCTCTGATAGAGTAAGATCAAATGAGTTAATCACAGCTCTGATTTTAGCAACACATAATTCATAGTATGGTGTATGACTAACTGCAACATTTGGTCTCATTCTATCAGTGATACCCTTTGTACCCATCCCTTCCCCACCTGTTCTGAAATGAAATACAAGCATGCTTTCTCTTTCCCAGTTCTGACAAAGGGATGTAGACTTGAAAGGTTAATTCTGTATCTCTGACCTACTAGTACTTCCAGTATTTCAGTACAGTGCTGTAAATGTTGATTGTAATCAAAAGTAAATTAAAAATGGTTAATTTTGATTTTGCAGATTACAGCTGAAGTTGGTATGACTGCTGGCCATATCTGATTGAGAGCTGGTAGATGCATCCACTCCTTATCATTGCTACTGATCATAAATATCACTTGTTAACTAAATATTAACTTTTTTGATAGCATTCCGTTCCAAAAAAGCAATACATTTTGAATGACACTCACCCTTCCGCCTGCCTTCACTAGGTTTATATGAAGTTTCTGTAAGTTCTTTCCTTCACATTTATCTAGGGCTTTACAAGCTTTGCAGAATTGCTGCTTTATTTTACCCTGGAAAATAATAAGGCCATTAGGAGATTTTATTTATTGACTCTAGAAAAGTGATATTAAGAAATGTAGTCTGTTACTGAAGAGGAAGGTGTTCATGCAACGAATCTTGGATTCATTTAAGAGTGTTCTTAATGCAAATATTGCTAACAGAATTACATTTAGCATAGGAAAAAGCAAAAGCACATCAGGAACATAGTCTCTTCACCCCCTCCCCCTGCTTATTTCCCTGTACCCCTGGAACTCTCACAAGTATCTGTCAATTTTTGTTGATTCCTTTTTCAATTAATATACGGAGTGATTTACAGCAACCTATAAAATTCAGCTCATTCTTGGGATGTGGGAGGGCTGTGAGCATTCAGAGAAAACAGGAACAGTTAGAGGGGTAACGTGCAAACTTTGCAAATACAGCATCTGAGGTCACTGAAACTGTGAGGCAGCAGTGCTAATTGCTGTGCAGCAAAGAACATATAAATTGCATTTATATAGTGCCTTTGACATCCCTTTCAGAATGCTCCAGAGGTCTCTGCAACTACTGAAGTAAACACTCTTGTAATGTAAAAAAAGGTAGCAACTAATAGCGTCAAAGAGTACTACAGCACAGAAAAAGGTTCTTCAGCCCATCTAGTCCTTGCCACACTATTGTTCTGCCTAGTCCCATCTAGACCGTAGCCTTCCATTCCCTTCCCATCAATGTAGTTATCCAAGCCTCTGTTAAGTGTTAAAATCAAACCGGCTTCTACCACCTCTGCTGACAGCTTGTTTCACACTCTCAATACCCTCTGAGTAAAGAATATGCCCCAAAACAAGATTTCACAAGTTGCATTGTGTTCATGATCAGACAATCAATTTTATTAGTGGATTTGATTGATCAGGATTTCAGGGAAAACTCCAATTCCTCTTTCTTTAGTGTCACAAGATCCCTTGGACAAGGACATCAGAGGATTGGTGTAACATCTCATTCTTTAGACAACGTCTATGATAATGAAACACTCAATAGAGTATAATATATATTCAGTGGCCATTTTATTTAGTACCCCCATATCTAATAAAGTGGCCATGAATTGTATGTTCATGGTCTTCTGCTGCAGTGGCCCATCCACTTCAAGATTCAACATGTTGTGCTTTCAGAGACGCCGTTCTACACACCACTGCTGTAACGCGTGGGTTATCTGAGTTACTGTCACCTTCCTGTCAGCTTCAACCAGATTGGCCATTCTCCTCTGACTTCTCTCATTAACCAGGTGTTTTTCCCACAGAACTGCTACTCACAGGAAGTTTTTTGTTTCTCGCACCATTCTCTGTAATCTGTAGAATCCCAGGAGGTCAGCAGTATCTGAGATACTCAAACCAACCCGTCTGGCACCAACAATTATTCCATGGGCAAAATCACTTGGATCACATTTCTTTCCCCATTCTCATGTTTGTTCTAATCAACAACTGAATCTCTTAACTATGCCTGCATGCTTTTATGCATTGAGTTGCTGCCACACGATTGGCTGATTAAATATTTGCGTTAACCAAGCAGGTGTACAAGTATACCTAATAAAGTGACCACTGAGGGTAGATATACTATATATAACAATAGGAGCCTATCTCTTGCCTCACCCTCATCCTTCACCTCTTTACACTGACTAGCCCCCCTTCTAATCTTTCATTCCAGATGACGAGTCGTGACCCCAAAATGGACTGTTTATTTTCTTGCACAGATGCTGCCTGACCCGCTGAATTCTTTCTTTAGTTAATATTTTACTCACACCATATACACTGGAACCCAGGATGTCCATGCACTGATCTCCACAATGAATCCTGAGCAGCCAAGAGTGTAATCAACCAAGGAGCTAAAGAAGCATCTTGCAGTTGAAAGAAACTCACTCAACATGCAGATTATGACACTTTGCATTCTGGCTTGAGTCCTCAAAGTTTTAAGATGGAGCTGCATTGTTTGCATAGGGTAGCATGCATACCACAGCTCAGAGAGCATCCCACTGACTCATACTGAGATTGTGAAAGTGATTATGGACTGCAACGTTAACTCATTATTTATATAATTTGAAGCTTACACAGATATCCTTTGATAATATGCCACCAGATTTACATTGTCATAAATCTACTGCCTTTACATGGGGACTACAGCACAGAAACAGGCCCTTCAGCCCATTTAGTCTGTGCTGAATCTAGCCCTCCATATCCCTCCTATCCACATACTTCACCAAACTTCTCTTAAGTATCTTAAATATGCACTGTGAACTCAAGTAATAGTGTTACTCTATAATTAATATATCTGGCACCTGGAAAATCTCAATTAAACTAAGCAAGCGTTTGATAGAGAGGACACTGGCAACACAGTTATTTAGTAATTCTACATGTTAAATAATTAAAATTTACAAAATAGAAAATGCTATTCACATATTAAAACACGTAGTCTTATCATTTAAAACTATTCTCACCTCATCAGAGACGTTACGGTCGAAGTGAATTGAGGGGACTAGGTTATGTTTGTTGAAAGGTTCACCAACTTTACATGAGACATTCTGAGAAACAAAACAAAAGATGTTACATTTGGTCATTTAGTACAGATCACAAATAATTAGTACAGGCTTTATTTTGACTGTCTCTGTACAATCAGTGGTCTTTACGGAACAATGAAAACACCAATTCAATTTTAGAATTTGATACATACAACAAATAAGCAACAACTCAGTGTAGTTTATGACTAATATTTACAAATTTGTTTTTGCACTTACGAATCCTGTGTCTGGCAGAGCCTTCATAATCTCACGCATCAATTCTTTTGTAAACATGCAGCTGACAATGCCTAGAAAGGAGAGACATAACACAGCCTTCAGAATCACAGACATGATAACTCTTTGGGCTAATCAATCACAGCAACAGTTATTTCAATGTGCGTATCTGTCTGAAGGTGCATAAAAGGCTTATAAAAGGCTTACCTTTTATAGCCAATAACTTGCTGGAGAGGAAATACCGGGCTGTTACTGAAACGTCATCGATTCTTTAACCACTGACACAGCATTTTTTTTCACCTAAAGAAAGCCCTCATGAAGAGAGAACCAAAGTGGGGTTGGAGAAGAGCAGATAAAGATGTGATATCAATATCATCATCGGAGTAAATTTCTTGTAATCATCCTTCCAGAGAAACAGAAAATGATATTTGTCTGACAAATCTTATGTTAATCTATTTCTGATCATAGGTTGAGGAAATATCATTCTCAAAGACAATACATTTGTAGTGTGTTGAAAATTGCAGAAGCACAGGTAGCAGTTGTGAACTGTTCCTTGTTTTGAATGCTGCCAAACATCTACTGTCACACCATTCACACGGGCACCCTAATGTATGAAATAAGCCATCTTTTGTGTTTCAATTCATTCATGGGAAAATAGTTTCTCAATTTCTTCTCCTTAAATTTCCAATTCTAATCATGCAGATTCAAGATAGTTTATTGTCATTCTTTAGTACACAAGTGTAAAGGAGAATGAAATGATTGTTAATCTGGATCCGATGCAGCATTTGAAAAGGCATAAGAAGCACAATAAGTATAAACGCAACTCTATAAAATTAGAAACCGATGAGTGTATATACATAATATTAACTTCTATACATAAACGATGTCTAGAACGTATGTGCATAAAGTGATGCTAGTGTAGGCGCACATTCACATACACTTGATTTATCTAATTAGTTGGCTCTTTTACCCTGATCAGCTTGAGCTCACCCAGTCCATATTCCCCAGCCATTCCCATTCCTTGATGGGTATCCTTCACCTGAGGTGCCTGCCCAGTTAGTCCACCTTACGTTTAAGCAGTCTGTGAGACATCTATCATAATCCTTTAATATTAGTCATTGTCAGGTACCTGTGGCCTTAACTGGACAACTGGCAGCAGGACATGACTAAACCAACCTTCAGTAAAAATTTCAATAATTCACACTGTGGTTATTTAGAATCATATCTTATCACCCAAGGATGCCAAATGTTGTCAACTGAAGTTCACCACCTGATAAACCACAACAATGACATCTCCTAATAACCGTAATTCTTTATTAATCACAATTAGTAAGACTTTATATGTACACAACTATTAGTCTAGTCAAGTCAGTTTTATTGTCATTTAACTATATACATGTATACTGTCAAACAAGGCAACATTTCTTTGAACTGGGGTGTAAACACAGTGGTAAACACATAACAAGATGGATTATGGATAACTAAACAACTAAAATGCATAAATTAACTATTGTAAGGTACAGAACAGATTAACCAGTGACCCTTTGAAAGTGGTGTAGCCGGGAGTTCAGAAGCCTTAAGGGCTGAGGGAAGAAGCCATTTCCCATCCTGACCATTCTTATTTTTATGCATCAGAGTCTCTTGCCTGTTAACAGAAAGTCAAAGATGATGCTGGATGGATGGGTGGGTTCCTAAGAATACTAAGGGTCCTGCGTACGCAGCGCTCCTGATAAACGTCCCTGCTGAATGGCTGGGAGACCCCTATGATCCTCTCAGCCATTCTCACAATCCTGCGTAGGGACTTTTGGTCCAATGCTCAGCTCCCATACCAGATGGAGATGCAACCTGTCAGGATGGTGCTCTCAGTGGCCACTTTATTAAGTACAGGAGGTAAAGTGGCCGCTGAGTTTTTTGCTGCTGCAGCCCATCACTTCAAGGTTCAACGTGTTCAGTAATGTTCTTCTGCTCACTGCTATAGTTATGCATGGTTATTTGAGGTACTGTCGTCTCCCTGTCAGCGTAAGCCAATCTGACCATTTTCCTCTGTCAGTAACAAAGTGGTTTTGCCCACAGAACTTCTGCTTACTGGATGTTTTGGGTTTTATGCACTACTCTCTGTAAACTCTAGAGAATGCTGTGCATGAAAATTCCAGGAGATTAGCAATTTCAATTAGCAATTAGACAGGGAGTGCAAACCTCCCCGACTAGCACCAACAATTATTCCACGGCCAAAATCACACTTCTTCCCCATTCTGATGTTTGGTTTGAGCAACAACTGAACCTCTTGACCATATCTGCATGGTTTTATACATAGAGATGCTGCCGCATGATTGGCTAATCAGCTATTTTGTATTAATGTGCAGGTTTACAGGTGTACCTAATAAAGTGGTCACTAAATATATAGTTACACGGCAGTTAAGTTTAGTTCCATAACCACTAAAACACCATGATGCAGAATCTCGAAGCAAAACTCTAACAATTCCCCTCCATTCTTTGATGCTACTTGACCTGCTGAGTTCCTTCAGCAGATTGATTTTTGCTCGAGATTCCGACTGGTGTTCATGTTTTCAAAACCACATAGATGAGAGTTTCCCATTCTGGGGTCCACTGTCCCTTTGCTTAATGGTATTGGTCCATGGCAATAAAAAGGTTGCGAATCCCTGATGAATCTGGTCAGGGTTTGGTATGATGAATTCTTCACTCGGGACCACTTTCTGTGATGAATATTTTCTGGAGTATTAATTTATGATAGTATTGTGATGCACCTTTCTATAGAAACACACTCAAAATGCTGGAGGATCTCAGCAGGCCAGGCAGAAGAGAATAAACAATTGACATTTCAGGCTGGGACCCTTCAGCAGCTATAGATTTTCTTGTGTATCTCTGAGGTATGTATTGAATTTACAACCAATTGCATGGCTAAATATCCTCTACTTTCCTCATAAGACCAGAAGATATAGGAACTGTATTAGGCCATTTGGCCCTTCAAATCTGCTCCACCATTCCATGATAGCTGACTTGATATCCATCTCAACCCCGTTCTCCTGCCTTCTCTCCGTAACTAATCAAGAACCCTTCAACCTCCAATTTAAATATACCCGATGACTTTGCTCAGATTCCACCTGTCTTTCATAATCACTTCAACTCTTTAATCACCTGACCTCTGGTTATCAGAGTGCCTTCCTACACTTTTGTATAGGATGTCTTTTCCCAGCCATGCTTTTCTGTCTGTTCTGTTCTCAGGGACATATCAGTTGGCAGAGCTCTCTCGACTACATTCTTGGCTAGCCAAGTGTCAAGTTCAAGCGAAAGTTTAATTGTCATTCAACTATACATGAAACCCATGAATACAGCCAAATGAAGCAGATATATAGCCCAAATCCCTGAGTAACAATGTCCTGTAATTTGATGATGCGTGGGCGTTGAAGGCAAGAATGGGCACTTCTCAGCAGTCTGCAGATGAACATAAGGCCATAAGACCATAAAACTTAGGAGCAGACTTAGGCCATCTGGTTCATCAAGTTTGCTCTGCCATTCAATCATGGCTGATCTTTTTTTCTATCTCTTCCTCAACCCCAGTTCCTGACCTTCTCCCCATATGTTCAATCAAGAACCTATCAATCTCTGCCTTAAATACACCCAACAACCTGGCCTCCACAGCTGCATGTGGCAACAAATTCCACAAAATCACCACCCTTTGTCTAAAGAAATTTCTCCGCATCTCTGTTTTGAAAGAAGGTGCCCTCTTCTCCTAGTTTCTCCCACTAAGGGAAACATCCTGTCCACGTCTATTCTGTCTAGGCCTTTTGACATTTGAAAGATTTCAATGAGATCCCCTCCCCACCATCCTTCTGAATTCCAGCAAGTACAGACCCAGAGCCATCAAATGTTCCTTGTGTGATAACATAAGCACGCATATAATCCAGCTTGTCTTCCACTGAGCGAATACTGAAGGGCAGCTGTACCCCAGCATGGATGCCGCATTACACCATCTCCAACTGCTCCCCTCCTGGACTGCTGCAACAGGCAAGCCCACAGCATGAAGCCAAGTCCTTGCTACGACCAGGTCCAAGCAGATCCCCCACCGTCAGTCTTGCTAATAAACCAGTGGTCCAGACTTGCCGTGTTTTATATTAACAATGTCCAACAGGGTCTTGCGATCACAAGAAAAATATCCAAGACAATCACTCGCTGCTAAGCTGCACACCACCTCTGTGCACTGACTCCCATGTTGCTGGCAGCAACACCCTCTACACCAGATCTAGCTCCTCCAGCTACTCTGCTATTGAGCAACTTGCTGATGGGATTATACCTACAGCACTTGAAGTTCTTAATGTCCAGCAGAGTCCCGTGATTGTGAAAAAAAAAGATATTTGGCCCTGGAGAGGCAGCTGCATCAGAACACACTGCTATCTTACTAGATGTCAACCTGTAAGTTATCTCAACTTTGTCTTCACATTGAAATTAACCAAAGGTTCAAATGCCAGCATGATCCATTCGCAGTGTCCCTCTTCACACTTCATCTTTCTCTGACCATTTTTTGATGTTTTGCAAAGTCGTTAGCCCTTGCCAATTCATTGCACAGATCCCGTGACTCTCTTCACAGACTCTCTTGTCTGCTTTCAGTTCAGTTCAGTTTCAGTTTATTGTCATTTAGAAACCACAAATACAATGCAATTAAAAAATGAGACAACATTCCTCCAGAATGATATCACAAAAGCACATGACGAAACAGACTACACCAGAAAATCCACATAATGTTTGACAATCCCCAATCCAGAGTCCAGAGAGGCTGCTGCGTATTACAATCACGCTACCATCTTAGTACGTTCCCCAAAAAGGAGCTCCAAACCCACCGGACACAACAAGACCACCCAGACACCACCAAGTCAGGAGACCAACTCTAGCACCCAACAAACCAAAAACTAAAGCTACAAGACCTGCACAAAACCACATAGTTTCAACAGTGCAAACAAGATCATAATTGATAAAAAAAAGACAATGGGCACAGTAAAAATAATCCAAAGATGGTAAAAGACTATAAGTTCGAAAGAAACCACCACACGGTTTCCACAAGTCCTCAGGGTCCCCAATAGACTCGTTATCCCACGGAGGAGGCCGAAGGGAATACCTCCGCTATGGACTTCCACAGACTCAGCTTTGTGCACCACATCAAGAGATTATCTATTTATTTATTTATTTAGTTAGTTAGTGTGGAGAAGTTCACCGATGACATGACCGTGGTGGGTCTCATCAGCAAGAATGACAAGTCAGCTTACAGAGAGGAGGTGCAGTGGCTAATGGACTGGTGCAGAGCCAACAACCTGTCTCTGAATGTGAACAAAATAAAGAGATGGTTGTTGACTTCAGGAGGGCTTGGAGCGACCACACCCCACTGAACATTGAGAGCTCCTCAGTAGAGATCGTTAAGAGCACCAGATTTCTTGGTGTTCACCTGGCAGACAATCTCACCTGGTCCCTCAACACCAGCTCCATAGCAAAGGAAGCCCAGCAGTGTCTCTACTTTCTGCGAAGGCTGAGGAAAGTCCATCTCCCACCCCCCCATCCTCATCATATTCTACAGTAGTTGTATTGAGAGCGTCCCGAGCAGCTGCATCACTGCCTGGTTCGGAAATTGCACCATTTCGGATCGCAAGACCCTGCAGCGGATAGTGAGGTCAGCTGAGAAGATCATCGTGGTCTCTCTTCCCGCCATTACGGACATTTACACTACACGCTGCATCCGCAAAGCAAACAGCACCCCTCACACCCCTCATACAAACTCTTCTCCCTCCTGCCGTCTGGGTCAAGGCACCGAAGCATTCGGGTTCTCACGACCAGACTATGTAAGAGTTTCTTCCCCCAAGCCATTAGACTCTTCAAGACCCAGAGCCTGGACTGATACCTTACTGCCCTATTGTCCTGTTTATTATTCATTGTAATGCCTACGCTGTTTTGTGCACTTTATGCAGTCCTGGGTAGATCCGGAGTCTAGTGTAGTTGTTTTTTCCCTGTGTTGTTTTTCACGTAGTTCAGTCTAGTTTTTGTACTGTGTCATGTAACACCATGGTCCTGAAAAATGTTATCTCATTGTTACTATGCACTGTACATAGCAGTTATGGTTGAAATGACAATAAAAGAGACTTGACTTGACTTGACTTGACTTGAGAAGGCCTTCCAGTCCTTCAAGGTACACCAGCCCAGCAAACTCTGACAACCCCGATTTGAAACCTTAACCTAATCATGGGACAATTTACAATGATCAATTAAACTTCTTTAGACTGTGGGACAAAACCGGAGCACTGAGGAAAAACCCATGCATTGCACAGGGAGGACGTACGGTGACTCCTTACAGACGGCACCAGAATTGGACTCTGACCTCCGATGGCTTGAGTTGTAATCGCGTCACGCTAACCATGCTGCCCATCATTTATAGTCACATCACGGCGGATCGGTCTGATTAACATACCGTATCATTCGAATTTGTTCATCTGCTCTTTTAACTAAACCATCAATACATACGGTACCAGTATAGGTCTGAAATGAATTCACAGTGTTCAGCTTATTGCAGTTGTGTTCCCATTAGTACAAGGGTATGAATCTTTACATATCTGCACATGCTCAAGATGCATATCTCAATGCGATCACAGGCAAATAATGCTAAATTCATTTCTACATATTATCTTGAATTCATTTGGCATTTCTTTTTATACTGGAGTTGATCTCCTTGTCCAGTTGGCATCATTGAATGGGAGTGTCACTTCTTAACCATTATGAGAAACAACACAATATTTGATGTATCTGATCTAAAACTCTTAGTGTCTTCTCGATACATGCTTTCAAATTCTGCGTGCATTTTGTTTATGCCATTTTGCTGATCTATTTGATGTCTCTGTCCAGTATTATCCAGATACTAATCTTTTGGGTTTTGTATGAATTTTCAACTCATTGCATTTTTCATTAGAACATACAGCACAGGAAGAGGTCCTTTGGCCTATGATGTTCATACTGACATGTACGAAGATAACTAATAACATCTGCCTGCACAAACGCCGTACCCTTCTGTTCCTTAAATTTTGTGACCTTTCTGGAAACCTCTTAAAAGTTACCACTGTACTTGCTGTCACTACCTTTCCTGGAAATGCATTTCAGGTACCTACCCCTCTCATTGCAAAAACTTTGCCCCAATTACCTCCTTTGAATTTTCCCAATTACCTTAAAATACCCTCTAGTACTAGACATTTCCACCCTAGGTATAAGACTCTTGACTATCCAATCTATCCTTGCTCTTCATAATTTTATACATGTCTATCAGGTAATGCCTCAGGCTTTGGCACTTCCGAGAAAAGTAATCCAAATTGACCTAATCTTTATAGCTCATACTCTTTCATTCAGGCAACATCCTGCACCTTCTTCAAAGCCTCCACATCCTTCTTGTTATGCAGTGACCAAATCTGCACACAATCCTTCAAATGTGGCTTAATCAAAGTTTTATACAGCTGTAAAATGATTTAATTGACCTTATACTCAACTGATGAAGGTAAGTGTTCCATACACCTTTACAGCTTTGAGTTGTGCTATTGACTTGCATCCAAAGATTTCTTTGTACATCTGGCCATTTACTGCATATTTTCCTTACATTTGCCCAACTTAAACTCCATCTGCCATTTCTCTGCCCACCCTTCCATATGATCTATAACTTGCTGGCAACTTTCCTCACTGTACACAACTCTTCCAATTTCTATGTTCTGTACAAATTTATTGCTCTCTACAAATTTAGAGCATACACTCTGAACACCAGTTTTAATATTATACAACTCACTCCTACATGCCTGTCAGACATAAGTTGCCATTAATTTGAGAGCCAACAGTGGACATCATTTGGCTTGCAAATACTTGGTCTTCCTTTACCCACTGCGGTTATATCCCCTTTATTTTGCAGGAGGAGGGCTGTGCATTTTACTTCCCGAAGCTAGTACATGTACAAAGGCTGATCTCCTTTCTCTCAGATGCACATTTCCCATCCAAATTCACTCAAGTGACTTGGGCTTAAATTGGATGTGCTGACCTTTTCTTGACTTCTAAAGCACATACCTAACAACATAGAACAATGCAGGACCCTTGGCCCACGATGTTGTGCCAACATTTTAATCTACTCTAAGATCAATCTAACCTTTCCTCCTTCATAGCCTACCATTTTTCTTTCATCCATGTACCTACTATAGGGTCTCTAAAAATATCCCTAATATATCTGGTTCTACCACCATCCCTGGAATCGCATTCCACACACCCACTGCTCTCTGAGCAAATATCTGCTTCTGATATCCTCCTGTACTTCCCTCCAATCACCTTAAGGTCATGAATTCGGTATTACACACTTCCATTCTGGGAAAAAATTACTGGCTCGCAACTCTATCTTTGCTTCTTATTATGTTATACACCTCTATCAAGTCACCTCTCATCCTCCTCTGCTCCAAAGAGAAAACCTTCAATATATCCTCTTTAGTCATGCTCCCTAATTCATGCAGCATCCTGGTTAATCTCCTCTGCACTCTCCCTAAAACTTCCATATCCTTTCTAAAATGAGATGACCAGAAATGAACACAATACTTACTCCAAGTGTAATCTATCCAGAGTTTTATAGTGCTGCAACATTACCTGATGGCACTTGAAGTCAACCCTGATTAATGAAGGCAAACATACCATTCACCTTCTTACCACCTTATCAATTTCACAGCAAGCTTTGAGAGATTGATTTATCTGCTAATGTCTGATTTTGAGGATTAAGGATTAAGGAGGATTATGAGGACACTCAGTCCTCGTTTACAGTCATTTAGTAATGCATGCATGAAGAAATGATACAATGTTCCTCCAGTATGATATCACAGAACACAAGACAGACCAAGACTAACTGACAAAAAACACATAATTATAACATATAGTTACAACAGTGCAAAGCTATACCATAATTTGATAAAGAGCAGATCATGGGAACGGTAAAAAAGTCTCAAAGTCCCCGATAGCCCATCATCTCACGCAGACGGTAGAAGGAAGAAAAACGCTTCCTGCCATGAGCCTCCAGCGCCGCAAACTTGCCGATGCAGCACCCTGGAAGCACCCGACCACAGCCAACTATGAGTCTGTCCGAAATCTTTGAGCCTCTGACCAGCCCTCCGACACCGAGCACCATCTCTGCCGAGCGCTTCGACCTTGGCCCCGGCCGCCAAGCAACCGGCAAAGCCGAGGATTCAGGGCCTTCCTCTCTGGAGATTTTTCGATCGCACAGTAGCAGTGGCAGTGAAACAGGCATGCCAGAAGTTTCACCAGATGTTCCTCCGTGCTTCTCACGTCAGTCTCCATCAAATCAGGATTGTGCACGGCATCCTACTTGACAGATAACAGATATTCATCCTGGAGTGGCCGCTGCGTGCTGCCGTTGCGCCACCATCTTCTCTCCCTTATGAATGCACCAAAGTTATGGGATCACGTTAAATTCTTCAGCATAACTACACAAACAATAATAGTCGTTTCTGGTTCTGAATTTCTAATGTTTTAGGAGTTTTGAAGATCTGGAGCTTTGAAGACCTGCTATGCTGACTGACTCTGTTGTAAGGAAGGCATAAGGTGTATTGGCCTTCATCAATTGTGGGATTGAGTTTAAAAGCCGAGAGGTAATGTTGCAGCTATATAGGACCCTGGTCAGACCCCAGCTGGAGTACTGTGCTCAGTTCTGATCACTTCACTGCAGGAAGGATGTGGAAGCCATAGAAAGAGTGCAGAGGAAATTTACAAGGATGTTGCCTGGATTGGGGAGCATGTCGTATGAAGTAGGTTGAGTGAACTTGGCCTTTTCTCCTTGGTGCGATGGAGGATGAGACGTGACCTGATTGAGGTGTACAAGATAATGAAAGACATTGATCATGTGGATAGTCAGAGGCTTTTTCCCAGGGCTGAAATGGCTATCACCAAGAGGGCATAGTTTCAAGGTGCTTGGAAGTAGGTACAGAGGAGATGTTAGGGGTAAGTTTTTTACACAGAGAGTGGTGAGTGCGTGGAATGGGCTGCCGGCGGCGGTGGTGGAGGCGTAAACAATAGGGTCTTTTAAGAGACTCCTGGATGGATACATGGAGCTTAGAAAAATAGAGAGCTATGGGTAAGCCTAGGTAGTTCTAAGGGGAGGACATGTTCAGCACTGCTTTGTGGGTCGAAGGGCCTGTATTGTGCTCTAGGTTTTCTATGTTTCTATGTTTCTATGGATTAAAGTGATACCATATGACGGCAGGAGGTTATGAAATCATAGGAATCATAAAAGATGAAGAGTATTATCAGGATGTTGCCTGGAATAGCAGGCATGTTCTATAAGGAGAGGTTGACTGACTTGAGCTGTTTATAAGACATAAGAGTGGGATTAAGGAATTTGGCCTATCAATTTTGCTCTGCCATTCCATTATGGCTGATTTATTATCTCTCTCAATATTCTCATGCCTTTCTCCATAATCTTTTGATGCTCTGACTAATCAAGAACCTATCAACCTCTGCTTTAAACATTCCAAAAGACTTGGCTTCACAGTGTATGTGGCAATGAATTACATAGACAGGCCATGCTTTGGCTAAAGAAATTCGTCTTCATCTCTGTTCTGAACAGATGTCCTTTATTCTATAGCTGTGCCCTCTGGTCCTATACTCCCTTACAATGGGAAACATCTTCTCAACATCCATTCTATCTAGTCCTTTCAATATTCATTAGGTTTCAGTGAGATCCTCTCACATTCTTCTAAACTCCAGAGGGTACAGGCCCAAACAATCAAACGCTCCTCATACATTAACATTAACATTTGCAGAATCATTCGTGTGAATCTCCTCTGGATCTTTTCCACTGGCACATCTTTCTAAGATAAGGAGCCAAAACCTGCTCACAATACTCCAAGTGTGGTTTGTCCAATGCCATATAAAGCGTCAACATTACATCCTCGCTGTTCTCTCAAAATAAATGCTAATAGTGCATTTGCCTTCTTTACCACAGACTCAATCTTCAGGGAATCTTGCACAAGGATTCCCAAGTCCTTGTGCAACTCCGATTTTTGAATTTTCTCCCCATTTAGAAAATAGTCTTTGCCTTTATTCCTTTTCCCAAATTGCATGACCATTCATTTCCCACTTATCTTCCCATTCTCTCAATCTGTCTAAGTCTTTCTGCAGACTCCCTGTTTCTTCAATGCTACCTACCCCTTTCCCTATCTTCGTATTATCTAGAAACCTGGCCACAAAGCCATCACTTCTGTCATCCAGGTCAGTGACAAATAACATTAAAAGAAACCAACCCTTGTGAACCACAACTAGTCAGCAGCAGCCAACCAGAAAAGGCCCCTTTTATTCCCACACTTTGCTTCCTGCCAGTCAGTCAATCTTCTCTCCATGCTGGTATCTTTGCAGTAATATCATAGGCTCCTATCATGTTCAGCAGCTTCTACGTGGCACCTTGTCAAAGGCCTTTTGAAAGTCCAAGTAAACATCCACTGACTCTCCTTTGCTTAACCTGCTTATTATTTCCTCAGAGGTCCAACAGATTTGTCAGTCAAGATTTTCTCTTAAGAAAACCATGTTGACTTTGGCTATTTTTATCTTGTGCCTCCAAGTCCTCGAAATATCTTTAATAATGGACTCCAACATCTTCCCAACCACTAAAGGGAGCCAGTAACTTTTTCCCAGGACAGAAGTGTTTAATACCAGAATTCATGACTTTAAGATGATTGGAGGAAAGTACAGGGGGCTATCCATAGAACCATAGAACACAATACACGCCCTTCAGCCCTCCATGTTGTGCCGACCCATATAATCCTTAAAAAAAGCACTAAACCCACACTACCCCATAACCCTCCATTTTTCTTTCATCCATGTGCCTGTCCAAGAGGCTCTTAAATACCCCTAATGTTTTAGCCTCCACCACCATCCCTGGCAAATCATTCCAGGCACTCACAACCCTCTATGTAAAAAACTTACCCCTGATGTCTCCTCTAAACTTCCCTCCCTTAATTTTGTACATATGCCCTCTGGTGTTTGCTATTGGTGCCCTGGGAAACAGGTGCTGACTATCCACCCCATCTATGCCTCTCATAATCTTGCAGACCTCCATCAAGTCCCCTCTCATTCTTCTACACTCCAAAGAGAAAAGTCCCAGCTCTGTTAACCTTGTTTCATATGACTCGTTCTCCAAACCAGGCAACATCCTAGTAAATCTCCTCTGCACCCTCTCCAGAGCTTCCACATCCTTCCTATAATGAGGTGACCAGAATTGAACACAATGAACACTATCAGAACACTATCAGAAGTTGATATTTGTTCAGAGAGCAGTGGGTGTGTGGAATGCGAGGTGGTAGAAGCAGATATATAAGGGACATTTTTAGAGACACTTTGATAGGTACATGGATGAAAGAAAAGTGGAAGGCTATGAGGCAGGAAAGGTTAGATTGATCTCAGGGTAGATTAAAATGTTGGCACAACATCGTGGTCCAAAGATCCTGCACTGTTCTATGTTCTTAGGTATGTGCTTTAGCAGTCAAGCAAAGGTCAGAACTTCCAACTTAAGCCCAAGTCACTTGAGTGAATTTGGTATAACAGCTGAGATCGATGGGAAATGCACATCTGAGAGAAAGGAGATCAGCCATTGTACATGTACCAGCTTAGGGCAATAAAATTCACAACCCTCCTCCTGCAAAGTATACAAACATAGGCCTGTTAGCTTCATAATTTTCTGTATTCTTCTATCTCCCTCCCTTCTTAAGCAGTGGAGTGATTTTTGCAGTTTTCCTGTCCTCCAGCACCACTCTGGAATCCAGTCATACTTGAAAGGTCATTACTAGTACCTTCACAATCTCTTCACCTACCTCTTCCGAAATCCTGGGGTGTAGTCTATCTGGTCCCGGTGACTTATCTAACCTTCAGACCTTTTGCTTTCCCAAGCATGTTCTCCCTAGTAATAGCAACTCCCCTCGAATTTCTGTTGTACTGCTAGTGTGTTCCACATTGAAGAATGATACAAAATTCTTATTAAGTTTGCCTGCCATTTCTTTGTCCCCCATTTTCTGCCTCCGCAGTGTCATTTCCCAGTGGTCTGACATTCACTCACACCTCTCTTTTATTCTTTATACGTCTGAAAAAAAATTATACCCTCTTTTATATTATTGGATAGCTTACCTTCATATTTCATCTTTTCTCTTTGTGTGCTTTTCAGTTTTCCATTGGTTTTTCAAAGCTTCCCAATCCTCTAACTTCCCACTAGTTTTTGTTATACTACCTGGCCTCTCTTTGGATTTAAGCTGTCATTGACTTTCCTTCTCAGTCGCTGTTGCCTCACCCTTTCTTTAGAATCCATCATCTTTGGGATGTATCTATCCTGCGCCTTCTGAATTGTCACCAGAAACTCCAGCTGTGGCTGTTCTGCTGTCATCCCTGCTACTGTCCACTTCCTTTCAACTTTGGCCAGCTCCTCTCTCCTACCTCTGCAATTTTCTTTACTGCAATACTGCAATATTGGGCTTTTATTTGTTCCTTCTCAAATTACAGGAAGAATTTTATGGGTTGCAAATTTTCTGTGTTCTATTATGGTTGCTGCCTACTAAGAGTTCCTTTATCTTAATCTCCCTAATCAAATCTGGTTCATTATGCAACACCCAATCCATGCTCAACCACAAGCTGCTCTAAAAAGATATCTCGCAGTCATTCTCCAAATTCCCTCTCTTGTGATCCAGCACCAATCTGATTTTCCCATCTACCTTCATATTGAAATCCCCCACAATTATTGTAACATCACCTTTTTACATAAATTTCCTATCTCCCTTTGTAATTTATATGCCACATACTGGCTACTGTTTACAGAACTGTATACAGC
Source organism: Hypanus sabinus (assembly GCF_030144855.1). Lineage (NCBI taxonomy): Eukaryota > Metazoa > Chordata > Chondrichthyes > Myliobatiformes > Dasyatidae > Hypanus > Hypanus sabinus. The sequence goes on along the minus strand of NC_082720.1, from coordinate 67,802,743 downwards.
TCCCATCAATGTCTATTTACTCTTGCAGTTTCTTAACTCTACCCATAAGGATTCTACATCTTCCGATCCTATGTCACATCTCGATTTTATTTCTTTACCAAACAGACCCACCATGCCCCCTCTGCCTACCTGTTTGCCCTTTCAACACAAGGTGTATCTTTGGATGTTAAGCTCCCAACTATGATCTTCTACCAGCCACAGCTCAGTGATACCCACATCATACCTGCCAATCTCTAAATTTAACAACATCATCTACCTTTTTCTGCATTCTGTGTGCATTCAAATCATAACCTTTATTCTTGTATTTATTAAGCTTTTCAATTTTGCCCCCACGTTACACTTCATATTAACCCACTGACTGCAATTTTGCCCTCTCGTTTACCTGTCCTTCCTCACAGTCTCACTGCACGTTGCATCTACTGGTAAACCAACTGCTCCATCCTCAGTCTATCACTTTGGTTCCCATCCCATGACAAATTAGTTTCAACCGTTCCCTACAGCTCTAGCACATGGGATCACAAGGATATTCGTCCCCCTTGGGTTCTGGTGTAACCTGTATATCTTCTGGAATAGCAGAGGCTGCGGGGAGACCTCATAGAAATTTATAAGATTATGTGGGTCATTGATACAGTGGACAGCTGGTATTGTTTTCCAATGGTCGAAATGCTTAATACTAGAAGGCAGGCATTTAAGGTGAGGGGAGTAAATTCAAAAGAGATGTGCGGAACAAGTTTCATTACAGTGAGACAGAGGTGAGTGTCTGGAATGGGCTGCCGGGAGTCGTGGTGGAGATAAATACAACAGAAGTATTTAAGAGCTTCTGAAATAGACATGTGAATGTGCAGAGGATAGGGAGCTATGGACTTGTGTAGGCATAAGGAAGTTTAGTAGACTTTTATAAACACAAGAGATTCTGCAGATGCTGAAAATCTAGAGAAACACACACAAAATACTGGAGGAACTCAACAGGTCAGGCTGCATCTATGAAAATAAAAAAACATCCATGTTTCGGACCAATACCCTTCATCAGCACTTTTAGTTAAGTTAGGACAGAGATAAGGAGGGATTTCTTTAGCCAGAGATGGTGAAGCTATGGAATTCTTCAGTGCAGGCAGCTGTGGAGGGCAGGTCTTTATGTATATTTAAGGCAGAGATTGATAGATTCTTCATTGGTCAGGGCATGAAGGGATATGGGGAGAAGGCAGGAGATTGGAACACAAAGAAAATTGTATCAGCCATGATAAAATGACAGAGCAGACTCGATGGGGCTAATGGCCTAATTTTGCTTCTCTCTACAGCCTTATGGTCTTAATAGACATACTAGACTTTTAATTTGTGGGGGGGGGCAGGGGTTTGTGGGGATACGCCTCTACTAAAGGAGTTGTTTGGCACTCCTTCCCTCCACTAGCCTACAAGTCACCCTTGGGCAAGGTGTAGCACTTGTTTAGCTCGTTAGTCAGTGTCACATGACACCACGAGAGCAGATGGTGGATGGTTATCTGAGCAGCTGGCGCATACAGAGTTCCTGTTTATGCAACCATTGACATCTGGCTTGGGTCACGCTTCCGGTAAAGACACTGCCCAGAAGAAGGCAATGGCAAACTAATTCTGTAGAAAGAATTGCCAAGAAAAATTATAGTCATGGAAAGACCATGATTGCCCATGTCATGTGATATGGCACATGATGATGATGAGACTTTTAATTAATTACTAGTCTAATTAGTTTAGCACAACATCATGGGACAAAGGGCATGTTACTGTGCTGGACTGTTTTGCATTCTACATTCTATTGAAGTCACAGAGGCTGATCATTCAACTTGACATGTTTGTTCCAATTGGACAAGAGCCCCCCCGCGTATACCTACTTTCTACCTTCTTCTAATTCATTTTCACTGCCTCTTTCAGAACCCAATTCAATTTCTTTTTAAATCCAATGAGGATTTCTTTCCTTAGAACCCTTCAGTAAAAAAATGCTTTCTTCTTCCACACCAAGGCCTTCTGTTGTTACTTTAAATCTGTAATCATTGGTTTTTGGTGTCAAAATGGTTGCTGTGATGTATCTATTGTAGTAGCATAGTGGGCAGTGCTTTACACTTTCACTTTCAGCTTCCAAGCTGGCTAGCAGTCTTGCAAAAAGGAGAGCTGAATGTGCAAGTTTATCCCATGACATTACAGGAAAAATTCTGGCATGGATAGAGGAATGGCTGACAGGCAGAAGGCAGCAAGTGGAAATACAGGGGGCCTTTTCTGGTTGGCTGCCAATGACTACTGGTGTTCCTCAGGGATTGGTATTGGGACCACTACAGACTATTATCTAAATGGGGAGAAAATTCAAACATCAGAGGTGCAATGGGACTTAGGGGTCCTCAAGCAAGAATCCTAGAAGGTTAATTTATAGGTTGAGTCTGTAGTAAAGAAGGCAAATGTAATGTTGGTATTCATTTCAGGGGGAATAGAATATAAAAGCAAGAGGATAATGTGGAGGCTTTATAAGACACTAGTCAGACTGCACTTGAAGTATTGTCAACAGTTTTGTGCTCATGTCTCAGAAAAGTTGTGTTGTCATTGGAGAGAGTCCTGAGGAGGTTCACGAGGATGATTCCGGGATTGAGGTGGTTAACATTATGAGGAGCGTTTGGCAGCTTCGGGCCAGTACTCAATGCGGCAGGATCTCATGGAAACCTACCGAATGTTGTAAGGACTGGATAAGGTGGATGTAGAGAGGATGTTTCTTATTGTGGGGGCACAGTCTCAAAATTGAGGGGCGACCTTTAGACCAGAGCTAAGGAGAATTTTTTTTTAGTCAGAGAGTAGTGAATCTGTGGAATGCTCTGACACAGACTGTGGTGGAGGCCAAGACCATGGGTATATTTAAAGCAAATATTGATAGTTTACTGATTGGTCAGAACATCAAAGAAAATAGCAAGAAGGCAGGTGTATGGGGTTGAGTGGAATCCAGGATCAGCCATGATGGAATGACAGAGCAGACTTGATGGGCCAAATGGCCTAATTCTGCTCCTATATCTAATGGACTTACGGTCTTCCTACTTACTCGCTCTAGGCACAATTCTATACATGTCAATTGTCTCCCTCCAGCTTTAGTTATACAGCCTTTCCACACAAATAATACTTTCTTGGTTTGATAAAGTTATTGTAAATCACCCTCTGATTTTATCATATGTTTCCCGCAGTTTGATGACCAAGTGTATGTAATGCTCATGCTGTGGTCTAGTTGATACTTCAGTCTGTCCTGGAATTCCTTTTCTCCTCTTGCATTCCATGCCACAGCTAATAAAACAACCTTTTAAACCACCTCACTGACCTGACCTACTATCTTTAAAGATCTGCAGATGTACAAGGATTCTGTTCTTCCATAGTAATGCTCACAAAATGCTGGAGGAACACAACAGGTCAGGCAGCATCTATGGAAAGGAATAAGCAGTCGAGATTTCAAGGCAAGACCCCTCATTAGGACTGGATAGGAAGAAACCAGAATAAGAGTATGGGGGGAGGAGAAGAGGTACAAGCTGGAAGGTGATAGGTGAAGCCAGGTGAGGGGGAAGGTAGGAGGGTGCAGGAGGGGGTTGTGTAATGAAGTGAGAAGCTGAGAGGATATAGGTGGAGAGGTAAAGTGCTGAAGAAGCAGGAGATGAGAGTGGGTCATGGGAGAAAGGGAAGGAAGAGGAGCACCAGAGGCAGGTGATAGGCAGATGAGGAGAAAAGAAGGGGTAAGATGAGAACTAAAATGGGGAATGGAAAAAGAGAAAAGGGAGAACGGAGATAAATTACTAGAAATTAGAGAAAACAATGTTCATGCCATCAGGTTTTAGGTTCAAAATATGAGGTATTGCTCCAGCAACTTAAAATTGGCCTCTCTGAGGCAGTAGTGGAGGCCATGGACCAACATGTTCATGAATATGAAAATGCCATATTCCTATATCGCTGAATATGCTAAAAGGTATTATGTTTTCCATTACGTTGCTGCACTTCCCCAGAGAAGTTGTTCCACATTTCTCTGGATTAAATTCCATTTGCCATTTCCCACAGTCTAAAGCTTTCCTTCTCACTGCCAAATACAAAAGTCAGTTTTCAAACATCTTTATTATGCTCCATGCATTTAAATCATTATATACTGCAAAATAGAAGGGGCTTTGTGCTATGCCCTGTTGAACATCAGCAGTCCTCTGCCACCAGATTTCAGAATGGACATTGAATCCTTGAACACTACCATATGACTTGTTTTTTCTGTTTTTGCACTGCTTACTTAATTTAGCTTTAAGTATGTATATATATATATAGTTCTTAAAGTAATTTACATTTTTATTATTATGCATTGCAATGTACTACTGCTGTATAACACCAAACCTTACAACAGATGCCAGTGATATTAAATCTAATTTTAATTCTGAAAATGTACAGTGAAATGTGTAGCTTGCACTAACAACCAGAATGCCTGGGTATGTGCTGAGGGCAGCCTGTAAGTGTTCCACAAAGTTCAGCAAAATGACACCAACAGCAACAACAGGAAAACATGCCCCTTTCCTCCCTCCCACCCGCCACTCATGCTCACACAGGCCTGCAGCCCCAGGACAGGCTGCTTCTTTGCCTTCAGTCCTTGGTCCCAGACTCTCAGACTCGCAGACATCAAGCTTCCGGCTTCCAGTCCCTGGTCTGGACTTGCAGACTCACAGACCTCAGCGTCTGACCTCTAGACAAGCTAACCCAGGGGCTTCGATCTCTTAGCTTCTACCTCCTGACTCTCCAACCTCAGGAACTTCAGCTTTGCTCACTGGATTCAATTTGCCTTTATCTCTTTGATCCCATGGATTTAAATTTTGCCCAACCTGCCATGTGCGACCTTGTAAAAACTGTAACAGCCATGGAGACTATTTTTACTGATCCTACTTCTAATTCTGTTATAAAATTCTGAGTCAGGGATGGCTTTCTCTTGAAAGGCTGTTATTGAACAATTTGTAATTTTCCAAATTAAGGTTTACTTCTTCACTCAGAATTAGTTTTACGAATTATGCTTGGATTCAGAAGATGACCTCATTAGTTTGTTATTATTCAGTTTATCCTTTTCTCCCTCTGCTAGTGCTCCTGCAGACAGGCATGCCAGAAAATTTGAGATCATAGTCTTATTTTTCTATAGATCTTGAGATTGATTCCATCTAGACCCAGCAGCTTAGCCACTTTTAGAAACACTAACTTGGGTGGCAGGTTGGAGATAAGTCTCTGCCAAACGAGATGTGAGGTGCTTCTTCCCTCCACTAGCCTGCAGGTCAACCTTGGGCAAGATGTAGCATCCGCTTAGCACCCCGAACCCCACACTGAACAGGGTCACTGAAGCCACGGGTGCAGGTGGTGGATGGTCGCATGGTGCATATCACCAGTCCTGGTTATGTGATCACTGGCACCAGACACAAAATCTCTGAAGAGGATTGATAATGGTTGGGGTCACCCGTCTTGCAAAGGCACTGCCCAGAAGAAGGCAATGGCAAACTACTTCTGTAGAAAAAAAGTTGCCAAGACCAATCAGGGTCATGGAAAGACTGTGATTGGCTATGAAATATGACATGGCATATAATGAACAAACTTGATATTAGGGCCTAGTACTAATTCTAAAGATTGCTACAGTGGAAAACAAAACGATCATAAGGAATGAGTTCCAGAGCTGTGAGGTAATGCTGCCTCACATCTACACAGTAATGTAGACCATACTTGGAATATTGTGTTCAGTTCTTACTTACATATGCCTATTGGGTAGATGCAGCTCATCAGCCTGGGAAGGCAGTCCATCTAAGAGAGGGAAAACTCTGATTTCAAACCTCCAGTGCCTTGCGGCCATACCTACTCATAGGAAAGGGAGTAAACACTGAGGACATAGCCGGAGCTGGAGCCCTTAAGGCAGTCCAACATTGCCTTCAACCTCGTTCTGGCAACTCCTGCGACGACACTGGTGCCAAGCTGTATCGGCTCTTGCCCTTCCCTTGGACAACGTTGGTGAATTGGAGAGGGGAGACTTGCTGCATGGACAGCCTTGCCCAGGCCTGCGCCCTGGAAACCATTCCAGGCGCAGATCCATGGTCTCGTGAGAATAATGGATGTCATCATGCCCATCACCACTACTGGGGCACAGGCCACCAAGAGCAGCTCACAGAAGTCCTCCATCTTGGGCACGGTTTTCAAGTTGCCCCTGGTTTAAACCATCTTTGAAGATTCCTTCTCTCTCAGGAATGAAGCCTCTGGAGCTTCTGCTGGCACACTCTAGCTTTGGGTTTTTACGAGATAGGGTTGCTAGACCCTTGACCAACACTCCTTCTTTCACAGTCAGACTTGGGACAGTCCTTGGTGGAGCTCATATTCAGTTCTGGCTGCCTCATTATAGGAATCATTTGGATGTTTTAGAGGGGGGTGCAGAGGAGACTTACCAGAATGCTACCTAGATCAGAGAGCATGTTTTATGCTAAGGCTTTTCTATTTGGAATGAAGTAGGATGAAACATTGTACAAAATGGTAGGAGGCATAGGTCAAGTGGATAGGCGGAGACCTTTGCTCAGGCAGAAATGGCTAATACTAGGGGACACCATTTGAAAGTGATTCGAGGAACGCATACAGCAGATGTTAGAGATACGTTTTTTACATGGTGAGAAGTGGGTGCATGGGACCAGAGAAGGTGGTAGAGCCAGACACATTCGAGACATTTAAGGAACTCTTAGATAGGGACATGGATGATAGGAAAATGGAGGGCTATGTATGAGGGAAGGGTTAGATTGATCTTAGAGTAGTAATGGTCTGTGTTGTTTGTAAATCAACCTATTTTCCTTGGAAGTAGGAGATTGAGTGGTGATCTTATAGAGGTTAATTAAATCATGAGGGACAAAAATAGGGTGAATACTCTGTCATTTTGATGATCTTTGAATGAGAACAGGGAAATTTAATGACTGAATATGATTTATTAAAAAGGGGAAGGGATACAGAACCATGGGGATGTCACAGATAGGGTGAATAGCACAAAAGATAGAATAACACAATAGATGTTGGTGCTGGCTGAGAAGAGAAGAGGAAGGCGTGTCAACTATTTAAATGAGATACAGAATGACAGAGAAGAGAACAATTGTTGGAATTCTGTGGGGTACCAAACATTGTTTGAAATCTGAAATACAGGAAATACCAAACAGGTCAGGTAGCATGAGTGAAGACGGAAAATGTGGGTTAATGTTGCAGGTTTTGTCAGAAGTGGCCAGTCTTACCGCAGACTGGAAAGACTCCTTTTCTGACATTGATAGAAGGTTTACTGATGATTTTAATATGCTGTATCACCTAATGAGACTTCTTTCATTAAGCTTGCTTTAGGTTTCATTGGAGCCAGCGACACAGAAGTAAGAGTACATGTAGGATGGAGAAAAGAGGCTGCTAACCTCAGAGTGAACAGAGGGGTTCAGTAAAGTTCTGTATCTAATTGCTCCAGTTTGGAGGACTCTAAATTGGAAGAAGAGCAAATGAATCACCGTTTCACTTGGAATGAATGTTTGGATGCCTGGATGTGCAGTAATATACAGGTGCATTGTGGAGAGTGCACTAACTGTTGGCATTGTCATGGCCAAGTATGGAAACCCCAATGCCCAGGAATGGAAATGGCCACACAGAAAGTGATGGATACAGCCCTGTCCATCACAGGCAAAAACCTTCCAATCATAGACAATATTTACATAGAAAACAGCAACTGTCATCAGAGACTCCTACTATCCAGGCCACACCCATTTCTTGCTGCTACCATCAAGCAAGAAGTACAGAAGCCCTCGGGACTTACCCTAGAAGGTTCAGGAACAGCTATTACCCCATAATCATCAGGCTCCTGACCTAGCATGGACAATTTCATTCACTGCTACGATAAACTGATTCTGGGACGTACAGACTCACCTTCAAGGATTCATTACAGCATATATTGTCAGTATTATTTTAATTTGCACAGTTTGTCTTCTTTTGCACATTGGTTGTTTGTCAATATTTGTAATTTGCCATAATATTTATTCATGTATAGTTTTACTTAAAAATCTGTTGTATTACTTTTTCCTGTAAATAACTGCAAAAAAATGAATCTCAAAGTAGTTAGTTAGTGCATGGTAATATACAAAAGTCTTAGGCACATATATATAGCTAGGCTGCCTAAGACTCATTCATAGTACTGTGCAAATTTTATGAATGGCGCTGAACTCATGCCACACAAAGAAAACAACTTTCATGACATATGTGAGTGATGATAAACCTGATCCTGATATGGGTCTTTATCATGGACTGAGTTTGGGAAGGGGGCATGGAGAGGGGAATCATGGTTGGAAAAGGGGAAGGGAAAAGGAACGGAGCTTGAAGCATCACAGAGACATTCTATAATGATAAATGAACCAAAAGTTTGAAATTCAATGACCTTGCCTGGTGTCTCGGAGCTCGGTGGGTCTGATTCCATGCCAGCCTCTGCTCCAGGCACTCCTTCTCTGCCACCTTCTCCTGCAGCACTCCACCCTTGCCATTACCAACATCCTTTGCTAATGCCAGATTTACAAACTCCCTCTCCACACTGCATTAACAAATATGGTACTGTGCAAAATACCCTAGCTATATAGATATGAATATAGGGTACTATAGAACCTAGCTATATAGATGTGACTAAGACTTTTGCATAGCACAGTACATACTTTGATAATAAATTTACTTGAATTTGTGTGGATGTAGAAGAATGGACCACTCAGTCCACTAGTTATCACCCTGAGCGTCTTGTCACATTAAATTATCCCCTCTGCACACAATCTGACTACTGTACTTTTAGTCACCAATGAAACCCAACATAAGCTCCAGGAATCACATCTCACCCTGCACATTTTTTTCAGATAACCAACATTTCCACTTTGAGTCGGAAATGGTTTGTCTGATAAAAGATCACCAAGCTGTAACAAGAATTCCATTTTCACTGTCCACAGAAACTGCCTGAGTAGTTGGGTATTTCCAGCATTCTTTTTTTATTTAAAGTGTTCTGTGCATTAGAGTTCCAGCGGGTCTCTTTGCTCTCCTCATTTATCCCTTTCTACTTACATTTCCTCAGATTACTAGCAAACAACAAGCTTCTGCCACCCTCGTTTTTTTTAGCACCACTGTTGTGTCATTCAGTTGATCTTAGTTTTCACTTTGTCACTTTGGCCTCTCAACCCTCCCACTATCTGCCACTTGAACTATGTTCAATTACCAACTTTTATGAATTCTGATGAAACGTCAGAGAGCTGAAACATTAACTCTGTTTCTCTGCTCACAGATGCTGCCTGACCTGCAGAGTAGTCCTGGCATTTTCTGTTTGTATTTCACCCTTCCAGTCTCTGCAATTTTTTTTTTGTATTTGCCTTTTGGAACTTTCCTTTAGTTTACTGAGAGAACTCTGCTCAGAAGTAAGTCAAAAGATATTTGCATTCATCATTGTCAGATATTTAATCCAGATTGCTTTGTCCTGGGATAAAGAAACCTTATTCCTTACTGAATAAAGTCAGACCTAAACAAGGATGTATACTCCTTTTCTGAATGAGGACAGATTGCACTTGGGCACTTGGAGTATTGTGAGCAGTTTTACGCCCTTTATCCATGAGAAGATGAGCTGGCATTAGAGAAGGTCCAGAAGAGGTTCATGAGAATGAATCTGGCAATGAAAGGGTTATTGTATGAGCCGTGTTCAAATGGTTGTGAATCTGTACTCGCTGGAATTTAGAAGAATGATGTGGGAAGGATCTCATTGAAACCTAAAGAATATTTATAGACTTAGACAGTGTGGATGTTTAGAGGGCGTTTCCTATAGTGGGGTAGTCTAGGACCAGAGGGCACAATCTCAGAATGGAGGGATATTCCTTTAGAAAAAAGATGAGGAGGAATTTCTTTAGCCAGAGGGTGATAAATCTGAGAAATTCATTGCCATGGACAGCTGAAGAAGCCAAGCCATTGTGTATATATTTTTATTGTATTTTATGTAGAGATAAGAGTGCAGAACAGGCCTTTCCAGACTAATGATCTGCACCGTCCATCAACTCAATTATTTAACCCTAGCCTAATCATAAGACAATTTACAAAGACCACTTAACCTTCTAACCAGAATGTCTTTGGAAGGTAGGAGGAAACCAGAGCACCTGGACGAAACCCATACCTTCACAGGGAGGACGTACAAACTCCTTACAGACACTGTTAGAATTGAACTCTGAAATCGGATGTCCCGAGCTGTAATAACATTGCGCTAACTGCTATGCTGTGGCACCCTGAGCAGAGGTTGATCCATTCTTGATTAGTAAGGGTGTCAAAGGTTGCAGGGAGAAGGCAGAAGAATTAGGTAGAGAGGGATAATAATTGAGAGGGATACTTGATTTGGTATTGGGAAATGAACCTAGCCAGGTGTCAGATCACTCAGTGCAAGAGCATTTTGGAGATAATGATCATAATTTTATCTCCTTTACAATAGCATTGGAGAGAGATAGGAACAGACAAGTTAGAAAAGCGTATAATTGGAATAAGGGGAATTATGAAGCTATCAGGCAGGAAATTGGAGGCTTAGATTGGAAACAGATGTCCTCAGGGAAAAGTACGGAAGAAACGTGGAAAATTTTCAGGGGATATTTGTGTAGAGCTCTGTATAGGTACATTCCAATGAGACAGGGAAATTATGGTACGGTACAGGAATCGTGATGTACAAAGGCTGTAATAAACCTAATCGAGAAGAAATGAAAAGCTTACAAAAGGTTCAGAGAGCTAGGTAATGTTACAGATCTAGAAGGTTATAAGGCTACTAGGAAGGAACTTAAGAAGGAAATAATGAGAGCCAGAACGGGCCATGAGAAGGCCTTAGCAGGTAGAATTAAGGAAAACCCCAAGGCATTCTACAAGTATGTGTAGAGCAAAAGGATAAGGTGTGAAAGAATAGGACCTATCAAATGTGACAGTGGGAAAGTGTGTATGGAACTGGAGGAAATAGCAGAGGTACTTAATGAATACCTTAATTCAGTATTCACTATCGAAAATGATCTTAGTGATTGTAGTAACAGCAACACACACAAAATGCTGGTGGAACACAGCAGGCCAGGCAGCATCTATAGGAGGAAGCACGGTCGATGCTTCGGGCCAAGACCCTTCGTCAGGACTAACTGAAAGGAAAGATAGTAAGAGATTTAGTGATTGTAGTGATGACTTGCAGCAAACTGAAAAGCTTGAGCATGTAGTTATTAAGAACAAGGATATGCTGGAGCTTTTGGAAAGCATCAAGTTGGATAAGTCGTAGGTCCGGACAAAATATATCCCAGGCTACTGTGGGAGATGAGAGAGGAGACTGCTGAGCCTCTGGCGATGATCTTTGCATCATCAATGGGGATGGGACAGGTTCCCGAGGATTGGAGGGTTGCGGATGTTGTTCCTTTATTCAAGAAAGGGAGTAGAAAGGGAGAAAGGGGATTACCAAACGTTATATGGATTTTCTGGTGTGGTCTGCTTTATCGTGGGCTTTTGTGATATCGTTCTGGAGGAATGTTGTTTCATTTTTTAACTGCATTGCATTTGTGGTTTCTGAATGACAATAAGTTGAATCTTGTATCTTGTTGTAGAGATAGCCCAGGAAGTTATAGATTAGTGAGTCTTACCTCAGTGGCTGGTAAGTCGATGGAGAAGATCCTGAGAGGCAGGATTTATGAACATTTGCAGAGGTATAATATGATTAGGAATAGTCAGCATGGCTTTGTAAAGGGCAGGTCATGCCTTACGAGCCTACTTGAATTTTTTGAGGATGTGACTAAACATCTTGATGAAGGTAGAGCAGTAGATGTAGTGCATATGGATTTCAGCAAGGCATTTTATAAGGTACCTTATGCAAGCCTTATTGAGAAAGTAAGGAGGCATGGGATCCAAGGGGATGTTGCTTTGTGGATCCAGAACAGGCTTCCCACAGAAGACAAAGAGTGGTTGTAGACAGGTCATATTCTGCATGGAGGTCAGTCACCAGCGGAGTGCCTCAGGGAGCTGTTCTGGGACCCTTATTCTTTGTGATTTTTATAAATGACCTGGATGAGGAAGTGGAGGAATGGGTTAGTAAGTTTGCTGATGGAACAAAGGTTGGAGGTGTTGTGGATAGTGTGGAGGGCTGTCAGAGGTTACAACGGGACGTTGATAGGATACAAAACTGGGCTGAGAAGTGGCAGATGGAGTTCAACCCAGATAAGTGTGAAGTAGTTTATTTTGGTAGGTCAAATATGGTGGCAGAATATAGTATTAATGGTAAGACTCTTGGCAGTGTTGAGGATCAGAGGGATCTTGGGATCCGAGTCCATAGGATGCTCAAAGCAGCTGCGCAGGTTGACTCTGTGGTTAAGAGGGCATATGATGTATTGGCCTTCATCGATTATGGAATTGAATTTAGGAGCCAAGAGGTATTGTTGCAGCTATATTTGACCCTGGTCAGACCCCACTTGGAGTACTGTGCTCTGTTCAGGTCGTCTCACTACAGGAAGGATGTGGAAGCCATAGAAAGGGTGCAGAGGAGATTTACAAGGATGTTGCCTGGATTGGGGAGCATGTTTTCTGAGAATAGGTTGAGTGAACTCGGCCTTTTCTCCTTGGAGGTGGAGGATGAGAGGTGACCTGATAGAGGTGTATAAGATGATGAGAGGCATTGATCGTGTGGATAGTCAGAGGCTTTTTTGCAGGGCTGAAATGGTTGCCACAAGAGGACACAGGTTTAAGGTGCTGGGGAGTAGGTACAGAGGAGATGTCAGGGCTAAGTTTTTTACTCAGAGAGAGGTGAGTACGTGGAGTGGGCTGCCAGCAACGGTGGTGGAGGCAAATACGATGGGGTCTTTTAAAAGGTACATGGAGCTTAGAAAAATAGAGGGCTATAGGTAAGCCTAGTAATTTCTAAGATAGGGATGTGTTTTGCACAGCTTTGTGGGTGGAAGGGCCTGTACTGTGCTGTAGGTTTTCTATGTTTCTAAATCTCCCAAGAAGGAGTGGCAGAGGCAATGAATGGGCCGAATGACCTAATTCTGTTCCTATGCCTTATAGTCTTGTGAATAGGTTATTTAGGAAGAGGATGGAAACAAGACATTTGGTAACCAGATTGTAAAACAGTCAAGGAACCAAAGCCCATGGATTACTTAGAGGGAACCAAAGAAGAATGAAAAGGTTGTTCTTCCTGTTTAAAATGGCCAGCAGCTTTCCACAGCAGCATCTCCGCTGCCTGAGGAGACTGAGGAAAGCAAGGCTCTTGCCCCGTCTTAACTGCATTTTATAGGAGCACCATTGAGAGCGCTCTGACAAGTTGCATCTCCATCTGGTATGAGAGCAGCCGAGCATCAGTCCGGAAGACCCCACAAAGGGCTGTGAGAATGACTGAGAGGATCATAGAGGTCTTCCTGCCATCCACTGGGGACATTGACCAGGAGCGCTGCATACGCAGGGCCCTTAGTATTACTCAGGATCCCACCCATTCATCCAGCATCCTCTTTGACCATCAGGCAAGAGACTCCAATGCATAAAGACAAGAATGATCAGGATGGGAAAGAGCTTCTTCCCTCAGGTCATTAGGTTTCAGAACTTCCTGCCACTTTGCATTCAAAGTTTCACTGGTTAATCTGTTCTGTGCCTTACAATATTTAATTTTTGCACTTTAGTTTGTTTATTTATGTGTAATCCATCTGTAGATTTCATCCTTACTTTCATAAATTACTATGTGTCATGTATGTTATGTATACTACAGTGCTTTACCCCCTTCATTGTCTCATTTGACAGTATGCATGTATACTATTTAATGCCAACAAACTTGACTTGACTCGATCTTTCTGCACATCCCCACAGTGAAATAGAAACTCTTATTTACAGAATATCTTATTGACCACGATATTTACTAGACCTCAACAAATGACAGCAAACAGCAATGGTCCATATATAATTCTAATAAGTGTAACATGATAAGAGGAAATTATGTGGCCATAAATACTCATCTGATTGTAAATGTCACAAAGTTGAAGATAACAAATTATCTTCGGCGCTGATCAGCCATTTAACATCCTTCCATTGCTATCAAGCAAACGTTGCAAAGCTGCATCATGTTGCATTCCGGTGACCTCAATAAGGCAATGACACTGTTCCTCAAGCAGTCAGATCAGTTTTCATTACTTAATCTTCACTCTCTGTCCTCTCCACTTCTAAGCAATCATCTAAGAGTGAGGCCTTGAGATCACTGGCAGGCAAAGTAGGATCGGTGTCATGGCTAACATAAACGGGCATAAATTTGTGGAGATTGGAGGAAATTATGGGGGGGGATATATCAGAGATAACTTTTTTTTTATACAGAGAATGCTGAGTGCATGAACGCCCTGCCAGAGTGGTGCTAGAGACAGATGCAATAAAGGTATATTAAAAAACTCTTAGTTAGACTATGGATGATAGAAACATAGAGTGAAGAGTATATTCATCTTAGAATACATAGAACATGGAACAATACAGATCCTTCAATCTACAATGTTGTGCTGAGCTTTTAACCTAGGCTAAAATCAGTCTAGCATTATGGAATGTGTAGCAACACTTGTGGGCTGCCCCCAGCACACCCTTAGGTTGTGTTGGTTGCTGATGCAAACGATGCATTTCGTTCTATGTTTCAGTGTACATGGGATAAGTAAATGAATCTGAACCTAAAGTCAGTACAGTCGCTGGAACACAGAGTAGTGAATATCTGGAATGAGGTGACAGAGGAAGTGGTTCAGGTAGGTACAATTGCAATATATATGTTTGCATTTAGGTGGATACATGGAGGAGAAGGGTTTGAAGGGTTATGAGCCAAACACAGGCAACTCAGACTAGAAGGGAGAATACTGAGATCAATATAGACTAGATGGGTCAAAGGGTTTATTTCTGGGTTGCTCTATTACTCTAAAAATACAGCAAAAACAGGTCCTCAGGTCCACGATTTCTGGACTTGTCATGATGCAGTCTAACAAATCCCATCTGCCTGCACATACGTAAATATGATACAAATATCATATAACATATATAACTGAGGGCCAAGAACTGATCCTTTGGCTTTTTACTAGTAACCAGTTTAAAAAAGAGCCAGGGATTCTAGGCTCTGTCTTGCATATGATAATCAGTCTTCCACTCATGTTAGCATACATCCCCAATAGCACGTTCACACGACAACAGTTTGTGTTGCTAAGAGTCTCACTTGGCCTTTACCAAAGGAAACCTCACAAAGAGCTTTGAAAGGATGCATGCTTATCCCGCTGCTCTACTCTCTCTGTACTCTTGACAGTGTTGCTAGGACAGCTCAAGTGCCATTTATAAGTTTACCAGTGACACAGCTGCTTTTTGCTAGAATCTCAGGTGGCAAATTAGGAGCTGTACAGGAGTGAGATATGTAGACCAGCTGGTTGAGTGGTGTCACAACAACAAGAACTTTGCTCTCAGCATCAGCAAGACCAAGGAATTGATTGTGGACTTCAAGAAGAGGAATTCGGGAGATCACATGTGTAGAATGAAACCCACATGGAACAACTAAAAATGTGGCGATGCTCACAAAAGTAGAGATACTGAAAACTAGAAGGGAGGTAGGGCTGGAGATGGAAACAGAGAAAGGAAGTTACACTGACAGGTATGAAAACAAAGCTGACCACTTCAAAGCTGAGATGTTACTTAATCAGAAAATGACATGGTTGAACTGCGGCTGTGATGTGTCATGGATAGATGGGAATCAGTGTCAGTTCAGAAGTGTCAGCGTGGAGCTAATGTCACTTGCTCTCCAGTGGGCTTTGGACCACCAGGGCAATAGCAACACCTGCGTCAGCCTGCTATTTATCGATTACAGCTTGGCATTCAACACCATCATCTGATCAGTTCTGGGAGAAGGCAAGAAAATGGGGTTAAGAGGGATAATAAACCAGCCATGAATGAAGATGGAGCAGACTAGATGGGTTGAATGGCCTAATTCTGTTCCTCTGTGATATGGTCTTATGGTCTAATCAACAAGCTTTAAAACCAGGGCCTCCATACGCCCCTCTACAACTGGATTCTTGATTTTCTCATCAGGAGGCCACGAACTGCATGGATTGGTGTTGACATCTCTTCTTCACTGATAAACAACTCAGGCACAGCTCAAGGATGCATGCCAATGCATGGGATTGTTGGAGGCTTCAAATTGTAATAAACTCAGCCAGGTCCATCACTGGCTGGATGGTGGTGTAGTGGCACCACCATCAGCGCCGGACTTCGGAGCGAAGGCTCCCGAGTTCGAACCCAGCTAGCTCCCTTGCACACTTTCCATCCGTGCTGGGTTGATCATCAAGCTAGCAACTCAACCTCATAAAAATAAGGAAGCCTGCTATAAAATGCCGTCATGATGGCATCTGGATGACTCCACTCAGAATTAAGGGCTTTCGTCTTCTTCCAAGTAACCCGAAACCACATTGTTTACATTCAACTCCAACCTCTTCCAAACCACTGAGCTCAGTCGAACTGGCCTATAATTTCCTTTCTTCTAACCCCTTGCTTCTTGAAGGAGGTCTCCACAACCTGTCATTTCCTTGTCCCCCACTTCTGTCTTTCGAGCATCACTTCTAGCTGTCCAATATCTACTCTCACCTCTCTTTTTTATTCTTTATATATCTGAAAAGAAAAACATTTTGCATCCTCTTTAATACTGCTGGTTAGCTTTCCTTCGTACTTCATCTTTTACACCTTATGATTTTTTGAATTGCCATCTGTTGGTTTTTAAAATGTTTCCAATCCTCTAACTTCCCACTACCTTTGCTATAATACATGCCCTTTCTTTTGCTTTTATGTTGGCTTTCACTTTCCTTGTCAGACATGGTTGCATCATCCTGCCTTTAGAACACTTCTTCTTTGGGATATATCTATCTTGCGCCTTCCAAATTCCAGCCATTGCTGCTCTGCCGTCATCCCTGCCAACGTCCCCTTCCAATCAATTTTGGCCAGCTCCTCTCTCCTGCGTCTGTAATTCCCTTTACTCCACTGATACATCTGACTTTAGCTTCTCCCTCTGAAACTGCAGGGTGAATTCTACCACCTCCCAAGGGTTCCTTTACTTAAAGCTCCCCGATCAAATCCGATTCATTACACAACACCCAATGCAGAATAGCTGATCCCTTAGTTGGCTCGAGGGAATTCTATAAGTTCTCTCTCTTGGGATCCAGAGCCAACCTGATCTTCCCGATCAACCTGCATATTGAAATTCCCCTTGACTATCACAACATTTGCCTTTTCTATTTCCCATGGCAATTTGTAGCTCACATCCTGGCTACTGTTTGGAAGCTTGTATATAACTCTCAACAGGGTCTTTTTACCCTTGCAGTTTCTGAACTCTACCCACAAGGATTCTGCATCTTCCGATTCTATGTCACCTCTTTCTAAGGATTTGATTTCGTTTTTTACCAATATAGCCATGCCACCCTTTCTGCCTCCCTGCCCTTCCTTTCAATACAATGTATATCCTTAGATGTTAAGCTCCCATCTGTAATCTTCTTTCAGCCATGACTCAGTGATGCCCACAATGTCATGCCTGCCAATCTCTAACTGCACTACAAGATCATCTACCTTATTCTGCACACTGTGTGTATTCAAATATAACACCTTCGGTCCTGTTTTGTCACCCTTTTTGATTTTGACCCCCTTTTACAATGCAGCTCATCCCACTGACTTCAGTTTTGCCCTGTCATCTGCCTGTCCTTCTTGACCGTCTCACTACACACTGCCTCTGCTTTTAAACCAACAACCCTATCCTCAGCTCTATCACTCTGGTTCCCATCCACCTGGAAAATTAGTTCAACCCGTCCCCAACAGCTCTAGCATACCTGCCTGCAAGTTTTTGGTCCCTTTTAGGTTCAGGTGTAACCCATCCCTTTTCAATAGGACATCCTTTTCCCAGCAGAGATCCCAATGATCCAGAATTCTGAAACCCTGCACCTTGCACCAGTTACTCACATTCATCTGTCAAATCATCTATTCTTACCTCACTGGCGCATGGCGCAAACAGCAGTCTAGAGATTGCTACCCTGGAGATCCAGCTTTTCAACTTTCTACCTAGTTCCACAAATTTTCTCTTCAGGACCGTCGCTTTTCCTACCTATGTAATTGGTGCCAATATGTACCAAGACTTCTGGCTGCTCACCCTCCCCCTTTAGAATGTTTTGGACCTGATCAAGAGTTAACCTTTAGGGTAGTGGTCACCAACCTTTTTAAGCCCAAGATCCCCTACCTCGGCCTTAGTGAAAGGTAAGATCGATCTACTAAATCCTTTAGAGAAAAAACAGCTCAGATTGTGCTTCCAGCTTGAGGCCCTTTATTTGGGCTAATTGTATTTTAATTACATAAAATGCTTTTGTCAAACTTTCAAATTAATTTAACCAGGAAAACACTGTAACCAGCATATCAAACAGGCCATAGCGGCATCCAGCTCATCCAATAACGCCTTGAGTAAGGGTGCTGAAGCGCTTTTGCTCGAATCAAGTTTATCAGTTTGACCACCAGTGTCATTATGTAAGAAAAGTCCACGACCTTCCCAGCCAAGGCCAGCTGATGAATCACACAGTGATAATCCAGAACGTCAGGAAAATCAGGGTCATTACGGCACAGTGTTATAAAAACCAACACGCACACCGCACATTGCTGGGGCCCCATCAGTAGTAATTGCCACCAGTTTATGAATGGGGATGTCATTTTCACAGACATTTTTTCTAAATTCATTGTAAATATCCTCACCTCTTGTTCTCTCCTTTAAGTGGAGCAGAGTGAGGAAGTCCTCCTTTTTTATAAAATCCTGGAAAGCCATTCTGACAGATACAACAAGCTGAGCTGTTTGCATTACATCAAGGGATCCATCGAACTGTCGTGAAAAATATTCACAGAGTGACAAGTCCTTTAACACTTGTTGATCCACGTCCCCTGAGCAACATGTTTGCTGGGCCTTCAACACCGATTTCAGCTCCTCAACTTTTCTGGTGTTTGTAAACTTACTGAGACACTAGTATAGGTTTCAGGGATACACAAGCTAATGACACCACAGTTTCTGTTTTCCATTTCTTGTACATTTGGAGAATGTTGAAATTTGAAGGGGGAGAAGGGTTGTAATGTGAGCATTATAAAGATAAGTTAATACCAATTAGGATCATGGTAATATAGCAATACTCCCGCTACGGAAACAGCTTGTAAAGAGAGATTATTTTCAGGGTTGTGGGGTTTTCCTTCCAGTCTTTTCTGCCCGGTGCACGTTAGTGAAAACTTCTGTATGCGAATATTGTTTTACCGTCCCAGATAAAGTTGTTCCTTTTGGGCAAGAAGTTGTCAAGTAGGCCTTTTTCAAAGTAGAAGTTACTACATATTTGCATCAAAAGATTTATCAGGCATAATGTATTTGTGTATTTATTTTTCATTTTCTTTCAGAAACTAATGGGAAAGTCTCAAATATCGACCAGTCGATTGCGACCAAGGTTGGCGACCACTACTTTAGGGCATCCTGCATGAGGATTCCCAAGTCTTTGTGCACCTCTGATATTTGAATTTATCCTTGTCTTTATTCCTTCTACCAAAATGCATGTCCATACACCTCCCTACTCTATATGCCCATATGCCAGCTGCCACTTCTTTGCTCAATCTCTCAATCTGTGTAAACCCTTTTCTCTATGATCCGCTGTCCTCTCCTATTAGATTCCTTCTTCAGCCCTTTGTCTCTTCTGCCTGTCACTTCTCAGCTTCTTACTCATCCTCTCCTTCCCCACCTGTCCACCTCCCTCCTCACCTGGTTTTGTCTATCACTTGCCAGTTTGTACTCCTTCGCCACCCACTCACCCCCACCACCTTCTTATTCTGGCTGCTTCCCCCTTATTTTCAAGTCCTGATGAAGGATCTCGGCCCGAAACATCGACCGTTTATTACTTTCCATAGATGCTGCCTGAGTTGCTCCAGCATTTGGTGTGTGCTGCTCAGTAATTTTCTTTATGTACTGCACTGTACTGCCGCAGCAACACAACTAACTTTATGACATATATCAGTGATGATGCACCTGATTCTGATTCTGGTGAGGGAATGATATGTGGAGAATCAGGGTCAACCTACGGAAGGCTGCTGGATCAGCCAATATTCCTGGTAGAGTGCTCAGAGGATGTGCAGACCAGCTAGCAGATGTTCTCACTGACATCTTCAACATCGCTATTGCAGCGTCATTGCTCCAACGTGCTTCAAGGCCGCCACCATCGTCCCTGTGCCAAAGAAGTCTTCAGTGTCCTGTCTCAATGATTACCGTCCCGTTGCACTTACATCCATTGTCATGAAGTGTTTCGAGAGGCTCGTCATGAGGCACATCAAGACCCAGCTACCCCCCTCACTGGACCCCCTGCAGTTTGCGTATTGTCCCAAACGCTCAACAGATGATGTCATCGCCACCACCCTCCACCTGGCCCTCACCCAACTGGACAAAAAAGACACGTACGTTCGGATGCTGTTCATTGACTTCAGTTCAGCATTCAACACAATCATTCCTCAGCACCTGATTGGAAAACTGAAACTGTTGGGCCAGAACACCTCCCTCTGCAACTGGATCCTAGACTTCCTGACCGGGAGACCTCATTCAGTCCGCATCGGGAGCAGCATCTCCAACACCATCACTGCTGTTAACTCTACTGACCCACAACTGTGCTGCAACACACAGCTCGAACCACATTACCAAGTTCACCGATGACACGAGCGTGGTGGGCCTTATCAGCAAGAACAATGAGTCAGCATAGAGAGGAGGTGCAGTGGTAACAGACTGGTGCAGAGCCAACAACCTGACTCTGAATGTCAACAAAACAAAAGAGATGGTTGTTGACTTCAGGAGAGCACAGAGCGACCATTCCCCGTTGAACATTGACGGCTCCTCCATTGAGATCATTAAGAGCACCAAATTTCTTAGTGTTCACCTGGCAGAGAATCTCACCTGGTCCTTCAACACCAGCTCCACAGCCAAGAAAGCCCAGCAGCGTATCTACTTTCTGCGAAGGCTGAGGAAAGTCCATCTTCCACCCCCCATCCTCACCACATTCTACAGGGGTTGTATTGAGAGCATCCTGAGCAGCTGCATCACTGCCTGGTTCGGGAATTGCACCGTCTCGAATCGCAAGACTCTGCAGCAGATAGTGAGTTCAGCTGAGAAGATCATCGGGGTCTCTCTTCCTGCTATTATAGATATTTCCACCACCCGCTGCACCTGCAAAGCTAACAGTATTGTGAAGGACCCCACACACCCCTCATACAAGCTATTCTCCATCCTGCCATCTGGGAAAAGGTATTGAAGCATTTGGGCTCTCACGACCAGAAAATAACCATCTCTTCCCCCAAGCCATCAGACTCCTCGACACCCAGAGTCTAAACTGACATCTACATGATTTATTATTATATTGGAATTTCTCTTCTACTGTGCCTATTGTCTTGTTAATTAATTAATCAATCAATCAATCAATCAATTAATTATTGTACTGCCCTGCACTGTATTGGGCACTTTATATAGTCCTGTGCAGGTATGTAGTCTAGTACAGTTTTTGTGTTGTTTTACATTGTCTAGTGTAGTTTTGTGTTGTTTCATGTAGAACCAGGGTCCTGGAGGAACATCGTTTTATTTTTTACCGTGTACTGTACCAGCAGCTTATGTTCGAAATGACAATAAAAAGTGACTTGACTTGACAACAAGAGTTTTCCAATGGTCTCCTGTCTCTTGCAGCACTCTGAGCTGGTTTCTCCAAGACTGACAGTGTGAATAGCAATAGAATGCTATGGTACAAACAAGCTGGATGAACTCAGCAGGTTAGGCAGCATCCGTGGAGACAAGCAGTCAACGTTTCAGGCCGAGATCCTTTGTCAGGACTGAAGAAGGGGGGCAGGGGCCCTATAAAGAAGGTGGGGGGAGGGTGGAAGGTGCCAGGTGAAAAACCAATCAGAGGAAAGATCAAGGGGTGGGGGAGGGGAAGCAGGGAGGGGATAGGCAGGAATGGTGAAGAAGGAATGTAAGGGGAAAGCACTACAGGTGGAAAAAGAAGGTGGAACCATGAGGGAGGTGATAGGCAGCTGGAGGAGGAGGCAGAGTGAAAGTGGGATGGGGGAAGGGAGGGGGAGGGAATTACTGGAAGTTGGAAAGTTCAATGTTCATATCAAGGGGCTGGAGACTACCCAGTCGATATATGAGATGTTGCTCCTCCAACCTGAGTTTGGCCTCATCATGGCAGTAGAGGAGGCCATGTATGGACATATCCGAATGGGAATGTGAAACAGAGTTGAAGTGGGTGACAACCGGGAGATCCTGTCTGTTGTTGCAGACAGAGCAGAGATGTTCGACGAAGTGGTCCCCCAATCTGCGTCAGGTCTCACCGATGTAGAGGAGGCCGCAGTGAGAGCACCGGATGCAATAGATGACCCCAACAGACTCAGAAGTGAAGTGTTGCCTCAACTGGAAGGACTGTTTGGGGCCCTGAATGGTGGTAAGAGGGTTGGTGTAGGGACAGGTGTAGCACTTACGCTTGCAGGGATAAGTAGCAGGTGGGAGATCTGTGGGGAGTGACGTGTGGACCAGGCAGTCGCAGAGGGAACGATCCCTGTGAAAAGCAGAGAGGGGTAGAGAGGGAAAGTTGTGCTTAATGGTGGGGTCTTGTTGAAGGTGGCGGAAGTTGCGAAGGATAATATGCTGGATCCGGAGGCTGGTGGGGTGGTAGGTGAGGACATGGTCCCTGCTGTGGTGACAGAATGATGGGGTGAGGGCCGAAGTGTGGGAAATGGAGGAGATGCGGGTGAGGGTACCATTGATAACGGCAGAAGGGAAACCACGATTCTTAAAGAAAGAAGACATTTGAGATGTCCTGGAATGGAAAGCCTCATCCTGGGAGCAGATGCGGCGGAGACGGAGGAACTGGGAATAGGGAATAGCATTTTCACGTTTGGCAAGGTGGGAAGAGGTATAATCAAGTTAGTTATGGGAGTCAGTGGGTTTATAGAAGATGTCAGTGAACAGTCTGTTTCCAGAGATGGAGACTGAGAGATCGAGAAAGGGGAGAGAAATGTCCGAGATGGACCAAGTGAACTTGAGGGCTGAGTGAAAGTTAGAGGCAAAGTCAATGAAATTGACGAGCTCAGCATGGGTGCAGGAAGCAGCACCAATGTAGTCATCAATGTTGTGAAGGAAAAGTTGGGGAGCAGTGCCAGTATAGGTTTGGAGCATAGACTCTTCTACATAACCCACAAAGAGGCAGGCATAGCTGGGACACATGCGAGTGCCCATGGCTACACCCTCCCCCCCCAAGCACATCTTTCCCTCTCTACCCCTCTCTGCTTTTCGCTGGGATGGTTCCCTCCGCGACAGCCTGGTCCACACGTCCCTCCCCACAGATCTCCCACCTGGTACTTACCCTGCAAGCTACACCTGTCCCTACACCTCCTCTCTTACCACCATTCAGGGTCCCAAACAGTCCTTCCAGGTGAGGCAACACTTCACTTGTTAATCTGTTGAGGTCATCTATTGCATCCGGTGCTCTCAGTGCGGCCTCCTCTACATTGGTGAGACCCGACACAGCTTGGGGGACCACTTCATCGAGCACCTCCGCTCCATCTGCCACAACAGACAGGATCTCCCGGTTGTCACCCACTTCAACTCTGCTTCACATTCCCATTTGGATATGTCCATACATGGCCTCCTCTACTGCTGTGATGAGGCCAAACTCAGGTTGAAGGAGCAACACCTCATATACCATCTGGGTAGTCTCCAGCCCCTTGGTATGAACATCGAAATCTCCAACTTCCAGTAATTCCCTCCCCCTCCCTTCCCCCAGCCCACTTTCACTCTGCCTCCTCTTCCAGCTGCCTATCACCTCCCTCATGGTTCCACCTTCTTTTTCTACCCGTAGTGCTTTCCCCTTACATTCCTTCTTCACCATTCCTGCCTATCCCCTCCCTGCTTCCCCTCCCCCACCCCTTGATCTTTCCTCTGATTGATTTTTCACCTGGCACCTTCCACCCTCCCCCCACTTTCTTTATAGGGCCCCTGCCCCCCTTCTTCAGTCCTGATGAAGGGTCTCGGCCTGAAACATTGACTGCTTGTTTCCATGGATGCTGCCCGATCTGCTGAGTTCCTCCAGCTTGTTTGTACGTGTTGATTTGACCACAACATCTGCAGTGTACTTTGTGTTTAGAATGCTATGGTGAATTTTTGTTTCTAAGAAAGGAGGGAGGTGAATAATGATAATCCCCATTTCTAAATTCGAAAGCACATTGAACTACGAGAGCATTTTGATAAATACCAACCGCTTACAGCAATACAGCAGCAGTATACTTAATACTCTGCTCTTTGCAGTTCATCAGAACAGGTAGGAATATGGCAGATGAAGCTTAATGCAGAGAAATGTGAGGTGACGACTTTAGCAGGAGGAATGAGGGCAGGCAGTGTAGAATAATGGGTACTGTGTTCAAAGCAGCACAGGAGCGGAGGGGGGGTTGTGGTTATTGGTGCTTATGTCATCAAGCGTGACAAGGTGGGTTCATAAAGTAGTTGACAAGGCAAGTTCATTTCTGAGCTTTATCAGTATCAGAATCAGAATCAGCTTTATTATCACTGACATATGCAAACATGAAATTTGTTGTTTTGTGGCAGTAGAATGCAATACATAAAATATGCTATATACACCCCCCCCCCCCACACACACACACACACACTGGAGTGAAGGGAATTATAGAGCATGACAGAGAAGCTAGTTGGAAGGGCACACCAGCAGGAACGATGGCAAAGAAGCAATGTCTGGAGTTTCTGAGAGCAATCTGGAAGACACAGGATAGATACATCCCAAAGGAGTATTTTAAAGGCAGGATGATGCAACTGTGTCTGACAAGGAAAGTCAGTTATCATAAAAGCAAAGGAGAGAGAATATAATAGATCAAAAATTAGTGGAAAATTAGAGGATTTGGAATCTTTAAAAACCAACAAAAGCCAACTACAAAACCCATAAGGGGGAAAAAGAGGAAATATGAAGGTCAGCTAGCCAACCATATCAAAGAAGCTACAAAAAGATTTTTTAGATATATTAAGTAAAAAAAGAGGTAAGAGTAGATATTGGGCACTGGAAACGATGCTGGAGAGTAGTAATAGACCGTAAGACCATAAGACATAGGAGCAGAATTAGGCCATTTGGCCCATCAAGTCAGCACCACCAGTCAATCATGGCTGATCCTTTTTCTTCTCTCCTCAACCTCATTTCCCAGCCTTCCTGTAATCTTTGATGTCATGTCCAATCAAGAACCTAGCAATCTCTGCCTTAAATACACCCAACCACCTGGTCTCCACAGCTGCACAAATTCACCACCGTCTGACTAAAGAAATTTTTCTGAATCTCTGTTTTGAATGGACATTCCTCTAACCTGAGCTGTGTCCTCTTGTCCTAGACTCTCCCACCTTTCCACATTTACTCTACCCAGGCCTTTCAACATTCGAAAGATTTCAATCGGATTCCCCCTCATCCTAAATTCCAGTGAGTACAGACCCAGAGCCATCAAACGCCTCGTATGATAACCCTTTTTTTCCTGGAATCATCCTTGCGAACCTCCTCTGCACCCTCTCCAATGCCAGCACATCTCTACTAAGATAAGGAGCCCTAAACTGTTCACAATACTCAAGGTGAGGCATCACCAGTGCCTTATAAAGCCTCAGCATCACATCCCTGCTCTTGTATTCTAGACCTCTTGATATGAATGCTAACATTGCACTTGCCTTCCTCACCACCAACTCAACCTGCAAGTTATCCTTTAGGGTGTTCTGCACAAAGACTCCCAAGTCCCTTTACATCTCAAATTTTTGGATTTTGTCCCCGTTTAGAAAATAATCCACACATTTATTTCTATTACCAAAATGCATGACAATGCATTTTCCAACATTATATTTCTTTTGCCACTTCCTTGCCTTTCTACTAATCTGTCTAAGTCCTTCTGCATTCTACCTGTTTCCTCAACATTACCTGTTCCTCCAACAATCTTTGTATCATCTGCAAACATGGCAACAAAGCCATCTATTCCATCATCTAGATCATTTATATACAGCATAAAAAGAAGTGGCCCCAATACTGACCCCTGAGAAACACCACTAGTTACTGACAGCCAACCAGGCAGGGGCCCTTTTACTCCTACTCACTGCCTACTTCCAATCAGCCAATGCTCTAACCATGTTAGTAACTTCCCTGTAATACCACAGGCTCTTAACTTGGTAAGTAGCCTCATGTGTGGCACTTTGTCAAAGGCCTTCTGAAAGTCCAAATATACAACATCTACTATATCCCCTTTATCTATCCTACATGTAATCTCCTCAAAGAATTCTAACAAGTTTGTCAGGGAGTATTTTCCCTTAAGGAAACCATGCTGACTTTGCCCTGTGAGACCAAGTACTCCATCACCTCGTCCTTAACAATTGACTCTAACATCTTCCCAGCCACTGAGGTCAGGCTATAATTTCCTTTCTGCTGCCTCTTCTTTTCTTAAAGTGTGGAGTGACATTTGCAATTTTCCAGTCCTCTGCCACCATGCCAGAGTTTAATGATTTCTGAAAGATTATTTCTAATGCCATTACAATCTCTAACGCTACCTCTTTCAGAACCCTAGGGTGCAGTTCATCTGGTCCAGATGACTTATGTACTTTTAGATCTTTCAGCTTTTTGAGCACCTTATCCCTTGTAATAGTAACTGCACTCACTTCTCTTCCTTCACACACTACAGCATCTCGCACACTGATAGTGTCTTCATTGGTGAAGACTGAAGCAAAATACTCATTTAGTTCATCAGCCATCTTCTTGCTCCCCATTATTACTTCTCTGGCCTCATTTTCTGGTGGTCTTATATCCACTCTCATATCTCTTTTATTTTTTACATGCTTGAAAAAGTTTTTACTATCCATTCTGATATTATTTGCTAGCTTGCTTTCAGTATTTAGGATTTATTCTCTTCTAATGATTCTTTTAGTTGCTCTCTGTAGGTTTTTAAAAACTTTCCAGTCCTCTATCTTCCTACTAATGATGGAATTGTTGGTTTTGAGGCAAAGCTGGAGGGGCAGGCAGTGTTGAGGAAGCAATAGGGTGCAGACGTACTTCGACAGATTAAGGTGAATGGGCAAAGAAATGGCAAATGAAATGCAGTATCATTAAGGGTATGGTCATGTACTTTGGTAGAAGGAATAAAAACATCAGCTACTTTCGAACACGGAAAACAATTCAACAATCCAAGGAAAAAAGGGACTTGGGAATCCCTTGCGCAGGATTTCTTAAGGGTTAATTGCAGATTGAGTCAGGAGTGAGGAGGCCAAATGTAATGTTAGCATTCGTTTCGAGAGGACTAGAATATAAAAACAATGCTGAGGCTTAATAAGGTACTGGTGAGGCTTCACTTAAACTATTATGAGCAATTTTGGGCCTCTTATTTAAGAAAGGATGTACTGACATTGAGAGAGTTCAGAGGAAGTTCACGAGAATGTTTCTGAGAATGAAAGGCTTATCGCATGAGGTGTGATTGATGGCTCTAGGCTTTTACTCACTGGTATATAGAATAATGAGGGGGCATCTCATTGAAACCTCATTCAAAATGTTGGAAGGCCAAGATAGAGTGGATGTACATGTAACACTCACCCAACAGGCTGATATAGGGGAAAATGAGATCCAGCCACACACCACACCCACCTCCCGTACACGCAGGTGCTGTGAGAATCAAGTTTACGCCTCGCGCACACACACAGTATCAAATTCACACCAGATACCATTATGAAATACATTTTAAAGATTTTACTAAAACTAAGGGTACTAGGCAATACAATATATATGAAAGAAAAGAAAAAGCAAAAGGCGCCAACTTATCAGAGTTCAGTCAGTTTAGTGCACATCGTTGGAGCTCAACCATCGAACCATTTGACCCCTCGTCACTTTCCTCAATCTCCACGTCTTCCCACCTGAGACCACCCCCGGTGGTCAACCAAGCAGTGCAGCGCACGTCCACCTTCCTCAGCGTCTTCTTCCCGACTCTCCTGAAAACCTGTGAAAACCACCTCCCCCCAGGCTCCCAGCCTCACAAGACAAAATAACATTCCCCATTGGTTAACAAATGAATACAATCCCCATATCAGCAAGTCTAAAGCTAAACAACTGCGAGAGAAACACTTATCAGACAAAGAAGCATTCCTACCCTTAACAAACCAAAGAAGCCATTTTGAGTAACATACACATTACATTGTACATACAGGAGATGTTTAATATGGTGGTGGAATCTAGGACCAGGGAGCACAGCTTCAGGATCGAGGGATGTCCATTTAGAATGGAGATGAGGAGAAATTTCTTTAGCCAGAGGGTGGTGAATCTATGGAATTCATTGCCACAGGCGACTGTAGAGGCCAGGTCATTGGGTGTATTTAAGATGGAGGTTAATAGATTCTTGGTAAGTTAGGGCATGAAAGGATACAGGGAGAGGGCAAGAGAATAGAGTTGAGAGGGAAATGGATCATTCATGATGAAATGGCAGGGCAGACTCAATGAACTTAATAGCTTAAATCTGCTCCTAGGTCTTATGGTCTGAGGTAAGGCCAAGGAGATATCTGGTTGAGCTAGATAAATGAGAGGTTACAGGTACAAAAAGAAAGGGGGAGAGAATGAATAATGACATGAGAGAAAATCTTTTTAATGCAATATGTGTTTGGAGTCAATAAAATTGAAAAAAGTACAGAGAAAGGTTACAAGGATGTTGCTGAGACTGGAGGACTAGAGTAATAGGGAAAGATGGAATAGGCTAGGACTTTATTCCCTGGAGTCTAAGAGAACAAGATGTGAATTGATAGAGGTATACAAAATTATTTGTAGTAATAGGATAAATGTAGGCAGGCTTTTCCAATGAGATTGGGTGAGGCTACAACTAGAGGTCCTGGGTTAAGGGTAAAAGTCGAAATGTTTAAGGGGAACATGATGGGGAACTTCTTCACTCAGAGGGTGGAGAGACTGTAGAGTGAGCTGCCTGTGGAAGTGGTGGATGTGGGCTTGATTTCAAAATTTAAGAGGAAGTTAGATGGGAGGGGCATGGAAGGCTAAAGACTGGGTGCGGTTTGATGGGAGTAGGCAGAAGAATAGTTCAATACAGACTGGATGGGCCAAATAACTTGCTTTTGTGTTGTAGTACTCTATGACTCCATGGGGTCTGGTATGCACTACCTGCAGATGTGGTGGAGAAAGGTTCTGTTCTGGCTTTCAAGACAGAATTGGATAAATATATAGCGAGTGAATAATTACCAGTCTTTGGTTAAAGGGTGGGGTGAGAAAATACTGAATTGCTCTGGGAAGGATCTGGTACAGACTTGATGAGCCAAATGTCTTCTTTTTCTACTGTAACCATTTTATGATTCTATATGATAGCTGGCTGGGTCCACATGAATCATTTGTTGACTTATTCAGATTCAGCATGGACTGGGTCATTCAGCCTTTTGAGTCATGCTATTCAGCAACCCTTGATTTAATCTTAGCCTAATCATGGGGCAATTTACAACGAATGGTTGGTACGACTGTAACAAAACCCAATTTCTCTCGCGATCAATAAAGTATGTCTGTCTGTCAATTAATCTACAACTGGTACTTCTTTGAACCTTGGAAGGAAACTGGAGAATTTGGAGGAAAACCATATGGTCACTAGGAAAACATATAAACTCCTTACATGCAGCGGTGGGGGTGGGGGGGGGGGGTGGAGAGAATTGAACCCTAATCACTGGTACTGTAAACTGTTGTGCTTACCACAATGCTACCATGCCTCCCCAATGCTATTTCCCTGAAGTTAGCTTGGCTATGATTCTGATTGACCATAGCACCCCAGTCATTGTTCAGTGTGGCTTAGCTAAAGTCAGTACAAAAGACTTATAAAGATGAATTTTCTGACCTATTTACTTCAGATCACTACACAAATTTATTTATTTCATTTCTGAAGTGAAGACCTATTCCAAGCCAGATATTATTTCAAAAATAGTATGTAGGCACCAATGTTAGGTGAAATACCTGTGGTCATCATTTGAACATATCTAAGTGATTCACAATTTAAACCAAAAACAAAACCTATAGGATGATGAAACGTGATAACGACAGGCTGTACTTACTTGGAAAACTTGCTGGAGGGAAAAGTCCCCAAACTTTTTTTTCCGCACCATTTGAACTACAGTATTCGCTTTGAAATGTTATTCTCTGATTTACATGTAAATACTATGCATAACATTGGTTAACTTTCCAAGAAAAGGTGATTTGAGGGCTTTCAGAAGGAAGGAAGGCAGACTCTGCAAGAAGGCAGAAGAAGCAGAATAATGAACTTGCGACTTTCTAAAATTCTCTTGATTATTGCTGTTTTTCAAACCCATTCAGGCACTGGGGCTAGGGGACATTAAACTTATACAAAAACGTACATTTTGAAAATACTTCAGGAGGTAGGTTGAAGCTGAGACTTTAATGTTTGTAGTTCTGTGAAGTGACAGTCAGATATATTCCATGAGATTTAAGACTTCTTTTATTAATTTTCTTTTTATATTAGTGCATATGATTCCCAATCACATGCTATCAACTAATCTCAACAAGTGGTATTTACTCTCAGTGCCACGTTATTAGGTACACCCGTACACTGGCTCCTTTAATCACATGGCAGCAACTCATTGCGTAAGAGCATGCAGACATGGTCAAGAGGTTATTGTTCAGACCAAACATCAGAATGTGGTTAAAAATGTGATATAGGTGACTCTGACCATTGAATGATTGTTGATTCCAGAGGGGGTGGTTTGAGTATCACAAAATCTGCTGATCTCCTGGGGCTTTCATACACAACAGTCTCTAGAGTTTACAGAGAATCGTGCTACAAAACAAAAAACATCCAGTGAGCAGCAGTTCTGTGGGCAATGAGAGAGGTCAGAGGAGAACGGCCTGACTGGTTCAAGCTGCCAGGAAGTGGACAGTATCTTAAATAACCACACGTTACAACGGTGGTGTGCAGAAGAGCTTCTCTGAACTCACAATATGCTGAACCTTGAACTGGATGGACTACGGCAGCAGAAGGCCACGGCCACTGAGTGAATGTCATCCTGATCACACTATTAATCTCCTAATACATGTAAGTGTGTATGGTGAATAAAGGCGATCTTTGATCCTGAATGCCTAGCCTAAGAAGCTGGAAAATTAATTTTGTTCTTCTGCAAACAAGAGAAAATCCGCTGATGCTGGAAATGTAAGCAACACACAAAATGCTGGTGGAACTCCACAGGCCAGGCAACATCTATGGGAAAGAGTACAGTCAATGTTCTGGGCCGAGACCCTTTGGCAGGACTGGAGAAGGAAAGCTGAGAAGTAGATTTAAAAGGTGGGGGAGGAGAGAGAGAAACACAAGGTGGTAGTTGAAACTGGGAGGGGGAGGGATGAAGTACAGAGCTGGGAAGTTGATTGGTGAAGGAACTACAGAGCTGGAGAATGGGGAATCTGATAGGAGTGGACAGAAAGCCATGGAAGAAAGAAAAAGGGGGAGGAGCACCAGAGGGAGACGATGGGCTTGCAAGGAAGTAAGATAAGAGAGGGAAAAGGGGAAGGGGAATGGTGAAGTTGGGGGGTGTGGTCATTACCAGAAGTTTGAGAAATCAATGTTCATGCCATCAGGTTGGAGGTTACCTAGACGGAATATAAGGTGTTGTTCTTCCAGCCTATGTGCGGCCTCATCACAAGAGTGGAGAAGGCCACAGGTAGACATATCGGAATGGGAATGGGAAGTGGAATTAAAATGGGTGGCGCTGGGAGATCCTGGGAGATTCTAGCAGACAGATCAAAGGTGATTGGCAAAGTGGTCTCCCAATCTGCTTCGGCTCTCACTGATATACAGGAGGCCACACCAGGAGCACTGGACACAGTATATGACCCCAACAGACTCACAGGTGAAGTGTTGCCTCACCTGGAAGGATTGTTTGGGGCCCTGAATGGTAGTGAGGGCTTGCAAGGTTAAGTGCCAGGAGGGAGATCAGTGGGCAGGGCCAATTGGACAAGGGAGTCATGTAGGGAGCAATCAGGAAAGCAGAAAGTTGGAGGGGGGGGGGGCGGAGGGAAGATGCACTTGGTGGTGGGATCCCTTTGGAGATGGCGGAAGTTGCAGAGAATTATTCGATGGATGCAGAGGCTGGTGGGGTGGTAGGTGAGAACAAAAGGAAGCCAATCCCTGGAGGAGTGGCTGGAGGATGGATTGAAAACAGATATGTATGAAGTGGAAGAGATGCAGTTGAGAGCAGCATTGATGGTGGAAGGATCACCATCCTTGGAGGATGCTGTCTTTGTTCTGGGATGAAAAGGCTCATTCTGAGAGCAGATGTGGTGGAGATGGAGGAATTAAGAAAAGAGAATGGCGGTTTTACAAGTAATGGTGGGAGGAGGTACAGTACAAGTAGTTGTGAGAGCCCGTGGGTTTGGAATAAACAACAGTGGCTATGCTGTCTCAGAGCTAGAGACCGAAACATCAAGAAAGAGGAGGGAGGTGTCAGAAATGGACTAGGTAAATTTAAGGGCAGAGTGATCATTATCAAGCTTACACTCTACTCTTATATCATAACTCATACCAATTCCCATTCATCAGTCACTCTTGTGTTTACAGGCTTAAGTCAGCTTCTGGTTAGGTGATATCCTAATTTTTACTATCTCCACCCTTCTTTTTATATCCCTTAAAGATTCAAAGATTACGTTTATTAATCAACAACACATCAAAACCTGCAGTGAAATGCATTGTTTCTGTCAACAACGAGCATGGTCTGAGGATGTTGCTAGTACCAGCCTGCAACTTGTCACTGAGCTTGCAGGCTGACCTCGGCACTATCCTTGGACTGTGTTGGTTGTTGATGCAGACGGTGCATTTTGTCTGGGGCAGCTCATAAGCATGGCGATTATATTCCCTTTTGCCTGTAGAATCTTCCAGACTCACAGTTCTTTGAGATATCAATATATTGTACCTCCAACTCTGGCCATTTTTGATAATTTCCGAATTAATTCCTCTCTTGCTGGAATTAGAGCTTAACTCTCAATCATGCTGAATATTTCCAACACTCTACCTCTCCTTAAGTAAAAAGAGTTATAAAATCTAAATAAAAAATATAAAATTTATATTCCTCTCTTTAGGGATATAAATTTCTTAATATGAATCAGCATTTATAATAAGGGCTCAGAAACGATGCGAACTACAATCAGTTTAGCTTAAAGAAATGCCTCTGCAGCCAGTAGTATCAGACCCTACTTGATTTTTCAAAAAATCCTCAACCCGAGGGATGATTATTAGATTCTCTGGCTAACAAGTAGATCTGAGGAGAATTCAAGATTTAAGATTCAGATTCAAGATTGTTTATTGTCATTCTTCAGTATATGAGTGTAAAGCAGAATAAAAGATTGTTACTCCAGATCCAAAAATACAATAAATATAAAAAACACAATAAATAGAAAATCAATGCTATAAAACACAATGTACAAGTAACTGTTGAGTGTGCCTACATATACATAAAATTACCTTATAGTCAAGGTCTGATTTTATGTATGGAGGGATGAAGGGTGCTGAAGGATTGTGGAGAGCAAAGGCAAATGTGGATGTAGTGGTGGTGTGCGGGTTAATGGGTTGAGGTGTTGAAGTCGAATGGCTTGGAAGGAGTAGCTGTTTCTGAATCTAGTGATCCTGCCATGAATGCTGTGTACTCCTCCCTGATAGGAGAGGGACAGACGGTGAATAAACATAAATTGGTCGGAATAAAACGGGATTAGCATAGGAATAGTGTAAATTGGGGCTTCCTGGCTGGCATGGTTTCACTGGGTTGAAGGCTCAGCAGACGGTTCTGATGACGAGTCTTCAACCTGAGCTGATATCGGTTTCATTTTCCACAGATACTGCCTGATCCACTGAGAATTTCCCCCACAGTTTTTGTCTCTTTAAAAATTTTTTGGCTTTCAGTGGTTTGAAGACCCGTTTCCATGATGTAGGACTATCAGCACTTACCAATGAAAGAATCTCAAGCTTGTTTTTTAATTAGAGAAACAGCAAGGTAACAGGTGCTTCCATCCAACGAGCCCACACTGCCCAATTACACCTAGGTGACCAAATAATGTACTGTACTAACCCATACAACTTTGGAAAATGCAAGGAAACCAGAGCACCCAGATGAAACCCATGGGGTCACGAGGAGAATGTACAAACTCCTGACAGACAGCAGCAGGAATTGAACCCCATCACTGGTGCTGTAAAAGCACTATTCTAACTGCTACCCTACTGTGCAGCCTGAGTTGTACACTTCACTACCTATTGAGAAGATATTAACACCGTCGCCCACCAACACTGCTGAAAAAGCTGCCGAGGTTTGTAAATCTAGTCAGCTCCATTTTGAGTACTAGCCTACAAAGTACCCAGGACATCTTCAGGGAGTGTGGTGTCTCAGAAAGGCAGCGTCCATTATTAAGGACCTCCAGAGACCAGGGCATGCCCTTTTCTCACTGTTACCATCAGGTAGGAGGTACAGAAACATGAAGGCATACACTCAGCGATTCAGGACCAGCTTTTTCCTAAATGAACATTGAACACTACCTTGGATACCACCTCACTTTTCTAATATACAGTATTTCTGATTTTTTCACTTTTTAAAAAATCCATTCAATATACTTATACTGTAATTGAATTACCTGTTTGTTTATTTATTATTATTATTACTTTTCTCTCTGCTAGATTATGTATCGCATTGAACTGCTGCTGCTAAGTTAACAAATTTCATGTCACATGCCAGTGACAATAAATCTGATTCTGATTCTACTATGATTTGGGTTCAATCGATATTGACAGTGAAGAAAAATCTAGGCTTGTGAGTCTGTAATTGTCATCTTAGAGTTAACATTTGAAATGGCTTCCCTGTTGGATGAATGGGTGTAAAATCTCTATTCAATAAATACATTTCTATGAATGTGCTGGATGAACATTCAGTGTCCATTATAATGCAAATATTGCTCTTGCTGACTCTTTCATTGAAACTACCTTCCAAATCTTATTTCTCTCCTTTTCTCATTCCTTTCAATAATCTTCATTCTAATTTATGCATTCAATAACTCAACAAAGTAAGAAATCTTCCATTGATCCATTGTTTCTTCGAGTCAGGCTGACCAATCGCCAGGTTGGACATGAGCAATAAGAACAAGTGTTGGACTTTTCAGCCACATTCTGCATTGCCATTCAAAAACATGTCTGACTTTCGATCTCAGTTTCCTTTACAAGCCCATCTTCCTCGATTCCACTAATATCCAAAATCTTTATTCAAATTTGTCCCAAATATGCTCATAACTGAGGCTCCCCAGATTTCCTGAATACAGTTCCAATGTTTCACTGCAGGGCAGGGAGGGAAGGAATTGTTGGTGCTTTGGGGTGGAACTCTGTATCACAACAGTTCCAGGTTCCAGCATCTGCGGCCTCTTTTGTTTCAAAAGGTTCATTGCTCCCTGGGTGGAGATATTCTTTTCCTTAGTAAGAGAACCATTATTTTGACACTGCAAATGATACTTCTAGATATCCTAACCAGGGTAAACATAATCCCTCCATCTACCCCATCAAATCTTCGATGAATTTTTTATGCATCAACGAGGTCACATTTCAATCTTCTACATTTTAGAGAGTGTGGGCTCAGTCTGCTTAATCTCCCCTCTACCTCAGATATCAATAAGGTGAATCGTTGCTGTATTCCTTTATCACAAGTATGTCGTTCATAGAAACATTGAACATTACATCACAGTACAGGAGTACAGGCCCTCTGGCATATGATATCGTGCCAACCTTATAATCTACTCAAAGATCAATGCAACCCTTCCCTCCTACATAACTCTCCATTCTTCTATCGTCCATGTGCCTATCACCTCCACCACCACCAACGTGTTCCATGCACCCACCACTCTCTGTGTAAGAAAATTACCTCGGACATATCCCCTACACTTTCCTCCAATCACCTTAAAATTATTCGCCCTCATATTAGCCATTTCCGCTCTGGGAGAAAGTCTCTGGCTGTCCACTTGATTCATGCCACCTATCATCTTGTACACCTCTATTGAGATTCTTCTTATCCTCCTTTGTACCAAAGAGAAAAGTGCTAGCTTGCTCAACCTATCTCAACCTATAAGACATGCCCTCCAGGCCAAGCAGCAACCTGGTTAAAATATCATTCCTTCAATCCATACTCAGGTTTCATGCTGTGATCTCTCCCGGGCCCTGTGTAATATAGTAAAGGTCAATTTAATGAAGAAATATGAGATCCTATGTGCTATTCTTTATGGACTGAACCTTCTGCATTTAAGAAACAGATCATAATAACCTAGTACGTCACTGAGTTCAACAGATTATCAGTTCATCTCAGAATAATAGTGGGAGGAATTTATCTTCCGATGTTGATTATAAAGATGTGTAAGATTATAGATGATAGTTATAATGTTGCATGTTCCGTTCTATTAATTTCGGTAGAATTAATTATCGGAAAATAGCTATAAGGCCAATACACACCCACTCAGACTTTGTTCCAGCAACAAAGGACAAGTTTTACAGCTCAGAAAGATGTTAGGCAACCCATGGCATTTCCAGACTCATGAAAGAGATATTCACAAGCCCCATTCCTTTTCCCTTTCAGCTGCAACCTTTAAAAGTGGACTTTTCCACTTTATTTTAGAAATTATTATGGATGTGCCTTCTGCAGTTGTCTCTACTCCAAGTTTCCACGTCAATCCTTTAAGATTCTTTATCTTTCTTTACATCCACAAATTCTTGGTCAACTAATTAGCTCACAGTTATTCTGAAGAATACAGATAAAAATCTCCAAGTAAAAAGGTAAATAGACACCTCTTCCCTAACCCCTGCTACAGGTTCTCAACCACAATCAGCAGGCCACTATCTTCTGTATCATCACAGACTTAATTACTTATGAAGGACTCCCTTTCAAAGCTTCCAGAGTAATAGTTCCCAAACCCCACACTGTCTGTTTCTATTTTCCTTACAAGGTTCAGAAACAAGCCTGCCCTGGAAGGCCGATTGTTTCTGCTTGTTAGACTGAATTTTTGAGTTTAGGTCATTCACACTTAGAAAATGGTTTGGCCTCCAGTCTTCTGTTTGACAAAGAACTGTGGATTGAGTTCATAACAATGCATTTCCTAAAAGCTATGATGCTGTAGTTTCGAAGTCAGTTTTATTTATACTTTATAAATATGGATCATCCTTTATGTTAAGCATGTAAAATTCCAAATAAATGTATTGTGGATTCAGTTTGGAACAACAGCAGCCCAAAGGCTGTTGGCGCCGGTGGAACGGATTTAATCAAAAAGTGTGAAAGCTTCAGATGAAAGCATTGTCTATACTTTGTAAATAGGGATTGCCCTTTGTGTTTAGGAAATAAATATCGAGCCCACATTGGGCTAGCAGACCTTTTCCACCAGAGGGTCTCTGTATGTTGCTTGCTGTACCTTGAAAAAAACTTCGTTATGTCGAATAAAGAAGCTGCTTTGTATCTACCAGTAACTCGCTCTCCCATGATTTCATCCACACTACAACATTTTGAGGGCACTGTACTTGGAATAGACATCCTAAGGGAAGCAGGAGCTGTTATAGATACAGAAAAGGGAGAAATAATATGGACAAGTCGGGGCAACGAATGCATACAACCAACAGAATACACAACCTGGCTAGCATAGTCGCAGCTGCCCTGATCACCAGAGACTGCGGCCTGGATGGTGCCTATGGGTTACCTTGTCAGCAGTTCCCAGCAGTGGGGGCTACACACAAGCAAGATTGGGGTCGAGTAAAGATAAACTCAGTTAAAACAGAGGAGGGTCTGCATAAACCCCCTAAGCAGGACCCTATAAAAACTGACATAGGGTATAGCTGTTCAGGGTATAGCAAAGGAACAAAAGCACCAGGGGATACTCAGAGAGACTGCGGCCACCATTAACTTGCCTATGTGGCCAGTGAAGCCCAGTGGATCATGTCCATTATCAACAGGTACTAATATTCAGCATGGGCACGTAATACAACAGCTACTGGAAGCAGTGAGCCTGCCAGAAGAGGTGGCAGTGATTAAGGTAAAAGCGCTCCAGAAAGCTGAGAGCATGAAACAGAAGGGAAATGAGTGGGCAGATGTTGCTGCGAAGAAGGCAGCAGAGGAACAAGAGGCAATTGAAATTGCAAGGGTGCAGGAAGGAATGAGAGAAGTCAGTTTAGTAAAATTATATGAAGAGGTGGAGGCAGAAGAGAAGGAAAAATGGAGGAGAAAAGGGGCAAAGGAGGGACCAGACGGGCGCTGGACACACGGGAAAGAAGGAATTGCGGTGGCCCCACCATGTATTAGGCAGATACTATTGAAATTATATCATGGGTTGATGCATCAGGGAAGGCAGAGCATGAGCACAAACCTCCGGCAGGACTGGTGGTGGCCAGGGATGGGTGAGGATGTTAAGAAAGTCTGCCGCCATTGTATCCACAGCTGGCAAATCAGCCTCGGCCGAGGGACCCTGGGAAAACATCCAGATGGACTTCATAGGGCCCCAGCCAAAAAGCAGAGGGAAAAGCTACTATCTAGTAACTATGGACCACTTCACCCGGTGGGTAGAGGCTTTCCCAATAAGGGACTGCACTGCCAGCACCACTGAACGGATCCTAGTTTTGGAATTCCTCCCAAGGTGGGAAACCCCAGTCCAGATGGATTCAGATCAGGGAGGACATTTCACGGGGAAAGTGTGCCGACTGCTAGGGATTCAACAACGGTTCCACGTACCCTACCACCCCCAGAGTTCAGGGATGGTGGAAAGGATGAACCAAACAATCAAGAATGTGTTAGCCAAAGCTATAGTTGAGACAGGAAAGACATGGGTCGATGTATTACTGGGAATCCTGATGAGATTGTGAGCAACCCCGAATCGCACGTTGGGTCTCAGCCCCTGCAAATTATTGATGAGGCGAGCAATGCAACTCCCCTATGGGGTAATTACGAGTTGCAGGGAGCCTGGGGCTTACAGGGATAGAATGACCCAATATGTGAAAGACCTTTGTCACCCACTTAAAGTGTTGAAGGACCGAGTGAAACAACACAGCGAATCAGAGAGAGCCAGAGGGAAAGGAGATAGTCCTTCCACAGCCCAGCGACCAAGTGTGATGACAATGGTACTCTGTAATGAAGACTGGTTGCTGAAGGTAGATGATTAGTTTTATAGCAAAGAATAGAAAATTATTAGAAAATAGATGGGGAGGGATTTTTAAGTTAAAGCAGAGACAGCAAGTTCCACCACTTTGATGGCATTTCAGACTGCACACGCATCTTAAAGCAGTCACCCCCAGTCTGAGGTTGGGAAAATGATCGACCGGACAGTTCAGAAGGGGGTGACACAGGGGAGAGG
The DNA here is from genome assembly GCF_030144855.1 of Hypanus sabinus. Taxonomy (NCBI): domain Eukaryota; kingdom Metazoa; phylum Chordata; class Chondrichthyes; order Myliobatiformes; family Dasyatidae; genus Hypanus; species Hypanus sabinus. Next base: position 67,763,267 of record NC_082720.1, on the reverse strand, counting down.
TCCTTGCAGACATTTACGTAAAGACCACCCCAGCCCCTTCCTGTACACTGATAAGTGGGTCTGTGGGTGTTCCCGGAAAGAGAATTTCAGCGAACAGAGAATGAAGGGCTGAAGACAAAGGAATGTGATTAAGCTGCAATTAGTCTGCAGGAAAAGAGCTGACAGGCACATAAAAGAGGCCGCATTTCTAAAGGCTTGTTTAAACTACAGGGACAGGCTCTCTGCTTAACATTTGGTAGGTCGCGATTAGGGAAATCTAGGGTCGATATTGAGGCACACAAATTGAGGGGGAGCTTCAAGACAGGGCACTTTTGCTGCCCTATTTGAGTAGATCCTAGGTTGGCCTTTCTTGGTACAAATTTAATTTTGTCCAGGAGGGCCAAGAGGAGGGACTGTTAAGGTAAATTTTTGAGTTTAGGTCATTCACACTTAGCAAATGGTTTGGCCACCAGTCTTCTGTTTGTCAAAGAACTGTAGATTGAGTTCATAACAATGCATTTCCTAAAAGTTGTGAATACCAGACGCTGCTGACACCATAGTTTGACCAGATGTTGTAGTTTGGAAGAGAGTATTATCTATACTTATTCTATACACAAAATACCAAATAAATATATTGTGGATACAGTTTGGAACAATGCGCCAGTGGAACGGATTTAGTCAAAAGGTGTGAATGCTTCAAAAGAAAGCATTGTCTATACTTCGTAAATAGGGATTACCCTTTGTGTTTAGCAAATAAATATCGAGCCCACATTGGGCTAGCAGACCTTTTCCACCAGAGGGTCTCCGTATGATGCTTGCTGTACCTTGTTGTGTTGAATAAAGAAACTGCTTCGTATCTACCAGTAACACGCTCTCCCGTGATTTCATCCATGCTACAATGCTGACTGTTCATGCCCCTCTCATCTCCACATAACTCAACTCCATTTTAGTAAAGTCCCTTTCTACCTACATACAGGGCACCTTGTATGCTCTTCAACACTTTAACATTCAATTTCCTGATCCCAACCATTCATTTTCACCATGAACATCCAGCCCCTATACAGCTCTAACCCCTACTAAAAAAGTCCTGGCGCTCTCCATTTCTTTTTCAAGTACTGATCTAACCAATTCCAAATCCACTAACACTTTCCTCTGCTTGGAAAGACTTGTACTTAACAAATTCTCTTTGAACTCCTCCCACTCTCTCCAAATCAAAGGTGTAGCCATTGACCTGTTCATGGGCCTAAGTTATGCCTGCCTTTTATTCAGCTTCTTGGAACAGTCTATGCTCCAGACCTACCCAGGCAATGCTCCCACTCTTTCCTCTCCACAGGTGCTTTGTAACCTGTTGAGCCTTTGTTGTCTTAGATTCCAGTGTGTTCAGTCTCATTAGCCTTCAGGCCTCTATAGTTACTGGGGAAGTGACCAAGATATTGAAATAGAGTCATAGAATACTACAGCACAGAAACAGGCCTTTCTGCCCATCCAGTCCAGGCCAAAATATTATTCTGCCTCGTCCTATCGGCCTGCACCCGGACCATAACCCTCCACACCCTTCCCAACCATGTACCTATCCAAGTTTCTACCCCGCATCCACGAATGCAGCTCATTCAACAATCTCACCACCCTCTGAGTGAAGAAGATTCCCATTATGTTCCCCTTAAACATTTCTCCTTTTACCCTTAACCCATGACCTCTAGTTACGGTCTCACACAATCTCAGTCAAAAAAGCTTGCTTGCATTTTCCCTATCCATACCCTTCATAATTTTGTATACCTCTTTCAAATCTCCCCCCCCAGTCTTCTATATTCTAGGGAAAGAAGTCCTAACCTATTTTACTTTTCCCTATAACTCATGTCCTCAGGTCTTAGCAACATCCTTGTAATTTTTTTCTGCACTCTTTCAATCATATTTACATTTTTCTGGTGGATAGATCACAAAACTGCGCACAATACTCCAAATTAGGCTTCAGCCAATGTCTAATACAATTTCAACATAACAGCCCATCTCTTGTACTCAGTACATTGATTTATGAAGGTCAATGTACCAAAAACTTTCCTTACAACACTGTCATGCTGTGACACCACTTCCAAGGAATTATGGACTTGTATTCCCAGGTCCCTCTGTTCTTCTGCACTTTTCAGTGCCTACTGCTCACCATGTAAGGCCTACCCTGCTTGGGGCAACAACTTACACTCGTTTGCAATAAATTCCTTCTGCTATTTTTCAGCCTATTTCACCAGCTCCTCCAGATCCCACAGCAACCCTTGATAATCTTTGTTGACCACTGCACACTCCATCTTGATGTCATCTGCAAATTTACTGATCTAGTTTACCATCTTATCATTCAGGTCATTTATACAGATGGCAAACAACGATATTCACCGCACTGATCTCTGCAGCACACCACTGGTAACAGGCCTCCACTCAGAAGGTGGCCATCTGTATCCACTCTCTGGCTTCTTCACTGAAGCTAATATCTAATCTGCTTTACTACTTCATCCTCAATGCCAAGTGACTGAACCTTCTTGACCAGCCTCCCATGTAGGTCTCGTGAAAGGCTTTGCTAAAGTCCACGTAGACAACATTCACTCCTTTGCCCTCATCAACTTCCATGGTAACTTCTTTGAACACTCCATAGACGTGACTTTCCATGCACAAAGCCATGCTGACTATGCCTAATCAGTCCCTGTCTAACCAAATACTTATATATCTGGTCCCTTAGAATACCTTGCAATATCTTTCCCACTACTGATTGCTGTATAATTTCCTATCTTATTCTTCGATACTTTCTTAAACAACAGAGTAACATTAGCTATCCTCTGGTCCTCCGGCATCTCACCCGTGGCTAAGGATATTTTAAATATCTCTGCTAGGACCCCTGTGGTTTCTGCACTTGTCTCCTACAGGATCCAAGGGAATATACTGTCAGTCCTTGGGGATTTATCCATCCTGATTTGCTGCAGGACACCAAGCACCTCCTCCTCAGTAATCTGTATAGGGTCCATAACCTCACTCCTGCATTGCCTCATACCTATAGGTTCTGTGTCTGTGTCCCTAGTAAATCCAGATGCAAAAAAATCCATTTAAGACCTCCCCCATTTCTTTTGGATCCATGTATAGATAGATTACCACTCTGATCTTGTAGAGCACCAACTTTGTCTCTTGCTATCCTTTTACTCTTAATAAATCTGTAGAGTCTCTTGGGATTCTCCTTCTCCTTGTCCAATAGAGCAACCTCATGTCTTCTTTTGGCCCACATTCAAACACACATTGCCAATTAGTCTTCTGTGTCGCACAATGTTAGCAGTTGCTCCGGCTTAGAATTTATCTATCAAGGAAGACAGAATATAAAACAATACAGCCCAGGAACAGGCCCTTCAATCCTCGATGTCTGTGATAACCATGACACTAGTGCAAATTAATCCAATCTGCCTATAATATTCAGCCATTCCCTGTCTGTGCAAGTGCCTCTTAAATAATGTTATCACATCTGCTTTGTTCTTCTTCTTCTTGTAAAGTTTCATGGTAGAGCACATAAGGTGCATTACCACTACCTACTGAGTTGGAGTGGGGAGCTAAGAGCTAAGACGTATACCTACTAAGTTCTCCTCAAAAAAACTCAAATAAGATAATCTGAGAGGGCCTATTTACCTCATCCTCAGAAGCAAAGAAGATATTCTGCTGGGTGTTTTTTTTTTATCCATTTGTATCTCTGGAAATAGGTGACTTCCCAGCGTCTCGACTTTTCAGCAATAAGTAAATCCAGTGAGGGAACCATACTCCATGGACTGCTCCTCCTTATAATTAACTCATGGTTGAGTGAACTTAACCTTTTCTCCTTGGAGGGATGGAGGATGAGAGGTGACTTGATAGAGGTGTATAAGATGATGAGGGGTTTTGATCATGTGAGTAGCCAGAGGCTTTTTCCCAGGCCCAAAATGGCTAACTCGAGGGGGCATAGATTTAAGGAGTTTGGAAATAGGTACTGAGAGGATGTCAGGGGTAAGTTTTTCACACAGAGTGGAGAGTGCCTGGAATACATTGTCGGCAGCGGTGGTGGAGGCAGATACAACAGGGTCTTTTAAGAACCTCTTAGATTGATACATGCAGCTTAGAAAAATAGAGGGCTATGCACTAGGAATATTCTAGGCAGTTTCTGGAGTAGGTTACATGGTTGGCACGACATTGTGGGCTGAAGGGCCTGTAATGTGCTGTAGATTTCTATATTCTAATATCAAAAAGTCTATTGCTTTTCAGAAGGTCAAATAAATACTTATATACTTTACAATGGCAGTGATATCCTTACAATTTTTCCATGTTAAGCTGTGTCTCTCCCAAAGGTCTCAATTTAGCATTAGATGTTTCCTTTGTACCTCATAGGAACTGCGTTCAAACACGCTGCACCATTTCTTGACAAGTGCCCTCCCTACAAACGCCGGATATTATGAACAAGAAATTATTCAACTTAGCATGCCCAATATGTAAATGTGTAAGTATAACTTCTTCTCTCCTTTTATAGACATCTCCCAGTTGAGTTCCCACCATCCTCTGAATTTTATATAAATGCTGTCCTTTCTTTTCCTTATCCCAATTTTGTTGCCACAGTGATTGAACAGACTTTTTAATTATGGCTTTTAACTCCCTCATGCAAAGACGCCACTGCATTTATATCCTTAATTTTAAGTGATTGTTTGGCTAGAATGTCTGTCCTCGTTTCATTCAACCCCAAACATGGGCAAGGACCCATAAGAGCTGGATACACAAGAATCAACAGGTGTTGCTCAATCTCAAGAAAAAATTCTGGCCAACAATTTGAAATACCTGTTTTAATAGAAGTCAAAACCAAGAGCTAATCAGACCACAGAAGTACATAATCAGGATGTACTTGTTCAACCCATTCCAGGGCTAAAATGATAGCAACCATCTCAGAGGTGAATACTGATCTTTTATCTGATACTCTTCTTAATAGTCACCTGAAATTTTGGAACATGAACAGAAACACCTGAGTGACCAGTCATTGGATCTTCAGAAGTGAAGATGAAATGTTGCAATTGTACAAGACCTTGTTGAGGACACATTTGGGATATTGTGCTCAGTATTGGTCTCCCTGCTAAAGGAAAGATGCCAGTAAGCTACAAAGAGTTGCCAGGACTCAAGACACTGAGTCCTTTGAGTCCTTGATAGGTTGAGATAGTCAGAGATAGGTTGAGTAGGTTGGGATTTCATTCATTGGAGCATAGGAGTCAGAAGTGTGAACTTCTAGAGATGTATAAAATGATGAGGAACATAGGGTGAACATGGCCAGCCTTTATTTCCGGAATTGGGGAATTAAGAACCAGAGGACACAGGCTTAAGGTGAAAGATTTAATAAGGACTTTTTCACCTGGAGTACGGTCCATATATGGAATGAGATACTGGAAGAATAACCTTATTTTGATACATTATAGGGTGTAATATAATTTCACATTTTTGCAAACAAATGAAAATAGATTTGATGTCCAGACTTGTTGCTAGAGAATAAAAGAAATAGTATCTACAGTAGGACAATTGTATGTTCTATCCTGCTCTGCCATTCATCAAAATCAGATTATGGATCAGCACAAAGATTATGGAAATGAGCTTAATGACACAGCCTCCATTATCATCTAGGGTAAAAAATTCTGAAGATTCACTCTTTGCTGAGAGAATAAATAGTTCTTACCTCAGTTGTAAATAGCTGATCCATTTTTCTGAGCCACGGAAACATTCTTCTTACACAAGCCTGCTGAACTGTAAAAGATTTTCCAAAGCTTCAATTATTTTATCCCCTCACATTTCTTCAAATTCCGGAGAATATAGTATAGTTTACTCAATTTTATGTTGATGAGGACATGTACAGGAGTGAGATACTGTAGATTGCTGGTTAAGTGGTGACACAACAACAACTTTGCACTCAACATCAACAAGACCAAGGAATTGATATGGATTTCAGGAAGGTGAAGTGGGGAGAACTCACACCAGATCTCAGTGGTGGAAAGGGTGAGGAAATTCACGTTCCCCTTTCTGCATTTCACAATCAATTCCTCGATTTTGCTGACATTAAGTGCAATGCTGAGGCACCACTTAGCCAGCTAATCTACTTCCCTCCTGTATACTCCTTTGTTGCCACTGAGATTTTACCAACAACAGCAGTATCATTTGCAAATGGTGTTTGAACTGTGTCAGTCATGTACAGAAAGCAGAGAAATGGGTTAAACACACATCTTCAGAGCAGTTGTGTTGTTTGTCAGTGAGGAAGAGATAATATTGATCCATACCAACTGTGATCTCCCACTGAGGAAGCTGAGGATCCAGTTGTTGACAGAGGATCAGAAGGCCAGGTTTAGATCTTGGTGATTAGTACTAATTGAACAATGAGATGTAATCAATAAACAGTAACTTGATATATGTTTTGCTGATGTCTAGGTCATCCAAAGCAGAATGCAGAGCTAGTGAGATCACATCTGCTGTAGACCTGTGGCAGTGGTAGGTGAACTGCAGTGGGTCCAGCTCCTTACCAATCTAAATGAATTTGGACTAAACTTTGATACCTAAATGTCAAAATATAGGGTGATTCCACATTTCCATAAAATACTGAAAAAGGCCATTTTGGTGCCTCGGGGCTATGGCTCACAGACCAAACCCCTTTCCACACTACTTTTCCATATTCTCCCCATATTCTTGTGAACTTCCCCCAGATTCCAACACCCACCACTGGTAGGAGCAATAAACAGCAGCTGATTAACCATGGACCAACATATCTTTGGGATAGTAGAGGAAACTGGAGCACCAGGACAAAAAGACAATGCTCACAGGGAGAATATACAATTTCCATACCGAGAGTGCTGGAAGTGAGGGCTGAACTTATGCCGTGGGGGGTGCATTATTGTGCATTGTGTCACACTACTTTCAAAACAAAGACTATACCTAGGGACAAAGATGCTAATGACACATCATATTATCTCTTGGTAACAATATTGAAACAACAAGGTGCAATGCCAAAGCAAATAGAAAATGCATTGGGACTGGTGTGGTTGACAAAATTAAACCATTAATCAGTGTCAAAGCAAATATATTATCAAAGTACATATCTGTCACCATATACACCTTGAGATCATTTTATTGCAGGCAATTACAGGAAGATAAAGAAACACAATAAAAATTATGAATAACTGTACATAAATAAAGATTGATGACAAATGTGCAAAAGAAGACAAATAGAACAAAAAAAACTGAAGCGTGAACTGTAGAATCCTTGAAGATGAGTGTGTAGGTTGTGGAATTGTTCAGAGTTGTTCTGAGAGAGGTTATCCACACTAGCTCAGGAGCTTGTAGGATAATAACTGTTCCTGGACCTGGCTGTGTCAGACCTCCTAACCGATGGCAGTAGCAAGAGGGCATCATGGCCTGGATGGTGAGGTCTTTAATGATGGATGCTGCCTTCCTTTGGCAGTGCTCCATGTAATGATGCTCAAAGCTCGTGGTGGGGGGGGGGGGGGGGGACGGACGGACTATACCTGTGATGAACTGGGCTGTATCTACCACTTCTATCGACTTTTGTGGTGTGAGAATATATACACAGCACTGTATGTTTTATTTGTAGTATGACCTCTCTACTTTATACTTAGCTGTAACATCCCATTACCTTCTCCAAATTATTTGCTGTCTTGCATACAAGACTTCAGTAAATCATGCTCTAAACAACCTAAATTTCTCTACATCTGAATTCTGCAATCTCTTAACATGTTTTTAATCTTCACGAGTCATCTTTAACTCTTATCAGTTACTTGGGGAACTAAAATACAGAGCAGAGAGACTGTGTTTTATTCATTTCTTCTTCCAAAATCACAAGCATGATTTTCTGCACCATGCTCTATATGCCAGGTCTGTGCCCATTCATTCAATATATTGATAATCTCTTTGTAGATTCCCTAAGTCCTCTTTACAATTCAGTTTCCTGCCTTTGTCAGCAGCAAACTTGGTTCTTCCATCAATGTCATTCATACGAAGTTGGGACTTTAAAACTGATCCTGTGGCACTGACTTGACACATCCACCAACTGGAATAAAACTATGTTTGTTCTGTTTCTTCCTAGCCAACCATTTCTACTTACAACACTGTATTACTCCCTCTACCATGAACTTTTATCCACTAACAAGGAATCTTCTCAAAATCTAAGTTCAAAGTTCAAAGCACAGTACATCCGTTAGTTTCATTTTACCTATAACATGCTACTTCGAAGAACACTAATATATTGGTCTGTCGTAGTGCAGGGTTTCAACCTGAAACGTCAACATTTCCTTTCCTCCCACAGATGCTGATTGACCCGCTGAGTTTATTGTTAATTGGTCTAACATGATTTCCCTTTTTGGCTGATTACATGGAATCTTTCGAAGTAACTTGACGTAACATTAAGTAATCGATTCCAACATCTACCCGCAATGACGTTCAAGTTGACAGATCAGCTATTTTTGGCTTTCTGCCTCCCTTCATTTTGGAATAAGTCTGAGGAAGAACTGTTTACTCTTTCCCTTTCTCTCTTAACCAATTCTGAATCTATGTTGGTGTTTCACTCCTACTTCCTTGTGCTCTAACCTTATCGACATATGTCTTCTGTGGGATTTTTACCCAAACCTTCAGAAATCTAAAAGCACCTCATTCATTAGTTGTCCTTTATCTGCTCTGCTCATTATATCCACATTGCATTAGGTCATAACTATGAAAGGAATGGTGATGGCAAGAGACTGCAGATGCGGGAATCTGGTGCAACAACCAACCCCCTGGAAGATCTTTGCAGGTTGAGCAGAAGTGGGGGTGGGGGAAAGAATTGTCGACATTTGGGGTCCAAACTCTGGATCAAGCATCTTTACCTGAAACATTGACAGTTCTTTTTTCCCATGCACCACACTCACTGCCCCCCAAAACAGATATCACTCAACTCATTGAGTCCGACCAGCAGATAGTTTGCTGCAAAGAGAGTTATATTGTTGACCTCAGTCCCAGAAGAGGATAATGCAGCTAAGGTCATTAACTCAATCCATTTATGTTGTATTTAGATGAGCACTGCCATATTACTTGAACAATCATCGCTTAGTCATCAAAGGTGTTTCAGATTCTTTTGGTACTGTGAATTGGAGGCTCCACACCAGGTAGTGATGTAATCTGTCAGAATGCTGTCCTGTGGAAGTTTTGTAAGAGTCTTCAGTGACCTACCAAATGAATTACAGCCACTGACTTGCCTTCTTTGATTGCACCAATATGTTGGGCCTCGGAGTGACTACTCAACTGGCAGCTTTCTGGGATGTGGGAGGAAACTGGTAAACTTAGAAGAAATCAATGTAGTCACAGAGAGAACGTGCAACACCAGAGGTTGGGACTGAATCTGGGTTGGATGAGAGGTGGGACAGCTTTATTAGTTGTGGCATTGTTCTACCCAAAATGTCACCAAAGGAAAAGTACTGGAGAAATTAATGGAAATAGCACTGGGGGAAAACCATCTACTCCAGGCAACCTGTATCTTCCATTGGTAGGGGGTGACCATGAATGTTGCATCCTCGCTGGACTTGGTTGTCAGATGCAATTTGAGATGCATCATTGAGAGCATTTAATAGGTAGTGGGAGCTTATTCCCGTTACCACTCCCATCTATAACAACTTTAAGAAACCAACCTGTATCAAAAGCTTTGAAATAGCTGTAGGGGGAATATTAGTAATGATCTTCCAAAATCCCCTAGATCTTCAAACAATCCCAGCAGACTGGGAGATAGCAAAATGACAAGGTTGTTAGGTGTGTTTGCCTTCATCTAGTCAGGGCTCTGAATTCAAAAGCCATGAGGCAAGGTTGCAGTTCTATAAAATTCAGGTTAGACCACACTTGAAGTATTGCATTCATTTCTGGTCACTTCATCATAGGAAGGCTGAGGAAGCTTTAGAGGTGTACAAGATGATGAGAGACATAGATCGAGTGGATACCAAGGAACATTTTCCCGGGACAGAAATGGCTAATACCAGGTCATAATTTTAAGGTGATTTGAAGGAAGTATAGGGGGATGTCAGAGATAAGTTATTTACACAGAGAGTGGTGATGCATGGATTGCCCTGATAGGGGTGATGGTCAAAGCAGGTACATTAGGAATATTTAAGAAACTCTGAGATATGCACATGGATAAGAAAAAAATGGAGGGCTATGTAGGATGGAAGGGTCACCTTGATCTTAAAGTAGGTTAAAAGGTTGGCACAACATTGTGGGCAGAAGGGCCTGTAGTATGAAGTAATGTTCTATGTTCTAGCATTACTATTCAGGAAAGGAGGGAGAGAAACATATTGAGTTGGCTTGGTGTGTAGTTAGAAAATACTAGTATTGGAATTGGTTTATTTTTGTCACGTAGTGAGTTACAGTGAAAAATTTGTCTTGCATACTGTTCATAGGGAGCAAATCATTACACAGCGCATTGAGATAGAACAAACTAAAACAATAACAGAATGTGTTAAAAAATGTCACACAGAAAGTGTGAGGCAGGCAGGCAATAAGTTGGAAGGGGGGGGGGGAATGAGGACAAGTGTCCATCTTACCTAACTAAGTCTTATAAGCTGTTTTTGAGCCTTATAATACGTACTTCAAGGTTTTTGTATCTTCCCCCTGATGGAAGAGGGGAGAAGAGGGAATGTCTGGGTTCTTTGATTCTGCTCTACTGAGGCAGTGAGAAGTAAAGACATCCATGACTGTGTATGTTGTGTGGGACGTTTAGAAAATGACACTATGATTAGTTCAAGTTAAAATTTAATTGTCATTCAACCATACGTGAAGACCCATGAATACAGCCAAATAGAACAGCATTCCTCTGGGGCTAAGGTACAGAACATAGTCCCAACAGTCATGCACAACACAAGACACATATAAGACAGCAAGCACATATAGGATATCAGTAAAACACAGTTACACAAAAAAAAATCATTCAGGGTTTTGAGTCCATGAAAATTGCAGCAACCTACAGTCAAACACTGTTTGGCCTGTCTTCTGCAGAGCAAACACTTGGGGGCAGCATCAACTCCGGCATGGACTCCATGCCACAGATGGGTGGCAATGTCTCCAATGCCTCTCCCCTAGGCAGCTGTAAACAAGGCTTGAAGCTTTGTCCTCGCCACGACCAAGGCCACAAAACGCTCCTGCTGTCCGCCAATATATCAGTGAATCAGACATGCAGCTACCCACATTAACAATATCCAACAGGGTCTCGCAATCACAAGAGAAGCAGTGGAACTGATTCTAAGGCGAGAAGGTCATATTGGTGTCTTCTTAAAGTATGTAAACAGTTAAGGAAATAACTTGAGTGGTTAAGGACTAGGTGTACAATACCTGGATTTTCAAGATGGATTTGATGGCGTACTTTTATATCAGATTGTTACATAAAATACAGGACTGTGCAAAAAACTTATGCACCTAGCTATATATATATATATCACTAAGATTTTGCACAGCACTGTAAATAAGATTACGACATAAAATTAGGAGTCCAGAGAATTAGTGTCATACAGACAAACAGCACAGAGACAAACCCTTCAACCCACCATGTGTACATTGTTTGTGGTACCTATCTATACTAATCCTAGTTATCACATTAGGTCTACAACGCCCTATGCCTTGGTGATTCATCTGTGTTCCAGATACTTCTTAAATGGTGTGTGTCTGCCTCCAACGTCACTTCAGATAGCAGATTACCACCATCCTGTATGAGAAAGAAATTCCCCACAGTTCCCCTCTAAATCCCCTACCTCTCACCTTCAACCAATGCCTTCTTTTTTCAGATGGGAAAGTTAGTTTTACCACCTATCCTACCTTATGTTGGGGGTAGCACATAGATAATGTAAATGGGGAATTGGTATAAATGGGCACTTTTCTGACTACCGGCGTGTGTACAGTGACCTTATCAGGATCTACAGCTATTCATCATTCATATTATTGTTGTTACTGCTTTCTGTGCCTTATGGCACATCGGGTGGTAACTTTGCTGTTTCCTTAGCACTTGTCTGTTTTTTTTTATGAGGCTGAGTTGCTAGCTCGACACTCAACCTAGCATGGGTAGGGAGTGTGCGAGGAGCTGGCGAGACCACTCACCTCAAAGTCTGGTGCGGATGCCACTACACCGCCGGTTGGCACATATATTCTTATCATCCTCATCACATTCTACAGATTGTGTTGAGAGCATCCTGAGCAGCTATGTCACTGCCTGGTTCGGAAATTGCACCATCTCGGATGGTAAGATGCTGCAGCAGATAGTGAGGTCAGTTGAGAAGATCATTGGGGTCTCTCTTCCCGCCATTACAGACATTTACACTACATGCTCCATCTACAAGGGAAACAGCATTATGAAGGACCCCACGCACCCCTCTTCTCCCTCCTGCTGTATGGGAAAAGGCACCAAAGCATTTGGGCTCTTAAGACCAGACTATGTAACAGTTTTTTCCCCCAAGCCATCAGACTCCTCAATACCCAGAGTCTGGACTGACACCAACCTACTGCCCTCTACTGTGCCTATTGTCTTGTTTATTATTTATTGTAATGCCTGCACTGTTTTGTGCACTTTATGCATTCCTGGGTAGGTCTGTAGTCTAGTTTTTTCGCTGTTGTTTTTTCGTAGTTCGGTGTAGATGTTGTACTGTTTCATGTAGCACCATGGTCCTGAAAAACGTCGTCTCGTTTTTACTGTGTACTGTTCCAGCAGTTACGGTCGAAATGACAATAAAAAGTGACTTGACTTGATATATTATTGACATAGGTGGAAATTCAGATGTGACATATCCCCATATGGTAATGACGCAGAGCGGGCTGGGATCACCAGGAGGATGCAAATCTGCATAACAGGGCGGACAGGTAAAGAGAGTGAGTAAGAAGGTAGCAGAAAGTTTCGAAGCACATTTATTATCGATCTATACAGTGTACAGCCCTGAGATTCATCGTACCACATGAAACAAAGAAACACCATGAAAGTAATCAAAACATCAAACATTCAACGCATGAGAAAAACAAATCATGCAAACAGCAGACTACGACGTGGGAGCAAGGCCTGTGGAAGTAGGAGACTATGGACTTTAGAAGAACAAGAAAGCAGTCTAATTTTTAGAGACTGTGTATAGAAAGCATGTATTCACATATATATGTTGGCTGTGGAGTGGAGGCATCAGCAATTTGAAGCAAGTTGGCCAGGTTTGAATCTGGCCGACCCCTCGCATGCTTTCCATCCACGCTGTGGGGCATCAAGCTAGCAACTCAGCCTCGTAAAAACAAATAAATGCTAAGGAGATTGCAAAAATACCGCCGGATGCACCACGGGGTGTGAAAAGTAACAACAACATATATGGAGAGAGGGTTACCGGTGAAATAGTTCATGAAACACAAAGAATAAATATAGCAATAAAACAAGCGGATAAAAAATGATAAATGGGACTGATGTAAACACGTGTTTGATGGTCGACATTGATCCAAAGAATCAACGGGTCTATATGCCTCCATTACTCTATCATTTGAAGTAAGTGCAGAGATAAAGATCAACCATGATCTCATTATTCACTCCCATTCAGTACCAGATAAATTAGATGATCAATGACCTCAACAGAGATGACAACTATATACCATAACCAAGGCTGGATACAGATTGTGGAGGAGGAGAACATGAAACCATGACCATATACAGCCAAAGGCACTGGTGGCTTGGTAGAATCCAAGCATTCAACCAAATGTCAATGCAGCTGAAGTAGGATGTAGATTGTTTGAAAGGATGGGACAAAATTGGCTCAGATCTGATTCAGCCAGCTGGGAAAATTATGTGGTGACAGATGACTATTTGTCAGACACCTGGGAAAATTGCTTCAAAAACTTCCTTCATCTTCAGTATGTTACAAGTTCGGTGGACAGTTTACCAGAGGTAACTAACCACAGATGAAGGGCAATGGTTCACAGCGGACAACCTTTTGACAGTATCGAGCCAAGAGCCAGGCATGGCAGAAGGCTGTGGTGGCTTGACTCAGTTTGGGCCCCCAAATCAAATACTGTGAGGGCATATAGGAAGAACAGCTACCAGCGCAGGAAGTATGCGGATGAGGCTTGTTTGATAGAAGTAGATGAGGAGATACCATAGTATACACCACAAACCCCAAGATAGGGTGGAGTACTTACCAGCACAAGTACTTCATGCCAGTTTGAAGCACATGGAAAATGGGCAGCTATTTTAATGTGTTTTTCCTCTCCTTCTTTCTTTCATTGTTATATGAGAAATTAAAGAAAAGTGACTGAAGGACTATAACGGTTCCTTTAAATATGTTGCCCCTTAAGGATTGTACCCACATCACTGCTTGCTTTGCCATATGTCTCTTAAAAGAAAGGTCCAGAAGTAGCCTGTTAAAACATTGTGCAGTGCGGTGCAGGTTCATTGGCCTAGGAGGTTGTGTTGACCTTTTAACCCATTTCAAGAACAATCAGAACCAGAATCAAGTTTAATATCACTGGCACATGTAGTGAATTTCATTGACTTTGTGGCAGCAGTACAATGCAGTACATAATAATAGAGAAAAAACTGAATTACAGTAAATATATATATTTACTGTAATTATATAAATATATATATATATAAATAGCTAAATAGGTACTGCAAAAATATAAATAAAAGAAGTTAGTGAGGTAATGCTCATGGTTCATTGTTCATTCAGGAATCAGATAGCCGAGGGGAAGAAGCTGCTCCTGATTCGTTGAGCGTGTGTTTTTGGACTTCTGTGCCTCCTCCCAGATGTTAGCAATGAGAATAGGGCATGGACTGGGTGATGGGGGTCCTTAATGTTGCATGTCACTTTTTTGAGGCACTGCTCCTGGAAGAAGTTCTGGTAACTAACCTTTTCCTCCTACTTACTGTTGTAAGAAACAACTGTAAGGATGCAGAATGATCCCTCATCGGGACACCATTCTTGATGAAGGATCTCGGCTCCATAGACCTTGCTGATCTGCAGAGTTCCTCCAGCATTTTGTGTGCAATGCCCAGCATTTGCAGAATCTCGTGTTTAGCCAAAATACCTTCTTTGATCAATGTCCACCACTCAATTCTCACTCCTCTTTTCACTAGAATATGCAACAAAATGGGAAATCGCCATCACATTTCCCACACAACCTAGGCAATGGTAGTAATGCCACTCTGTGTAGATATCCTTCCGAATCCTACACTGTCCTGATTTGGAAATCTGTGTTTCTTCTTTGCCACTGATTAATGTCTTGCTAATTGTGGCAGCACTTTGAACAACAGGACTGCCTTAGATCATGACAGCAACTGCCTTCAAAATGGGCAATTAGATATGCACTATTAATGAACACTGTTAATGAATTTAAAAGTTTATATTCAGTAGGTTACGGGGGTGATTGATAAGTTCGAGGCCTAAGGTAGAAGGAGTCAATTTTAGAAAACCTAGCACATTTATTTTTCAACATAGTCCCCTCCTACATTGACACACTCAGTCCAGCAGTCGTAGAGCATATGGATCCCTTCTTTGTAGAAGTGGTGCACAGCAGGGGTGATTGATAAGTTTGTGGCCTAAGGTAGAAGGAGATGAGTTATACAGCTCTCGTTACATGCACGTGCAGTTCAACTCTTTGAGTGAAAATGCAAAAAGTTTGAAGTTAATAATTCATCTCTTTCTACCTTAGGCCACAAACTTATCAATCACCCCTGCTGTCGACCACTTCTGGAGATCCAAGACGCAAAGAAGGGATCCGTATGCTCCACGACCGCTGGACTAAGTGTGTAAATGTAGGAAAAATAAATGTGCTAGGTTTTGTAAAATTGACTCCTTCTACCTTGGGCCACAAACTTATCAATCACCCCTTGTACCTTAGGATTAATCGTCTTGCAGACACTTACAGGAAAATAAAGAAATTACAAACAAAAAACAAAGATTGACAAACAACCAATGTTTGTCCTTAAAGGTGATCCTTAAAGGTGAGTTTGTAGGCCATAGAATCAGTTAGGAGTTGTTATGAGTGAAGTTATCCATGACGGTTCAGAAGCCTGGTGGTTGTAGGCTAATAACTGTTCCTGAACCTAGTGGTATGGGACCTAAGGCTTCTGTACCTGCTGGCCAATGGCAATGGAGAAGGGAGCAACATGCTGGATGGTTGGGGTCCTTGATGCTAGATACTGCTTTCTTATGGCAACTCTCCATTTACGTAACTGTGCTAAATAGTGGAGGCTTCTTTACCTGCGATAGACTGGGCTGTATCCACCACTTTCTGCGGCCTTTGCCTTTCCTGGGCATCGGTGGTTCCATACCAGGCTATGTTGCAGCAATACTCTCCACGGCACTATCGCTCTTACTTAAAATCAAATAAAACAACATCATTGGGAATTTGGTGGTTAGCAGAGTGTTAGACAATTGGATATTACTCATGTTGACACCTAAACACACTTATAGTCACTTTCGAAAACACTTTACATGCATTATAATATTTTTTTCAGTGAAACTCATGAATTTGAAATATGCAAGAAACATACAGATTGGACCTTGGGACTGTCCACAGACCTATGTTTCAAACACCAGATGTTCTCTACCATAACCCTGGCTCTGCCTGTACCCCCAGCCCACATTTTAGATATGTGCAATCTGGATTTCCAGCTTACATTCTTGACTAGTGAGTGAATAACCAAGATTTACAGACAGCTGGATGCCAGGCCATTACAGTTTTCTTTGCGTAAACGTACTTTCAAATACTTATCCCTCCCTTCTATCTCAGCAGTATCCTCAATCTCTTGAGATACTCCTCTGATTCTATCTAGTTGATTTAAAATTTTATCTCTTCATCACTGTTTAGTTTCCAATATCCTAAGCTTTAGATTTTCTTCCTGAAACCTCTTCCATATTTCCATTAAGATGTTTAGCTTCCACATCTTTAAGCAAGGCTATAGTCACATGCTCTAATATCTCCTTATGTGCATTGGTGTCATTTTCTTTTAATGCTAACGCTCCTGTGAGGTACATTGGAATAATTTGCTGTTTTAAAGATATTGTTTAAATAAATCGTTGCCAGAATTTTTGACTTTTTAATGTGCTGATAATGGTGCCCTCTAGTGGTAATTAATGGGAACTTTAGGTCAAGGTAAGATGGGAACAAGATTGAAAGACTACAGAGAAAATTTACAAGGCTATTGCCAAGACTTGAGGATCTAAGTTAAAGGGGAAGATTGAATTGGTTAAGACTTTCTTCCCTGGAGCCTAGGAGAATAAAGGGAGATTTGGTAGAGGTACATAAAATTATGAGGAGTGTAGATAAGGTTAATGCAAGTAGGTTTTCCCCCTTGAGGTTGGGTGATATGAGAACTACAGGTTAGCGGAGAGAGGTGAAATATTTAAAGTGAACTTCTTCATTCAGAGGGTGGTGCGAGTGTGGAATGAGTTACAGAGGAAGTGGTGGATGTGGGTTTGATTGCAACATCATGAGACTGGGGCTCTACTCTGTCAGGCAGCTTCACTCCATCTGCTGCAAAAGACCAGATATCCCGGTGGCCATGCATTTTAATTCTACTTCCCATTCTGATTCCAACATGCTGGCCCACGGCCTCTTTGACATCTGCAATGAGACCACTGTCAGGGTGGAGGAGCAACACCTGATATTCTGTCTGGGTAGCCTGTAACCTGATGGCATGGATTTCCCTTTCCACCCCATCCAGAAAAAGCTAAATTTCCTGGTGGCCAACCACTTTAACTTCTATCCTCATCCCATTCTGATATATTGATCCATGGCCTCCTTTACGACCAAGATGTGGCCACTGAAAGGGTGGAGAAGCAACATTCCAATTAGGTAGCCTCCAACCTGATGACATGAGTATCAATTCCTCCTTCGGATAATTCCCCCCCCCCCCCCTTCACTCTTCTATTCTCCACTTTGGCCTCTTATCTTTTCTCCTCACCTGTCTATCACCTCCTCCTGGTGCCTCTTCTCATTCTCTTTCTCCCATGGTCCACTATCCTCTCCTCTCAGATTCCTTCTTCTTCAGCCCTTTGTCTTTTCCATCTATCACCTCTCATCTTACTTCATACTTCCCCCCACCCATAGACTTTACCAATCACCTTCTAGATGTTTCTCCTTCCCTTCATCCCTTTTTATTCTAGCATCTTCCCCCTTTCTTTCAAGTCCTGATGGGTCTCAGCCTGAAACATCAACTCTTTATTCATTTCCATAGGTATGTGACCTGCTGGACTCGAGTTCAGCTCTTTACCTGTCAGCTTCCCACATAATCCCTCTTCCCCCACCCACCCATCTTGTACTACTTCCCCTCCTGCCATCTTCCCCCTCCTCTTCCTTTGCAGTCCTGATGAAGGATCTTAGGCCAAAATGTTTGCTGTTTGTTTACTTACCCTCTCCCCCATAGATGTTGCCTGATCTGCTGAGTTTCTCCAGCATTTTGAGTTTGCTTTTTGTGACCCCCCAACTTCATGACAGCAAGGCTAAAGCAACTAACTGCTTAGGTGAGCCAGACTTCTACCTCTCAGGACCTGTGCCATTAGTTAGCTACTTATCATATTACATTAAAAAGCATATCACATAAAAGTGTAGCTCCTGGTGTAATTTGGAGATATAACTTACAAATTAAACTGATAAATGAATGCAGGAAAATTCTATCTCCTAATATTCCATCTAGAGAACATTTCCTCCACGTAGGTTGTGGTTCAAGATCTACAGCAGTCACTCGACTGTAAAATGGTGGCCGACCCTCCTTGAAGTGCTATACGATCAGACAAGCCATTCTCAGATAAAGAGCGACAAAGCCTTTAGCGTTTTCTAACAGATTTTAAAAACTCCCATGAATCACTTGAAAGCAGAGAAGAGAATTTTTCAGATATATAAACAGTCTTCACTGTGGAAGACAAAAGCAGTTTGTCAAGAGTGTCAGGGGGGTAGAAATGAGTGCAGCTGGTATTAGTAAGGTGAAGATGCTCCAGAAGCTGAAAGGTCATAAGGTAGATAAGTCACCTAGACCAGGTGAACTACACCTCAGGGTTCTTAAAAAAACAGATTACGGAGCCATTAGTAATGCTCTTTCAAGAGTGGAAGAGTTAAAGAAATTTGAAACCTGTAAAAGTGGCAGGATAGGGAGGGGTCTTATATTGGAAAAAGTCAATTTAAAACTTCTTTAAGAGAACAACGTTCCTTGATGTGCGTTTAAAAGAATGATCTAACCTGGACCCTCAGCACCTCCTCATTAGTAAAGAAGGCACACTTTCTGCAGAGATTGAGGCATGCAAGACTCCCTGCCCCCATTCTAACAGCTTTCTACAGGAGCACCTTCAAGAGTATCCTATCTGACTACATCATTGCGTGGTACAGAAGCAAGACCCTATACAGGATAGTTAAGACCACTGAGGGGGTCATTGGGGTCTCCCTCCCTCCTGTTTGTGACATTTACCGGGAGTGTTGTATACAAAGGGCCAGAAGCATTGTTGATGATCCCTACCACCTATCCCACAGTCTCTTTGACCCACTACTGTCAGGAAGGAGGTACAGGCACATCAGGACTAGGAGTGTCAGACTGGGTAACAGTTTCACACACAAGAGAAAATCTGCAGGTGCTGGAAATCCAAAGCAACACACAGAACGCTGGGTGATCTCAGCAGGTCAGGCAGCATCAATGGAAATGAATGAACAGTTGGCGATTCGGGCTGAAACTCTTCTTCAGGACTGAAAAGGAAAGCTATGAGACTCTGTCAGCACCGAGGTCTTCACTAGGCCAGCGAGCTGTTAACTGTTTACCTGTGCTGTGCACTACATGCACTTTGAGTTATATTTTATTTACTTACTTTGTGGTAATATTTTGTTTTATGTCTGTGTGATAATGTTTTGTGGGTGCACCATGGTCCGGAGGCATGTTGCTTTGTTTGGTTGTATATATGTAGTCAGATGACAATAAACTTGAACTTGAACCATTGTTTTATAAACTGAGGCATTGTGTACAAGGTCACACTAAACCTTTATGGATTGTTCAATTCATTCTGGACATTTCACCCTCAATGTCATGAGTATCACCTGCCAGAAAGTTACTTAGACAGAGGGCTGGGTGCCTTTAATCATGAACCTACTAGTGAACCTACATGCTTCACCAGAGAATAAAATGCAGTGAAGGGACCAGCCATCAATTGACATCTGGAATGAGTTTTGAAAGCACACTATTTCCCCAGTGAGACTGCATGTCTAACCAATGACTGGAAGCCTCAGGATTGGTTTTGAGATTATCGTCAGTAAGCGCAAGAGATGTTGCAGATGCTGGTAAACCAGAGTCACTGAATATGTTGAGGAAACTCAGAAGGTCAGGCAGCATCGGTAGACCCTCCATCAGGATGAAGGGTCTCGATCCGAAACGTCAACCTTTATTCCTTTCCACAGATGCTGCCCGACCTCCAGCATTTTGTGGTGTGTTACTCTGGTGAAGTATCACTGTTACAATGTGAAAACACAGGTATTTTAAAACGGGTAGAAAAGTCTATATGGAAGATCATGAACATGAATGAAATGGACAATCTTTGTAAAGACTTGGTGCAGGTGAACATAGAACAATACAGCACGTTACAGGCCCTTCTGCCCACAATGTTGTGCCGACCCTTAAACCCTGCCTGTCATATAACCCTCCACCTTAAATTCCTCCATATACCTGGAGAAATGGGTGAACTTGACTTATTCTGTGATGTAGTATTCATAAAAGCACAAAGTAAAGCTGGCACACTTATCTTACATCATTTGGCTCAAAACCACAGATGAATCACAAAGAGACAGATACTGGCCCCCCAACTCAAACCCTTGTGGACTCGGCTAATGAGTTTTCAGAATTACCCCCCCTCTCTGCCCTGCCCCAGGTAGACAGGTGAGAGGAGTGTCATATGGATTAGGGCCATAAGGGTTGTAGTGAGGACCATCGAATGATTCCATACAAATAGAACCCTGAGCTGTAGTGGCAAAAATTTCCCCAGAGTCCAGACACAACCCAAACCCAACTACACTCAGTGACCACTTTATTAGGAACATCTTGTTAAAGTGAATATCTAATCAGCCAGTCATCCAGCAGCAATTCAATGCAAACATTGTCAAAAGGTTTAGTTGTTGCTCAGACCAAACATCGGAATGGGGAAGAAATGTGATCTATGTGACTATGATCGTGCAATGATTGTTGGTGCCATATGGTGTGGGTTGAGCATCTCAGATGCTGCTGATCTCCTGGGATTTTCACACACAGGTCTCTAGAGTTTACAGAGAATGGAGTGAGAAATAAAAAAATATAAGAAAACATCCTGTGCTTGACTGTTCTGTGGGCAAAAACACCTTGTTAATGAGAGAAGTTGGAGGAGAGTGGCCAGAATGGTTCAAGTGGACAGGAAAGCAAACAACCACGTTACAGCAGTGGCGTGCAGAGAGCATCTCTGAATGCACAACACATTGAATCTTGGAAGTGGATGGGCTACAGAAGACCACACCAGGATGCACCCGCTTCCTTCATGTGCCAAACTCCGGCCAGCTATTATCATAACGATGGCTCAGGTTGGATTTAATCAAAATATGATCAAGCCTGAATTTTAAACCCACTTCTACAAATTCCGATGAAGGTTTTTACAACTTGTCTTTCCCTAGATGCTGTCTGACCTGCAGTTTTTTTTTCTCCCACAGTATCTTTTATATTTAGTTTCAGACTTCAGTACGAGTTTCCATCAGTAGCTGGCTACGACATGACATGAACATGACAAACTGTCTCATTTCCTCCTTCCTTGCAGACAGCGCAGAGTAATGAAAGTGGAAGCCATGCACTTACAGCTTCCTCTGCAGCACAATGGAACAATAACAAAGACTGCAAACTACTGCAGAGAAACATTTCAAAGCACTTTCTCCAACGACCTCTAGCAGTTTTATTGGACTTGAAAGCCTCAATGTGGTGAGGCAAAAAATAGGAGGCAATTTTATATCCCTGAACAGGATATGCCAGAGTGGCTACAGGCTTCATTAACAGAACAATTCTGGCCATTACCTTATAGACTTAGTTTCTATCATGACTTTACATTACTAAACAACTTAAACACTTCATTCATTAAGGAAGCGGAAATCAGGAGAAAACACGCCATTCTTCACTGAAAGGTCAATGGTGGAAAGGGTTCAATGTTCTTGGCACCTCGGAAGATCTATTCTGTGCCCAATTCATTGATGCACACAAGAAGGTGGCACGGCAGCAGCTCTACTTCATGAGGAGTTTGAGTACGTCTCCAAAGTCGCTTACAAATTTTCTCCAGATGTATGGTGGGGAGCATTCTGACTGGTTACGTCATGGCATGGATTTTGCTGTGAAAACTGATGAGGGTAGAGCGGTGGATGTTGTCTATATGGACTTTGGTAAGACAATTGACAAAGTCCTCCTGGGCTAATCCAGAAAATTAAGACATAGGATCCGTAGCGAATTGGCTGTTTGAATTCAGATGTTTGCATATAGAAGACAGGGAATAGTGGTTGAAAGGACTTATTTGAGCAGGAGGTTTGGGATCAGTGGTATTCTGCAGGGATTTGTGCTGGGACCTCCACTGTTTGGGATATATACAAATGACCTGGATGAAAATGTAGATAGTTGGGTTATTAAGTTTGCAAATGATACCAAGATTGGTGGAGTTGTGGATAGTGTTGAAGACTGGCAAAGAATACAACACAATATAGAGCAGGGCAGAGAAATTGCAAATGGAGCTTAATCCAGATAAATGTAAGGCATTGCCCTTGGTAGGACAAATGTAAGGAGACCATAACAGTGTTGATGAGCTGAGAGATTTTGGGGTCCAAATTCATAGCTCTGTGGAAGTGGCTAGATAAGTCCATAAGGTGGTTAAGAAGGCTCATGGAATGTCTGCTTTTATTAGTTCAAAAGCAAAGGAGTTATGTTGCAACTTTATAAAACACTGGTGAGGCCACATCTGGAGTATTGCATACAGTTCTGGTCGCCCCACTATAGGAGGGATGTTGAGGCTTTGGAGAGGGTGCAGAAGAGGTTTACTAGGATGCTTCCTGGTTTAGAAGGCATGTGCTTTCCTGAGAGACTGGTTGTTTTCTTTGGAACAGCAGAGGCTGAGGGCAGATCTGATAGAGGTATATAAGGATTATGAGAGGCATAGATGGAGCAGACAGTGATTATCTTTTTCCTAGAGTGGAGATGTCTAATACCAGAATGCATGCATTGAAGATGAAAGTGGGTAGTTCTAAATGGGTAAGTATTTTTTTTACTCAGATGCCTGGAGTACGCTGCCTGGGGTGGTGGCAGAGGCAAATTTATTAGCAGCTTTTAAGAGATGTTTAGTTAGGTCCATGAATGTGAGGAAGATGGAGGGATAGAGACATTGTGTAGGTAAGAGGGATTAGTTTTTTGGGGTGTTTGATTTACTTTTTAGCTGATTCAGCACAACATTGTGGGCTGAATGGCCTGTTCCTGTGTTGTACCGTTCTATGTTCTACGAAACAGAGATTCTAATGCATGGACTGCAAGGTGGCAGAGGGTTTATTGACTCAGCCAGCTTCATCACGATCACAGCACTCCCCATCTTCAAGAGGCAATGACTCAAAAAGGCAGCATCCATCGCTAAGGATTCTCGCTGTGCGGGAAATGCCTGCTTCTCATCACTACCAGAGATGGTCCAAATTTAATGATTCAGAGAGAGCTCTTCCCTTCTGGCAGCAGATTTCTGAATAGTCCATGAACATCATCATGTTCTTTTTATTTGTATTATTTAATTTTGTAAATTATAGTAAATTTTAATGTCCCTGCTGCTGTAAAACAAATTTCACATTGTATAAGTCAGTGATAACAAAACCTAATTCTGATTCAGAAAAAGTTTACAATGTTTACAAAGCAAAGTAATGACATCTTACAACTTTTGCAGTCCCAACATTACCAAATTTTCTGAACTAAAGTTTTAGGCTTGAGACGCTGTACTTGATTCGACAAGTTCTTTTCATTTGTAGTTGCTCCAATAATTGTGCTAAAGATAGCTTTCTAAGTTCGGTACTTTAAATGTACGTATGGTGTGTCAAGTCACTGACAACCAATTTCAGAATTTATCAAATGTGCCCATTGCCCTTTTCACTCTCTGCTTACTGAGATTGATGGACAGTGGGCAAGCTTATTCAAATAATTCAAGCTGCACCAACCTTAGGTGATATCAAGGCACAACTTGGAACTTCTTCAAGGGCCTAGCTGGAATGGAGAGCAGAATAAACTAGCAAGATTCACAGATTCAAAGAGATGAAACTTTATTTGAGGAAAGTGTATAGTCAGCCACATATCTCAGCTTTCCTGCACTGAGAAAATGGCTAATACTGGACTACAACCTAGCTTCCCCACTCACTCTAATTATTACTTGTTTTAAATAACTCTTGGCCATAGAAGGCAGAGGATAATGGTGAATGGGTGTTTCTCTGACTGGGGTTTGTGACAAGTGCTGCCCTACAGGGATTAATTCTGGGACCCCTGTTGTTTGTGGTGGTTTGGATGAAAGGGTACAGTAGGTGGGCTGGTTAGGGAGTTTGCAGATGACACAAAGGTTGGTGGAGTTGTAGATAGTGATGATGGTTGTCAAAGGATTTAACCGGATCAGTTAAAGATATGGGCAGAGAAGTGGCAGATTGAGTGCAAAGTGTCCCACTTTGGAAGATCAAAAGTATAAAGGGAAATTAAGTGGTAAATGATAAGCCCTTAGGAGCATTATGTACAGAGGGATCTTGGAGTGCAATTCCATAGTTCCCTGGAAATGCGACTCAAGCAGCTGGGTGTTAAAGGAGGCATACAGCACTACAGGCAGTCCCCGAATTATGAACAACTTGTACTTACGAACGGCCAGCCATAAAGGCTATTACATAGAAAATTTGAGTTAAATACAGTTGTTTGCAATAACAAACGCACACATTACATTGTGATGTACCTGTTCCGACTTCTGTACAAATCCGACTTGAACAAAGACGGACTCAGGAAAGGAACTCGTTTGTAACCCGGGGACTGCCTGTACTAGCCTTTGTCAGTCAAGGCATTCTGTATAAGAGTTTAAAAGTCACATCACAGCCGTATAACTCTTTGTTTAGGCCATATTTAGAACATTGTGTGTAGTTTCAGTCACTGCTTTACATGAAGGATGTGGAGGCTTTTGAGAGGGTGTAGAAGAACTTCAAGCAAGTCATCTCCAGGACTCCAGAGTATAAATTAGGATTGGTTTCTCTGGAATGTCAGAGGCTGGAGAGAGAGGTACATAAAGTGTAAGGCATTGACAGCATAGATAGTTTGTCTTTGTCCACATGGTGGAAATGCCAGATACTTGAGGAACATACACAACACGCTGGAGGAACTCAGCAAGTTGAGCAGCATCTATGGAGAGAAATAAACAGTCAATGTTTTGGGCCAAAACCCTTCATCAGAGTTTATTTTGCTTTACAGATGCTGCCTGACCTTCTGAGTTCCTCCAGCATTTGCTGCGTGCTGCTCAAGAATCCCAGCCCCTGCAGAATTGCATGAACATTGACTTCTCTAACTTCCGTTAATGCCCCTCCTCCCCCATCCCTGATATATTTAGTGTTTTTCCCCCCTCCTTTTTTCCCCTCTCATTCTGCCCACCACTTTGCCTGTTTTCCATCTCCCTCTGGTGCTCCCCTCCCCCTTTCTCCCTAGGCCTCCCGTCCCATGATCCTTTCCCTTCTCCAGCTCTGTATCCCTTTTGCCAATCACCTTTCCAGCTCTCAGCTTCACCCCACCCCCTCCAGTCTTCTCCTATCATTTCGCATTCCCCCCCCCCCCCCCCACCTACTTTCAAATCTCTTACCATCTTTCCTTTCGGTTAGTCCTGACGAAGGGTCTCGGCCCGAAACGTCGATAGTGCTTCCCCCTATAGATGCTGCCTGGCCTGCTGTGTTCCATCAGCATTTTGTGTGTGTTGCTTGAATTTCCAGCATCTGCAGATTTCCTCGTGTTTGCCCTGCAGAATCTCTTGTGTTTATGAAATACTAGAGGATATAGCTTTAACTTGGGGGGGGGGGGGGAACTTCATGGGCTGAAGTGCCAGTCTTTTCTACACTCAGTGGCCTTTTTTAATTGTACAGGAGTGGTCTTCTGCTGCTGTAGCCCACCCACTTCTAGGTTCCCACTGCTCTGCATTCTGAGATGCCCTCTGCACACCACTGCTGCAGTGCATGGATATTTGGGTTAATGTCGCCTTCCTGTCAGCTTGAACCAGATGGGCCATTTTCCTTCAACCTCTCTAAATACAAGGCATTTTTGTCCCTAGACCCGCCACTCACCAGATATATGGTTTTTGTTTTTCCTCCCATTCGCTGTAAATGCTGTTGTGCATGAAAATCCCACAAGATCAGCAGTTTCTGAGATACTCAAATCACCCCATCTGGCACCAACCATCATTCCAGTCAAATTCACTTAGATCACATTTCTTCCCCATTCTGATGCTTGGTCTGAACAACAACTGAACTTCTTGACCACGTCTCCATGCTTTTAGACACTGGGTTGCTGCCACAGATATCCACAGGCTGATCAGATATTTACATTAATGAGCTGGTCCCGCAGGTGTACCTAATTAAGTGGCCACTGAGTGTACTATTTCAAACACAGTTCATGGAAAAAGTGTAATTGTACTTTCCTGAATCCACCTGAAATTCACATCCATGACTGACTTCAACGTTGCATAGATGGGAGAGTGAAGGATGGGGAAAGTAAGTTGGTTTTATTTTTGTACCAGTTCAATGTTGTTACATGTCAGAAGAAAAAACTCAAACTTTATATCAACAACAAAATAGAAAGTACAAGACTAATCTTGTAATCATCCAGAAAGAACAGTATCTGTTTCATAAAATGGTTCTCATTACAGCTTACCCTGAAAACTATTATTCATGACATACGTTTTTACTAAACATGGGTGTTCAAAGAGCTGACGCGGCATTTAATGATTTCTGAGCATTGGTCGATGTTCTTCTTGATACGGTAAAAGTGCTCGACGTATTGGGAACGACTCAGCAACTCGACAAAATCCTCATCGTGTGTGATGACCAGAAGCTGAAAGTTGCTTTGGTTTGAGCGGCTCTTTATTATCCTAGAAAACAGCAACACAGCTTGGTCATCGGCTGCAGTCTGCCATCACTACAAGACTCACATGAGGCAAAGAATCAGATAGGAAATATCATTGCAGATGCTACTTGTCCCGCCAACTGTCTTTGCCCAAAGTTCCCTTCTGGTAAGCACTATAGGGCTATTAAAAAAAACTTCACGCCACCTTAAAAATTTCTTCCCCCAGGCAGTTAATCTGATCAACCATTCCAGTTAGCCCCATCCCCACCCCCTCCCACTATCTACTTTCTTAGTCACTGCACTTCATGGTAAACACTTTAAACCACTGCAACACCCACAAAATGCTGGAGAAACACAGCAGGTCAGGCAGTGTCTATGGAAATGAATAAACAGTTCTATCACCTTCCGGCTATCCTCTTTCCCTTTGCCTCAGCTTTTTATTCTGGTATCTATCCTCTTCCTTTCCAGTCCTGAAGAAGATTCTGCGACCAAAACGTCGACTGTACTCTTTTCCATAGATGTTGCCTGTCCTGCTGAGTTCCTCCAGCATTTTATGTGTGTTGCTTTGGGTTTTCAAAACCTGCAGATTTTCTCATGTTTATAACTTTAAATCACTTTTTAAAATGCTGCTGGTATATACATGCTGGCAATTATGTATTTATGCACATTTTAATCCATATCCATTTATTCTAAACTTTTAATATCGTTCTTTATAATTGTTGAATGTTTGTTTTGTTGTATGTTGTGCTAACACATAACAGCAAATCCCTAATACACATAAATGTGTATGGCAACTAAAGTTGATCCTGGTTAATAACAATTGATTCCTTGTTAGGAAGGATAACACACTTGTCATCCAAACCTCACTGCCATTGCTCACAATGCAAAGGTTGGCTAAGGGCAGCACTCTTGTCAAAATGTTTCGGGTATAAGTTGGACTTCAGACTTTAGTATGTAACCTGGGTTGGCCGTGGCTTTTATGTCAGTCTGTGATCATGGGTCACACAAAGGGGCACATTTAATTCTCTCAGCTAATTGGAAAGCCATCAGGCCAATGCATGTGTCAACATGTGCCAAAATTCATCAGCTTTATTGGCTTCACGGAATGTGGGTTGGAGAGTTGTTCTGGAGGGAGGGAGAGGGGGCGAGTGGTTGAGAGGGTGAGGCGGCCAAAGGAGAAGGCAGGTGGGGTGAGGAAGGACGAGGCAAGTCACAGTGTGGATGCAAGACCGAGAGGGAGTCAGAAATGGGAAATGAGGGCGTGGGGTAAAAGGAGGGAAGTGGTATTGGTGGGCAGGCATGGAATGGGATGAAGGGAGCTAAGGCACAGCAAGACTACACAAGGATAAAGTTAAGAGGTGGCACAATAGCACAGCAGTTAGCATAACACTATTACAGTGCAAGGGACTGGAGTTTAATTCCGTCACTGTCTGTAAGGAGTTTGTACTTTCTGCCCATGACTGTGTGCGCTTCCTTTAGATGCTCTGATTTCCTCCCCAATTCCAAAGACATACTGATTAGTAAGGGTTAGTAAATTGTGGGCATGCTGTGGTGGTGCTGACAGCATTGTGACACTAGCGGGCAGTCCCCAGCATGCCCAAGTGTTGATCGTAGATGCAAACGATGCACTTAACGATATGTTTCAATGTACAGCACACATGACAAATAAAGTCAATCTTTAAAACTTAAAGGGTTAGAGGCTTATCCATTAATTTTTAGGAGTAAGACATAATGCAAAAATCGGGAGGATGATGAACAGATGGAAAATGGGTGGATCGTCTTAATATGTAAATATGATCACATGGAGATGCCAGAGTTAACTATCAAAGTATTCAATCAAAATGTGGTTCCAGATCCTTGCTCAGTCATTTTTAAAGATCAAGTTTTCAGCAAAACAGTTTGCCACAAAATATCAGTATGACCAGTAAGTGCACACAGGAAGAACTCTCAGTGTCAACGTGATGTCCAAAAGGGGAAAAGATGATTTGTTTTTAAAGCTGAAAAAATCTGTAAAAGCTGGAAATCCAAAGCAACGCAAACAAGTCAGGCAGCATCTATGGAAAAGAGTAAACAGTTGACATCTCAGGCCGAGACCCTCCCACAGGACTGGGAAAAAAGATGAGGGGAGGGGAGGAAGAAGTACAAGGTGATAGGCGAATCTAGTGGGGTGGGGTGGGGGGGGGTAAAGAGCTGGGAAGTTGATTGGTGAACGAGATAAAGTGCTGGAAAAGGGAAAATCTGACAGGAGAGGACAGAAGATCATGGAAGAAAAGGAAGGATGAGAAAATGAAACCGGAATGGGATAATGGTAAAGGGGGTGGGGCAGTTATCAGAAGTTTGAGAAATCGATATTCACGCCATCAGTTTGACGGCTACCTAGATGGAATATAAGGTGTTGATCCTCCGTTCTGAGTGTGGCCTCATTGTGGCAGTGGAGGAGGTTACAGATGGATATTTCGGAATGGGGATGGGAAGTGGATGGCCACTGGGAGATCTCACTTTTTCTTTTGGATGGAGCTTAGGTGCTTGGTGAAGCGGTCTCCCAATCTGTGTCTGATCTCAGCGATATACAGGACACCACACTGGGAACATCAGACAGAGTAGGGTGAAGTGTCGCCTCACCTGGAAGGACTGTCTGGGCCCTGAATGACAGTGAGCGAGGAGATGTAGGGGCAGTTGTGGCATTTGTTTCGTTTGTAAGGATAAGTTTCAGGAGGGAGATCAGTGGGGAGGGTTGAATGGACAAGGGAGTCACGTAGGGAGTGATCCTTGTGGAAAGCAGAAAGTGGTGGGAAGGGAAAGATCTATTTGGTGGTAGAATATTGTTGGAGAAGGCAGTTGTTATGGAGAATTATATGCTGGATGCGGAGGCTGGTGGGATGGTAGGTGAGAACAAGAGGAATCCTATCCCTGGTGGGGCAGCAGGAGGACATAGTGAAGGCAGACATGAGTGAAATGGAAGAGATGTGGGTGAGGGCAGCATTGATGGTGGAGGAAGAAAGCCCCATTCTTTGAACAAGGGGGACATCCCATTATTTCTGGAATGAAAAGCCTCACCTTGAGAGCAGACATGGCAGAGATGGAGGAAATGAGAGAAGGGGATGGCACTTTTACAAGTGACAGGGTAGGAACGAACTCTTTTAAATTCTTTGGCTTTATGTCATTTCTGCACTCTTCTGGCAGATTATGGAATTACAGGATAGGTGTGGGTTGTCACCTGAACTTAAATATATGTAATTAATTTAAATTGGTTTATTATTGTCACATGTACTGAGATGCAGCGAATACCTTGTTTTACATACCTTTCACAGAGATCAATGCAGAATAAACTGTTCTCATAAGGTGCAGTGCAGGTAGACAATAAAGTGCAAGGACATAATGAATTAAATTAAAAGGTCAGGAGTCCATCTAACCACACTAGGAAACTATTCAATAGTCTTACAACAGCAGGACAGAAAGTGTCCTTGAGCCTGGTGGTGTGCGCTTTTAGGCTTTTGTATCTGCTGCCCAATGGGAGAGGGGAGAAGTGAGAACGTCTGGGTCTTTGATTATGCTGGCTAGTTTATGGCTAGTTTACTGGTTTCTGATGTGCTGAGCTGCATCCACACTCTCTGCATTTCCTTGCAGTCACAGGCAGAACAGTTACCATACCAAGCAGTATCTCATCTGGATAGGATGTCTAGGAGCCATGTATCTGTCCTCTGTCTGCACTGTATTCTGTGTTCCACTGATGTAAACTGCCTTTTCCTGAAACGAATGACGTTTGCTGTGCTAACAGTGAGGGAAAGCTTGTTGTCAAGACACCATGTCAACAGGCTCTCCATCTCCATCCTGTCCTCCAGCTCATTGTTACTTGAGCTGCAGTGGTGTCTTCAAACTTGCAGGTGAAATTTGAGCAGAATCAGAGCACACGGTTCTGAGTGTATGATAATTAAGACTGTATGCAATTAATACCTCTGGGATATTTACGTCATGAGTAAAAGGGGGTTGGTGTGGATGAAGCCACCAGTGAAGGAATGTCTATGTAAATGGAGAATGAGACATGGAGAAAAAGCACTGAAATATTTGCAGACTGAATGTCACAAACACATGAATGAGGATTTCAGGAGAAGATGTGCTGAGGCACTGGTATCCTGTCTCCACACCAGTCTTCAAGTGTTGTTACAACAGTGCCGTCAGAGGTCATGATGTGGGCTGTAGTGTACTGTATTTTTGCAAGGACAGCAGACAAGAATCTGTGGGGATTTTGGAGGAACAGGAGGCTGGAAGCAGGGCTGTCAAAGCTCACATTCCTTCAAAGGCTTCTGACTTTGCTTCAGTCTCCCAGAAATGGTGTGGAGAGAGACACAGTACTTGTTTTATTCCACTTATCCAGTTCCCCATACTCTTTCAAGCATGAAGAACATAAGCCTGTCAGTTTCAGCATTTAAATATGAAGTGACTCCATTTATAAAGAGCATTAAGTTTTTTTGAACTCTTTCCTGCCTGCATGGTGTCTGGTTTAAAATATCTATCACCACATTTTAGAGCTGGTGGGTATGGAATCTAGAACCTACGTAATAAAAAATATCTTCAAAGCATTAGTTTGACTTGGGAAAATACTCCATTTCTTCTTGGGCAGATCTGGATGATGGATGAACTGCTTCCAAATCACTTTCATTGATGTGTACCATTGAGCACATTTTCAAGGAATATTGCCACATGAAAGCAGTATCCATCATCGAAGACCCCCACCACCCAGGTCGTGCCCTCCTCCTACTATATAGATCCCACACCACCAGGTTCAGGAACAATTCTCACTCCATTGGGGGAGAAGAGCTGGACTTGTCTTCCTTCTTGAAATGGTTATAATGACTGCATTTCTAAGGTCGACTGGTATATCGTCTACTTTCCAGAAATGGTCATTGAAGTTGTGGATTCACGACTGAAACCCTTCACTCTACAGCCTTAATAAGAAACCAATGGGTTTAAACCAATAACTCTTCTCAGGCTTCCAGCCGGGTACAGCTATTGATTATAACAGATGTTTCAATGTCAAACTCTGCTACCTTCATCCAGGATGATGTTTGGGCATGTCCAGTCTGGTGGTATTTATACTCCTGTCATCCATCTCTCCTGTTTGATTATTTCTCCTTCAATGGGAAACAATGTGGGAGAGCAGAAACCTGATTGGATGAAGATTAGTCATAATGGTGTGCTGACCTTTTAACCTACTCTAAGATCAATCTATCTTCCCCTCCTACATAGCCCTTCACTGTTTTTTTGTAATTGAGGTTGACACTTTGACAGTGCTGGCTACATGTGTGAAAGTAGATTAGGGTGCTGCATTTACCCTTGAGGTTAGAAGAAGAATTAAATGAATGAATGACGAAAATGAATGAATACCAATCCCAACGCAATGCAAAAACGAAACCTGAATTAATTTGGGATGAACCAGAAAGCTCACTCATACAGATTGAATGTTTTCTAGGTCCGTTTGGGATACTCACTCAACCAAAGCATGGGCCAGTGACTCAATGTTTTCCCGGTCTAAGTTTGTGGTCGGCTCATCCAGAGCTAGAATTCCGCAGTTCAGACAGAAGGTCTCCGCCAGAGCCAAGCGGATAATGAGCGAGGCCAGAACCTGAAATGGAATGAGACCACAAGTCAGAGAGAAGCCCTTCTTCAATGGCTGAGTCAGAGTGTGTGAGACGAGTGTGGTTACTCATAGAAACCAATTGAATGTTGAGTAGAGTAGAATGTCAAGCACTCGATAGAGTAGATGTGGAGTGGACGTTTCCTATGGTGGGGGAACTCTCAAAGCAGAGGACACAACCTCAAAGCAGAGGGACTTTCTTTTAGAATGGAGATGAGGAGGCATTTCTTTAGCTAGAGAGTCGTGAATCTGTGGAATTTGTTGCCACAGGTGGCTGTGGACGCCTAGTCATTGGGTATACTTAAGGTAGAGGTTGACAGAATCTTGATTGGTCAGGGCATGAAGGGATACGGGGGGGGGGGGGAAGGCTGAAAGGGAAAATGGATCAGCCATGATGAAATGGCAGAGCAGACTTGATGGGCCAAATGGCCTAATTCTTCTCCTATATATTATGGTCACATTAGATTCCGCATAAAATACTAACCAGGCCACATTAAGAGTACTGCACAGTTTGCAGTCCACACTACAAAAAGAAGGCTTGGTACCAGAAAGGGTCCGAGGAGACAGAGTCATAGTGTTAAGCAGTGAGGAAATTGTCACCTGCTCCACCAAGTACACATCAATCTTTAAGCATCCACATTTTCAATAATCCTATCCCAACCAATATCTTACCTTTCCCACATTCCTTTCAATTTCCCATCCCAAATCTTATTGTTCACTTAAGCACTTCAGGCAATTTACAACATTCAGGTTTATCATCATTCAACCATACACATGTACACTGCCAAACAGAACTATGCTCCTCTGGACCAAAGTCCACAGCACAGTACATATAGACACAGAAAACACATAAGGCACTATTACCACAAATAAATCAACAAATAAAAGATATTCTACAAGATTTGACATTTAGACATCATTAGGTGGAGCCAGAGTGGCCGCTCTGCCATCTTATAATGTAATCAATTAATCTACCGATCGGCACTTCTTTGGTAATGTGGGAGGAAGATTGAAGCACTCAGAGGACTGCAATGTACTGACAGGAAGAACGTGCAAACTCCACACTGGCAGCACCAAAGATCAGGATTGAACCCAGATGACAGGTGACAACAGCCCTCCTGTACTTGCCACCGAACAGCCCTGATGTGCAATGCCAGGGCTGGAGAAGAAGCAAGTTCGGATTCAGTTGGATCGTTAGTATGCAAAGGTATTGATGTATTAGAGGAGTGAATTCAGACATCCAGGCAGAGATGGCTCAGGGAAAAAGTCACAGTATCAGAGCAAAGGAACAAGTCCATGTGGCCCACATCACGCATTAACCATTAACTTCTACATTGATGCTATCCTAACCCATCTATTCTCCCCAACAACACTAACTCTCATTCACAAGGAGAAATCTTGCCATCAGGGGTAAAATACTTTTGCAGCATTTGAACATAGAACATTGCAGGACACTTCAGGCCTTTTGGCTCACGATTTTGTGCCGACCTTTTAACCTACTCCAAGATCAGTCTTACCCTTCCCTGCTACATAGCCTCCATTTTCCTTCTTTTTTGTAAATTTATTTTTATTGAAGTTTATCATTAAACAT
Organism: Hypanus sabinus; assembly: GCF_030144855.1. Taxonomy (NCBI): domain Eukaryota; kingdom Metazoa; phylum Chordata; class Chondrichthyes; order Myliobatiformes; family Dasyatidae; genus Hypanus; species Hypanus sabinus. The sequence goes on along the minus strand of NC_082720.1, from coordinate 67,728,938 downwards.
TTCCATAAGATGTATTTCAGATACTGTACATATATATCATAATATTTGTCACAAATCTCCACATAATAATTATCTGAGGTATACACTTATAGAAAGGAGAGAAAGCCTCCATTTTTCTTTCATCCATGTGCCTATCTAAGAGTCACTGAAATGTCCCTAATATACCTGTCTCTAACACCACCCTTGACAGGGCATTCCATGCACTCATCACTCTGTGCGTAAAAAAGAAATTAGCTTTGACAGCCCTTTTCATCTTCCACCAATCACTTTAAAATCATGCCCCTCACATTAACCATTTCTGCCCAGTTAGTGAAAAGGCATTCTCAGAAAATGACTTTGATAGCCTACTTAGGGAACCACAGCTTACAGGATCTTACATCTTCTATGTTCTAAAAGCTGTAGGAAATCCTTATTGTAGAACTGTCATACTTATTCTTATTTGAGGCAGTGTTTTAAGTTTAGGTATGGTTCAATAAAAAACTAGTTACTGGCTGTTGTCTTGGAGAAGGTTTGCCAGATATATAGTATCATCCTGATGACCAAATGCCATACAGTCTAGTAGTGAGTTGCTGTCCTGCTCGCTTTTCTGAGATCACCAGACCCTTCTAGACATTGTTAGTGTAGAATGCTGCAAGTTGGATTCACTGACTTATTACCAAGAGCGGACGGTGGTGGAATCCCGTGGACTCCATCACAGTGAGGACAACGCCTCAGGCTGCAGTGTTTCCTGTTTACAGCTGTAAGCAGAGAGGCATTGGAACCAGTGCACTCTAGCACGGATGCTGTAGCGTGGCATCCGGGCTGGAGTCAGTGTTGCACCCCGGTATAAACTCGGCAGAAGACAAGCTGTATTGTGGTCGACTGCAGATTTCTGTGGCATTCACAGCTTAGGTCGGGATTATTATTTTTTTTTTGCGTGGCTGTATCTTACTGATAACCTCATGTGCTTGCTATCTGGTATGTTCTATGCAACACAAACAAAATGCTGGAGGAACTCAGCAGGCCAGGCAACGTTTATGGAAAAGAATACAGTTGATGTTTCAGGCCAAGACTATTCAGCAGGATTCACTGGGTGACTCTGTGAGTCCTGCTGAAGGGTGTTGGCCTGAAACGTCGATGGTACTTTTTCATAGATGCTGCCTGGCCTGCTGAGCTCCCCCTGCCTTTATGTGTGCTACTTGGTGCAGATTTTCTATTGTTTGTATGTTCTGTGTGTGTTTAGTGCTGTGTGAACACTGGTACTGTGATTTGCACCTTGGCCTTGGAGTAACGTTCTCTTGTTTGGCTGTATTCATGGGTTTTCATGTATGGTTGAAGAACAATTAAACTTGATTGAATTGAAATGAATCATTAATGGTTTAAAACCTCAGATGCATGAATACTGTATAGAACACAGAAAGGTACAGCACAACCCAGGCAGGCCCTTCAGCCCACAGTGTGGTGCTGACCTTTCAACCTACTTTAAGATCAATCTAACCCTTCCCCTTCTACAGAGCCCTCTACCCATGTGCCTACATAATGTATCTGCCTCTACCTCCGCTCCTGGCAGAGTGCTCAATGCATTAAGAAAACTTCATGCTTTAATCAACTTTGAATTAGAAGTGCAAATTGGTTAAAGGAGAGAATTTACATCATTTCCAACTGCAGTTGCAGAAAATGAAATGGACTTTTAAAATGATCGAAGAAATAGTATTGCTTTATAAATGAACAAATGAAGGACAGAGGCATAAGAGTAGACAGGAAAGGACCAAAGTAATCACATAGTTAAGCACAAGATAATTACACAGAGCTACTCTTCAGTAAAAATGAACCAGATTTAGCAGATTATCAGGTAAATCTGGAATAGTTACATTATTATATGAAGTTTTACCTAATGCCTCAGAGAGGAGGTACAGAGAGATGCTACTGCAGCATAACAGTTAGTTCACCGCTTTGCAGCACCAGCAACTACCATTTGGGGTTCAATTCCTGCCATTACCTGTGAGGAGTTTGTACGTTCTCCCCATGACCACATGGAATTCCTCTGCATGCCCTGGTTTCCTCCCACATTCCAAAGACGTATGATTAGGATTAGTGAGCTGTGGCGATGCTGTGTTAACACCAGTATGGTGGCACTTAAAGCGGCCCAGCTGATCTGATTCGACACAAATGACACATTTCCCAGTATGTTTTGATGTGGATGTGACAAATAAAACTAATCTTTAAAAGGCCAGAGAGAAAAGAATAATATTGCTGCCCTTCTGTCACTGATGTTAAATACATGATGCACAGAATCTGAGATTTATTCCATACCTTCTGTCCAGCACTGTACCTTCCTCTCATGTCCAGAGCTGTATCACCCTTCACCATGACTACACGGTAATTGTAATTTCTTCTTTTGTCACTGGCAGACACATTTTCATCAGCATCAGAACGGATCTCAATGTATTCAATATCTATCGAAAGAAACCACCAAGTCAGGTCACATCACAATAGTTTCTCAAAATCTTCCACAGACACTTGGAGAGGCCAAGGTTGGGAGGAATTTCTTCAGTCAGGAGGTGGTGAATCTGTGCAATTCATTGCCACGGATGGCCGTGGCGGCCAAGTTACTGGGTGTATTAAAGTGGAGCAGAGGACACTTTTGATTAATAAGGGTCTCAAAGATTATGGGGAAAAGGTATGAGAATGGAGTTGAGAGGGAAATTAAATCAGCCAAGAATGAATGGCAGAGTGACATACATGGACCGAATGGCCTAATTCTTCTTACATGTCTTGTGCACGATTCCTCAATTTAAAATCTTATCGGGACAACTGTGCCTCTGGCTGGGTAGAACATACAAAATTACAGAACAGTACAGGCTCTTCAGCCACAATGTTGTGCCGACAATTTAACCTACACGAAGACCCATCTAACCCTTCCCTTCCGCATAGCCCTCCGTATTTCTACCATCTATGTGCCCGCCTAAGAGTCTCTTACATAATCCTAGTGTATTTGTCTCCACCACCATCTCAAGCAGCATATTCCATGAACCCTCCACTCTGTGTAATAAACCTACCCGACAACCCCCCAATAATTTCCTCAAATCACCTTAAAATTATTCCCCCTCTGTTAGCCATTCCCGTTCCCTCTAGCTCTGCACTATACTGCAGTGTCCATCTACTCAGAAACAATTGGTGGGCCGGACACGATGGGCCAGATGGTCTAATCTTCCAGCAGTGTGTTGTGGGCAATTCCTCATATTGAAATCCTACCTGAGCAACTGTGCCTCCGGCAGCACTCTCTCAGCACTACAGTCTATCGCATCACAGAACCCAGAAACAAGTGTGTTACAACTGAGCCACTGTTAGGACATAATGCAAAATTCTGAAGCTCAATCACTTGTAGTAACGAAATTAAATGCTATACTAAATTTGTACTCAAACTTACATCCAGTTGAAACATTTACACTGAACTAGAAGTAACCTATTGACACTGACCTTTCCACATCCTCAGTCAGTGGGGGTTTAACCCTGTGAAGCCAGCAGATTATGTGCTTTTAAGGCAGGGGTTCCCAACCTTTTTTTTATGCTATGGGCCCTTCTCATTAACTGAGAGGTCCATGGATCCCAGGTTGGAAACCTCGGTTTTAAGGTGACTCACCACTGAGTTTCTACAGATGACTCTGTCTGGCATCTTGTCACTGTTTCGTTTTCTCTTTCCTTCATTCTCCGCAAACGTCATCAAGTGTGGACTTCGGAGTTTTAGTTTCAGACCAATAAATAAATCCAGCAGTTCAAAGTAAATTTATTATCAAAATATGTATATGTCATCATATACAACCCTGAGATTCATTTTCTTGCAGGCATTCACAGAAGAACAGAAAAAAAAAACTACAATAGAATCAATGAAAAACTACGCAGTTTACCTCAGCAACCAAAACACTGAGATACCTAGGAAGGAATTCAAAATGAGCTTACAGAGGAAACATATGTACGGAATGACAATTATTTAAAGGACAATTAAGTCCTCCTTGGGTGGTTGGTGGGGTCAGTGGGCTGCTGTATGGGCCATCACTGGGTAGCATGGTAGCCTAGCAGTTAGTGTTAGTACATTGCCAACAATCAGTGATTGGGGTTCATTTTCCCACAACTGTCTGTAAGGACTATGCACCTTCTCCCCACAACCGCCTGGGTGCTTCGGTTTTCTCCCACATTCAAAAGACGTATGGGTTAGATTTAGTAAATTGTGGGCATGCTACGCTGACACTGGAAGCACGGAGACATTTGCAACTTGACCCCAGCATATATTTGGACTGTGTTGCTCATTGTCGCAAACAACACATTTCACTGTATGTTTTGATGTACATGTGATAAATAACTTACTTGATCTAATAAAGCGAATATAATCTGATTGAGATTCCAACTTCCCATAATTTATCAGAATTTAGGTACTCACTCAATCTTCTCATCCAAGTTTGCTTATCGTAGATGAGAACGTGGCAAGGGCCAGGTTGAAGGGGTTGGAGAAGAGGGATGGCTGGTTCAGCTCACTGCTCTGCGAGATTTACTCACCTCTGTGCTGAACTGAGGATGCGACCTGCTCCTGAATCAGCTGCAATGATGCCTAGCTTCCCATCTCGGGACTCACTTTTGTGAACTTCAGTTTTGAATGTTACTCGCTTACTTTAATTGTCTGCACAATTTTTTTTCTGCCCATTGGGTGTTTGATAGCAATCTTTTTCTAAATAGGCTCTTTTTGGTTTCTTTGCTTTGTGGCTGCCTGTAAGGAGGTAAATCTCAAGGTTGTATATATTATACATACTTGATAACAAATGTACTTTGAACCTTGACTCAAACGGATATGGACAGATTATAATTGTGGGGAAGAAGTTATGATAAGGGACATCATTAAGTTATAGACTTCGGTACAAAGATTGAAAAAGCCAATATCATATCCAATTGACAAATCAATGGTGCTGGTTGATAGAGAATTGGTGTGCTCATTCACAAGGTACAGAACGTTAACATACAGAAACACCACACCAATAGGAAAGCTGGAGGTATGTTAGCCTCAGTCATAAAGGGCTTAGAATAAAAAGACAAAGGAAATCTTAATTATTATCAAACCTTTGAGTAGGTTTCTTCCGTAGCGTGAGCAGTTTCGATTTTCTAAAGGTATTTGCTGCATTCTTCATATAACTCAGTGGCTACTTTATTAGTACACCTGCTTGTTAATGCAGTATCTAATCAGCCAATCATATAGCAGCAACTCAATGCATAAAAGTATGCAGACATGGTCAAGAGGTTCAGTTGTTGTTCGGAACAAACATCAGAATGGGGAAGAAATGTGATCAAAATGACTTTGACTGTGAAACGATTGTTGGTGCCAGATGGGGTGGCTTGAGTGTCTCAGAAACTGTTGAACTCCCGGAATTTTCATCCACAGTGGTCTCCTAAGTTTACAGAGTATGGTGCAAAAAACCAAAAAAAAACTGGGAGTGGGACTTCTGTAGGGAAAAATGCCTTGTTAGTGAGAGAGGTCCAAGGAAAACGGCCAGACCATTCACACTCACAGTAATTCAAATAACCCCACGTTACAACAGTGGTGCACAGAAGAACATCTCTGAACGTCTATGCTCAACCTTGAAGTGAGTGGTCTACAGCAGAAGCACTGGCCACTTAATTAGGTACAGGAAGCCAAAGAAATAATTTTTAAAGGTGAGACCGCACCTAGAGTATTGTGTGTAGTTTCGGTCCCCTAATCTGAGGAAAGTACAAAGAAGGTTCACCAGATTGATTCCTGGGATGGCAGGACTTTCATATGAAGAAAGTCTGGATCGACTAGGCTTATACTCACTGGAATTTAGCAGACTGAGGGGGGATCTTATTGAAACATATAAAATTCTAAAGGGATTGGACAGGCTAGATGCAGGAAGATTGCTTCCGATGTTGGGGAAGTCCAGAACGAGGGGTCACAGTTTAAGGATAAAGGGGAAGCCTTTTAGGACTGAGATGAGGAAAAACTTCTTCACACAGAGTGGTGAATCTGTGGAATTCTCTGCCTCAGGAAACAGTTGAGGCCGGTTCATTGGCTATATTTAAGAGGAAGTTAGATATGGCCCTTGTGGCTAAAGGGATCGGGGGTATGGAGAGAAAACAGGTACAGGGTTCTGAGTTGGATGATCAGCCATGATCATACTGAATGGCGGTGCAGGCTCGAAGGGCCGAATGGCCTACTGCACCTATTTTCTATGTTTCAATGTAAAGCTACAGTTAATTATGCTGACACTATGCATGGAGTTTGAGTCTTGCTCTCCTTATTTAAAACCACTGATAATAAACTATTCGGAGCCTTTGCTTTTCCAATGGTAATTTATATCTTGGAATGACTGGATTTAATATTCCACATTATACTATTAAAATGTCTTAGTAGCTCAAAAAATGGGATTGCACGGTAGTGTAGTGGTTTGCACAACAGCTTACAGTACCAGCAACCCAGGTTCAATTCCAGCCGCTGCCTGTAAGAATTTTGTAAGTTCTCCCCGTTTCCTCCTGGTGCTCCGGTTTCTTCCCTCAGTCCAAAGATGTACCAGTTGGTACATTAATTGGGCATTGTAAATTGTCCCATGATTAAATTAGGGGATTTCTGGGCGGCATGGCTCGAAGGACCAGAACGGCCTATTTTGAGCTGCGTCCCAATAAATAAATAACATTTCAGCCAAGGTACCATGGTAAGATCTTGGGTCCAACGTGGTACTGGAGGGGTTATGGGAGAGGGCTGTATGTCAACACCAAAACTCAGTGAAGATGGAGACATTTAAAAGTATGATGATTTAAGTTCAGTGCTCTGCAGAGAAGCTAAGTTACATTTCAAAATTAAAGGCAATTTATAGTGCCATGTAAGAATTAAAAAGTGGAAAGGACCCTGATGGGGTCCAACAGATAATCAGGATGGATGAGGGAAAACAGAAGGTTTTAGTAGGGAAAATAAGGAAACAAATTCCTGTCTTCAGACACGAGATATTCTGCTGATGCTGGAAATCTTGAGAAATACCCACAATGCTGTAGGAACTCAACAGGTCAGCAGCATCTATGGAGTGGAATAAACAGGTGACGTTTTGGGCCTTCAGGAAATGTGTGGGCAGGCTTGATGACAAGATCTGATGAAGGATCATGAACATGAAATGTTAATTCTGTTTGTCTCCCCAATGATGCCACCTGACTTGCTCAGTATTTATAGCATGTCTTATTTCAGGATTCTGTTATTGGCTTTGTTTTTTGCTATTTTAATTTTTCTTCACAACCTGATCCCCAAAACCTTAGTCCTCATCATGTACTATACCTTGCCCTCGATAAGTGCTCCGCCACAAGTCCCGGATAATTTTGTTAATTTCTTCCATCTTCATGCTGTGGAATCTCATGATGGCTCTAAACCAAGAGGAAATATTAATTACTCTGACCTTCTTTCTGGACCTGATCACTAGCATCAGTTTAATAATGAAAGGTGGCCAGTACATTTTAATGTCAATTTGAACATTGACATTGCAAGCAGCCTGGCTCATAGTAAACCCCTTGAAAAGCTGTAAGAAAAGATCACGATAAAGCTAGCATTTCCCAGATTCAGTCACAGGACTCGACAATTCAAAGATACTTTTTGCGCTTTTTATTTCCATCAACCTTCAATCGTGATGCATCAGCCCATCAGCACAAATAAGCAAGCAGGAAAAAATAGTTGTGCGGATTACCCATCCATCCTGCTAACTCCGTTTTCCAAAGGCTCCCTTTGGCAAAGTGTTAGAGGGCTATTAAAACAAAAACTCCACACCGTCTTAGAAGTTTCTACCCCCAGGCAGTTTATCTGATCAACCATTCTAGTTATCCCCACCCCCCCTTTATCTATTATTCCTATCGCTACATATTAAACACTTTAAGTGGCTTTTTATAATGCTGTTTACATTTCATTTATTTATTCATGGACATTTTACTCCATATTCATTCTTTAACCTCTAAATTTATTAGCTTTTAATTTATATATAATTTTTAAAATATAGTTCTTTGTTATAATTTTTGCATGTTGTTGGTATATGTTGCATGCTGACCAACACAGCAAATACTTTCTACCTGTAAATAAAGTTGATCCTTGATCAAGCTGTCTGAGCACCTTTACAGCAACTGTACAAAATGCACCATTTGGACTTCTTCACAAACTACAGGTACCATTAAGCTACACACTGAACTTTAAACAGTTCACCTTAAAGCACCTGTTTTCCCAATAGAAGTTTCAATCTGTGCAGACTTTTTTAAATATTAGGAATGAGTAAATATGTGTATTATGTTTCATCACATCAAAATGGGCACAGAAGCAAGTTAGCCTGCCTTGAAATTTACTTATCTATAGAGATACAGTGTGTAACAGAGCCTTACGGCTCTTCAAGCCTTGCCAGCCAGCAAGCCCTGATTTAACCATAGTCTAATCACAGGACAATTTAAAATGACTAATTAACCTACCAACTGGTACATCTTTGGACTGTGAAAGGAAACGGAAGCATCCAGAGGAAGACCACTTGTTCAAGGAGAAAACGTACAAATTCCTTATAGGCAGTGGTGGGAATTGAACTTGGGTTACTGGTACTGTAAAGCGTTGTGCTAACCACTATGCTACCATGCAATCCCAGTTTGAAATTATCGCACTAAAGATGAACATTATATATTACGCAAACCTTATCATTCCTGCTGATATCTCAAAGTAGCACTGACTCCCAGTATGATGTATATTTTAATGTATTGCCTGCTTTCGCACGACTGTTGTGGTTTGGATTAAACAACCAGGAGCTTAATTTCTAAAGCAACCTTGTTCTTTCCATAACTGCCACTGAATTTTACAGATATATGATCATTATTTTTAACTTCAAGCATTAAAAAAGGTAATAATGTATGACAAGAGAACAAATTCTGTGTAATAGGAGTTAGAACTGCACTTTGTTTGCCAGTTTGTTTGTTTGCTGGAGATACCATATTGTGAATAGTTCCTTTATTAAAGCAATTGATAAATCTCATTTCTTAGATGTAGACATCATTTGTAGGAAACATTATTTAAAAAACATGAAGAACAAAAGGTTGCATTATAACATTATGGCAAATTATCAATAACGTGACAATACATTAAAAATATTGTAGCATGACAACATTAGGAGAGGCATAGACAATGTAAACACAAACCGGCTTTTCCACTGGGCTTGGGTGAGATTAGAACTAGAGGTCATGGGTTAAGGGTGAAAGGTGAAATGCTTAAGGGGAATGAGGGGGAACTTCTTCACTCAGAGAGTGGTGAAGGTGTGGAAGGAGCTTCCAGCAGAAATATGGATGCAGATCACCATTTAAGAGAAACTTGGTAGGTACATGGATGGGAGGGATATGGAGGGCTAAGGTCAGGGTGCAGGTTGATGGGAGTAGGTGCAAAACACAGTGCGGACAATCATACAGAACAAGGCACAAATAGCACATATAAGATACCAGGCACATACAGTCCCTATAAAAAGTATTCACTCCCTTTGGAGTTTTCATGTTTTATTGTTTTACAACATTGAATCACAGTAGATCTAATTGGCTTTTATTTGACACTGATCAACAGTGTCAAAGTGAAAACAGATCTCTACAGAGAGTTAACACCCTGGTTCACATTTTTACTGCCTTGTAGGTATTTCATTTCAACAGTTCTGTAAGCAGTCTGCTCTGCTTTCAACCTGTTTGGGTTACCATTAAGATAAGGGAGGCTTAGGAATGTATGTCATCCAGTTAGGATGGTGGAAGTGGGAGAAGGATGTAGAGATGGCTGGGGGAAAGGTTTTGTGAGGGACACTAAAGTTGATCTCAGGCTTTGTTACAGGAAGATGAAGAGAGAAAGCACTAGAGAGAACTGGTCACAGGTTTCGATCCAGTGGGAAAACGTGATTTGATGGAGGCAAGGCACAGAGGCCTAACAAGGATGAGTGAATATGACTTTTGGAAGATTTGAACTCCAACCCATGCAAATTTGACTGTTTAGTTTTAATGGGTCATTTTTGTATTTCTTTTTTTTCTTTACTAACTCTTTGGTTAAGTTGACATTCACAAATATACTTCTTTATAATTGTATGCAGTATGAGATCTGTCATTTCGTGCTGATGAGCTATTGCAGGGTAGTAAATCACACAACATTCACACAAATCGGAGTTTGGGTGGGCAAGACATCCCAACCCCACGTATTTGGCGGGACCAAAGCCACATATACCCTAGATCATATATGTCAAACTCAAGGCCCGCGGGCCAAATCCGGCCCGCAGTGGAATTATCTTTGGCCCGCGAGATAATAGCTAATTACTATTAAAGCTGGCCCCAGTAATCGAAGCGCCTATGGTGTATGATATGGTTAATGCTGAGTTTATTCAGGTACCAGGTTTTCAGGGTTTTTAGTGTTTATTCGGTTTCCCTGGTTTATTTCCTGAATATCATTAATGAATAAATTTTTTTTTCTATTAGAGCTGGCCCGCCGGTATATTGCACGCACCACTAATACTACAAATCCCACAATGCACTGCCAGTGCATTGCTCGTGCTTGCCTTACTCTCTCATCAGCATCCTTATGGCGCTAGTCACGTGTGGTCAACTTTCAGCTATCCCTCACCCCAAAAATGGCTGAACGAAAGGTGGACTTTGAAAACAGGGGTTTTCAAGGCAGGTGGGAGGCAGAGTATATGTTCGCAGATATAAAGGTCAAACCTGTTTGTCTAGTGTGCGGAGACGGTGTGGCTGTAATTAAAGAATATAACGTAAGACGACACTATGAAACGAAACATCATGACAAATACAAGCATCTGGACAAGAAACAGAAGCCGCGATGTGCGGTCAAAAGAGTGGATTGGTGGGCAGGATCCGGGAGAAGATGCGGGAGGAAAACGGCGCAGGTGAGCTGACAGCTTATCACTGCATCATACACCAGGAGTCGTTGTGTAGCAAAGCCTTGAAAATGGAACATATAATGAGCACCATAACACGAGCAGTTAACTTCATAAGAGCCAAAGGTTTAAATCACTGCGAGTTCAAGTCGTTTCTGGAGGAGTTGGGTTCAGAATATAATGACTTGCCCTATCACACAGAGGTGCGATGGTTAAGCCAAGGAAAAGTGCTGAAAAGATGTTTCGAGTTGCGTGAGGAGATCTGTCAGTTCATGGAAAGCAAAGGGAAAGACACAACAGAGCTCCGGGATAAAAAGTTGCTTTGTGAAATGGCGTTTCTGTGTGACATCACGAGCCATCTCAATGCGCTCAACCTGCAGCTTCAGGGGCGGGGTCACGTGATCACAGACATGTACGCTGCAGTGAGGGCTTTTAAACCAAAGCTGCCCCTGTGGGAGACGCAGATGCAGCAAGAAAACCTGAGCCATTTTCCGTGTTGCCAAACTATGAAAGAGCAGGTTTCTACCGCAGTGTTCCCACGTGCAAAGTTTGCTGAAAAACTTAGCATACTTGGTGCCGACTTCCCACAGCGATTTGCCGACTTTGAAGCCCAAGAAAGCAGGTTTGAACTGCTCAGTAATCCATTTGCAGCTGACGTGGAAAGCGCACCAACCAACATACAAATGGAGCTGATTGAACTCCAATGTAGTGACACACTCAAGGCAAAGTATGACTCGGTGGGCGCTGCACAGTTTCTACGTTTCATTCCCGACACAATGGCCCAGCTGCGTACCCAAGCTGCTCAAATGCTCTCTATGTTTGGCAGCACATACCTGTGTGAACAACTGTTCTCTTTGATGAAGATAAACAAAACATCACACAGGAGTCGTCTTTCTGATGAACACCTTCACTCAATTCTGAGGATTTCCTCAGCTTGGAGCCTGACTCCAAACATTGATGAACTTGCATCCAAGATGAGATGCCAAGTATCTGGCTTAGACTAGTGTGAATCACAGAGTGTTGGCCTGTGGAAAAATGTTTTCATTAGAAATTACTCCGGAAAAGCTGCAGATAAAGCCATAAGAAATAAATGCAACTGATCTTTTATTTATTTAATGTTCAATGTTGTTTTTGTAGGCAATAACCTAAGCTTTGTTAGTTCCAGGTTAACATGTGTAATAAATTCATTTCAATAAGTTTTGCAATAAACGCTGAACCAGTCCAGCCCTCGACTTGTACCGATTTTTTAATTTTGGCCCACTGTGTATTTGAGTTTGACACCCCTGCCCTAGATGTATGAAGCCTGAGAAAGATGGGTTCTTGCTCCGGAATCCAGTGGCTGTTAGCGAGGGGCTAATGAGCTGCATTTCCAGAGATGCCCAGTAAAAGGGGGGGGGGGTGGTTTCATGATCTAAATTAATTGTAAATATTAAAAACACAAAATAATCAACTGCATAAATTACCCCCTTTAATGTGACACACCAAATCATCGCTGGTGCAGCCAACTGGCTTTAGAAGACAGTAATTAGTTAAATGGAGATCACCATGTGCAGTCAAGGTGTTTCAATTGATTGAAGTAAAAATACACCTGTGTCTGGAAGGTCTAACTGCTTCAGTCAGTATCCTGGCAAAACCTACATCATGAAGACAAAAGAACACACCAAGCAACTCCACGAAAAAGCCATTGAAAAGCACAAGTCAGGAGATGGTTAAAAAAATATTTCCAATTCACTGAATATCCCTTAGAGTACAGTTAAGTCAATCATCAAGAAATATAAAGAATATAGTGCAGCTGTAAATCTGCCTAGAGCAGGCCATCCTCAAAAACTGACTCAGACTATGCTAGTGAAGGATGGCAACAAGACCTATGACAACTCTGGAGGAGTTACAAACTTCAGTTGTTGAGATGGGAGAGACTGTGCATACAAAAACTGTTGCCCAGGCACTTCACCTGTTGCAATTTATGGGAAAGAAGCAAAGAGAAAGCTACTGTTGAAAAAAAACCTCACATGAAATCTCGGCTAGAGTTTGCCAGAAGGCATGTGGGAGACTCTGAAATCAGCTGGAAGAAGGGTCTATGGTCTGATGGAACAAAAATTAAGCTTTTTGGCCATCGGACTAAATGCTTTGTTTGATTTAAGTCAAACACTGAACATCACCAAAAACACACCGTCCCCACCGTGAAACATGGTGGTGGCTATGTTATGCTATAGGGATGCTTGTTAACATCCTCCGCCAGTTCCATGATGGGATGACTGCTCGGGTGACCATAGGAGGACAAGAGTCTGAGCTCTTCCTTGTACGCACAGGGGTGAGGCAGGGGTATGTGCTAGCACCAGTGCTCTTTAACATCTTCCTCTTGAGTGTTACCAAGCTTCTCCACAATGAGATTGAGGATAGCAGCGGTGTGGCAGTGGACGTCAGATTAGATGGCAACCACTTTAACATCAGGAGGCTCCACACAACCACCAAACTCCACAGAGAACGGGTCCTGGAGCTCCAGTATGCAGATGACTGTGCTCTTGTGGCCCATATTCATACTGTCCTTGCTGTGGCAGTGAGAGCGTACAGCAGCATGGGGCTGACCGTCAATACCACCAGGACAGAAGTGGTTTGCCAATGGAGTACCAGTGTCCCACCCACCCTACTTGACTTCACTGTTGGTGATGAAAAGATGTCAATAGTGCCATCTTTCAAATATCTGGGGAGCATTCTCTCTGACGACAACAGCATTGCCAAGAACATCCAGAGCCTCATTAAACATGCATCAGCTGCCTTTGGGAGACTTCTGCGTAGAATCTTCCAGAAGAGGAGCCTTCGTCCCTCCACAAAGGTCGCCGTATACCAAGCGGTCTGTGTCACCACCCTCCTTTATAGCTGTGAAGCTTGGGTAACCTACAGCCGTCACATCAAGTCCTTGGAGCGCTTCCACATAAGCTGCCTTCAGCGCATCCTGGGAATTACTTGGCATGAGTGGGTGCCTCACACTGAAACACTTGTAAAGACCAACTGCAGAAGTATTGAGACCATGATCACCCAGCGACAGCTGCAGTGGCTGGGACACGTGATAAGGATGCCCCCATGTCGGCTACCCTGCAGAGTGTTATACGGCCAGTTATATCATGGTTGATGCTCAGCTGGAGGGCCAAAGAAGTGCTAGAAGGATCAGATGAAGAATGCTTTAAGGAAGTGCAAGATCAGACCTGAGGACTTGGAGGATGTTGCTGCTGACCGTAACACTTGGTGACAGCTTTGTAGGGATGGGGTTCGTATTCTGGAGATGTAAAGAACAACCAGAAGACAGCAGAAGAGAGCCAGGAGAAATGCAGCCATGGTTACCATCACCATCACCACTACCACATATAAATGTCCCACCTGCAATAGAACTTGTGAGTCCAGGATTGGACTGTATAGTCATCAAAGATCTCACCGTTAAAGGAGTAGACTTCGTCATCAGATTCCGATGGACAACCGAAGAAGGGGTTGCTTCACTGTATCAGGCCCTGGAAGGCTTGTGAAGGTGGAGGGTAAAATGAATGCAGCAAAATACAGAGAAATTCTGCAGGAAAACCTGATGCAGTCTGCAAGAGAACAACGGTTTGGGAGTTTCGTTTTCCAGCAAAACAATGATGCCAAACACAAAACCAAAGCTACACAGGAGTGGCTTAAAAACAACAAAGTTAATGTCCTGGAGTGGCCAAGTCAGAGTCCAGACCTCAATCCTATTGAGTATTTGTGACTGGACTTGAAAAGGACTGTTCACTCATGATCCCCATGCAATCTGACAGAATTTGAGCAGTTTTGTAAAGAAGAATGAGGAAAAATTGCAGTGTCCAGATGTGCAAAGCTGATAGAGACGTCTCCACACAGACTCAAAATTGTAATTGCTGCCAAAGGTGCATCTACTAAATACTGACCTGAAGGGGTGAGCAATTATGCAACCAATCATTTAGTGTTTAACAATTGAAATAAATTTAGACCAATATGTAGAAATTTGTTTTCTCTTTGACACAAAGGAGTCTTTTGTTTTGATCAGTGTCAAAAAAGCCAAAATAAAGCAACGGCGATCCAATGATGTAAAACAATAAAACATGAAAACTTCCAAAGGGGGTGGATATTTTTATAGGCACTGTAAAAGACAGCAGTAAAATACAGTAAAAATATAGTCCAAGTTCCTGAGTTCATGAATGTTGGAGCTGTCTGCCTTCGGACACAATATAGCTTGCCTTCTGTTGAGCAAGCTCTGGTGGTCAGCACTGGGTCTAGCATGGATTTCGTATCACACCGCCTCCGGCACGCTAGTGAAGTGCCCAACTCTGATGTCTCTCCCTGAGTGGCTGCAAACAGGCAACAACGTGGCCTGAGGCCTGGACCTTGCCACACACCGAAGCCCATGCAGCTCCTCTGTCTTCCGCCCCTGCCATTTGCCAACAAACCAATGAACGGGACTTGCAGCATTCAACACCACCATTGTCCATCAGGGTCTTGCAATCACAAAAGAAGCAACTAAGATGATCACTTGCTGTTAAGACTGCACACCTCCTTTGTGCACCAATGCCTGTAGTGACACAGCAAGAGTTTGGAAATAGCAGGAGTTTTTTAAAGAGACAGATGATAAATGTTCACGGAATTACACCACAGTAGGAATCAACATGGCCTACTGAGTCCACATTAGCTCCTTATCCAGGCAGTCCCATTACCCTGCTTTTCCCAAGGCAACCCTGCATACTCTCTTCCTCTCTGTATCTTATCCAAATCTCATTTAAAAGTTTCAACTTGACATTTAGTGAAAATAAATGGATATTCAAATGAGGGGTTGGCTGAAATTGGGAAGAACATTTAAGGGCGAGTTTGATTAGCAACTTGCTAACTCAATGGAAGGCTACTGGCTAATATCGTTCTCAGATACTTTGAATGACAAGGGAATCACAATGAATTTTTTTGGCCCGACACTGTCATCCAGATCTTGCGTAATCAGCACAAATCAGATCTTCTGTTATTACTTGTAATATTTATTCAAAATAACACATTAACGTGATGCAAAAACTGTAAGAACATAATAAATAAGAGCAGAAGCCTAGTAGGTCCTTTAGATGTTATTCACCATTCGGCATCATGGCTGATCTGCTATCTCACCACTAATTCCCTGCACTATCTCTACATCGTTTGATTATTCTAATATTCAGAAATCTATTAACCTGTTTTTTGATTTAATTTGATGACTGAACTTCCAGTCGACTGCAATTGTGAATTCAAAATACTCACCAGTGTGTGGCTATTGCTTCTAATCTCATTTCAAAATAACACCTTGCTTATTTTGAGGCAATAGCCCATGGTTCTAGTCTCATTGGCCGGGGCAACTTTCTTCCCTAATGTACCCTGCTGGGCTTTTCATTGAGATCATTTCACATTCCTCAATATATTTGCCTATTTCAGGAACCAGTCTGTTGAATTTTCTCGACGCTCCCCTAATAGAGCAAGCATATCCGGTTGTAGATAAGCAAACTAAGGTTGTACACGATTGTACACAATAAATGCCAAAAAAGGCATTAGGCTTTCTGAATTCACCGTACAGCTCTCCAGAGGTTGCAAAATGACTCAAATTACTGATCATAACAACCCAGCATCTTTGACACAATAATTATCTGATTTAAGAAACAAATGCAATCAACGTTTTTTCTAAACCAAGGTTGAGTACTTTCGAGAGCTGACAGAAATGAGTCACACAACTTTTCCAAACTTCACTGCACTGAGAATCTCCGACAATGCAATTTATAGTTGCATTGTTCTTTAAAGAAACAACGCTTTTATTATATTAAATTAAATGAACCCAGGCAGTAAACTAAAAATAATAAAGCATGGACTTTACAGTATAAAGACATCAATTTTTGGAATTCAATTCCTTTGGAACTTTATTTTTGCTAATATGTTACTGCAGAGTTAAATGTCAAAACATCAGAGTACCCTTGATAGGGAGATGACTGAAACCTTAGCACTGTTGCAACTTCATCTACTTTTCCACCTGGTCACAGGGATTGGTCATCTCACTTCCACACATACCCCATCACAGAGAAGCTGAACAGCCTCCACTCGACTGTACAGATTTGAAAGATCTGTTAATCCATTGATTTAGTTTTAAATTTTGAAAACATTGTTGCATAAGACTATACGACCAGAGCAGAATTAGGCCATTTGGCCCATCGAGTTGGCCCTGCCATTCCATCATGCGATTTCTTATTCCTCTCAACCACATTTTCCTGCCTTCTCCAAGGAATCATTGACATCCTCACAAATTAAGAACCTAGTCACAGAGAAGTACAGCACAGGAACAGGCCCTTTGGCCCATCTAGTGCATGCTGAAACCATTTACTGTCCACACCAATCGACCTGTGCCGGGACCATAGCCCTACTATCCATCTACCTATACGAACTGCTCTTAAATGCTGCAATCAAGCTCGCATGCACCACTTGTGTTGGCTGCTTATTCCATACTCTTATGACACTGATTGAAGAAGTTTCCCCTCATGTTCCCCTTATTCTTTCACCATTATCCAATATGCCAAAGTTTTCTTTACGGCCCTATCTACCTGTGATGCGTCTTTCAATGAATTATATACCTATACCTGTATTCCCAGATCCTTTTGTTCTACCACACTCCTCAGTGCTCTACTGTTCACTGTGTAAGACTGACCCTAGCTGGTCCTACCAAAGTGCAAAACCTTGCATTTGTCTGCATTAAATTCTATCTGCTACTTTTCAGCCCCCTGCAAGCCATGATAGCCTTCCTCAGTATCCACTACACCCCCAGTCTTGCTGTCATCCGCAAATTTACTGATCCAATTCATTATCATCTAGATAACTGACTAGGATTACATACATCAAAGGACCCAGCACCAATCCCTGCAGCACACTACTAATCACAGAGAGGCAACCCTCTACTACCACTCTCTGGCTTTTCCCACAAAGCCAATTTACTATCTCATCTTGAATGCTTGAGTGACTGAACGTTTTTGACCAGCCTTCCATGCAGGACCTTGTCAAATGCCCTGCTGAGGTCCATGTAGACAACATCCACTTTCCTGGCAACTTCCTCGAAAAACTCTGTCAGATTGGTTAGACATGAAATACTATGCATGAAGCCATGTTGACTATCCTTAATCAGTCTGACGGAGATTCTGGAGGAGCTATTTTTGCCCATCCGACTGACTGGGGTCTACAAGTGAGGAAATCCAGGATCCAATTGCACAAGGGGGTATTGAGGCCCAGGTCTTGGAGTTTACTGATTAGTTTTGAGGGGATGATGGTGTTAAATGCTGAGCTGTAATTGATAAAGAGCATCCTGATGTATGCATCTTTGCTGGCCAGATGTTCCAGGGTTGAGTGAAAAGCCAATGAGATAGGATTGAACTGTTGCTTTGGTAGGAGAAATGGAGCAGATCCAAGTCGCAAACCCATTGTTTGCTATCCTGAGGCAAATCAGAGTGGATAAATCCCCAGGGCTAACAAGGTGTTCCCTCGGACCCTACAGGAGGCAAGTACATAAATTGCCAAAGCCCTAGCAGAGATGTTTAAATCACCCTTGGCAACAGGAGAGGTCCAGAGGATTGGAGGACCATCAGTGTTGGTCCACAGAAACCAAGAAATCATAGGCTGGTGAGTGTAACATCAGTAGTGGGAAAGTTATTGGAAGGTATTCTAAGGGACCTGCCTCTCCATGTCTACTCTATCTAGCCCTTTCGATCGAGATCATTCAACGCAAAATACATTACAAAGAGATCAATGATTAAACAGTGTATCCTCTCCAAACACCACAGAAACATAACTGCCCTCTGAAATTACCCTCTGAGTGGCTGTCAAAATTAAAAAAAAGGTTAAATGTTTGCCATGCAAACTGTCCTGGCCACAAAACTGCTATCTCCTAGGATCTCCAGCATAGGAGTGGCCTGTGATGTTATCAGATGCTGAACGGGTGATGAGCATTTTATCAGAAGTGAGCAAATGGGGCTTTCTTCCAAAAAGCTTACAAACCACAATTCTCCTTTACAGTAGTAATTACCTTCAGAAGTCTGCTAATCCCACTCTCTCCTCTCCCCTTCATCCACCCCACCCATCCTCCTCTTACCCCTCATCCTTTTAATCTATCATCCTCTCTCCCTGTCCTTTCACCCATCAACCTCTCACCTCTCCATCTTCTTACCCATTGTCTTCTTCACCCTCATCCTCTCCCCAACCCCTTTACCCAATGTCCTCTTCCATCCTCACCCCCACTGTTCTCTTACACCCTTCCTTTCCCATGTTCTCTTACCCATCCCCTCCCCCACTGTCCTCATACCCCATCCTCTTCACCCATTTTCTTCTTACTCCTGTTCTCTTTACCCCCAACTGCCCTCTTCACCCATTGCTTTCACCTCATCCTTTCCCCACCATTCTTCTTTGCCCTGTCCTCTACCCATTGTCCTCTCCTCCCTCCCATCTGTTCCCCTCATGCTCTCCTCTCCACCCTTCCTTTATCCCCCTCCTCAACAAAGTGAACCTGAACTTTTCTTTAAACTTAAAAGAAACTGAGTAGAAGAAAGCAAAGACTAACTCCAGAGGCTCTCCCTGTGTCTGCACATCCAGACTCTCAGATCTGGAGTCAAGCTCTCTGCCCTTTCACTATACATCCAGTTCATTTCAAGTCACTTTCTATAGGAACTCCTTTTTTTTATTCCACATTCTGTTTCTCCTCTCGTCCTTCCCTTCTCCTTAACCTGCCCATCACTTCCCTCTGGTGCCTCTCCTGCTTCTCTTGTCCCCATGGTCTACTTTCCTCTTCCAGTCACAACCTCCCAACTTTTCACTTTATGTTCCCTCCCCCACCCACCTATTTCCCCCCTTCACATGGCTTCACCTATCACCTGCCAGATTGTCACTTCTTCCCCCCTCCTCCCATTCTTACTCTGGCTTTTGCCTCCTTCCTTTCCAGACTGACAGAAAGAGTCTCGGCCCAAAACACTGACGAGTTATTCCCCTGCATAGACCTGCTGACAACTTGTAGCATGTTGTGCATCACTCAGGAGAATCAGGCAGAGGTTGATGAGCATGGGTGAGAATAGTTAATGAAGGAAGGAGGACTGCTGGGATTGTTCTACCAGCCAATCACCCAACCCAGGACATGTTCTCTTCTTATTACCACGATCAGGGAGGAGGTACATGAGGCTGAAGACACATACTTAACAGTCCAGCTTCTTCTCCTCCACCATTGGATTTAAGAACAGTCACTGAACCAGCCCATGGATACCTTACTACATTTTAAATTTTAAATTTTAAATTATCATCATCATCGCCATGCACTGTGTCCTATGACGTGGGCGATCATAGTCTTTGATCTTGATTGTGCTTGGCAAATCCTTCTGCCAAAGTGGTTTGCTATTGCCTTCTTCTGGGCAGGTCTTTACAAGACAGGTGACCCCAGCCATTAACAATACTCTTCAGAAATTGTCTGCCTGGTGTCAGTGGTTGCATACCAGGACTTGAGATGCTCATATGACCATCCACTACCTGTTCCCATGGCTTCACGTGACCCTGATCGAGGAGGCTAAGCTGATGCTGCACCGTGCGCAAGGTTGACCTGCAGGCTAGCAGAAGGAAGGAGTGTCTTGCACCTTCTTTGGTAGAGATGTATCTCCACACAGATCTCTCTCTTATACAATATTCCTTATTGTAATTTAGAATGTTTTTTATGCGTAGCACTACACAACTACAAATTTCACAACCTATGTCTAATTAAACCTGATTCTGATTCAGTATTTACCTAATGGACTGAATGTCATTTTATGACATAATAGTTCTACGTCAACAGAAATATAAGAAAAATATTGATCCCTGAGGACGCCTGAAACCAAGTGCTTGATAAGCACTTGGTGTTCATATAATGTGGGAGGACTTCACGGGATGTGACTGAAACATTATCATATCAAGAGGCACATGATGAGTACAATGCTGACATTCACTGCACCTAGTACCGGTATCCCAGGCTTTTATTCCGAAAGACTGCTCGAGCCGCTGGACAAGGGTCGTTGTGAGAATTGAAGAAGAATGTTATGTAAGTGACTTTGTTTTCCTTCTGATTTCAAGTTAGCAAAAATAATTCTTTATGTATCAAGAATGAGTTCTTCCATATGTCCTATCTGATTAAGGTGCATATTAACAGCTGGCGGTTATTTCTAGAGTGGTGTTAAAATGGAGAGGAGATAATGGTTCAAGCAGATAGTAAATGCTATACATTTTTAGATTTTATGATCATCATTACTGGTGTTGTCTTTCTATTCTAAATTTATTAACTGCATTCCAGAGTGATAATGAACTTGAATTCTCCTTTCCAATCTTTGTCACAACATGAACCATAAGGAAATTATTATCAATCTAAATTTATGTCAGGATACATAACCTTTTGTGATCTGATGTTGATCTCTCACATTTTGTGTAGTTGACGCAGATTACACAATAGTTTTCCTTATATTTCATATGAGAAAAAAAAGTAGGCACTGCAGTTCTTCAGGTCAATACTGTCTCCTAGAACAATCCCATTCAGTAGTTTGGAATTATCTATGGAGATAAGCTATCTTATGTATTTATATTTACTATATTTTTATTATTGTGTCTTTAAGTTAGTCTGTTTTTTTATATGCGGGATCGGATCCGGAATGATATTATTTTGTCTCCTTTAAACTTTTGTACTGGACATTACATTAAATAATCTTATATCTTGAATTTATTTTTTAAGTATATTTCTTACTGAAATTTTCAGTAATTTTTTAAATATATTGCACTGTACTGCTGTCAGCAAACAGAAGTTCACAACATATGCCAGTGATAATAAACCTGACTGTGATTTTGAGGGAGCTCTGATTTGACTGCTTTTCAAGAATCACACATTATATCCCGGAAAAGATTAAACCGACTTTTCAGATACAGTGGAGATATGTTGGAATGAGACTTTAATGAAATGAAAAGAAACAAAACTACTGTCACAAACATGACACAGAAGTTTATGCAAGCTAATTCAGATGTTTATGTTGATGACAGCATTTAAGGAGGAATAAAAGAAAATTCTTTGCTTTTGGTTGGGGAATCCAGAACAGGGAGATGTGACTTTAAAATTGACAGCTTAGACAATTTTGTATGCTTTGTAGAAATTGCATTCAACCTCAAAGATCTAATAAGGCTGGGTGGTTGATTGGAAATTGCAAAGTTGCAGTTGGCAGATTTTAGTTAGATAAGACTGTAAGGGCAAAGGGAACAGAGGTGGGGTGAGTGAAATACACTACAAGCAATATAATTGATTGTTCTCGCATGGTCAGAGCTCACCCATTTTCTTGCAGCAAAAATGGAAATAAATGAAGAATCTGTCCCCTACTTTCTGCCTGTTTGCCTATATCCTCATGGAATCCTTAAGGGAACAGGAGTTAAAATTTTTAGAACTTCCCCGAGAGGAGGAGAATAGTACCGAAAGGCAAATGGAACTCAAGCAAACAGGAAATACACTTCAACCAATATAACTGATTAGATTCATGGCTCTAACTTGGCTGAACTTACACCCATTTTCCTAGCAGAGCTAGTTGTTGAGTGCCTCATGGAGACCCCATGGATAGCATAGTTGCCCATAGGGTTTTCATGGCAAGACACAGAAGTAGATTGCCAGACGTTACTTCCATGTAGATACTGCTGCTGCCCAGGTCGGGATTTGAACTAAGGATCATCTGCCTCGAAATCCAGTGCTGATGCCGCTACACCATTCAATTACTGCTGTTTAGGAAATGACAAGGAAGGTTCTATTCCTTCATGTCTGTCAGTTTGCCTTTATCTCCATTGGAATCCTCAAGGGAACTGCAGCCAAAAATTTCAGGAGCTCCCCCAAGAGCAGAATAGTATCGAAACTCAAATTCTAAAGTTAGTAAATTATTAAATGCAGCTTCAACAAAACGTAGGTCAGAATGATTCCAAATAACTCCTAAACCAGGGACTCCACAAGTTCCTGAGTAACTGGATCCTTGACTTCCCGACCAATATACTGCAATCTGTAAGGGTAGGCAGTAACTCCTCCACCACGAGGACCAAAACTGCTGCTACAGATCAAACATGAGGAAATCTGCAGATGCTGGAAATTCAAACCACACACACAAAATGCTGGTGGAACACAGCAAGCCAGGCAGCATCTATAGGGAGAAGCACTGTCGACATTTCGTCAGGACTAACTGAAAGGAAAGATAGTAAGAGATTTGAAAGTAGTGGGGGGGGGGGGAGGGGGAGGGGAAAATGCAAAATGACAGGAGAAGACCGGAGGGGGTGGGATGAAGCTAAGAGCTGGAAAGGTGATTGGCGAAAGTGTTACAGAGCTGGAGAAGGGAAAGGATCATGGGACGGGAGGCTTCGGGAGAAAGAAGGGGGGGGGGGGAGAACACCAGAGGGAGATGGAGAACAGGCAGAGAAAGAGAGTTGCTACAGATTATGTCCTCACCCCCTAATCTATTCCCTGTGGACTTGCAACTACCTGTAGAAGCCCCCAGCCCCCTACTTTACTCCTTGTAAAAGCATTCCTGCGTAAGTCCAGCAAAGTACTTTACAAATCAACAAGTTTTTCAACACGTGTCTTTGACTGGAGTACGGCGTAAACCCAGTAGAAGAGTTCCTGCGCAAGTTCGGAGAAGAGCTTTAAAAACCCAGTCCCCATAAAAGAGGGATACTGTCTAGAGGAGGGGACGCTGTGGGAATGGCCATCGTCAGAGTGACAAGGCCGTAGCTCAACAGGGCTTCAGTGAGGCAGAGGCAAGGTGGGTAGGCAAGTTCATTCCTTGTTTCTTACTTCTTTTTGCTTATTTAACCCTCGAGAAAATAGGTGTATGTCTATAGGGTCAGCGTTCTGTCCTGGGTGTCAGACATGGGATTTCTGGGAGACTACCAGCCTCCCCAATGGCCATGTCTGCACCAGGTGCATCCAGATGCAGCTCAATGGCCTTTGGCTTGTAAGGGAAAGTGAAGAAGTGCTAGACTGGAGCTACAGGGATGTAATAACCCCAAGACCGCAGGAGACAGATGAATGGGTGACTGTCAGGAGAGGGAAGGAAGAACAACTGATAGTGAAGAGTATCCTGTGGTCATCCCCCCCAACAGTAAGTACTCCATTTTGAGTACTGTTAGGGGGACGACCTACCGGGGGAAACAACAGAAGCCATGTCTCTGGAACTGAGTCTGGCCCTGTGGCTCAGAAGGGTAGGGAACTGAAGAGGATGGCAGCAGTAATAGGGGACTCTATAGTCAGAGGGCAGACAGCCGATTCTGTGAATACAAGAAAGAAACACGGATACTAGTTTGCCCCCCAGGTGCCAAGGTCTGCAATGTTTCTGAGCATGTCCACAATATCCTGAAAAGGGAGGGTGAGCAGCTAGAAGTCATGGCACACGTGGTTACCAAAAACATAGGTAGGAAAAGGGAGGAGGTCCTGAAACAGAATACAGGGAGTTAGGAAGGAAGCTGAGAAGCAGGACCTCAAGGGTAGTAGTCTTGGGGTTGCTGCCTGCGTTGCAAGACAGTGAGGATAGGAATAGAATGAGGTGGCAGATAAATGCATGACTGAAGAGTTGGAGCAGGGGGCAGGGATTCATATTTGTGGATCATTGGGACCTCTTTTGGGGCAGGTGTGACCTGTACAAAAGGAACAGGTTGCACTTCAATCCGAGGGGTGAAGAATCAAGGACTGGAGGTGCTGTATTTAAATACATGCAGCATTCAGAATAAGATGGACAAACTTGTGGTGCAGTTAGAGACAGGTCGCTAAGACGTGGGCATCACTGAGTTGAGGCTGAAAGGCGGCCATAGTTGGAATCTTAACATCAAAAGATATACTTTGTATCGCAAGGACAGGCAAGAAGGCATGGGCAATGGTGTGGCTCTGTTGGTAAGAGATGGAATTACATCTTTAGAAAGAGGTGACCTAGGGTCAGAGAATATTGAATCTTTGTGGGTGGAGTTAAGAAACTGCAAGGGTAAAAATAAGCATTATGGGAGTCATATATAGTAGCCAAGATGTGGGGTTGAGATTGTAAAGGGAGCTGAAAAGGCACGCAAAATGGGTAATGACTTAATTGTAATGGAGAACTTCAATATGCAAACGGATTGGGAAAATCAGGTTGTACATCAGATCGTACGAGAGGTAGTTTGTTGAATGCCTACAAGGTGGCTTTTTAGAAGAGCTTGTGCTTGAGCCTACTGGGAAAGGATTGGATGTTGTGTAATAACCCAGATCTTATTAGAAAGCTTAACATAAAGGAACCCTTAGGAGGCAATGATCATAATATGATTGAATTCATACTGCAATTTGAGAGGGAGAAGCACAAGTCACATGTATCAGTATCACAATGGAATAAAGAGAAGTACAAAGGCATAAGAGAGGAGCTTGTCCAGGTGGACTGGAGGAGGCAGCGATGACACCAGAGCAGAGATGGCCGAAGTTTCTGGGAATAGTTCACTAGGCGTGGGATGGATATATCCCACAGAAGAAGCAGTTCACAAATGGCAGGGGTAGGCAACCGTGCCTGACAAGGGAAGTTAAGGACTGCATAAAAGCCAAAGAAAGCACATATAAGGTAGCAAAAGTGAGTGGGAACTTGGATGATTGGGAAGCTTTTAAAAACCAACCAAAGGCAACTAAAAAAGCTATAAGATCAAACATGAGGGTAAATTAGCCAATAATACAAAGCAAGATACTGATGAGGAATGGCTGACAAGTGAGTGGGAATAAAGGGGGCCTTTTCTGGTTGGCTGCCAGTGACTAGTGGTGTTCCTCAGGGATCAGTATTGGGACTGCTACTTTTCACTTTGTTTTTCAATAATTTGGATAATCGAACTAATGGCTTTGTGGTAATAGGTAGTACTGAGGACGCAATGCGATTGCAGCAGGACTTAGACAAAATGGAAGAATGGGCAAAAAATGGCAGATGGAATACAGTGTTGGAAAATGTATGATAATGCATTTTGGTAACAGGAACAATAGTGCAGACTATTATCTAAATGGGGAGAAAATTGAGGTGCAAAGGGACCTCATGCAAGTCTCCCAGAAGGTTAATTCACAGGTTGAGTCTGGGTAAAGAAGGCAAATGCACTGTTGGCACTCATTTCAAGGGGAATAGAATCTAAAAGCAAGGAGATAATGTTAAAAGAAGGTGGATGTGTAGAAGATGTTTCCTATGATGGGGATATCCAGAACTAGAGGGCACAGCCTCAAAATTGAGAGACAACCTTTTAGAATAGCAGGAGGAATTTTTTTAACCAGAGTAGTGAATCTGTGGAATGCTCTGCCACAGACTACAGTGGAGGCCAAGTCCATGGGTATAATTAAGACAGAAGTTGATCGTTTCCTGATCCTTCAGGGCATCAAAGAACACGGCAAGAACACAGGTGTATGGGGTTGAGTGGGATCCGGGATCAGCCATGATGGAATGGCGGAGCAGACTGGATGGGCTGAACTAATTCTGCTCCCACGTCTTATGGTCTTCTGGGCTGCGTGGCCAGACTCTGCTCTAACTCCTCCTACAAATTTGCACGATAGCACTGTAGTGGGCCGTATCTCAAAGAATGATGGGTTGGAGTACAGGAAGGAGATAGAGAGGTTGGTGACAAAATCCTTTCTCCCAGTGTCAGCAAAACAAAAGAGTTGGACATTGACTTTAGGGAGCAGTCCACCTGCTCCTGTTTAGGTCAATGATTCTGATGTCAAGTTATGATAAGCACGTTCCCGTCTGTATCAAATGTATTGAGGAGGAAAGGTTTGAGAGCTTCAAATTCCTCAGAGTGAACATCACCAGCACCAGTGAACATTCCAATCACTTTGACACTTTGGCCAAGGAAGCTCATCGGTGCCTTTACTTCCTCAGGAGACTAAAGCTGTCTATTATGTCTCCTTTGAGTCTCACTAATTTTCATACATAACCCCACAGAAAGAATCCAATCTTTGTGCACCATGGCCTGGTACGGGAACTGCTCTGCACATGACCACAAGAAACTGCTGTGTGTTTGACATAGTTCAGCGCTCACGGAAACCAGCCATCCACCTCTCCCTCCCCCACAGACTGTCTACACTTCTCACCGCCCCAGTAAAGCAGCCAGCATAGTTAAAGACCCCAACCACCCTGAACCTCCCTCCCATTGGACAGAAACACAAATCAGGGGTTCCTAACCTTTTTTATGACAGGGACCCCTACCATTAACTGAAGGGTATGTGAATCCCTGCCTCCAGGCTTGTACCACCAGGGTCAAAGACAGTTTTTATCCTGGTGTTACAAGACTATCTAATGCTTCCCTAGTACAATAAGACGGATCTTGAGCTCACAATCAACCTTGTTGTACCTGCACCTTCATATCCATCTGCATCGTAATTTCTCTGTTCTCTAACACTTTATTCCACACTGTTACAATTTTACTTTGTACTATTTTAAAGTGCTGTTTTTTTCTCAGTACATATGAAACAAGGATAAGAGGGGATCTCATTGAAACCTTTCGAATGCTGAAAGGCTTAGACAGAGTAGATGTAGAAAAGATGTTTCCCACGGTGGGAGAGTCTAGGACAAGACAGCATAACCTCAGGATAGCGGGGCGCCCTTTCAAAACAGAGATGCGGAGAAATCTCTTTAGCCAAAGGGTGGTGAATTTGTGGAATTTGCTGCCACGTGCAGCTGTGGAGGCCAGGTCGTTGGGCATATAGAGTTTGATAGGTTCTTGATTGGACATGGCATCAAAGGTTATGGGGAGAATGCCGGAAACTGGGGTTGAGGAGGAGATAGAAAAACATGAATCAGCCATGATTGAATGGCGGAGCAGACTCAATGGGCCAGATGGCCTAATTCTGCTCCTATGTCTTATGGTCTTACGTGACAATACAGAATAATTTATCACTTTTAATGGAAGCAAATAACCAGAGAGATCCCTGGTTTCAGTTTACCGTTTCACAAAAGATGAATGCAAACACACAGTTTAGATACACAACCCACAAGTATTTCTGTGCTTCCAGCACAGGCATAGCATGCCCATATCTTACCTTAGAAACACAGAAAACCTACAGCAAAATACAGGCCCTTCGACCCAAAATGCTGTGACAAACATGTACTTACTTTAGAAATTACCTCGGGTTACATGTAGCCCCCTTTTTTTTTAAGCCTCTTAAAAGACCCTATCGTATCTGCCTCCACCACCGTTGCTGGTAGTCCACTCCATGCAGTCACCGCTCTCTGCAGAAAAAACTTACCCAACATCTCCTCTGTACCTACTCCCCAGCAACTTAAAACCGTGCCCTTTTGTTTTAGCCATTTCGGCCCTGGGAAAAAGCCTCTGACTATCCACACGATCAATGCCTCTCATCATCTTATACACCCCTATCAGGTCACCTCTCATCCTCCGCTACTCCAAGGAGAAAAGGCCGAGTTCACTCAACCTATTCTCATAAGGCATGCTCCCCAATCCAGGCAACATCCTTGTAAATCTCCTCTGCACCTTTTCTATGGCTTCCACATTCTTCCTGCAGTGAGGTGACCAGAACCGAGCACAGTTCTCCAAGTGGGGTCTGACCAGGGTCCTATGCAACATTACCTCTCAGATCTTAAACTCAATCCCTCAATTGATGAAGGCCAATGCTCTGTATGCCTTCTTAACCACAGAGTCAACCTGCACAGCAGCTTTGAGCATCCTATGGACTCAGACCCCAAGATCCCTCCGATCCTCCACACTGCCAAGAGTCTTACCATTAATGCTGTATTCTGCCGTCATATTTGACCTACCAAAATGAACCACCTCACACTTAACTGATTTGAACTCCATCTGCCACTTCTCAGCCTAGCTTTGCATTCTATCAATGTCCCGCTGTAACCTCTGACAGCCTCCCACATTATCCACAGCACACCCAACCTTTGTATAATCAGCAAATATACTAACCCACTTCCTCATCCAGGTAATTTATAAAAATCACAAAGAGAAGGGGTCCCAGGACAGATCCCTGAGGCACACCACTGGTCACCGACCTCCATGCAGATTATGACCCGTCTACAACCACTCTTTGCCTTCTGTAGGCAAGCCAATTCTGGATCCACAAAGCAAGGTCTCCTTGGATTCCATGCTCCCTTACTTTCTCAATAAACCTTGCATGGGGTACCTTATCAAATGCCTTGCTGAAATCCACATACACTACATCTATTGCTCTACGTTTCATCAATATGTTTCGTCACATCCTCAAAAAATTCCACCAGGCTCATAAGGCATGACCTGCCTTTGACAAAGCCGTGCTGACTGTTCCTAATCATACTATGCCTTCCCTAAAACATATGCTTTTGGACTATGGAAGGAAGCCAGAAGAAACCCACACAGTTGTGATGAAAACATACAAACTTCTTTGAAACAGCAGAGGGAATTTAACTCTGACCACTGGTTCTATAAAACTTCACACTAACTGCTACACCACTGTGCCAGTATATACGCAGCTCACCCTAAAAAGCAAAATCTGCTCTGTTCCAATAGTGTGAATAAATCAAACCCTCTTTGACAACGTCTACAGTTAAATTCAAATCGCTTATTACTTTTCATGCTAATTACAACAGTCAGAAGAAGCACAGAAACATCAACCTTGATATTGTTTATAGATCAGGTGAGCAAATTCAAAAGGACACTTGGTTCTGAAATTGAAAATAAGTGGGTTGGTAGGGAGAGATATACCAACAAGGCAGAACATTGCGTAGGAAAGCTCCTGTTCATAAACCTAAACTGATCTGTTGAGTTTGTGTGCTTTTATTGAGAAGTAGTTAACTGAAGGGGAGATGTAAGTCCAGAAGGCAGGGTTTAATGACATGGAAAGGAAAAGCTCAAACTGTGATTAAAGATCATTGGCCGAAATACTAACTCTGTTTACTCTCTTCATAGACGCTGTTCGACCCGCTGAGTACTTCTAATGTTTATTTCAGAATCTCCTGCATCGAAGGTATTCTGCTCGCAATACAGGAATAGCAAAGTAAGGCAGGCAGCGTGTGGTTGGAGAAATAAGAACATTAAAAATATGAGCAGGAATACATGAAGATTGGCTTTATTTGCCACATGCACATCGAACCATACAGTGAAATTCACTGTTTGTATCGAAGACCAATACAGTCCGAAGATACCTACAAGTGTTGCCGTGCTTCCAGTGCCAACGTAGCACGCTCACAAGCTACTAAACCATATGTCTTTGGAATGTAGGAGAAAACTGGAGCACCTGGAGGAAACCCACGTGGTCACGGGGTCAACGTACAAAATCCTTACAAACAGCGGCAGGAATTGAAGCCAGATTATGGCCACTATGTTGCCATGACGCCCTAGGCTATCTGGCCTGTCGAGCCTGCTCTGGCATTCAATAATATCATGACTGATCTGGCTGTGGACTCAATACATCAACCTACATTTTCCCCATAACCCTTATTACACAAAAATCTAAGTATGTCTCAAGTATATTTAATGCTGTGGACCCTAATGCTTCCCTGGGCATTTGTGAATTCCACAAATTCACTACTCTCTGGGAAAAGCAGTTTTTTTTTCTCATCTCCATCTTAAATCTATTCCCCTGAATCTTGAGGCTATGCCCTCTAGCTCTAGTCTCACCTACCAGTATAAGTCTTCACATTCACATCTGAACCAGTTCTGGAACATTGAATCACAGTTTTAATGCATGACATACTTAACACAAAAGGGGCTGTATACTTGCGACAACATTAGCCAATTATTTGGAGGATAGTTGGCACCTAGACAACATATTACTGCAGTAAACTCATACTGAAATAAAGAGCAGATCAGAAATGTGAGGAGGTAGATGGGGGAAACTCCGAGCAGCCTATATAGATCTAGACAGGACATGCCTAAATGCACAAACTAGATCAGACAAACACAAAGGACAGTAAGAGAGATGCACTGACAGAGACTTAGCCTGAGGTGGCAGGAACAGGTATGGAAACCCCAAGCACAAGGCATTCAGGTAAGAGATAGGAGATGATGGAACATTAATCTGATGAAGTTGCAAAGGTGAGTCAAACAAAGTATCTATTTGGAGAAAATTAAAGAACAATATACAAGGGTTTCAGTTCTTTTTGTGTTGGCTATAACTGCACTGTGGATTCCGTCTATCCACAGCTAGGGCTCCCAATCTTTTTTTCATGCCGTGGACCAATACCAACAAGCAAGGGGTCCGTCCCTAGTTTGAAAACCTCTGATCCAGAACCACAGCAGAAGCAAGGTAACCCAAATGCTAGTCGTAGTAGCAGTGCGATCACTTGAGTCAAGAGTGATGTTCCCCTAAAGAGTTGTCCATTGGTGGGTCCTCAGGTGGCTCTAGAAGCTGAACTGGGACCCACATGGCCAAGTGAAGTGTGGGCATGAGTAGCTGGGCTTCAGCATGTAGACAATCTTTGCTGACTCCTATACTCAAGCATAAAAGGGAACTTTACACTCAACATCTGCAGACCCAAGGTCAACTGGGCAATCTAACTATCTACAATTGTCCCTGATGACTACACCTGCAAAAGGTGCATCTGGCCGCAGCTCCTGACAAACCATGTTAGAGAACTGGGGCTGGAATTGGATGAACTTTGGATCATTTCTGAGGTAGAGGCAGAAATAGACAGGAGTTTCAGGGAGATAGTCACCCCTAGGAGTCAGGAGACAGGTTGCTGTGTGACTAAGTATACCGTTTTGGATACTGTTGGTGGGGAGGACCTACCAAGGACAAGTTGCAGTGGTCGCGTCTCTGGCACCGAGACTGGACCCTCAGCTCAGAAGGGAAGCAGGGAAAAGAGGAGAACAGTAGTGATAGGGGATTCGATAGTTGGGGGGACTGATGAGAGGTTCTATGGGAGAGATCAAGAATCCTGGACAGTCTGTTGCCTCCCTGGTGCCAGGGTCCCCGATATCTTGGATCGAGTTCTCCGTATTCTCAAGAGGGAGGGTGATCAGCCAGATGTCGTGGCCCATGTAGGGACCAATGACATGGATAGGAAGGAGGAGGTCCTGAAAAGAGAACTTAGGGAGTTAGGTGCAAAGTGGAAGGACAGGACCTCCAGGTTGCAATCTCAGGATTGCCACCCATGCCACGTGCTAGTGAGGCTAGAAATAGGAAGATAATGCAGCTAAATAAGTGGCTAAGGAGTTGGTGCAGGAGGGAGGGCTTCATGTTTCTGGACAATTGGGCCTTGTTCCAGGAAAGGTGGGACCTGTTCTGAAGGGACGGTTTGACCTGAACTGGAGGGGGACTAATATCCTTGCGGGAAGGTTTGCTAGTGCTGCTCCGAGGGGGTGGGAGGGGGGGGTTAAACTAGATTTGCAGGGGGAGGGGAACCAAAGTGTTAGAGCAGATAGTGAAGTGGAGGAGGATAAAGGTCATGCGAGAACTGCAAGTATAGTGAATGGAGTAAAGCCAGATCTAACATATAAAGAGGCTTTGAGGAAAGAGAAGCAGAATAAAGGATGTAAAGGTAGTAAGGTAGAAGGACTAAAGTGTGTGTACTTCAATGCAAGAAGCATCAGGAACAAAGGTAATGAATTGAGAGCTTGGATACACACATGGAATTATGATGTAGTGGCCATTACAGAGACTTGGCTGGCACCAGGACAGGAATGGATTCTCAATATTCCTGGATTTCAGTGCTTTAAAAGGGACAGTGAGGGGGGAAAAGGGGAGGAGTGGTGGCATTACTGATCAGGGATATTATTACCAGCTACAGAAAGGGTGGGTAATGTAGCAGGATCCTCTTTTGAGTCAGTATGGGTGGAAGTCAGGAACAGGAAGGGAGCAGTTACTCTATTGGGAGTATCCTATAGGCCGCCTGGTAGCAGCAGAGGTACTGAGGAGCAGATTGGGAGGCAGATTTTGGAAAGGTGCAAAAATAACAGGGTTGTTCTCATGGGTGACTTTAACTTCCCTAATATTGATTGGCAGCTGATTAGTTCCAATGGTTTAGACGGGGCAGAGTTTGTTAAGTGCTCCCAGGACGGATTTCTGTCCCAGTATGTTGACAGGCCGACTAGGGGAATGCCATACTAGATCTAGTACTAGGTAACGAACCAGGTCAGGTCACAGATCTGTCAGTGGGTGAGCATCTGGGGGAACAGTGATCACCGCTCCCTGGCCTTTAGCATTATCATGGAAAAGGACAGAATCAGAGAGGACAGGATAATTTTTAATTGGGGAAGGGCAAATTATGAGGCAATAAGGCTAGAATGGGATAATGTTTTTGCAGGGAAATGTACTATGGACATGTGGTCGATGTTTAGGGATCTCTTGCAGGATGTTAGGGATAAATTTGTCCCGGTGAGGAAGATGAAGAATGGTAGGGTGATGGAACCATGGGTGACAAGTGAGGTGAAAAATCCAGTCAGGTGGAAGAAGGCAGCATACATGAGGTTTAGGAAGTAAGGATCAGATGGGGCTATTGAGGAATATAGGGTAGCAAGAAAGGAGCTTAAGAAGGGGCCAAGGAGAGCAAGAAGGGGGCATGAGAAGGCCTTGGCGAGTAAGTTAAAGGAAAAACGCAAGGCATTCTTCAATTATGAGAAGAACAAAAGGATGACAGGAGTGAAGGTAGGACCGATTAGAGATAAAGTTGGGAAGATGTACATGGAGGCTGTGGAAGTGAGCGAGGTCCTCAATGAATACTTCTCTTTGATATTCACCACTAAGAGGGAACTTGATGACGGTGAGGACAATATGAGTGAGGTTGATGTTCTGAAGCATGTTGATATTAAGGGAGAGGAGATGTTGGAGTTGCTAAAATACATTAGGATGGATAAGTCCCTGGGGCCTAACAGAATATTCCCCAGGCTGCTCCACGAGGCAAGGGAAAAGATTGCTGAGCTTTTGGCTAGGATTTCTATGTCCTCGTAGTCCACGGGTATGGTACTGAAGGATCGGAGGGAGGCAAATGCTGTTGTCCCCTTGCTCGAAAAAGGTAGTAGGGATAGTCCGGGTAATTATAGACCAGTGAGCCTTATGTCTGTGGTGGGAAAGCTGTTGGAAAAGATCCTTAGAGATAGGATCTATGGGGATTTAGAGAATCATGGTCTGATCAGGGACAGTCAGCATGGCTTTGTGAAGGGCAGATCGTGCCTAACAAGCCTGATAGAGTTCTTTGAGGTGGTAACCAGGCATATAGATGAGGGTAGTGCAGTGGATGTGATCTACATGGATTTTAGTAAGCATTTGACAAGGTTCCACACGGTAGGCTTATTCAGAAAGTCAGACGACATGGGATCCAGGGAAGTTTGGCCAGGTGGATTCAGAATTGGCTTGCCTGCAGAAGGCAGAGGATCGTGGTGGAGGGAGTACATTCAGACTGGAGGGTTGTGACTAGTGGTGTCTCACAAGGATTGGTTCTGGGACCCCTACTTTTTGTGATTTTTATTAACAACCCGGATGTGGGGGTAGAAGGGTGGGTTGGCAGGTTTGCAGATGACATGAAGGTTGGTGGTATTGTGGATAGTGTAGAGGATTGTCGAAGATTGCAGAGAGACATTGATAGGATGCAGAAGTGGGCTGAGAAGTGGCATATGGAGTTCAACCCGGAGAAGTGTGAGGTGGTACACTTTGGAAGGACAAACTCCAAGGCAGAGTATAAAGTAAATGTCAGGATTCTCGGTAGTGTGGAGGAGCAGAGGGATTTGGGGGTACATGTCCACCGATCCCTGAAAGTTGCCTCACGGGTAGATAGGGTAGTTAAGAAAGCTATGAGGTGTTAGCTTTCATAAGCCGAGGGCTAGAGTTTAAGAGTTGAGAGGTAATGATGTAGCTCTATAGAACTGTGGTTAGGCCACACTTGGAGTACTGTGTCCAGTTCTGGTCGCTTCACTATAGGAAGGATATGGAAGCATTGGAAAGGGTACAGAGGAGATTTATCAGGATGCTGCCTGGTTTAAGAAAGTATGTATTATGATCAGAGATTAAGGGAGCTAGGGCTTTACTCTTTGGAGAGAAGGAGGATGAGAGGAGACATGATAGAGGTATACAGATATTAACAGGA
This sequence comes from Hypanus sabinus, assembly GCF_030144855.1. Lineage (NCBI taxonomy): Eukaryota > Metazoa > Chordata > Chondrichthyes > Myliobatiformes > Dasyatidae > Hypanus > Hypanus sabinus. The sequence goes on along the minus strand of NC_082720.1, from coordinate 67,693,990 downwards.
ATAGATAGACTGGACAGCCAGCGCCTCTTCCCCAGGGCACCACTGTTCAATACAAGACGACATGGCTTTAAGGTAAGGGGTGGGAAGTTCAAAGGGGATATTAGAGGAAGAGTGGTCAGTGCATGGAATGCACTGCCTGAGTCAGTGGTGGAGGCAGATACACTAGCGAAATTTAAGAGACTACTAGACAGGTATACGGAGGAAATTAAGGTGGGGGGTTATATGGGAGGCAGGGTTTAAGGGTCGGCACGACATTGTGGGCCGAAGGGCCTTACTGTGCTGTACTATTCTATGTTCTATTAAAATCAACTCCTAAATAACAGGCATGCCTTTTGGTCAACTGAACTGTAATAGCTTATTCCAAATCTTTTCTCTCTCTCTCTTAAGCTTGAGGACATGCACCACCAGCCTGAGGGACAGCTTCTTTCCTGATATTATAAAACTATTCATCGGATCTTGAGTATGGTAAGGATGAACTCTTGACCTCACAATCGGCTCTGTCATGGCCCCTGTGCTGCACTATCTCTGTAACTGTAACACTATATTCTGCATTCTGTTATTGCTGTTCCTTTGTACTACTTAGCTGTACTTACCTTGTGAAATGATCTTCATGGATGACAAGAAAAACAAAGGATTTTCACTGTATCTAAGTCATGTGAAAACAATAAACCAGTTACTAACATTTACCGTTCAGGCAGATTTCACATGACTTGGTGACAATTTTTCAAAACACTCATGGAAAGTGCCTTTGAGATGTTCAGTTGCATTAAGGGCAAATAATTGGGGTTAAATAAGTAAATACTATTTGAAAGATTGAAGATCTATCCTTTTTCAAAATTCATGGAATTTTCAACATCTAACATAACTTTCTAGAGCAAGATCGGATTGATCCCACTGTGACGCTCGATATTTTTAATAAAGCAAAATATTCTGGTGAAGTTTGAGAGTATTATTCACAGAAAACATTTCACATGGCCAGAAACAAGAATGTTTATGACATGCTAACATACTTACTGGTCCAGTGCCTTGTAATAAATATCTAGGTCCTTGTTAGCCAATTCTGTTGTTCTCATTTTGATCATCATTTCTCTGAACTTTTCCTCAGCATCTCTGTACTGAGCATCTCTCAGTTCCTTTCTGAAGTGAAGAATTTCTTCTTCAAAGCCTTTCTGTCGGCCTTGGGCCAGATTTCGTTTCTTTTTGCAATCATCTAGTTGCTCTTCCAGTTGTTGTCGTTCGCTGTCATCCAAAAGAAAAGTACTTTAGGCTTGGATGTATAAAGTAATAATATAAATTGCCCACACAAATATCAACAAGCTTCATATGTCAGGAGAATCTACTCAGAACATTATGATTTTTGGTTGGAATAGTGAAGTAGCTATTAAAGCCACCACCTTGCAGCTCCAGCTAACCGGGTTCAGCACTAACCACTAATACCGTTTGTGTTCAGCTTGCACATATCCCCTGCAAATACATGGCTTCTACACTCAGTAGCCACTTCATTAGGTGCATCTGCTTGTTAATGCAACTATCTAATCAGCCAGTCATACGGCAACAACTCAATGCAGTAAGCATGCAGGTGTGGTCAAATGGTTCAGCTGTCGCATAGACTGAACGTCATAATGGGAAAGAAGTGCGATCTAAGTGACTTTGACTGTGGAATGATTGTTGGTGCCAGACAGGATGGCATGAGCATCTCATAAACTGTTGATCCCCTGGTATTTTCATGCACAACAATCTCTAGAGTTTATAAAGGGACTCAGCCCGAAACACTGATGTTTGTTCATTTATGTAGGTGCTGCCTGACCTGCTGAGTTCCTCCAGCATTTTGTGTATATTGCAGTTCATTAACGTACTTAAAAAAGAAATCATGCTCAGTTGTGGGCAGCACTGTGAGGTCAATAGATGCCATACTTCCTTGTTGTATTTGGACTAAATTGTTTGCAGGGTAATTTCAGAGCAAAAGTTTAGCCATGTTGTGCATTCCATCTATCAAGAGATACAATGGACATTATCTGGACCACACAGAAACTTATCAATCAATGACTGTTCCAATATGCACAAAAATTGTGGATGTGACCAACAAGCTCACCCTCCCAATCACATATCCCACATACTCTTTGCTGGAGGAGAGTTAATCCTTGGAATGACAAAGAAACTGTTCAACACCCATCGTCCTACTCCTAAGTCCAACGTCACCCCAGCTTCAGACATTTTCTTACACTAAGTAGTTATAATGCTGGTGCTAAAAGATAGGTTCAGCTCAGTACTGAGGGGATGTGTCCACTGCATGGTAAGTTTTCACTTACCTCCTGAGCTGATTTACTCCCATCTCTCCCATCTCTTTCAGCCGCTCTTTCCTCTTGGACTCCACAACTTCCAATTCTTCCATCCTTTTGCGCAGTGTCAAATTATCTTGCAACCACCGCTCTTCGAGCTGAGGCAAAAACAAACGAATTACAGCATTAACAAGAGAAAATCTGCAGATGCTGGAAATCCAAGCAACACACGCAAAATGCTGGAGGAACTCCGGAGGCCAGGCAGCATCTAGGAAAAAAAGTACAGTCGACGATCCGGGCTGAAACCCTTCTCGGTCTCGGTCTGAAACGTTGACTGTACTTTTTTCCATAGATGCTGCCTGGCCTGCTAAATTACAGCACTATGTAATTTCAAATGCATCCATTTGCCAGTGTCCAAAGAAAGTGAATATTTGCAGTCTAAAATCTAATGGAAAAAAATTGCAAAAGGTAAGAAATAAAGAACTAAATGCTCCACATGCAGAAATTCTGAAATGGAAACAGGAAGTTGGAGACATCCACACACATTGACGGGAGCAGACAGGAGAAGCTGCTGTGACGGGACACCACCGCTCCGAATCATTAAAATGCTTCCTTCTCCAAATATATTGCCAGACCTGCTGAACTGTTCCTGTGTACCCTTTCAGCAGTTATAAAGAGAAAGGATGTATTAGTACGGAGCTCCATTGCTTTGTGTAATACATTATAAGCTCTAAGCTATGCAGAGCAGACATTACAGGGTGCTTCATGACTTGAGGACCCGAGTTCTAGGGAAAGGTTGAATAGATTAGGACTTTATTCCCTGGAGTATAGGAGAATGGTGATCTTGTGGCACTTGTTGCCACGTGCAGCTGTGGAGGCCAGGTGGTTGGGTGTACTTAAGGCAGAGATTGATAGGTTCTTGATTGGACATGGTATCAAAGGTTACGGGGAGAAGGCCGGGAACTGGGGTTGAGGAGGACAGAAAAAAAGGATCAGCCATGATTGAATGGCGGAGCAGAGTCAATGGGCCAGATGGCCTAATACTGCTCCTATGTCTTATGGAAAAAGGGAACACTTGATGGAAGTATACACAATAATTAGGGTTATAGACAGGGTAAATGCAAACAGGCTTTTTCACTGAGGTTGGGGGAGACTAGATGAGAGGTCATAGGTTAAAAGTGAAAGATGAAATATTTAAAGGAAACCCGAGGGGAAATGTCTTCACTCAGTGGCTGGCGTGAGTGTGGAAGCAGAAGTGGTGGGCACTGGACTGATTTCAATACTTGAGAGAGGTTTGGATAAGTATATGTACAGAAGGGAAATGAAGGCTCAATAGGAATAGGCAGAATAACTGTTTGGCATGGACTAGATGGGCCAACAGTCCTCTTTCGGTGCTGTAGTGCTCTATGACTCTAACAGTCTCAATTCCAAAGTATTTCACATCTTCCAAAAGCAACAAGCATTTATTGCTACAACACAGGGGTTCAACGTCTAAATACTGACTTGATGACCCAGTGATAGACAGCCAAATGCCGTTCGACTCCGCCACATAGACAGCCTGAACACTGGTCAAGTCTGCATGAAGTTAGCTCAAGTTGGTGTGATGGGAGCACAGTAGTGTCTGCAAGCTCATGTGAGAATCAATGCAGGAAACCAGTTCAATAAGCAAGTCCTTTTACAAGCCGAATATATTGAACATGGATGGAGTTGAGCCCATTTTCATTTTGACTAAAATAATCTTCAGTACATACCATGCTTCATGCTGATTGGCCATTTACATAACACCTTGAGAAAACAACAGCCAATAGCATACCAGATAGACCATTCATTCTCTATCACTGTCACAGGGAGGTACAGCGCAAAAGTAGGGCCATTGTCTCACTGGCTCTTTATGGAGCATCAAGCACCCAATTTGTTCTAATTCTATTTTATTTACCTTACATTCCCAACAAAACCCCCTTCCTCGAAGTCTGACACTTGGGGCAATTTACGTTGGCCAATGATTCCATGGGATGTATGAGGGAAGCTTATGCAGTCACAGAAGAACATGCAAATTCCACACAGAAGACATGGAAGGTCAGGAATGAATCCAGATCACTGGAGATTTGAGGCAGTAGCTCTACCATCTTTCCATTGTGCTGTGCCATGTACCACGATGCACTAAGATCATGGCAGATCTAAGCTTGAATTCAATCCATGTTCCTGTCCCATGATTGTTGACTTTTCATAACAGTCCAAAACCAGTTCTGATGAAGAGTCTCAACAGCCCAAAATGCCACCTGCTTATTTCTCTCTATAGATGCCGCCCGACCTGCTGACCTCCTACAACATTTTGCGTGTCTTTCCGAAAACCAATCTGTCTACCCATTTACAAACAAGAGAAAATCTGCAGATGCTGGAAAGCCAAGTAACACACACAATGATGGAGGAATTCAGCAGGTAAGGCAGCATCTATGGAAAAGGGTAAACAGGCCGAGACCTTTCTATTCATTTACTTATTGAGGAACAGGCCCTTTGAGCCACACCACCCAGCAACCTCCAATTTAATCCCAGCCTAATCACAGGACAATTACAATGACTAATCAACCTATCAGCTGTTAGGTTATTGGACTGTGGGAGGAAACCCACACGGTCACGGGCAGAACGTATAAACTCCTTACAGGCAGTGGTGGGAACTGAACCCAGGTCACCTGTACAATAGAGCATTGTGCTAACCACTACGCTACCTTACCGCTTTCTACATACACACTATAAATTTCTTCACTAATTCACCCTCTACAACTTTCTTGGGTTGAGAATACTGGATCCACAGTCTTGAGAAGTCACTCTCCCTCGTCTCCATCTTAAATGAACGATTCTACATTCCGAAAACGTGGCCCTCAGATCTCCCACCCGCTGCCGCTACCCTGCTCCCTAACCACCACCAACAATCCCACAAGGGTCCTCTTAGCATCTGTTCAGTGGACTAAATGGCAGGGAAAGACATGGGAGGAGATTCAGTGAATGTACTCTTGTGTTTCCGACAGCTGACTGTAAAGAAAAAAAAACAAGAATAAAATGAGGGGAACACACAAAATGCTGGAAGAACTCAGCAGATCAGGCAACCTCTGTGGAAGGGAATACAGAGCTGATGTTTTGGGACAAGATTCTTCATTAGGGTTGGAACGGAATGGGGAAGAAGCCAGAGTATGATGGTGGAGCGAGGGGAAGGAGTACAAGCTGGAAGTGTTAGGTGAAGCCATGTGGGGAGGATAAAGCAACAAGCTGGGAGGTGATAGGTGGAAGAGGTGAAGGGCTGAAGGAGGAGAAATCTGATAGGATAGTGACCCACTGGAGAGAGGGAAGGAGAGAGGTGAAGGGCTGTGAGAAGGAGTAAGTAGGGAACCAGAATAGGGAATGGTAAAAGAGAGAAGGGGGAGGGGGAGAAATTACCAGAAATCAGAGAAATAAATGCTCATGCCATCAGGTTGGAAGCTACCCAGACGGAATTGGAGGTGTACAACCCGATTGTGGCCTCATTATCACAGTAGAAAAGGTCACGGACCAACATGTTAGAATGGGAATGGGAAGTCAAACTGAAACTGGTGACCACCAGGAAATCCCACCTTTTGTGGTGAACACAGTAAACCCAGTCGATGTCAGGTCTCACCAATGTAGAATAGGGAGCAGCAGATACAGTCGATGACCTTGACTCACAGACAGACAGACATACTTTACTGATTCCAAGGGAAATTGGGTCTCACTACAGCCACACCAACCAATATAGCAACATAAAACCATAAATGATTAAATAATAAGTCAATTATGCCAAGTGGAAATAAAGTCCAGGACCAGCCTATTGGCTCAGGGTGTCTGACACTCCGAGGGAGGAGTTGTAAAGTTTGATGGCCACAGGTAGGAATGACTTCCTATGACGCTCAGTGTTTCATTTTGGTGGAGTGAATCTCTTGCTGAATGTACTCCTGTGCCTAACCAGTACATTATGGAGTGGATGGGAGACATTGTCCAAGATGGCATGTAACTTGGACAGCATCCTCTTTTCAGACACCACAGAATTCACAGGTGAATTCATTTTCTCATGGGCATCAGATTCATCATGAGCTAGTGTTTCAATTTTGCACTAATTAGCATTTGTGCCCAAGCATGACATGGGGACAGCTGATATGAGAACGGAATTATTGCTGGTGGGACCAGAGAGCAGAGGAAGAGAAAGTGGGTTATTAAGCCTGAAATTCAATACTTCACTGGGCTAGTGTGGGCAGTGCTTTTTTTTTTACCTTGAATCTGTACTATCTTCACAAGATACGAAAAAGACATAGTAACCTTTGCTTACTTAGCACAGCAAAACCTCCAATTCCTACCTCCAAGCCAATATGAAAGCCCCAAGCTTCACTTTACTTACAATGAAATAAATAAATTTCAATAATATGAGCCATGCACAACTTTACACTGACCATTATCTATTTGCAGGAAAGTAGAATAGTTTCCATCCCAACATCGATTATTTCATAAACTAAGCAAGCCTTTAATCTTTTGCTGATAAATGCTTTTGAGGTAACGAAGCTAAGTTAAACAGAACTGCTGTAAGTAACTATTTATCAGTGCAATCTACTATCTGTAGCCGCACCGATGCAGTTTAGTGCCTCTTCAAAAGTTCCATTAATCTGCTTACTGAAAACGAAGCTCAACAGAAGGTTGTACTTTCCATGTTTGCTCTTGCAAAACACTACACATTCCTCCAAAAACATGAGGGCTATCCAGAATACCTTCTTTGATAGATTTTATTTGCCTTAAAATGGAACCATAAATAATTCAAGATTCGTCATTCTTCAGTTTGAGTGTAAAGGAGAATGAAATGATTGCTACTCTGGAACTGAGGAAGCATTAAAAAAATCAAAATAAGCTTAAAAAAAAATATAAATGGGCCACTATTTGCCATTTTGTCTCTGGAAGTACTGGTCGTAAAGTCATCCTTGGGCAGAATTAGTCCAAATGACACGAGGACCTACATGACCCATGCAGCCATGTTTCCCAAGAAAAAGAACCAATATGGAACTATGAAGATGTCCTTTTTCAGGCCATCTGAGCAGAGGCTACCCCTCTGGGTGGTGTGAATACTCCTTGTTCATTCTGTGTGGCTGTGTTGAATACATTGTTCATATTGTATCTCAGCCTTTACTGTGACAAGGATACTAATCTGGAGATGCAAGGTTTAACATTCAAATAGTTCTACCGTTTGTTCACTGGTACAAAGCCATTCCACATGATTCTTACTCATAGGTTTCTGATGAAACACTTATCTTTATGTTGACAATCTGAGGCTGCCAGTCAGAATAAGAAACAGGTTTAATACCACTGGCATCATCACCATGTACTGTGCTGTATGACGCAGGTGATCATGGTCTCATGACCATGATTGCTCTTAACTATTGATCAACTTATATGAATATGGGGTAATGTAATTGTTATTATGAACAGATATAATGTAATTGTTTTTTTTTTTAATCTTTTCTGACCCTTTATATACACTTTCTTGTACTCTGTATTCCTCTATGTAGAAACTAATAAAAACATTGGAAAAGTCCATGATTGTTCTTGGCAAATATTTCTATAGAAGTGGTTTGCCATTGCCTTCTTCTGAGCAGTGTCTTCCCAAGAAGGATGACCCCAGCCATTATCAATACTCTCTAGAGATTTTCTGTTTGGCATCAGTGGTGCAATAACTCGGACTTGTGATATGCACCAGCTGCTCATATGACCATCTACCGCCTGCCCCTGTGGCTTGACGTGATCCTGATCGAGGCGCTAAGCAGGTGCTACACCTTGCCCAAGGGTGACCTGCAGGCTCGCAGAGGGAAGGACCTTCTTTGGAGAGATATTATCTCCAGCCTGCCACCCACTGGCATATGATGTAAAATTAGTTGTTTTGCGGCAACAGTACAGTGTAATATGTCATAAAAAACTATAAATTACAGTAAAATTTTCAATACAGTCAATAAACATTTTACTTGAATTAGTAATGCAAAAAAAAGTGAGGTAGTGTTTATGGGTTCATTGCCCATTCAGAAATCTGATGGCTGAGGGGAAGAAGCAGTTCCCATAATGTTGAGTATATGTCTTCAGGCTCCTGTACTTCAACCTTGATGGTAGTAATGAGACAAGGGCATGCCCTGGGTGATAGGGGCCATTAATGATGGATGCCACCTTTTGAGGCATCATGACTGAAGATGTCCTCAAAGCTGGGAAGGCTAGTGCACCTGATGGAGCTGGCAGTTTTCCAATCCTGTGCAGTGGCCCCTCCACACCAGACAGTGATGCAATGCTCCCCACAGTACAACTGTAGAAATTTATTAAGAGTCTTTGGTGACATACAGTTGCAAGAAAAAGTTTGTGAACCCTTTGCAATTAACAGGTTTCTATATTAATTACTAATAAAATGTGGTCTAAGTCACAATAACAGACAAACATAATCTGCCTAAACTAATAACACACAAACAATTGTATTTTTCATGCCTGTAATGAACATATTGTTTAATCATTCATAGTCCAGCCTGGAAAAAGTATGTGAACCCTTGTATTTAATAACTGGTAAAACCTCCTTTTAGCAGCAATAACCTCCACCAAATGTTTCCTGTAGCTGCTGATCAAATTTGCAAATCAGCAAGGAGGAATTTTAGACCATTCCTCCGTAAAAAAAACCAGTTTGAGTTCATCAATATTTCTGGGATACCTTGCATGAACATCCCTCTTCAGGTCATGCCACAACATCTTAACTGGGTTAAGGTCTGGGCTCTGACTAGGCCATTTTTAAAATACAAACTTTCTTCGTTTTAAACCATTCTCTTGTTGATATACTCTTGTGTTTTAGATCATTTTGTTAATGCATCATCCAACTTCTATTAAGCTTCAGGTGATGGACCGCTAACCCGACATTCTCCTGTAATATGTCGATACAATTTTGAATTCATTGTTCCCTCAATGATTGCAAGCTGTCCAGGCCCTGAGGCAGCAAAGCAGCCCCAAACCATGATGCTCCTTCTGCCATGCATCACAGTTGGGATGAGGTTTTGGTGTTGGTGTGCAGTGCCCTTTTCGCTCCAAACATAGCAGTGTGCATTTCAGCCAAGAAGTTTAACTTCTGTCTCATCTGTGCACAGAACAATGTCCCAGAAATACTGTGGAACACACAGGTGGTCTTCTGTAAACTTGAGACATGCAGTAGTGTTGTTTTTGGAGAGCAGTGGTTTCCTCCGTGATGTCCTTCCATGAACACCATTCCAGTTCAGTGTTCCTCTTACAGTAGATACATGAACAGAGACTTTAGCAAGGTCCAAAGATTTCTGCAGGTGTTTTGCTGTTACCTTTGTGGTCTTTTTCACCTCCTTCAGCAGTGCACATTGTGCTCTTGGTGTGATCTTTGCAGGACACCCACTCCTGGGAGAGTAGCAACAGTATTGAATTTCCTCCATTTGTAGACAATTTCTCTTACCGTGGACTGATGAACAGTCAGATCTTTAGAAATGATTTTGCAGCCTTTTCCAACTTCATGCATCTCTAAAATTATTCTTCTAAGGTCCTCTGAAAGTTGTTTTGATTGAGGCATGGTGCACATAAACAGAGCTTTCTTGAGAAGAGAAGGCTCAGTCAGTAACCTGACTTTATGTGTGCCCTTTTTTTTATATATATGACAGGACACCTCTACAACCCACGCCTCCAATCCCATCTCATTGAATGGAACACCTGATTCCAAATAACCCCAGAGGTTCACATTCTTTTTTGAGCTTAGACTGTGATTGTTTAAATTCTGTACTCACTATTGATGAGCAGTACAATTGTTTGAGTTTTATTAGTTTAGGCTGATTGTCTATCATTGTGACTTAGATGAAGATCAGACCACATATAATGAATAGTTAATGCAGAAAACCAGGTAATTGCACATGGTTGACAAACTTTGCTTTGTAGCTATACCAATCTACTTCAAACAGATGACATGCACTGCACATTATCTTCCATGAACATGTCATTCCTACCACAAAGGTCTCCTATCACTGCAAGATGTCTTAATTTCACTCTCAGTGCAGATTCCAAGTTACCATTTATGAGTACTTTGGTGGTGTTGGACCAGCAGACCTTCTGGACTACTGGAGGCATGGTAGCGTAGCTGCTAGTGTAAAGATTTACAGCACCAATGATTGGGGTCCAATACCTGCCGTTGTCTTTAAGGAGCTTGTGTGTTATCCCCAAGACTGCATGGGTGTCCTCCCGGTGCTCTGGTTTCCTCTCACACTCCAAAGGCGTATTGGTAGGGTTAGTAAGTTGTGAGCAAACTATGTTGCTGCCAGAAACAGGGCATTATACAGGAGATCCTCGGAATGTGTTGATCGTTGATGCAAACAATGCCCTTCACTGTTTGTTTCGATCCGCATGTGACAACTAAAGCTAATCTCTTTAATATCTATTGGACGGTACTCCAAAAACACACTTTTATTTTTACATGTTGCACAACTTTTTCAGTGAATTCAGTGAGTTTAAAGGGCCAGGCACCCAGCCCAAAGCCAGGAGCCCAGACCCCAGGTTCTGCCTTATACCCTGAACCTTCGATTCATGTTCTGAATTTCCAAATCAGCCAGATGACAGGTTCTGAACAATAGATTGATGGATTAACCGAACTCTACTACACAAGGATTGAAAACTTGAATAAGCCAGTCCATCAGCAACACTTCCAAGTGGTGAATCGCCATTGAACATTCAAGGTCAGGGAAGCGTTAACCCATGAATCAGCTGGTATGCAGACGTAGTTCCAGAGGCAATCATAAATATAAGAGATTGGTAGATACTGGAAGCCCTGAGTGATGCACACAGAATGCTGAAGCTACTCAGCAGAACAGGCAGCATCAATGGAGGGGAATAAACCATCGAAGTGTTGGGCAAGATCTGTTCATGATGATGAGAAAGGAAGGGGAAGAAGCCTAAAAAAACATGGATAGGAGAGGGGGAAGGCATGTGAGTGAGGGAGGGGTGATGAAGTAAGTGGAAGAGGTGATGAACTTAAGAGGATAATGATATGAGAGGACAGTGGACCATGGATGAAAGGAAGAGGAACACCAGAGGGAGGTGATGGGCAGATGAAGAGAAGGGATGAGTGAGGAACCAAAGTGAGGAATCAGAGAGAAGGGTGAAGGGGGAGAAATTATCCATGGCAATTACAGATTTATGCAAACATAAAAGAACCCACTCAATTATCTTTTAATGTCACTTCTGAAATTAAACAGCTGGTCTCAATAGCAGTAACCAAAAGTAACTAAGTAGCTGCAAAACCACTAGTTCATGACTGCCTTACAAGGAGAGGAATTTGTCATCCTTACTCAGTCTGATCTGTACAATTTCAGATTTATCAACTCTCTACTCTGTGGGCAATAAGGAACCAGCAACACCACTCCCATTCCATGAAAAAAACTGCTTCCTATGAAGTAGATAAAATAAATCTGTCCTGAAAGAAATGTGGTCATAGGCCAACTATTTTTGTCGATTTTTATGTTCTTTGCAGACTTTGTGGTCACGATGTAACAGGATTTCCAGCACTCATTGTCCAGTTGGGCCTGCCAAGCCTTCCTTTGTTTATCCTTTCACAGGATGCAAACCTTGTTGGAAAGGCCAACATTTAGTGAACAGATTTTCCTTATTAAAAGGCACCGTGCTACATGGTTGCCAATATCAGTAGAAAGTTTATACTGCAAATTTATTTAATTACATTAAGTTAAATTCCCTGTTGCTGTGATAGGATTTAAACCCACTCAAAACATTCAGTTACTACATGACTCTACATCACCCTCATTAAGAGAATCAATTTCTTTCTTTCTCTTGTATGCCAATATGTGAACTGTAATAATTATTCCCTATGAGTTCTGTATTCTAACCACTCTCAAAATATGAAAAATAAACAATTCCCTGACAAATCCCTGCATTTGTTTGGCACTTTTAACCTAATGGAATTTGTACATTAATTTTAGTAAAAATCAGGAATGGTTTTAATCAGATTTTATAGAATAAAATAACTGGCTTTCTCAATGAAGATCCAGATCTTGTACTTATGCAAATACATGTATAGTCTGAAGAGTATTGACAATGATTGGGGCCACCCATCTTATAAAGACAGAAGGAAGAAATGGCAAGCCACTGCTGTAGAAAAATTTGCTAAGACCATGACCACGCATATCGTATGACACGGCACAAAATGAACTGTATTATTCATGACTGGGTCCAGAGCAGATACATGAGAATGATTCCAGGGATGAAATGGTTAATGTAAGAGGAATGTTTGATGGCTTTGGACCTGTACTCACTGGAGTTTAGAAGAATGAGCGAAAATCTCATTGAAACCTTTTGAATATTGAAAGGCCTGAATAGAGTTGACGGGTAGAAGATATTGAGAGTAGGGGTGAGTGTCTCGGGCCAGAAGGCAGAGCCTCAGAATAGAATGGCGTCTCTTTAGAACAGGGAACAGGCGAAGTTTATTTAGTCAGAAGGCGATGAATCTGTGGGGAATTCATTGCCACAGATGGCTAGAGGCCAAATGACTGGGTATACCTAATGTGGAGGTTGATAGGACCCTGATTCGTAGAGGCATCAGAGGTTACAAGGAGAAAGCAGGTGAATGGGGTTGAGAGGGATAACATGATGTATTGGCGAAGCAGACTCACTAGACAAAACAACCTAATTCTGCTCCTATGATCTTATGGACTGCAGGAATGGCTCAATGTACTTAACAGTCAACGATATCCAAGCCTTTCAACACCATCCAGCTCAGTCACTTGGAACAGATACATCAGTGTCAGGTTTCTTACAGAGCATGAACAGATTCACATAACTTTCAACCAAGTGGCTGTTTAGAAGCTCTGCCCACCACTGAGCACATCTACATTCAGGAAACCATCATCCATCATCAGGGATGCCCCACCTCCCAGGTCATGCTCTTATCTTGTTGCTGCCATCATGCAGGAGGTACAGAAGCCTCATGACTCACACCACCAGCTTCAGGAACAGCTATTACCCCTTAACCATCAGGCTCTTGAACCACTGTGGATAACTTTACCCACCCTATCACTGAACTGTTCCCAGATCTTATTGACTCACTTTCAGGGTTGTACCATGCTCTCATGTTCTCAATATTAATTGCTTATCTATCTATCTACTTACTAATTATTTTCTTTTTTTGTATTTGCACAATTTGTTGTAATTTGCACACTGGTTGTCTGCCCTGTTGGTGCGGTCTTTGTCTGATTCAATTATGGTTATTGGATTGAGTATGCCCACAAGGAAATGTATATCAAGGCTGTATATGGTGACATATATGTACTTCGATAATAAATTTACGTCGAACTTTGTGCTGTTCCAGTAGACAGAGTAAGGGATTGTTAGAGTGTAAGGTCCCAAAATTTGCTATTGCTATATGCCAGCTGACACAACCTTGTATCAAAATGGCACCTTACCAGAGTATTCATTACATGAATACTACGTCGAGCACAGACTATTCTATAAAATTCCAAGCTAATTCTTAAGAACAATTTCTACCTTCTTCATAATAATCCATCTGTCGTCTTCTTGTTATTTTACACGTTACTATACTATTGGAATTTCCTTCATTTGGCTTTCAGCTTAAACTCTCAGAATGATTAAGACTTCCTGTATCTGATCTATGATAAGCAAAACCCAAACCAGTGTATTTGTGTTCCTAACTCATCTACAATGTTTGTTTATACACTACGAGCTCAACTGTCCCATCTTACACTTTTTTTTAATTACAAACACAACTCCTTTTCTCTTAAACACCAGAGATTCTGCAGATGCTGGAAATCCAGAGCAACACACACAAAATGCTGGAAGAACTCATCAGGTCAGGCAGCATCTATGGAAAGGAAAAATCAGTCAACGTTTGAGTTGAGGCCCCTCAGCAGGGTTGGAAAGGAATTGGGGAAGAAGCCAGAATCTTTTCTCTTAGAAATGATTTACGTCTCAAACTTTGTGACATAGTTGAGAGAAGAATAGGTTTGGAATACGGGGAGGATGGGATGGGAGCAAGTGTTCAGTGAACCAATCAAATGGCTGCTAAAATCTCACAGGCTTGCACATGAAGCAGTGTGATATTAAATGCACTTAACTACATCTGTGAAGACAGCAGGAAATCAAAGGTAAATAGCAAGCCCGTATCCATGTAATTTATATTCACTAGTTCAACAGTTCCATTTAATATCAGAAAATGTATACAATGTACAACCTAAATTAGTTGTCCTTCGGAGACATCACAAAAACAGGAGAGCTCCCCAAAGGATGAGTGACAGTAAGAAGACTGGAACCCCAAAGCACACCCTACTCCCCCCTCCCACACACAGGCAGCAGTAAAGCATCGACCCCTCCCCCCCCAAGCAAGCAATAGCAAAGCTTCCAAGAAAGACAATGATCTGCAGAGCAAAAAAAACCTAATCGTTCAGCCGAGAATTTGACCTACCCCAGGCTCTCTCTCTCTCTCTCTGCCCCCCAACACAGGAGCAGAGAGGTGTCACTTTGCGAGAGGGAAGACAGAAACAGAACAACTTGCCGATTTACAGAGTTTAAGTCTGCTGTGTGGAAGCAATATTAAAAGGTTGTACGGCAACCTTTGATGCAATTGTAACTGGTCCTTTCAGATGTAGCATTTTACCTCAGTCTTAAACCTTTCTTCCTCCTGGCCAGATGGCATTAGCACGCCATCTTGTGTCCTGATTGAAAAAGAGCTTCAAATTCCATCTTTAATACCAAGAATTCCAATTTCCATTGTTTAGGGACCTTCCTGTTTGACCCAACCTCTCACCCAAACTCTGTGCACAATTATCAACTGTTCTGCACCTTTCTTAATTGTCTATCACTGGAAACCGATTCTGCCTGTTTGCGGGAGCTTGTTAGGGACATCTCTAATGCCATGTTACCTAAACTACAACAATAACAACACAGGTATCAGACATCTAAAGATCAACAATAACACCACATAAATTCAAATCTGTCTTTCCTTTAGCAGAATTAAACTTAATTCCAGCTCAATGATAGGTTCTTTTCACTGGCCAACAGAACACTGTTCCCAACACATCTACATTCAGTGGCCACTTTATTAGGAACACCTGAACACCAGCTCATTAACGCAAATTTCCAATCAGCCAATCATGTGGCGGGAACTGAATGCATAAAAGCGTGCAGACAATGTCAAGAGGTTCTGTTGTTGTTCAGACCAAACATCAGAGTGGGGGCAGAAATGTGATCTTGGTGACTTTGACCGTGGAATGATTCTGCTGCTAGATGGGGTGATTTGAGCATCTCAGGTCCTGCTGATCTCCTGAGATTTTCACGCACAACAGTCTCTGAAGTTTACAGAGAAACAAAAAAAAACCATTCAGTGAGCAGGAGGTGAAGAGGCGTTGTTACTGAGAGAGGTTGGATAAGAATGGCCAGGCTGGTTCAAGCTGAAAAGAAAGTGACCATAGCTCAAATAGCCTCGCATTACAATTGCATGCAGAAGAGCATCTCCGAATGAACACCTCATTGAGCCTTGAAGTGGTCTCACTTTAAGGACTCTTTATCTTGGTACTTAATGTTCACGTTATCTATTGCTATTTATTTCTATTTGCAGTTGCAGTTTGTTGTATTTTGTATTGTATCTTTCATTGATCATGTTATAGTAAGTACTCTGGAGATTTGCTGAACACGCTGCAGGAAAATGAATCTCAGGGTTGTATACAGTGACATACACAGTATGTACTCTGATAATAACATTTATTTTGAACGGGCTACAGCAGAAAACCAGAAACACACAGAAGGTATCTAATAAAGTGGTCCCTGAGTATATTTCTGCATTGTGAAACACCCCCCAGTGCAAACCCACTGCATACCCTGTTGTTCAGTCCCTCAACTCTAGTTTTCAAGAGCTTACAATCTGATCTACTCCTATCAACAACTCATAAGCATTTCGCTCTGACATTATTCTTAACCGCTCTGTTTTTGTGACTGAATTCATCCTCAAAAATGCGTTTCAAGCAGCCCCTTTGAATATACGGCCTTCACTCAGTAGTACTGATGGTTTCCTGACTGCCCTTTGTCCAAACAAGAAGGCTAAAGCGAAGGACAACACTTGGCTCACTGTGTTTATGGTGGTTCTGAACAAAGGCAACCCATTAACCTGCCCTTTTAAACAACACACACGAAATGCTGGACGAACTCAGCAGGTCAGGCAGCACCTAAGGAAAAGAGAACAGTCGATGCTTCAGACCAAAACCCTTCAGCAGGACTAGAGAAAAAAAAAGATGAGAAGTCAGAGCTAGAAGGTGGGGGCAGAAGAGAAAGAAACACAAGGTGATAGGTGAAACTGGGGGAGGGGGTAAAGTAAAGAGCTGGGAATTTGATTGGGGAGATACAGGGCTGGAGAAGGGGAATCTTATAGGAGAAGACGGAAGGTCATGGAAGAAAGAAAAGGGGAGGGGCATCACAGGGAGGTGATGGGCAGTCAAGGAGGTAAAATGAGAGAGGGAAAAGGGGATGGAGAATGGCGAAGAGTGGATGGGGCTTACCAGAAGTTCAAGAAATCTATGTTCATGTCATCACGTTGGAGGCTGTTAAGGTGTTGTTCCTCCAACCTGAGTGTGGCCTCATTGTGACAGTAGAGGAGGCCATGGATAGACATATCAGAATGGGAATGGGAAGTGGAATTAAAATGGGTGGACTCTGGGAGATCCTGCTTTTTCCAGCAGATGGAGCATTGGTGTTCGGCAAAGCAGTCTCCCAATTTATGCTGGGTCTCATTGATATAAAGGAGGTCACACCGGGAGCACCAGATGAGCCCAACAGACTCACAGGTGCAGTGTTGCCTCATCTTGAAGGACTGTTTAGGGCCCTGCATGGTGGTGAGGGGGGAGGTGTAAGGGTTGGTGTAGCACTTGTTCCGCTCACAAGAATAAGTGCCCGGCGGGAGACGAGTGGGGAGGGTCAAATGGACAAGGGAGTAGCGTAGGGAGTGATCTCTGTGGAAAGCAGAAAGTGGGAAGGGGCGGGGGGTGGAGAAGGTGATGGCATGGGAGACAATGGCCTCGTGCTCTACCTTGCTGAGGCACAGCAACAACTGTGAGACCCCTCCTCTCACTTACCCCTCGAACAGGATCTTACTACGGAGCCCTAGGCCATTGTCTCACACATTATCACCGACCTTATCAGATGTGGGGATCTCTCACCCATTGCCACCATATTTCTTGCACCTCGCACCTTCCGTTTCTACTTCCTGCCCAAGATCCACAAACCAGCCTGTTTAGGTAGACTCATTGCTTCAGCTTGTTCCTGCCCCACTGAACTCACATCTACATACCTCAACTCAACTTTATCCCCCCGGTTCAAGTCCCTTCCTACTTACATCCATGACACTTCACATGCTTTTGATCTTTCCAAAGACTTTAACTTCCCTGGCCCCGAGCATCTTAGTTTCACCATGGATGTCTAGTCGCTATACACGTCCAACCTCCACCAAAAAGACCTCAAAGCTCTCAGTTTCTTTCTGGATACCAGAATCAACCAGTTCTTCTCCTCCAGCCAGCGGAACTTGTCCTCACTCTCAACAATTTCTCCTTGGCTCCTCCCACTTCATTCAAAAAAAAGGTGTATCTATGGGCACTAACATGGCTCCCAGCTATGCCTGCCTTTTTGTCAGCTTTGTGGAACAGCATATGTTCCAAGCCTATAATGGTGTCACTTGTTTTTTCCTGCTCTACATCAACTGCATTGCTGTTGCTTCCAGCACCCACTGGGAGCTCACTGACTTCATGAACTTTGCCTCCAACTTCTACCCTGCCCTCAAATTTACCTGGTCCAATTCCGACACCTCCCTCCCCTTTCTCAATTTCTCTGGACTATATACCCCTTCCTACCCCTTACTTGTAAAAATGCCATCCCTTTCTCTCAGTTCTTCTGTCTCTGCTGCATCTGGTCTCTAGATGAAGCTTTTCATTCCACAATGGAGGAATTCTTCTTCAAAGAAAGAGGCTTCCCTTCCTCCACCATCAACACTGCCCTCAACCACATCTCTTCCATTTTGCGCATGTCTGCCCTCATCCCATCCTCCCACCACCCCACCAGGGACAGAGTTCCTCTTGTCCTCACCTACCACCCTACCAGTCTCTGCGTCCAGCACATAATTCTCCATAACTCCCACCACCTCCAACAAGATCCCAATACTGAGTACAACTTTCCCTCCCCCCACTTCTTCTGCTTTCCGCAGGGATCGCCCCCTACGTGACTCCCTTGTCCTTTCGTCTCTCCCCACTGATCTCCCTCCGGGCACTTATCCTTGCAAGTGGGACAAGTGCTACACCTGCCCCTACACCTCCTCTCTCACTACCATTCAGGGCCTCAAACAGTCCTTCCAGGTGAGGCGACACTTCACCTGTGAGTCTGTTGGGATCATATACTGTATCTGGTGCTTCTGGTGTAGCCTCCAGTATATCAGTGAGACCCGGCGTAGATTGGGAAGCTGCTTCACCAAGCATCAGAAAAAGCAGGATCTCCCAGTGGCCACCCATTTTAATTCTACTTCCCGTTCCCATTCCAACATGTCAATTCATGGCATCCTCACCTGTCGCCTTGCCTACCCATCACCTCCCTCAGGTGCTCCTCCCCCCTGCTCTTTCTTCCATGGCCTTCTGTCTTTCCTGTCCGATTTCCCCTTCTCCAGCCCTGTATCTCTTTCTCCAGTCAACTTCCCAGCTCTTTACTTCACCCCCCCCTCTCCCTCCCAGTTTCACCCATCACCTTGTGTTTCTCCCTCCCCCTCCCCCCACCTTTCAGCTCTACACCTTTTTTTTCTCTAGTCCTGCTGAAGGGTCTCAGCTCGAAATGCTGATTACACTCTTTTCCATAGATACTGCCTGGCTTGCTGAGTTCCTCCAGCCTTTTGTGTGTGTTGATTCGATTTCCAGCATCAGCTGATTTTCTCTTGCTTGTGATTGGACTGAACCTTTTAAACGTTGTTTGATTCCCAGCTTGTTGTGTACAGACCTGTGGCCATCTCATCACATTCAGAGACCTTGTCAGTAAGATCACAAAATCTGCATCAATTCACAAAGGCTAAAATTCTTCACTTACCTTCTGTGTATCGATGTTCTTTCGTATGGTCTCCATTTCCTTGTGCATCTTCTCCCGCTGTTTCTCAGCGTCACTCAGTTGAGTTGTAGTGTCTTGAAGCTCCGACTCTTTTTGCTTGGAAAGGAAAGCAAACACACACTCATTACCAAAAGTTTCACAGAATCGTCCAGCACAAAAGTCACGGTCCAGGTCCTGGTGTACTTGCCAGCCAAACAAATCTAAATAACCCTGTACTATTCACCAGCTCTTGACATAGTTTACTCCTCTTTGTGCAGAGCCAGGTGCCTCCAGTGTTTATCCAAACAACACATACAAAATGCTGGAGGAACTCAACAGCTCAGGCAGCATCTATGGAAAGGAATAAACAGTCAACTTCTCGGGCCCAAACCATTCAAGTTGGTCACTACACAGACAGAATAGAAGGTGTTGTTGGATGTTTGAGTGTTGCTATTTATCTGGGGTTTACCTCCAATCTGACGATATGGTTTCTCCTACTCCTGGTAATTTCTTCCCTCCCTCTCCTTCGTTACTCTTCCATTCCCCATTCTGGTTCCCCCCTTACTCTTATTCTCCTCAGCCGCCTATAACTTCTCTCGGGTGCCCCTCCTCTTTTCCTTTCTGCTATTGGTCCACTCTCCTTTCTGATCAGATTCCTTCTTCAGGCCTTTACTTTTCCCAGCTATCACCTGCCAGCTTCTCAGTTTATTCCCCTCCCCCAGCCACCCACCTTCCCTCTTCATCTGGCTTCACTTATCACCCTGCTCACTCCTACTTCTCCCCACCCCCACTTCCTCATTCTGGCTTCTTCCCCAGCCCTGATGAAGGGTTTGACCCGAACCCTTATTCCTCTTCGTACACATTGCCTGACACACTGGGTTGCTCCAGCATTTTGCAAGTGCTGCTCTGGATTTCCAGCATCGGAAGAATCTCATGTTTATCCAGGCAAATGCTAAACTAGAGAATATGCCAGTAGACTCCCACAGATCTGGAATGAAGAAACTTTATTCCATGCTTCTATAATCATTTTGCCACAAATTTTAGCTCAATGTCCTATAGCTTACTGGCCAGATGGGCAGCATGGTAGTGCAATGGTTAGTGTAACACTATTACAGTACCAGCGACCTGCGTTCAAATCCGTTGCTGTCAGTAAGGAGTTTGTACGGTCTTTCTGTGACTGTGCGTGGGCTTCCTCCGGGCACCACAGTTTCCTCCCACATTCCAAATTGTAGCATTCTAGGCTAATGGGTCACATGGCTGTAAACTGGCTATGTGGACTGGCTGAGCCCATTACTGAGCTGTATCTCTAAATTTAAAAAAAATGTACAGTTTACCTCTTTATGTTCATCTCTTCTTTCTTTGATGTATCTTTCAATTTCTCTTGCATAAGCATCAATATTTTTCATTTTGTCTTTGATTTCATTTATCTGGAAATAGGAGAAGTAAACACTTCTATAAATTTTGATTCTTCTCTGTATAAAACCATCTATTTAATTTTTTGATGTCAGCCCCCTTCGAATTCTCTTGCAGTCCTGGCAAGTACGACCTGATGCTGGTCACCTGCAAGGGATTCACTTCTCCTTTTGCAATTTAATTCAGAGTCAGGGCACCACAGGCACATTAGCCTTTAGATCCACCAAAGTCCCCACTGACCACAGCACCCTCCCAATCTCCCCAATTTGGCCCACATCCCACGAAGCCTGCCGTCCGCGGACCTCTCCATTAATCTAATCATACACAATTCACATTGAGAACCCGACTATCACATGAAGGCTTGGAGCAGGAACTAATTCGAAGAAATGGCCCATGTGGAGGCGACTGAATGAAATACAACACACACTCAGTGGCCAGTTTATTAGGTACAGGAGTAGAAACTGGTGTGGTCTTCTGCTGTTGTAGCCCGTCCACTAAAGTTTGGTGTACGAGTGCTCAGAGACGCTTCACTGCATACCGCTGTTGTAATGTGTGGTTATTTGAGTTACTGTCGCTTTAAAGGAGTACCTGGAGGAGACCCCAGTTGTCACTGC
The DNA here is from genome assembly GCF_030144855.1 of Hypanus sabinus. NCBI lineage: Eukaryota > Metazoa > Chordata > Chondrichthyes > Myliobatiformes > Dasyatidae > Hypanus > Hypanus sabinus. The sequence goes on along the minus strand of NC_082720.1, from coordinate 67,672,539 downwards.
CTGTACCTAATAAAATGGCCACTAAGTGCATATCAATTGTCTTCTGCTGCTTTAACCCATCCACTTGAAGGTTTGACATGCCATACATTCCCAGATGCTCTTCTGCACACCACTGTTGTAAAACATGGCTATTTGAGCTACCGTTGCCATCCTGTCAGCTTGAATCAGTCTGGCCATTCTCCTCAGACCTCTCTTGTTAATAAGGTGTTTTTAAAATAAAAGAGGCCTTAAAAAACAAAGTGTTTTTTGCCCACAGAACTGCTGCTCACTGGATGATTTTTTTCCTGTTTTACCCACCATTCTCTGTAAATTCTAGAGACTGCTGTGTGTGAAAATCTCAGTTGCTTCTGAAATACTCAAACCACCACAGCTGGCACCAACAATCATTCCACGGTCAAAGTCACTTTGATCCCATTTCTTCCCCATTCTGATGTTTGGTCTGAACAACAACTGAACCTCTTGACCATGCCTGCATGCTTTTCTGCTCTGAGTTGCTGCCACATGATTGGCTGATTAGATATTTGCATTAATGAGCAGTGCACAAGTGTACCGAATGAAGTGGCCACTGAGTCCATTTGAGACAATAATCTGGGGCTAAGCAATTAAACATTACCGACTGGAACTCAAATAAATCATTTGCCCCTGACCTTGTCCTGCATCTCCTTGTAGCTGGTACTTTTCCGCTCCATCAGCTCTTGCTTTTCTTCCCGTAGTTTATTCAGAGTTGTAGCTATTGGAGATAACTGTTCCTTAGATTCCTGCAAAAGAGCAAACTTGCACTAAAGGTGGTGGAATTATTTATTAATAATATGGATAATTGTCAGAAATCGTGTATCAGCTATGTACTACCACAAGTTCTATTTAATAAAGCTCACTGCTGCATATGCAACACCAAATAGTTTCTCATCTGAGGTTATGGTCGGAAAATTTATATTCTATAGAAGAGTGTGAACAACGAGAGACATGCAGTCTTGGGTATACTGTCTCACAGTAAGTCGCAGCAAAATACTTGGATTATGAGGAAAGAACAGCAGAAGCAAGTCCACCCTGTCCTCATATAATGTCTGCAAAGGTAGGCTTCCCAATCAAGGGCCATACTCCACAATATAGACACTGACCATCTCCCTCTCTGGCCCAACAGACTAAAGCCAACTCCCCCTGCTCATTCCTCAGAAACTGGTGGGGTAACTGTCCTCAGTGGGTCTCAACACCTCCCTCTGCAACTGGAATTCTTAACAGTCAGTCCGCGTGGGCGGCAACATCTGTCCTCCCATTGCGCTGAGCATCGGCGCTCCCCAAGGCTGTGTGCTCACCCCACCACTGTTCATACTGCTGACACATGACTGTGCCACAGGATCCAGCTCAAACCGTGTCATCCAAGTTTGTGGATGACGTAACAGTGGTTGATCTTATCAGGAATGATGACGAGATGGAGTACAGAGAAGAAGTGGAGCATCTGGTGGATTGGTGTGAGAAGAACAGCCTAAGCCTGAATGTGGAGAAGCCAAAGGAAATCATTGTGGACTTCAGGAAGGTGCAGACGTACCATTCACCAACGTGAAAAATTGGCTGCTCTATAGAAAATTAAGTGCACCAAGTTCATGGGAGTTCACATCAGGGATGAACTCTCCTGGTCCCTTAATATCACCTTCCTGAACAAGAAGGAACAAGCAGCATCTTTACTTCCTAAGAAGATTGAGGCAAGCAAGGCTCCCTACTCCCACCTCCCCATCTCAACTGAGTTTTACAGAAGCACCATTGAGAGCGTCCTGAAAAGTTGCATCCCCATCTGGTATATGGGCAGTTGAGCATCAGACCAGTAATTCCTACCAAGAAACTTGAGATCAGCTGAGAGGATCATAGGGGTCAGAGGTCCAAAGGGGAGATTTATCAGGAGTGCTGCATATGCAGGGCCCTTAGTATTTTTAAGGACGCCACCCACTGATACAGCATCCTCCGACTTTCTACCATCAGGCAGGAGACTATGATGTATAAAAACAAGAATGGTTAGGATGAGAACCAGATTCTTCCTGCAGGCCAAGAAGCTTCTGAACTCCCTGTTGCATCTTATTTGAAGTGTCAATGATTAATCTGTTTCATATCTTACAATATTTAATATTAATGCACTTTAGTTTGTTATTTATGTGTGATTCATTTGTAAATTTTATCCTTAACTTCTTAAGTTATTGATCGTTATGTGTGCTAAATGCACTTCTGTGCTTTACACCCTGGCTCGATGAAGTGTTGTCTTATTTCTATATACATTATATGCTTATATATGTTATATACATTTACATTAAAGTAGACAACTTGGCCAACATGGGCCTATTTCCATGTCACATCACTCTCTAACAGTAGAAGTCTTGTGTGACTTGGAGAAAGAAACATTTTGCAGAAAGTGCGCAACGTCACTCAACTTAGAAACAGGGTCTATGGACCTCCTACGTATGTAAGGTCGCAATCCACTGATACTAATTGCGATGAACTGGCTTACTGGCTCTGGATTCACTTTCGTGAACTTTAGTTCTGTGTGTCATTGGTTTAGTTTTCTTTGTTTACATGATTTGTTTGTTTTTTTTTCGGACATTGGGTGTTTAACAGTCTGCTTTAACGGGTTCTATTGGGGTTCTTCATTTTTGCGGTTGCCTGAAAGAAAACAAATTTCAAGGTTGAACATCATTTTCATACTTTGATAAGAAATGTACTTTGAATTTTGGACTTTACAAATTTCAACTTGTCTGCTGGAAAAGAGCAGAAGTTAGAATTGCTAGTTCTGAATTTTCTGAACAGAACATAAAGCAGATATTCTGAACAGAATATAAAGCAAATATTCCAACCTGTGCAGAGAAATAATGGCAGAAGAACATTGTAAGATGGGGTCAGACAGCTGAAGAACATTGTGGGGAAATGATTGGGGTAAAAACCTGACACTAGAAATTAGAGTCATAGAGCACTATGGCGCAGAAAAAGGTCCTTTGGCCATCTAGTCTGTGCTAAACGGTTATTTGGTCTCGTCCCATCAACCAGCACCTGGACCATAAGCCCTCCATTCTCCTTTCATCTACATAGTTATCTAGTTTGCTTTGCACTGTAATAATTACAATTTACTTCTAGAGCACTTTTCAGGCCGATGATGTGCTCAATGTGCTTTACAATGGGATAAAAGACAAAAAAAAAGTTAGTTAAAAACGAGGTTAAATAAATAGGTTTTGAGCTGGCATTTAAAAGTGTCAACTCAGTCTGCATCCCTTATAGCTTTAGGTATTGATTTCCACAGTTTAAGAGCAAAGTTCAAAAAAGTTGACCTGCCAATTATTAAGTAGATAGCAAAGTAAAGCCAGAGACCTTAACAACGCTAATAATGTCATACTTGTATTTCCCTGTGTAAGGATTGAATCTCAGTGGAGAATTCTGCACTCTGCTCCTCCAGCTGTTGACGGTGCTGCATGTTGCTGGCGATGTGTAGTTTCTGAGCTCGGATCTCGTTGACAATGCTCTTCAGTTCCTGAATCTGTTCCTGCTGGTCTTGAATCATCTTCCTCTTCAGCTCGATTTTACTGGAAACTGCCATGGAAACAAGAGTAAATGCAAATCAGCAATAATTTCTCAGCAGAAATCTGGGTCCTTTATTAATATTCAAGACACCATTATCACCTCTCAACTGGGGGGGTTAACTTCACTCACACCAACCCGGCACTGATTTCACAACCTATGGACTCACTGTTAAGGATCTACAACTCATATTCTAGATTTATTTATTTAATATTATTTACTTTATTTTTATTTACACAGTTTATTGTCCTTTGCACACTGGACGCTTATCTGCCTTTATCATGTGCAGTCTTTCATTGATTCTATTGTGTTTACTTGGGTTTAATGTGAATGCCCAAATGAACATGAATCTCAGCAAATGCAGATTTTCTCTTGTTTAAAATTAAATGAATGAAATTAATTTATTTTGGTCAGTACAAACATAATAAAAAGCATCATTTACAACGATGATTTCATAGGACAAAATTACAACAAAAAACATAGATATTCTTTCAAACAGACCGAAAGGGTATAGGCTGAAGCTACAGCATATTACACCTACCCCTCTTACTTATACAACAACATATTTGGCGTCAATCATCACATCAAAAACAAAAAAATTTCATAATCTTTTAACACAAAATCCAATTCCAAATATCATTTACTTACATCATGTATTTAGTATTTGTTCTGTTACGCCTGTGTCCCCCCTCCTTTTTAAGAATCGCAAGATCGCTATTAATTCAGGTCAGGAGACCCAGGAAATGAGAGAGAGACGTTTGGAATGTCCTGGCCCTCAGCGATACAAAGCCACGGAACAGGTCATTGTCTCTTGGAGATGGAATTGTGTATTGAGTACTGTACTTCATGGAAGCCCTCAGGGAATGATCAGAGGGGGTTGGTTGAGGGATTGCATCATCCCGATCTGATTGACATCTGAGACTCTGTGAGTCAGGAGTCTGGGGAACAGCCCCTTGACACGCACCAGGAGAAACGCTAGAAGTCCCGTGACAGCGCTTAATAGCGACAGTCGGTGGAGGGCCCACGTGTGTCCTTTCCCGTTGCCCCGGGATTGAGGCCCTACCACGGAAGGCGGCCTAGCTAAGGAAGAGATCACCACCGACGCCATTTCGAAGGATCGACATCATAAAATGGAAAATGGGCGTTCAAACCTCTGTGTCACTCTCCAACCAAAGTTGCAGCTTGAATGAACTAAAGTGACTTTTATACTTCCATCGGACAATACATTATCCCCTAGACAACGATAGAGCTATTTCTTATTGATTATTATTATACCTGTGCTTTTAGATTTCGTATTGATGACATATATTATCTTTATGTTTGCATTGATATTATTTTTGTGTATTTTTATCAATAAATACTGTTAAAAATAGTACCATCAGACTTCAACGGACCTCTCTATCTTTGCTTGTAAGTGACCCAGTTACGGGGTACGTAACACTTCATTAAATAATTTTTTAAACTTGTTAAGTGTTGTGCATGTTTTTAAATTCTTACAACTGTTCCATAGATTCACCTCTCTGACTGAAATGCAATGATTTTTCACATTTTTTCTTATCCTTTGTTTTTGAAATATACACGTTCCTCTCAGATCATGTTGGCTTTCTCTTATTTTAAACAACCTTTGGATACTTTGTGGTAGCTGTCCATTTTTTATTTTATACATAATTTGCATTATTTTAAAATCTACGAAATCTCTGAATCTTAAAGTATTATTTTAAAATATACTCTGAATTTTAAAATTAAAGATGTACCAAGAGACCAGATGAGAAAAAAATCTCAGCAATCTTGGGCTTTTAGGGTTAGGGTTAGAGAGATTTTGGAGATAGGCTGGTGTGAGAATCCGAAGGCATTTGGAAACAAAACTTATGATTCTAATTGGGCAATTAGTTGACAGGAATAACAGATAGAACATGCTGGAAGAATTCATCAGGTCAGGAAACATCTAGGGAGAGGAATAAAGTCAACATTTTGAGCTGAGAAACTTCATCAGAACCCCAATCGGTGAAAGTACTCGTACATTTAAAGTTCTCTTCATTCCTCCTTACCCGTCTCCACTTGCAGCTTCATTTCTTGCTTCTCTTGACTGACCTGTTGCATTGTACGGTTCATGCTTACCCCCTGGAGCTTGGCAGCTTGCTGCGCAAACTTGCGTTCGACATCTCTCAAGTCTGTCTGTGGAAGGGAAAGTGCAGTTGTCAGCCATAAACATTTGCAATGGAATATCACAGGAGGAGTCAGGAAATTCCATTGTGAACTCTTTCAAAGAGCCTTCCAATTATTCTCAATCCTCTGCTTTTATTATATAGCTTACACAACATTCCCATTTCAAATACAAATCCAATTTCCTTTTAAAAGCGGCCATAAAATTTATCACCACCCGTTCCATCACCAACATAGCATGCCCTCAATGCTTGTCTGAAAAACAGAACAGAACATACCAACCTACAAAGCAACTGAGGAGCAGGGCTTGCTTCTGCTGTTGCTCTGCCACTTGGTATACTCCCCTTTGTTGTGTTCTGCATTGTTCTGCTGAGCATCATGGGCACGTTGCTGCCAGACTGTGCTGACACTTGCACTTCCTTAGGCGCAATGTTTCTCAATGCAAATGACACATTCCACTTGTTTCCAAATACATGTGACCAAATAAATGAATCTGAAATCTGAAAATCTTTCTCCATCCCAGTAAAGTGAAGGCATTCTTCAATTTGCTCTTTGGTCAGAGTTACATCCAATTTACAAAATTTGAAAAGCCAGCCCTTGATTTTTTTTTGTTTTCAGAGCTTACCCCTGAACAACATGAAAAGGGCTCGTAGTTCCACTCAGGCTTAAATTATAGCTTCCTACCTCATCTGAAAATTAGGTGGTTAAATAACTTTGACCATTACAGTCAGGCCTAATTCAAAACTCAATACTACTGTTGCAATAGCAAGGCATCTCTGTGCAAACTCGAAAAATAAACTTGCTTAAAAGTTTTATCTATTTCTAATACTAGGTACAGCATAGTAACAGGCCCCTCCAGCCGGCACCATGTAACCAATTAACCCATACGTCTTTGGAATGTGGGAGGAAATCGGAGCACCCAGAGGAAACCCATGCGGTCATGGGGAGAACGTTTCCAAACTCCTTGCGAACAGCAGCGGAACTGAACCTGGGTGGCAGGCTCTGTAATAACATTGTGCTAACCACTATGCTACTATGCCGCCCTCTACTGGCTCCCAAATGACATTAAGTGATAAAGTTGCAAGATTTTAGCGCAAACTACACAGTTGAAATTGTAAGGAGATAATGTAACCAAATTAGAGGTAATACCCAGTTAATGGAAACCTAGCTCCCTCACATGGTTCAGCTCAGTAAGACAAAACCAGTGCATCGGAAGGGATTTTTAAAAAAAACCTAGCAGATTTAGGCAGCAGCAGCAGCAAAATTATTAGAAAATGCTAAGACTAGTCATGTTTCTTGTCAAACATTTGACTTTTTAAAGTTTTACAGATATATTCTAACTTTATGGAAACGTTAAGAATGTAAGCTATGCAATATACACTGGACCCAAAAAAAAAGTCCTCCTGTGAAAAGGGACAGCATATTTGTTCTTTTGTCATTAAAAAACCACCAATGTAATTAGCACAGTACACACCATTTTTTTAAAATATATAAGGTAATGGATATGATATGCTATCTACACTAATGATGTCCTTCCAGTGTTACAGACCATAAACTGTCTGAAAGGACTGGCATGTTGCTCTAAAACTTCACCGCTATTTAACAAAGGACTGCCCCAGGATAAAGGGGAATTGGATGTCCAAATCTACAACTTCCCACCATAAGCATGGTCTAAGCAATCATACATGGTTCTCTCTCAAGGCAATTTAGTTTGCACCTTGTAAAAGGGGATATTTTCCTGCTATTTCAAAGGAATAAATCAAGAGAAAGTCTAACAAGAAACAAAATGTATTCACACAATGTTGCACTTCAAATGTCGAATTAAATGTCAAATTGGCGGCATAGAGATATGTCTCCACTATCATAGGTATAAGGTGCTCCACTAGTCGGCGGGTCACCCTTGGGCAAAACCACCAACATCTGCCTCCCCACCCTCAACCAGGGACACGTGAAGCCATGGGAGCAGGTGGTGGATGGTCGTATGAGGAGCTGGTGAATATCACAAGTCCTGGTTATGCGACCACTAACTCCAGGCCAACAATCTCTTAAAATTATTGATCATGGTTGGGGTCACCTGTCTTGGAAAGACACTGGCTAGAAGAAAGCAATGGCAAACCAGTTCTGTAGAAAAAATTGCCAAGTACAATCATGGTCATGGAGACCATGGTCACCCACAGCATACAACACAGCTCAAAATGATGATGATGATCTTAACATATCATTTGCATTTTAATGAATCCTGTTTTTAATTTGCTTTAATTGTATCCTTTCTTGTAAGCGTTGTGTATAATTTATGTTTAGTAAATTTTTCTTGTGAACGCTTGTGTATCTGATGCACTATGTCTGTGATGCTGCTACAAGTAAGGCTTTCATTAAACACATTGAATTGCGCATTTGACAATAAACTCAACTTTAACTTTTAAAACTTTACAAAACATCAGTTCGATCACATTGATGATTCATTTCTGTTGTCTCACTGTTTGAAGGACATGGCTGTACTGGACAGGATTTGAAGGAGTTTTACCAGGAAATAGGCTGGGATGACAGTTCAGATTTCAGAAGACACTGGATGAGCTGGGTTGGTTTGCCTGTGAGCTGAGGAGGGTCCTGAGAGAGAGAAACAAAGTTATGTGGGGAATAGATAGGGAGCATAGAGGGAAACTTCTCTCTACAGCAGTGGTATCTATAAAAAGAGGGTATAGACTTGAGAGGGAAAGGTTGAAAGGGGATCTGAAGACATTTTTTTTCCAGTCTGGTGGTAGTTGGCATTTAGAATGTCCTGCCTGAGATGTTGATGGAGGCTAGTACTCTCACATTTTGGTAATGCCTGGGTGAGCATAATGGAAGATTATGGAACAATTGCTAGCAGGTGGGATTATGACAGACATGTCGGCCAACGTGCTGTGTGACGTCAGATCAAACCAGCATGGTTGCCGAAGAGGGTTAAGAGTAGGGAAGTGGGATGGGCATAGAGATTTAGGCTGCAAATTCCAGTCCTGATGTGATGTAATGATCTGTCTGGTTGGCAACCAAAACAAATCTTTTCACTGTACCTCTATACATGTGACGATAATAAACTTATTTTAATAATAGTATCCAAGGACCTAGATGCTTGGCTACAAGGCTATCAATTGCCAGTAACAGTTTAGACAACCTTGATATTAAAGATGAATACAGAGAAAGACAGAGGTCCTTTACAATTACAAAGATGGAGAAAGGTACTGAGGTACCGTGAGACCATAAAAACACTGGTGTGGTAGGAATTTCACAACAGGGGGTTAAGGAAAGCCACAGCATGAGACTGAGCACATATACTCTGTGGTCACTTTATTTGGTACACCTGAATATCTGCTCGTGAATGCAAATATCTAATCAACCAATCATGTGGCAGCAACTCAATGCATAAAAGTATACAGACATGGTCACGAGGTCCAGTTGTTGTTCAGACCAAACAACAGAATGCAGAACAGATGTGATCTAAGTGATTCTGACTATGGAATGATTGTTGGTACCAGACAGGGTGGTTTGAATATCCCAGAAGCTAATGATCTCCTGGGATTTTCATGAACAACAGTATCCAGAGTTTACAGAGAATGGTGTGACGAACAAAAATCTGGTGAGTAGCAGTTGTGTGTGTGAAAATGCGTTGATAAGGAAAATGTCCAGACTGGTTCAAGCTGACAGGAAAGTGACAGCAACTCAAGTAACCACACATTACACACGTGGTGTGCAGAACACCTACTCTAAATGCACAACCCCTTTAAGTACATGAACTACAGCATCAGATGGCCTTTTTACCAGGTACAGGAGGTACATAATTAAAAATGGCCACTGAGTGTAGATGGGAAATAATCGATGGAGTGGCTGTGGTCAACTATAACACTGAATGGAACTCAAGAGAAGAACGCTGGAACGAGGTGAAAGCACAAATTTCCTGCATAAACAATCTCAGAAAATCCAAATCTGGTAACTTAGTGCTGGCTACCAAAAAAAAACTTTTCATCGTAACAGGACAGAAATAAGTTAGTAAATAAAGAATATTAAAGGCAAGATAATAAAAGATTTGCATTTATAATACATGGCTTGAAATCATATCAACATCAAGACTCTACTTTGAACTGTGCACAGTGGCTAGAAAGAGCATTTACGAAGGGCCTGATGAATTGACTGGACTCGATACAAAGGAGGCGGTACCGTTCTCCTCATGACTGTGCGGTTTCCTCCAGGTGCTCCCTGTGACTGCGCTTGGTACGTGCAGGAATTTAGCCCTTGGTCTTCTGCTCATTGAGTTTATTTCTCAAACACTTCGGTCTGGAATTGGAATTGGTTTATTTTTGACCCAGGTACCGATATAGGACAGAGGTGATGATAAACTGAAACAAGGTGACTGTGATCGGTGAAGAGAGATCCCTCTCTGTGTGGAGAACCAGCCGTCAAACTTCTGCAGTTTGTGTGATCTCATACTTTGTGTAAGTCTCCCAATCGTGTTCAGCTGGAAGGAGCAGCGGGTGAGAGGTGCAGGAGAGGGATACTGTACTCAGTGACTGGGTTCAGGAAATCGGGGAGGGATTAACTCCTCCCAGCAGAAATCTGTCCGCAATGGGTGTGACTTCAGCTATACTCTGGTGCACAACTTGGTCACGCTGCCCAGGGTTACTGTAATCACTACAGTATCAGAGATAACTGATTCAATTCAATTCCCATTAATGTTTGTATGTCCTCCCTGTGACTGCGCGGGTTCCCTCCAGGTACTCAGGTCTCCTCCAACTTTCCAAAGATGTTGGGATAAGGATTAAGTAAACTATGGGCATGCTATGCTGGTGCCAGAAATGATGCATTTCACTGTATTTCACTGTACATGCAACAAATAACGTTAATCTTTCTTTCTTCCAAATATACTTTGCACCTCTTTCCACAGAAGCTGCCTGATCCACCACGTTCTCCAGCATTTTCTCTTTTTTTATTTTAGAACACAGCCTGCCTACTGGTACCTGGTATCTCTCCATATGTGATATGTCTTGCAGACGTGATTTTGCCGAGTCTTCTTGTGATATCAAGCAAGCAAGCTGAGTCTCCTCATTCTCAATATCGTTCTTCACGTGCTGAATGTCTCGGTTGATGCTCTGCAGTTTATTTCGAAGCTCAGGCAGATCTTTTTCTTTAAGTTCAATGACTATTTCCCTGCAGAACAGAAAAAGTTTGATGGAAGTTTAAGTAAATGTTACAGACAAAAAAAATGGAGGCTGATCAAATGAGACAGAAAAATAGTTGAACCTTAAATAAATGCCTTGATGTATCTTGTGTGAGGTTGACATTGCATCTGTTCTACTGAAATACAATAGGCTTGTTTGTTATATGGCATAACTCATTGATGTTAGTCTTGCTTCCGTATAAACTCAAATTTAGGCTGCATTTCTATAGATTGATGGAACACCAAGTACTTTCCAAATTCAGCCATCTATGCAAAATGAAATGGGGGCTTAAACAATGATATTATGGGTGGGGGGGGGGGAATGTGGTAGGATGCATAAACCCTGAGTGCAAATGACTCCAATCAGAATAACATAGTTAATACTATGCAGAAACGCTGCCTGAGCCCTGAGGTCAGGAATTTTTTTTGAACCAGACCTATTTTCTCCTTCAGACTAACGAAAATCCTGATCTGCCTCCTCATTTAAGACACATAGAGAAGTACAGCACAGAAGCAGCCCTTCGGCCCATCTAGTTCATGCCAAAACCATTTAAACAGCCAACTCCCATTGACCTGCACCAGGACCATCAACCTCCATACCCCAACCAACCACATACCTCTCCAAACTTCTCTTAAACATTGAAATCGAGCTCGCATGCACTACTTGTGCTGGCAGCTCATTCCACACTCCCACAACCCTCTAGGTCAGGGGTCGGCAACCCGCGGCTCCGGAGCCGCATGCGGCTCTTTCATCTCTGTGCAGGGGCTCCCTGTGGCTTTGGAAAATAAATGATGAGTATTTAATTAAAATGTATTTTATGTTAGTTTGTTAGTTTTTGAAATGTAATTCTAAATTTGAAGATTATGGTGATCTTGTACAATCTAAATAAAACGTGTTTTTTGTCACTATTAATATACGTCACCACTGCCAATGCCTGACACCTGCCAGTGCGCGATTTCTTTAATTTTTCGATCCAAGGTAGGCTAACTATGGAGAATTCTAAAAAAAGAAAAGTGACTGAAGAAAACAGAACGTTTAATGATACGTGGGCAGATTCATTTGCTTTCACTGCTGACGAGACTGGTTTACCGGTATGCTTAATATGCAATGAGAAACTAGCAAACAACAAAAAGTCAAAAGTCGCAAGACATTTCCAGAATAAACACGCAGCCTTTGCTCAAAGGTATCCGGATGGAGATGAGAGAAAAAAAGCCGTTTCGGAACTGATGCGGAAGGTCGATCTGAGCAAAAATCATTTCAAGAAGTGGATGATGTCTGGAAAATCAACAACATATGCTAGTTTTGTTGCCGCTCAGGAAATAGTCAGGCACGGGAAGCAGTTTACAGATGGCGAATATATAAAAGAATCTTTCATTAAGATTTCAGAACATCTATTCACGGACTTTAAAAACAAGAGTGAAATTGTGCAGAAAATCAGGGATATGCCCCTCTCTGCAAAGACTGTCAAAGACAGAACCATAAAAATGGCAGAAGACATCATAAGACAGCAAATTAAAAACATCAATTCAGCTGTGGCCAACTCGATTGCCTGTGACGAGTCTAAAGACGAAGGTGATATTGAACAAATAGCGCTGTTCTGCCGGTATGTAAACTCTGCCGGGCCACAGGAAGAAATCATTGAGTTGATACCTCTAAAAGGCCAAACACGGGGGGAGGACATCTGTGAGGCTGTCTTGAATTGTTTAAGAGCCAAAGGAATAAAGACCACCCACCTGGTGTCAGTAGCTACTGATGGGGCACCAAGTATGACAGGAGCGCACAAGGGATTTGTGGCTTTACTGCAGAAGTCGCTGGACAGAAAGCTGCTGACTTTTCACTGCATCTTGCACCAAGAGGCACTGTGCGCTCAAACATTTCCTCCGGAATGCACAGAAGTAATGGATGTTGTCATTCAGATTGTCAATAAAATAATGGCAAAAAGTTTAAATCACCGTCAATTCCGTTTGTTACTGGACGAGCTGGAAAGCGCATATTCTGATCTCCTGCTGCACAACAAAGTCTGGTGGCTGTCAAGAGGGGAGGTGCTGAAACGCTTTGTCGCATGTCTGGAAGAAGTGAAAACTTTCCTGGGCAGCAAAGGTCTCACCTTTCCTGAGCTGGAGCAGCCAGAGTGGCTGGAAAAGCTATACTTCATGATAGACATGACAGCACACCTGAACACGCTGAACACAGCTCTTCAGGGGAAAGGACGCACAGCCCTGCACATGTTGGAGGATGTTTTGGCAGTCGAGCGCAAGTTGACAGTGCTTGCCGGAGATTTACAGAAAGGCACATTGTCTCACTTCCCCAATTTGAGAGAGTTCAAACAAGCTCACGACATGATAAATTCGGAGTATTTACATTCTGCAATCATCGAAATGCAAACATCGTTTAGGAAACACTTCTGTGAGTTCACAGGGAAAAAAAAAAACACATTATCCTTCCCGGTCATTCCCCTAAGCATCGATCATCCCTACTGAATACGACTGCATTGGCAGGTGTGAGTAAACCTGATCTTGAGATGGAACTGGCCGACATAGCCGACAAAGACATACGGGTGTCCAAGTTTAGATGCTTGACAGCAGACCTTGAAGATGTTGCCCGTCAGAAAGCCGTTCTTGCTCAGAATCACAAATGGAGTGATATTGAAAACCTCCCCAAACCGGACAAACTTGTGTTCGAAACATGGAATGCTATCCCCGACATTTATGCAAACATTAAAAAGTATGCGCTTGGAGTCCTGTCGATCTTTGGATCCACATATGTATGTGAGCAGGTGTTCTCCAACATGAATTTTATTAAAAAAAACATCGCGCACGCCACACAGATGACAGCTTGTGATCCCGTGTAAAGATGAAGGTGACAACATACAGCCCTCATGTGCAGACGCTGTGCGCTGAGGTCCAGGAGCAGAAATCCCATTAACCAAGTATGATAAATATTTTAATTGCCTATTATTTTATGTATATTCATATTTTTTCATTGTTCAGTAAAATAGTCCTTTTATTTTTCAGGTTGACAGCTGGCTGACGTTATTTTTGGTTTGCTGCTGGCAGACAATTTAAGTTCGGCGTTTTTCATAAATACAAGAAGGACTCAAATAGACATTGAGTATTTTACTTAAAAGTAACCTTCAACCCAACGTCTTTTTTTCGGAGTTCAATATATTTTTGTTGCATGCAGAAATGTAATTTCGTTTTCTCTGTAGGAGTTCATTGATTTCATAAATGCAACACATTATAGTTTGTTTATACATAGCATAAAGGCAAAAAAAAAGTTGTATGCAGTGTTATTTCATTTTAAATGTCAAATGGGTTTTGTGGCTCCCAGTGTTTTCTTTTCTGTGGGAAACGGGTCCAAATGGCTCTTTCAGTGGTAAAGGTTGCCGACCCCTGCTCTAGGTGAAGAAGTCTCCCCTCATGTTCCCCCTAAACTTTTCACCTTTCACCCTTAACCCATGACCTCTGGTTGTAGCTCCACCTAACCTCTGTGGAAAGAGCCAGCTTGCATTTACTCTGTCTATACCCCTCATCATTTTGTATGCCTAACAGTGTAGGAACAGTGTGAAAGATTGCTAATGCTACATTAAACCCCATAAAGGGAGCACAAATTTAATCTAAAATTCAATATATCCTGAAGAAATGGGATAATATCAGTGGAACTGGAGTTACTTTATTCAGAAATGAAATTAAAGAGGCCAGTTAAAAGGGAAGGGTGAAGAGAATAAAGGGAATGTTTGAGACAAGGTGGGCAGTGACACAAACTAAATTGTACGTTCAGTGGCCACTTGATTAGGTACAGAGTATACCTAATAAAATGACTATGGGAATGGAACCCGGAGTGGCCTTCTGCTGTTGTAGGCCATCTACTTCAAGGTTTTACATAGTTTTTTTTTGTTTTTCACACCATTCTGTTAAATCTAGAGACTAACAACAACACACTCAAAATACTGGTGGAACACAGCAGGCCAGGCAGCATCTATAGGAGAAGCACTGGCGACGTTTCGGGCCGAGATCTTTCGTCAGGACTAACCGAAAGGAAAGATAGTAAGAGATTTGAAAGTAGTGGGGGGAGGGGGAAATGGGAAATGATAGGAGAACACCAGAGGGGGTGGGATGAAGCTAAGAGCTGGAAGGGTGATTGGCGAAAGTAATACAGAGCTGGAGAAGGGAAAGGATCAGGGGACAGGAGACTGTTTCGCTGAACACCTACGCTCGGTCCGCCAGAAAAAGCAGGATCTCTCAGTGGACACAAATTTTAATTCCACTTCCCATTCCCATTCTGATATGTCTATCCACGGCCTCCTCAACTGTCAAAATGAATCCAAACTCAGGTTGGAGGAACAACACCTTATATACTGGCTGGGTAGCCTCCAACCTGATGGCATGAACATTGACTTCTCTAACTTCCGTTAATGCCCCTCCTCCCCTTCTTACACCATCCCTGACATATTTAGTTGCTTGCCCGTTCTCCATCTCCCTCTGGTGCTCCCCCCTCCTTTCTTTCTCCCGAGACCTCCCGTCCCATGATCCTTTCCCTTTTCCAGCTCTGTATCACTTTCGCCAATCACCTTTCCAGCACTTAGCCTCATCCCACCCCCTCCGGTCTTCTCCTATCATTTCGCATTTCCCCCTCCCCCCACTACTTTCAAATCTCTTACTGTCTTTCCTTTTGGTTAGTCCTGACGAAGGGTCTCGGCCTGAAACGTCGACAGCGCTTCTCCCTATAGATGCTGCCTGGCCTGCTGTGTTCCACCAGCATTTTGTGTGTGTTGCTTGAATTTGCAGCATCTGCAGATTTCCTCGTGTTTGTTAAACCTAGAGACTGTTGTGTTCTGATATTGCTGAACCTCGACTGTTTCTGCATGCATTTCAGAATAAGAATTAGTTTTACATGATTGGCGGATTAGATATTAGCAAGATACTTGCACACCGAGGTGGTGTACAAGTGTGTCTAATAGTGTGGCCATAGAGTGTAAGTGCTGATGCCAGCTCTGAATGGACAGAGAAAGGCTTCCTAATCATAGCTGGTGTTCTGGAAAGTCTGTCAATCAGAGGGGAGACGAATTAACCCAGTCAGGGTCAGGGTTATCTTGTGGACTATACAGTCTTTTGCAGTCTGCGAATGCAGGTAGCAATAAAAAAAATAAACAATTTCAATTTGCTTTGGGTATCCAGTGAACGCAATGGACAGCACGGTAGCGTAGTGGTTAGCACAATGCTTTACAGTACCAGGTAACACAAGTTCAGTTTTTGCAGTTGCCTGTTCGAACGTTTTCCCCCGGGTGCTCTGGTTTCCTCACACAGCCCAAAGACGTACCAGCTGGTAGGTGAATTGGTCATTGCAAATTCTCCCATGATTAGACTAGGCCTAAATTGGAGATTGCTGAGTGGCGTGGCTCGAAGGATGGAAGGGCCTATTCTGTGTTGTATCCCAATCAACCGATCAATAAATAAATAAAATAAAATCTTGTAACGCACAGTTCTGGCATTACCTTCATTCTACAGCACTGTTATAGGCCCATCTAGCTGGCCCATTGAAACTGCTCTGCCCAGTTCTACCCACCTGGAGGAAACGCACATGGTCACGGGGACACGTGTAAACTAACTGCACACAGCGGTAAAGATTGAACCAAGGCCGCCACAGCTGGAGGAGCATTCCTCTGACTATTCTGCAACCATGCCCCATCTCCTCTATTCTCATTCATTTCCTCATATTTCAAAACCTGTAGGTTGTAATTAACATCCCTTTATAACCCTCTGACCCACACCAATCATTCTCTTGATCTCTACACTATCTCACAGATAATCTGCTATCTCCATCTCTCTCCCTTTCAAGGGAAATTTGGATAGGTACATAAATGGGAGGGTTTTCTGTGCCGTAGTTTTCCATGACTTGATTCTCTGCAAATCCAATGGAGAATTGATCAGCAGGCAACAAGAGATAAAGAAAGGGCAGCTGTGTTGGCTTTATACCTGATCGGCCTGAGTTCCATCATTTCGTCACGACGCTTTTCTTTCTTCTTCAGCTCTGACTCAGTTGACCTCAACGTGTTGGGAACGAGGCGAAGCTTCGACTGCAGGTCCTCGATGATGTCCTGCAGCTCTGCCTCTGACGGAAAGGTGCGCTGGCACACTGGGCAGCAGGGCTCGTTCTCCTCCGTCAGCTGGCTAATGAACTGGCTATACACGGCCGTGGCTCCAGACAGCATGGCTGCAAGTAAGGGAAAACAAACAGCCCAACAAATTCAGTCATTCCCCGCAGGGATAGGGTTGCACAGCAATGGGAGATTTCATTTTTAACATCTTCATTCTTGGCAGGTGCTAAAGGTGGTCTGAGAACAGAACTCCCTCAAAATCCATCTGAACAAAAGTTGAACTACAGAAGGGGTCTTTTCCCTTCCTTTTCAGCCTTGATGAAGGGCCCAGGCCCAAATGTCAACTATTCCTTTCCATAGATGCTCCCTGACCTGGGTTCCACCACTATTTTGTGTGTGTTGCTCTAGATTTCCATCATCTGCAGAATCTGCTGGGTTAATGAAAAACTGCAGATGCTGGAAATCTGGAGGGAGGAAAAAGCAACCATACTGACTGGACCAGAAGTATTCACTACATTTCCTTCCATTGTGTTGCCTGACTTTTGAGTGTTTCCAGAGCAGTACGTACAAAACGCTAGGAACTCAGCAGGTCATGCAACATCTACAGACGGGAATATACAGTAGGTGTTTTGGGATGAAACTTTTCATCTGGACTGGGACGGAAGGAGTCAGAAACTAGTATAATAATAATGTAGGGAGGGTGGAAGGTTTACATGGTGGTGAGTGATAGGTGAAGAGAGGTAAGGGGGAAGGTAGGTGGGTAAGGGAGGTTGGAATGAAATAAGAAGCAGGGAGGTGATTGGTGGAAGAGGTAAAAGGCTGAAACAGATAGGAGAGGACAGTGGACCATGGGACAAAGGGAAGGAGGAGTGGCTCTCCCCCTCTGGGGGTGAGTAGGTGTATGAGCAGGTGAGAAGAGAGGGGTATGGAAAAGGAAAAGAATGGGGAAGGGGAGAAATTGTCAGAAATTAGTGAACCTCCCTCCAATGAATATGCGATGAAAAAAAAAAGTGAAGATGGGGCAGCAAATATGTTGCAGCACATAAAATTCAGGAGGAATTCAGAGGGTCAGCCATTGCCTATGGGAGAGAACAGACAGCTGAGGGGCAAGATCTTTTCTCTGCCACTCATTCAGTTGACCTGAATCACTGATTGTCTATTTCCCTCCATAGATACTGCCTGGTCCACTGAGTTTTTTCAGTGTTTTGCGTGTTGCTCCTGATTCCCAGCATCTGCAGTCCCTTCTGTCCCTGACAGCAATTATGTTACTGGAAATCGCAGTCCATGTGTGTAATTCAATTCTCATCAATTGAATATATCTAGAAACTGTATTGGTGAGAGATTGTTAAACTTCATTTGGGTCATCAAAGTCCATCAGGGCAACAAAACTGCCCTCTGGAGTTTCCTCCAGATACTCCAGCTTCCTTGCACACTCCAAATTAAAGTAGGTTAATTTGTCACATGGTGCGATGGGGCGGCACGGGCTTATTGGTCCAGAAGCACAGTATTCCTAAATATCACTCAGTCACCAGGTTGACTTCTTTAAACCCACAGCGCTGTAGCATCCTCTGCCAAAAGTGAATGGCAGAGCAGACTCGATGGCCCGAATAGCCTAATTCTGCTGCTATGTCTTAAGGCCTAAACCAGAAAGCTTGGCCTTTTCTCCCTTGATCTCAATTTCGGTTAAGTCGTGCTTTATTTATAGCACTGACCCTCCCTGCAGCCACTCTCCACGGCCTCTTTGCTATTTAAACTGCTTTTGAGTACTGAACTTCTGCCTCTGGAGACACTGATGAGATGCTTGTAAAAAGACACAAATATAAGGCTCAGAGCTCAAGGTGTAGACACTGTTTCTGTGTTGTTAGCGCCTCTGCATCAGGTGGTGAAATCCTTACTATTGTCCACGCCACTGGTGCTAGAGCAGCAATGAAGATTCTCCATCTCCTGATGAGAGATGTTGGTTCCTGCTGAGCAACACTGCAACAACAATTTTCTTCAGGATAAATAAAGTTTTACCTTGCCTCATCTTAAAGCTGCTCAAAAAATAGGGAGGGCTATGCAATTTGCAAAGAAAAATGTTAAAGGATTCAAATGACATCGCTGCAAAAGAGTAAGAGGTACAAAAGCATTTTAGGTAGAGAAGTGTGTTGAGGTGGGAAAAGGGGCAAACATGATCAATGCCTTGGCTGGGTAAAGCAGATGGTGGAAAGTCCAATTAAATGGATATGCTTGAAGACATTTACCAGCAAGAACTAAATAGCATTAAACTCTACGATAACATTCCACCATAAGCACTAAGAGCTTGAATGCCACACAAAAAAAATCTCCATCACATTGCAATGAGCCCACAATAGCGCCACCATCACAGAGCAGTTAGCTAAACACTATTACAGCTCCGGGCTTTCCAGAGTCTGGAGTTCAATTCCGGCATCCTCCGTAAGAAAGTTCGTACGTTCTCCCCGAGAACTGTGTGGGCTTTCCTCGGGTGCTCTGGTTTCATCCCACAGTCCAAAGACATACTGGTGGTCATTGCAAATTGTCCTGTGATTAGCCAGTGTTAAAACTGTGGGTTGCGGGATGGTGCGGCTCGTAGGGCAGAAGGGCCTGTTCCGTGCTGTATCTCTAAATAAATAAACAAACAAACCCCACCTCTTTGCTTTGATGTCTTCTCAATATCATCCTTCAGTTTATACAGATTGCTTTCGAAATCCTGCTCTCCGCACACATCGAAGAGCCTGTCTTCGTGCATAGTGAGCTGCTGTTCTTTTGTCCGCAGGTCAGTAGTTATGTGGTTTTTGTTCTGGTCTGCCGAAGCCAAGTTCTTACTGAAAGTTGCAGAGAGAAAAAAAAGATAATTCAATATAAACATCCAAGAGGAATAAAGGCAAAGACTCAATGTAAGCCCAATGGATTTGGCATTTTGATTTAATTGAAGATCCCAGCTTTAAATTAACTTTTAAGGCATCAGGATATGAAGGCTACTCAATGAACCAAAAGGATTTGGTCTGAAATACAGTAAACAATATGAAAGTTTACAAGGAGTCATCTAGGTTACAGTATGGACTTTAAAACAGAGTTGTACTGACTGATTTAAAGTCAGGTAATGTCAGTAAATTTCAAGGTGGGAGGCAACAGGGAAAACTCTTCCTGTAGTTTTACCAAAGGGGGTGCAAAGTACTCCTTCCCTCTATTAGCCTGCAGGTCTCCCTGGGCAACACATAGCATTTGCTCAGAATCCCACCCCCCAGCCCTGGATCAGGGTCCATGGGAGCAGCTCACTTCTGTTGAGTGCTGATGGGTATTCGCGGTTGTTTCACGGTTACCTATTAAGTGGACAGCACGGAGGCTCAGCAGTTAGCATAGCGCTAGTACAACACCAGCTGCCAGGTATGACCATTTGGCATAGGGGCAGAGTTAGGCCATTTGGCCCATTGAGTCTACTCCACCATTCCACCATGGCTGATTTATCATCCTTCTCAATCCCATTCCCCCACCTCCTCCCTGTAACCTTCGAATGCCCTTCCTGATCAAGAACCTATCAACCCTCACTTTAAAAGACTTGGCCTCCACAGCTGTCTGTGGCAATGAGTTCCACAGATTCACCACCCTCTGGCTAAAGAACTTCCTCCTCATTCCTGTTTTAAAAAGATATCCTTCTATTCTGAGGCTGTGCCCGCTGATCCTGAACTCCCACACTAGAGGAAACATCCTCTGCACATCCGTTCTCTCCAGGCCTTTCAATTATCAATAGGTTTCAATGAATTCAACCCCCCCCCCCCCCCCCGGCATTCTTCTAACCTTCAGCAAGTACCAGCCCAAAGCCACAAAACACTCCTCATATTCCCAGGATTTCTAGGACATTAGGATAGTGGTCACCAATCTTTTTAAGCCCAATGTCCCTTACCTCGGCCTTAGTGAAAGGCAAGATCGACCTACCAAATCGATTAGTCACACGCTTGTACACCGGGCAGAAAAGACCGGAAGTAAGACCCCGCAACACGTAAGTAGAAATAATGTATGTACACTGTGTAGTTTCACTTAACAGAATCGGGAAGATTAAGTCAAAACTGATTCGTAGAAAAGAAAATGGGCGCGTACACGCATGCGCACACACGTGCCTGTGCAGGTTTCATGATCATGGTAGTCTTTCTCGGAGTAAACACAAGTGTCCCGTATTTGACTGCTACTTTTGACTCACTCCTTATTTGGGAGTGAGAAATTTGGCTCATAACTACAGACAGCCAGTCTGAGACAGTCTGTGAGGTGTCTGACAGTAAGACAGCTCCTGTACTTAGATTTCATAATTTTAATTTGTTGCAGCACAGTGCCAATAGACAATAGACAATAGGTGCAGAAGTAGACCATTCGGCCCCTCGAGTCTGCACCGCCATTCTGAGATCATGGCTGATCATTCACTATCAATACCCAGTCCCTGCCTTGTCCCCATATCCCTTGATTCCCCTATCCATCAGATATCTATCCAGCTCCTTCCAGAGAATTGGCCTCCACCATCTTCCGAGGCAGTGCCCAGTCCCTGCCTTGTCCCCATATCCCTTGATTCCCCTATCCATCAGATATCTATCCAGCTCCTTCCAGAGAATTGGCCTCCACCATCTTCCGAGGCAGTGCATTCCACACCTTCACAACTCTCTGGGAGAAGAAGCTCTTCCTCAATTCTGTTTTAAATAACTGACCTCTTATTCTCAATCCATGCCCTCTGGTACTGGACTCTCCCAACATCTGGAACATATTTCCTGCCTTAATCCTATCAAATCCTTTAATTATCTTAAGCGTTTCAATCAGATCCCCTCTCAATCTCCTCAATTCCAGCGTGTACAAGCCCAATCTCTCCAATCTCTCTGCGTAAGACAGCCCTGCCATCCCAGGAATCAACCTAGTGAATCTACGCTGCACTTCCTCAATTGCCAGAATGTCCTTCCTTAAACCTGGAGACCAAAACTGTACACAATATTCCAGGTGTGGTCTCACCAGGGCCCTGTACAAATGCAAAAGAACATCCTTGCTCTTGTATTCAATTCCCCTTGTAATAAAGGCCAACATTCCATTTGCCCTCTTCACTGCCTGCTCATTCACCTTCATTGACTGGTGAACTAGGACTCCTAGGTCTCTTTGCATTTCTCCCTTACCTAACTCGACACCGTTCAGACAATACTCTGCCCTCTTGTTCCTGCTTCCAAAGTGGATAACTTCACATTTATTCACATTGAATGACATCTGCCAAGTATCTGCCCACTCACCCAGCCTATCCAAGTCTCCCTGTATTCTCCTAACGTCCTCTTCGCATGTCACACTGCCACCCAGTTTAGTATCGTCAGTAAACTTGCTGATATAGTTTACAATGCCCTCATCTAAATCATTGACATAAATCGTAAAAAATAAATCATAATTGACATAAAGGTTTGCCCTCGCAAACCTCCCGAAAGACTGAACATTTGAATGGACAGTTCTCTTTGTTAGACTGAATGTTGAATTCACCACGTTTTTCAGGTGTTTTGTATTGGTAAACTGTTACTGAGACACTAGTATAAGTTTCAGAAGTACACAAGATAATGACACCACTGTTTTTTGTTTCCCAGTTATTTACATTTGGGTATGTTGGAATTCAAAAGGGGGAGAAGTGTTCTAACATGAGCATGATAAAGATAAGTTAATACAAATTAAGATAATGATAATATAGCAATACCCCCCGCCACGGAAGCTGTTTGTAAAGAGAAATTGCTTCCGGGTTGCGGGGTTTTACTTCCAGTCTTTTCTACTGTGGTGTGTGGTGGGGGAGCTACACGCATGCACACTGGGCAGAAAGAACAGAACTAAAACCCCGCAACCCCGCAACAATCTCTCAACAGTACTTGTGTATTTCTTTTACTTTTTTTTTTTCGGGATCTACTGGGAAAGTCTCATAGATCGACGGGTTGGCGACCACTACATTGGGATAAGGTGAGGTTGGAGCAGCAAACGCCCTATGGGGAGAATTAAAACAAGGTAACATTGCCCTTGCACAGAGGTTAATAGAACAAAAATTCTGTACCTCAGGCAAGTGGAAAGTACAGATCCTTACCAGGTTACAGCACAATTCCATTCCTGTGAGCTTCTTGTAACCTGCGTTAGCAAGTTGGAAATAAACCATAAGACATAAGAGCAGAATTAGGCCATTCGGCCCATCAGGAATACTTCACCATTCCATCATGTCTGATTTAGTATCCTTCTCAACCATATTTTCCTGTCTTCTCTCCGTATCTTTGACAACCTTACTAATCAACAACCTAGTAAACTCCAATTTAAATATTCCCAATGACTTGGCCTCCACAGCCATCCAGAGCAATAAATTCTGCAGATTCAGCATCATCTGTCTAAAGAATTTCCTCTTCATTTCTGTTCTAAAGTGCCCTTATACTCTGTTTGCCCTTCCGGTTCTAGCCTCTCCCACAAAACGAAACATTCTCTGTACGCCTACTCTGTCTAGGCCTTTCAATATTCGATAAGTTTCAAGGAGTTACCCTTCATTCTTCTAAACTCCAGCAAGTACAAGCCCAGCACATTGACACATTGCTCAAATGTTAAAACCGATGAATCAGAGTCTGGTTTATTATCACTGACATACAACTTGTCATGAAATTTGTTCTTTTGTGGTAGCGGTACAGCGCAATACAGAAACTACTATAAATTACAACAAGAAATATTAAAACCCAGGAATTAGCATGCGTTTTGTGAGTCTGCAGAACAGAGAGGAGAGAGATGCAGACAGTGAAGAGAGGTATTTGGTGACCGAGCAATGCGTCGGGATTGTAAATAAGTGAAGCATTAAAAATTAAACTGAGATCCTAATGAGACAGAGATCAAGTTTCTCTCAAAATCAGGGACTCCCAACCTGAGGCCCACAGAACCGTTGCTTAACGTATCAGTCCATGGCATTCAAAAAGTCTTGGAACCCCTGCTCCACATGCTGCTGTCAGCAAAAAAAATCTCCCCAGATGCAAAATCATTAAAAGATAGAGGCTAAGTAACAAAGAGTTATAAACCAAATGAAATTTTTAAAAAAATCAATAACTATAAACGAGGGGACATTATTAGTTACCAAATACCAGTAAATGGCCTTTACATGCATTTTGATATATTGTAGGAGACAGAAATGATGAATATGTTCTTTAATGATAGAGCATCTAAGGCAGGATTATTTTCATTTGAACACATCAAACCATTTAACACAAAGTTCCTGTTTAAGCTGGCACTGGTGAACAAGTGATGACTTGTTGGCAGCAAACAAATCAACTACTTTACTACTCACACCTTTTCTTGGAAACAATCACTCCAATCAACAACCTGTAGCTTCCCAATTGGAGTTAAGCTTCTGAAATGTCTGTACGACCTGGTGCAGGATGGCTGCGACATGGTGAGTGCAGGCCGCATTTAAGCAGTGGGGCTCGGGCCCAAGAGCAAGGAACGAATTGCTGTGTGGCTGACCTAAGTGCTGGGCCAGATTAGAAAGTTTGAGTATGGGCCAAATAGAAGCCGGCAGAGCCTGGGCCTGAGAGCATATCAAAGCAACAGGGCCCAGGTCCGAGACTGAGGAATAACCTGAGGTTTGGGCGATTTAAGTGTTGGACTAGATTGCAAAGGTCAAGGTGTCCAGGCCAGAGAAGGAGGACGGACTGGTGTTCAGATTGCTGCTCTGCCAGGTTTACTGAACTCTGTACTGAACCAAGGCTGTGGCCTGCAATTACAGGCTCTTGGATTGATTGTGACTGGCTTCACTGGCTGTGGATTCACTTTCGTGAACTTCAGTTCTGAATGTTATTTGCTTACTTCTATTGTTTGCACGACTATTTTCTTTTACACACTGGGTGTCTGATGGTTTTTTTAAAGGGGTCTACTGAGTTTATTTTGTGGCTGTTTGTAAGGAGATGAATCTCAGTACTATACAGTATACATATTTTGATAATAAATGTACTCTGAATTGTTGAACTTTGAACTACCAGAAGGTGGAGACACTGGTCATCACTTTGTTGGCTGCTCAATTCTGCCATCAGCTGGCTGCCATTGGTTTTGCACACAAGGTGCAATAGAGATACACAGCTATAGCATCAGGCAGTCTATAACAGTCCGTTTTATAAAAGTCCATCCTTTCTTATTAAAGGGACCAAATCTGCATAGAACACTACTGAGGTCATCTCATCACGTGCCTGTAAAACTGCAGTAAGACACCCTTCATCCTGTACTCAAAACCTCCGGATTACCACTTGGGTTGCTAATGTTGCACCTGTAATGCCTGCTTTTAGCGAACAATATGCAGGAATATTTCAATCTCATGGTACCTCAACAGTTTCAATCTATCACCTTTGAAATATCAAGTTGCATTTTAGTTTTCCTACTGAACCGCACAGATCAACATTGATCCACATTACAACAACCCCATGTAACTGTGCACTTGCTCAACTTGTCAAAAATCACACAGAAGCCTCTTTACATTCTCCTTAAAATCACAAATTAGGAAGCATTACATTCAGTTCCCTCATTTAAATCATATAACAATACTGTGCAAAAAACATCGGCACATATGTACAGCTAGGGTGCCTAAGACTTTTGCACAGTACTATAATAATTTTATGTATTGCATTGTATTGCTTTCATGACATACATGAGTCATTGATATGGGTCTCTCTTGTGGACGGAGAGTGGGAAGGGGGCAGGGAGAAGGAATCATGGTTGGGGAAAGGGGACGAGAGCGGGGAGGGAGCAGGAAGCACTGGAAGTAGGAAGACATCCTGTGATGACCAGAAATCAATTATTTGTAATCAAATAACCTTGCCTGGTGTCTCAGGGTTGGGTGTGTCTGCTCCCCTGCCCCTGGCACTCCTCTGCCACCTGCCCCACCCGCAGTTCTCCACTCTCATCATTCCCAACATCTTTTGCTCCCGCCAGATTTACAAACTTGCTCTCCGCTCTATGTTGACAAATACAGTACTGTGCAAAAGTCTTAGGCTCCCAAGCTATATGTACGTGCTAAGGATTTTGCAGTTCTGTTTTTGGGATTCCAAGAACTAGTCCTGGTGTTTCCCCATTCATTATTGTCTGCTATTCCAAGAAAGATTCATTTATTCCTCTCTGTTTCCAGTTTGCTAACTAACCCGTTTTCAATTCATAAATTTATTTCCAACCCTGTGCTCTACTTTTGCATACCACTATCAGTGTGACAAATTAAATTCACCACACTCGTTCTCAATAATTTATTTTAAAGATTAGAAAAAAACATTAGCTTTAATCATCAAGTTCAAGTTTATTGTCAAAGTAAGTTTGTTATCAAAGTATATTCATGTCACCATATACAACCCTGAGATTCATTTTCTTGTGGGTATTCACAGTAAATACAAAGAAACACAGTAGAATCGATGAAAGACCACTCCCAATGTACAATTAATGTGCAAAAACAAAAGGAAAACATTTAAAAATAATTAAAAAAATGTCAAGAATGTGTGATGAAGAGTATATGGGCTGTAGCAAGAGTTCAGTGAAGAGGCAAGTGAAGTTGAGTGAAGTTATCCCCCTGGTTCAAGGTCCTGATGGTTGAGTGGTAATAACTGTTCCCGAACCTGCTAGTCCGAGTCCTGGGGCTCCTGTACCTTTTTCCTAATGGCAGCAGCAAGAAGAGAGCATGGCCTGGGTGGTGGGGGTCCTTGATGATGCTGCTTTCCTGTGACAGTGCTCTGGGTAAATGTGCTCAGTGGTGGGGAGAGCTTTATCCATAATGAACTGAACTGTATTCACTACTTCTTGTGGGCTTTTCCGTCCGAGAACAATGTTGTTTCCCTACCAGGCCATGATGCAAGCAATCAATATATAGTACTTTCCACCACACATCTACAGAAGCTTGTCAAAGTTTTAGAAAACATGCTGAACCTTCACATACTTCTAAGAAAGCAGAGGCATAGCTGTGCTTTCTTCATAATGGCACCTACGTGCTGAACCCAGGACAGAGCTTCTGAAATGATAGCACTGAGGAATTTAAAGTTGCTGACCTTCTCCACCTCTGATGAGGACTGGCTCACAGACCTCCAGTTTCCTCCTTCTGAAGTCAATGGTCAGCAAAGTGGTCTTCCTGGCAATGAGTGAGAAGTTATTGCTGTGGCACCACTCAGCCAGATTCATCACCACTTTTGCTTCAGCTGATGACAGCGGTGCTGTCAGCGCACTTACATATGCCTTTGGAGCTGTGCTTAGTCCCACAATCATAGGTGTAAAGTGAGTAGAGCAGGGGGCTAAGCACACAGCCTTGTGGTGCACCTGTACTGACGGAGAACGTGGAGGAGATGTTGTTGCTAGACTGGGGTCTGGGAGTGAGGAAATCATGGATCCAGTTGCATAAGGAGGTACTGAAGCCTCGGTCTTGGAGGTTATTGGTTAGTTTTGAGGGGATGACGGTGTTGAATTCAGGGCTGTAGATGATGAACAGCATCCTGATGTACGTATCTTCAGTGTCCAGATGTTCCAGGGTTGCGAGAAGAGCCAATAAAATGGCATCTGCTGGAAGTATATTGGAATGAATCCAAGTAACTACTTAGGCAGGATTTGATTTGTTTCATTATCACTTCATCACAGTGGATGTTAGTGCTACTGGATGATAGTCATTGAGGCAGTTTAATTGGCAACAGTATAATTGAGGCTTGTTTGAAGCAGGTGAGTACCTGAGACTGTTGTAGCGAGAAGTTAAACTTAGCAGTGAACACTCCAGCCAGTTGATCAGCACACTCAGCCAGCTACCCCATCTGCCTCACCCTCTTGAAGGATGCTGTCAAGTCGGCCTCAGAGACTGAAATCATAGGATAATCAATGTCAGCTTGTGAAGATTTTCCCACGTTTTGACAGCTGAAGCGAGCATAGAAGGCACGGAGCTCATCTGGGAGTGAAACCTTATTGTTGTCTATGTTGCTTGGTTTCACTTTGTAGGAGGTGAAAACATTCAAGCTCTGTCACAAATGTTGAAAAGTTTTGCCCAGAATTGCCACTTTGCACGTGAGATGGCTTTCTGGAGATTATACCTGGACCTCTTGTATTTTCACTTGACCACCAGACCTGAAGGACACTGATCTGGCCCTCAGCAAATTGTAGATGTCTTGGTTCATCCAGGGCTTTTGGTTGGCAAAGACTCTGAATGATTTTGTGGGGCCCACTCATTTACGACTGTTTTTTATGACGTCTGTGACAACCGTGGTACATTCATTCAGATCCTCTGTTGAGTCTTTGAACACAACCCGGTTCACTGACGTGAAGCAGTCCTGTATCTACTCTTCTGCCTCCTGTGACCATCTCTTTGCTGTCCTAATCTCTGGAGCTTGCTGTGCGCCTCTATCTGTGCAGGTAGGAAGACAGCCAAGTGATTAGATTTCCCGAAACGCAGTCTACTCATGGAACGATAGGCATTCCTTATTATGGTATAGCTGTGGTCGAATGTGTTGGGACCCCTGGTGTGCAGGTGCTGATAACTGGACAGATATTTCTTCAAACATACCTGATTGAAGTCCTGGACAATGATTTGAAAGGTTGGTTGCTGATTGCAGTACTCAGTACTTTATGTGCCTGTTTAATGTCAGCACTTGGTGGTATGTAAACTGCGGCCAGGATCACGGAGGAGTACTCTCTTGGGAAGCAGAACGGGCGGCACTTAACCATTTGACTGTACATACAACCAAACGAAACATGTTCCAACACAAGAAAGCAAAACAAATTTCCTCCAGACCACGGTGCACCCACAAAACATACATCGCATACAGTGCATAAAACAAAACATCACCAGAAACATGTTAATAAAATGTAATTTACAAACTACGTGAAGCGTGCAGCACAGGCAAACAGTAAACTGCTCGCTGTCCTCGTGACAAGACCTCAGTGGTGGCAGGGTACTCATTAGTCTCACAGACTGAGGGAAGAAGCTGTTACCCAGTCTGGCAGTCCTCGTCCTGGTGTACCTCCCTCTTGATGGTAGGGGGTCAAAGAGTGGCAGGAATCCTCAAAAACATTTTGGGCTCTTTGTATACAAAGTTCCCAGTAAAGGTCACAAAAAAAAGGGGGGAGACCCCAGTGATTCTCTCAGCAGATTTTACTATTCTCCATAAGATCTTGAGGCCCAGGGCCCTGCAGCTTCTGTACCACACAATGATGCAGCAAACAGGACATACTTAAAGGTGCTCCTGTAGAAATCTGTTAGAATGGGAGTGGGGAGCCTTGCACGCCTCAGTCTCCTCAGAAAGTGTAGATGATGCTGTGCTTTCTTGAGAATAAAGAGGAGTTGTGGGTCCAGGTTAGATCATCCATTCTGTGCACACCATGGAACTTTCTGCTCTTCATTCTATCCACAGCAGAGCCATTGATGTGCAATGGAGAGTGGAACACCTGTGTTTTCCTGAAGTCCACAATCATTTCCTTCATCCTGTCCACACCAAGACTCAGGCCGTTATCCTCACACCATCTGACAAGCCTTTCTACCTCCTCTCTGTATGCTGACTCATTGTTGTTGCTGATGAGGCCAAACACCACTGTATCATCAGCAAACTTGATGATGCGGTTTGAGCTGAACATGGCAGTGAAGATGCGAGTCGGCAGCAAGCTGCGTACACACCCCGGGGCAGGGGGGGCAGGGGGGCACCAGTGCTCAGCGTGACGGAGCTTGAGATGTTGCTGCCAACTGGGCCTGACTGGGGCTTTTCCATCAGGAGGTCCTAGATCCCGTTACAGAGTCCTAATGAGGACAGTTTACCCACCAGCCTCTGAGGGGTGATCGTGTTAAACACCGAGCTAAAAGTGATGAACAACATCCTAGCACTTCAGGCATCAGTCACACGTAGATTGAACCATCGAAACAGAGGGTGAAATATGTCGTTCGCATTGAGGATGCATTGGGCCAGCCCACAAACGTCAGTACGCTTCCTGCGCCAACGCAGAACGCTCTCAATTTACTAAGCCTAACTCAGATGCTTGTTTGGAATGTTGGAGAAAACTGGAGCTCCCGGAGGAATCCCACACAGTCACGGGGAGAATGTACGAACGTAGGTTCTGGAGTACCGAACCCGAGTCTTACAGCTGCTCTGTAAAGCATTACACAAACCGTACACTACCGTATCACCCGTTACCAGCTACTGTACATCCACAAAAATACTTCAGTGGCTTGTTCAAAAATAGTATCTCTTTCATACTATAAAATAATTTGTTGAATCCAGTTGATACTTCGTAAGTGTTCCGCAATCACATCCTTTATGAATAATGTTAACATTTTCCCTACCACTAATACCAAGCTAACCAGATACTAGTTTTGTTGATTCCTTGACTTATGATGAGAGTGGAGGATGGCCCACTCACAGCAGTGGTGCTGTCTGCCTGTGTTTGGCTGCTCTTCCTCTCCCTCTCACTAGCTGTTGTCAGAGGAAAATGCAGGAGCCTTGGGCTCCACGCCGCAAGGACTGATTGGTGAGATTATAGACTTGTTTTGGGGGATCTTGAGGTCCATGGTGCAAGTATTTCTAGAGTCTAGGTACTCCTGTTTTTGATCAATGCAGACCGAGGTGCTTCAGCGAAGAACGGCTCAGCATCCAGCCCATAGCGGGTTAGCACTGTGACGCTGAATTGAACTAAATACTACCGGACTCCCGGTTTGATGCTTGATGTTCTAGATGCTGTTCACTTGCTTTCTGCCCTTTGTGCAACTTGTTCTTTTTTTGTGCATTGGGAGTTTGATGTTTACATGGAGGGGTTCCAAGTGTTCCTTTGTTTTGTGGTTGCCTGTGAGAGAACAAATCTCAGAGTTGTATTCTGTGCACATATTTTGATAATAAATGTACTTTGGTTCTTGAATCAAGACAGCAACCTGACACACTGTGTCTGGGCTCCCTGTGTCCCTGTAAACCCAATCCCGTGGCAGTCTGCAGGATGAATGGTCATTTCCCTGAGATTCTTCATTTACCACCGAAGGAAATGTGACAGTCTGGAAGAAATCAGTGCAGCGGGAAGAAGCTCTGGCATTGGGATGCTGAATTTTGAATGCTGATTCAGAATCAGAAATCAGGTTTAGTACCTCTGGCATGATCATGAAATTTGTTGTCTTTGTGGCAGCAGTACATTGCAATACACAATAGAAAATGTGAATTACAGTAAATGTAAATACATTGAATAGTTAAATTAAATAAGTAGAGCAAAAATAAAGTAGTGAGGTCGTGTTCATGGGTTCAATGTCCATTCAGAAATCTATGGCAGAGGGGAAGTTGCTGTTCCTGAATCGTTGAATGTGTGCTTTCATGCTTCTCTACCTCCTTTCTGATGGTAGGAATGACAACATGGGATAGGGGTCCTTAATGATGGACAGTGTCTTTTTGAGGCATCCCTCCTTGAAGATGCCCTGGGTACTATGAAGGCTGGTGCCCATGATGGAGCTGACCACGTTTACAATTCTCTGCAGCTTATTTTGATCCTGCGCAGTAGCCCCCCCACCACCCCCATACTAGACAACTGATGCAACCAGTTAGAATGCTCTCCATGGTACACCTGTAGAAACTTGTGAGAGTCTTTGGTGACATACCAAAGCTCCTCTAACTCCAGAAATAGTTGCTGTTGTGCCTTCACTTTCCAGATGCTGTTAGCTCTTCAGCCAAATCTGATCTGTATTCAGAATCAACTTTATCATTGGCATATGTCATGAAATGTTGTTGTTTTGCAGCAAAGATGGATTTTCTAAACATCTTAAAACAATGTTGCTTACTGAAGCACCCATGGCTATGACTGAATTTCAGCTGCAGTAGTGCTGAAAAGGGCATACTTGATGATTTTCTTTGAGGCGCAATGCAAAGAGTCATCACTTTCCGGCGCCACCTGCAGCCAAATAGGAATTGGCTGCTGTTGAAAACATGCCAGCAAACATGGAGGTTATATGTTGCCCCGGGTCCAAAAGAGGATCAAGTACAAGAAAAGTGGGAAGTCACCAATCAAGAACACCTCTAACATAACCACTGTATCCAGAAACCAAAGCCAAACATAATGATGCTGGATGGCTTTAGCGGGTCAGGCAACATTTGTGGAGAGAAATGAACAGCCAACATTTCAGGTCAAAATCCTGTATCTGGACTGGGCTTGATCTGAAACATTGACTGTCCATTTCCCTCCATCGGTGCTGCTTGACCTTCTGAGTTCCTCCAGCACCTTGACTGTTGCTCTAGATTCCAGCACCTACAGTCTCTTTCACCTCACGATTTTGTCATTCATGCCTTGACGAGCTGGTTTTTGTCTTTCCTTTATATGGCAATCTTCGAATCCACGGAAATAAACTTGTACCAAAGTCATCCTACACCAACACACAGGACGTGATGTGTTACGCTATCTGTAGTTGCCAACCACTTACCTCGTTACGACAGCGCAACAAGCTATCAGAAAGAAAAAAAAAACTACGCCAGTCGGTTGACAGTCATCAATATTTCCACCCTCTTGTCCAATTCCTGTAACATCTTCAAGGTAAAGCAAAAAAGATGAGCAATCTTCTCTCAATCTTTGCAAGTAGTCGCTTGCAAACCTAGCTACAATTCTGTGGTTGGCACCCCTCTATTTTACAGCCCTCCTTTCTATTTCTCACCTGATAAGACTCAGATCGTTCCCAAGAGCTCAGAAGGGGCAGAAAGAGGAATCAACTCCATTACCACAAAACCTGCGATTAAAAGCAGCCAGAAAAGTCCCCTCCTATACCGAAACACAAGTGTTAATTCGTAATTTTACACAGACTAAGTTTCTTTTAGGCAAAGAATTTGGAATTAGTGATTGAACATTTCCAAAAAGGGTTTATGACAGAAATATAATAGTGTGGGTTAAAATTGCAACACTCTTCTAACGCTTAAACAAGACCCCCAATAAATCACAAGGTAGTAGACAGTAACATACCTATACGATCTTTCACAAGATTTTTCTCTCTGCTATAAGTATTTATATTTTCCCAGTAAGGTGACTTTCAACCCTTTTTACTCAAAATGGTGCCCGAGAGAGAAAAACAACCCAGAGTAACAAAATGATTTCTTATAATCGCACCCCCCCACCAACCTAACTCAGACCAGCTTAAGCTTCTCAGAAGAACTACTTTGCTATTGTACTTGAAGTTGACCTCAGAATCAGAACCAGGTTTAGCATGGCTGGCACGTCACCAAATCTGTTGTTTTGCGTCAGTGCCATACATAATAAGAAACATTATAAATTACAAAAGGAAAAAGAAAAAAATGCAAAAAAGGAACTTAGGCTTGACTGAGGCCTAAAAATAAGGAACTGAAGCACTGCCTAGCTGCTGGCCTTATTAAGAGACTAAGCCAGTTTAACATTTTGGGGTGGAGGTGTCAGGAGAGTACCTGATAAAATGGCCACAGGAGTACAGCCCACTGTAGTCTTCTGCTGTTGTAGCCCATCTATTTCAAGTTTGACATGTTGAGCATTCAGAGCACTCTCTGCACATCACCATAGTGACATATAGTTATTTGAGTGACATGTCATCTTCCTGTCAGCTTGAACCAGTCTGGTAATTCTCTTTTGACCTCTCTACAGTGCAGCATTCAACACCATAATTCCCTCCAAACTCGACAAGAAGCTCAGAGACCTCGGCCTTCACCCTGCCTTGTGCAGCTGAATCCTGGACATCCTGTCAGATCACCGGCAGGTGGTAAGAGTGGGCTCCCTCACCTCTGCCCCTCAACACAGGAGCCACTCGGGGCTGTGTCCTAAGCCCCCTCCTTTACTCTCTGTATACCCATGACTATGTTGCCACCATAGCTCCAATCTGCTAATTAAATTTACTGATGACACTACACTGTTTGGCCTAATCTCAAATAATAATGAGGCAGCCTACAGAGAAGAAGTCATCACCCTGACACAGTGGTGTCGAGAAAACAACCTCTCCCTCAATGTCGCAAAAAACGAAGGAGCTGGTTGTGCATTACAGGAGGAATGGAGGACAGGCTAACCCCTATTGACATCAATGGATCTGGGGTTGAGAGGGTGAACAGCTTTAAGTTCCTCAGCATCCACATTGCCAAAGACCGCACGTGGTCTGTACACACCAGCTGTGTGGTGAAAAAGGCACAACAGCACCTCTTTCACCTCAGAGAGTTAAGGGAGTTTGGTATGGGCCCCCAAATCCCAAGGACTTCCAACAGGGGCAGAACTGAGAGCATCCTGATCACTGCCTGGTACGGGAACTCTACCTCCCTCGATCACAGGACTTTGCTGGGCTGTGTGTCGCTTTAAATGTTTTTTGTTTGCAGATGGCATTGGTGACAAGGCACCTCATAACAGTTTAGTCAAAAGGGAACAGATGCAGATGGTAAGGTAGTAGGATGGATAGCAGATCGGTAAATAAGCAGGAATAATGGAATTACTTGAAGATTATCAACTTGTAACCAGTGGGATTAGTACTGTAAATGCAACTACTTACAGTAAGTGTTGTATAATTTTTCACTAATGCAAAAATTAAGGAATGTGAAATGGAGGCATAAACAGCTCGCTCTGGGTAAGGTGTCTACGCAGGATTCCCCACACTAACGACCGATCCTATTGGTTAATCCAGTCCCTAAAATGAGTGGCTTAGTTACATGCCATCTAACTGAAGTGCTGAATGAACTCAATGTAAAAATGACTATATGTTCTGTGTCACGACAATATTATAACAATGCTAGCTCTTACCCCAGCAATGTTGTTCTGAACCAGCAAATCCAGTACTCACTTCAGCTTGAACAGCTTATCCCGGCATAGATTGATCTCCCCAGCTTTTGCAGAAAGCCAGTCATCCAGTTGTTTCTTGTTTGGGAAAAAACCCAACAGCGTTGTCAATCCTTCATTGTGTCTGGATTTTATCTTCCTGATCTGTTCCTCCTTCTCAGCCTAGCAAAGAATTAAAAAAAAATCACCTCAGGAACTGAACCTCTCTTTGATCAATACAAAATCCAGCTGCAGTAAAATCAAATGAAATAGATACCCTCTTTATAAAAAGGTCAATAACTCAATCAAAGAATACCTGGTCAAAGACTTACAAATTTCAAAGTTCGAAGCAAATTTATGATCAAAGTACACATATGTCACCATATGCTAATTTGAGATTCATTTTCTTGCAGGCATTTTCAGGAAAATAAAGAAATACAGAAGAATTTATTAAAACTATAAGTAATAAGGACTGACAGATAACCAACGTGCAAATATTAAAAAGTAAATAATCAGAAGTAATCCCAAATATATTGGCTTAAATACTCTGATAGCAAGGTAAATTAATTATGCAAGCCTCCACAGCTCTCAATTCAAGGCTAAATGAAGAAATTTCACGTTTATTAACCACCAGAGAATGTTCCAAAACAACTTTGGTCAAAAGCTGAAATTGCAGTAATCCAAGTGGCGTCATTTGGCAAAACTAAAGCAGACACTTTGACAGAACCTAACAACCATTTTGCTGAATTACATCAGCTCTTACATTGATAAACATCTTGAGTAACTTGCTAAGAAAATAGGCTTAACTTACAACTGTTACGAACCCCGTAACTGGGTCACTTACCAGCAAAGATAGAGAGGTCCGTTGAAGTCTGATGGTACTATTTTTAACAGTATTTATTAGTAAAAATACACAAAAATAATATCAATGCAAACATACAAATATACGTCGTCAATACTAAATCTAAAAGTGTGGGTATAATAATAATCAATAAGAAATAAGCTCTATCGTTGTCTAGGGGATAATATATTATCCAATGGAAATATAAAAGTCACTCAGTTCATTCAGGCTGCAGCCTTTGGTTGGAGAGAGGCAGATTTTAGAAACTTGCCGGCTTTCCTTTATCCGATCTTGATCCATATTTGTCCTTTAGCGAGGCTGTTCCGTGGAAGACTTGTCATCCGGACAAGGATGGACACACACACAAGCCTCCACCGGTCTCATACGTTTCTCCTGGTGCGTCTAAAGGGGTTGTTCCCCAGACCCTCTTTTATCCTTACTCACGGGGTCACAGATGTCAATCAGGTTGGGATGATGCAATCCCTCAACCAGCCCACTCTGGTCATCTCCTGAGGGGCTTCAATGAATAGTACAGTACTCAATACACAATTCCGTCTCCCAGAGACAATGGCCTTTATCCGTGGCTTTGTCTTGCGGAGGCCAGGACACATTCCAAAAACCATGAGGATTCTCTCTCATTTCCTGGGTCCCAGACCCAAATTAATAGCGATCTTGCGATTCTCAAAAAGGAGGGGGCTACTTTGTACTCTTCGGCCCCTCAGAGTTGTGGCACATTCGTAACACAATCAAGTATTAAAAGAATTATGCTTTAGTTATATCAGGCAATGGTAAGACCACATCTGGACTATTGTGTATAATATTGGTTTCCTTCTACTGGGAGGAATGCTGATATATGTTATTTGTAAGCCCAGAACATGCAACATATTAGACAAACAAAATGTAGGTATTTTAAAGCATACTTTTGGACAAGTTGAGCATGTATCTGAGAAAGTGAGAGGGAATATACAAGATCCTGAAAATGGTGAAAATGTAGACATGGAAAGGATGTTTTCTGTTGCCACAGTCTAAAAGTGGGGGGGGGGGGGTGCTCACTATTTAAAAATACGTGGTCACCCACTTCAAAAAGATGAAACAAAATATTTTCTCTCAATTACTGAGAGTCTTTAGAACGCTCTTCACAAGGTAAAATTATAGAGCACTACGGCACATAAACAGGCCCTTTGGCCCAATTCACCATTGCTAACCAAGATATCTCCGATTTCATTGCGCTTGGCCCATATCCCTCTAAACCAGGGGTTCCTCGATTAATGATATTGGTCCAAGGCATAAAAAAGGTTGGGAACCCCTGCTCCATGTACCTGTCCAAATGCAATTTAAGTTTAAGTACCCAACTCTGCCATTTCCCCTGCAGGATAAGCCATGATCTTATATTTCCTGTTTTCTACTGGGACGGGTCTCTTTCAAATCTTAATTTAAACCTATTCTCTTTAGTTTTAGACTCCCCTGGAAAAAAGACAGTGTCCATTCAATTTATCTATTTCCCTCATGATTTTGTAAACCTTCACAAGGTCACCCCTCACTCTAGAGACAAAAAGCCCCACAGTAGCGTAGTGGTTAAAGTACAGGCAACTCAGGTTCAATTCCCACCACTGCCTGTAAGGAGTTTGTACATTCTCCCCGTGACTGCTTGGGTTTCCTCTGGGTGCTCCGGTTTCCTCCCACAGCCCAAAGACCTACTGGTTCGTAGGCTGATTGGTCATTGTAAATTGTCTCGTGGTTAGAATCAGATTAAATTGGATTCCTGGGCAGTGCAGCTCAATGGGCCAGAATAAATAAATGGGCTCAATAAATAAATTATCCAGATTCTTATTATGAACCAAACCCTCCTGACCTGGTGCCCCAGTAAAGACAGGAAACGGAAGCAGTATTTGGTCATGATACAAGACCATGGCTCCATTTTTTACCTCAGCGCCCCAACCTGCACAAATCCTATATCCTTTCATTCCAGTAACATTGGAAAATTTGTGAGAAATTTAGGAAATGGGCCCTGAAACAGATGGCTTGGTCTGTAATGATTTCAAATGGTGTGTTTTAATTACTAGTTCACACCTGGCTACATTCAGTTAATCTAAGGTTTCTGCAGCAATTCTATCATCAACTAATTAGTATTTGACCATTAGAAGGGTGAACTCAATAATTAAAATAGGAAATAATTACTTTATTGTTATGATATGCAGGGCAGGGGTGGAACATAACATACAAGTTGTATCAGACTTTGGTGAGGGCTAATTTGGAGGATTGTGTGCAGTTCTCATCACCTACCTAAAGGAAAGATGTAAATAAGATTGAAAGAGTGTGGAGAAATTTACAAGGATGTTGCCGGGACTTGAGTGCCTGAGTTATAGGGAAAGGTTAAATAGGTTAGGGACTTTATTCCCTGGAACCTAGAAGAATGAGGGGAGATTTGAAAGAGATACAGAAAATTATAAAGGGTATAGATAGGGTAAATGCAAGTGGGCTTTTTCAAGTGAAGTTAGATGAGACTAGAGCTGGAGGTCATAGCTAGGTTAGCGAAAGAGGTGCCAGAGGTGGCTGTGTGCCGCTGAATTTCTTACTGGGTTGGGGGCAGGCCTCTCCCATCAGTGCTGCCCTCTGCTGCTCACTCAATAGAAATACACGCTGGACTGGAGCAATTCAGTGTCCTGGGCTATATTTTTTCCCCTCTTTGTGACTGTATGCATTTCTGAAATCATAACTATATGTGCTATTTGTGCTGTAAGCAATGTAGTGTGCTGTTGGTAATACGTTTTGCACTTTGGCCCTGGAGGAATGTTGTTTCATTTGGCTATATTCAAGCATTGTTAATTGATAATTAAACTTAAAACTTGAACTCAAAGGGTGAAAGGTGAAATATTTGAGGGGAACTTCTTTACTAAGAGGGAGGTGCAAGTGTGGAACAAATTGCTAGTGGAAGTGGTGAATTTCAACATTTAAGAGAAGCTTGGATAAGTACATAGATGGGACTGGTTAGAGGGCTATGGCCAGGTGTGGGTCGATAGGGCAGGACAGTATAACAATTCAGCATAGATTAGATGGACCAAAGTGCCTGTTTCTGTGGTGCCAAGTTCCCGCCCATAAGGAGTTTGCACATTCTCCACGTGACCAAGTGGGTTTCCTCTGGGTGCTCCAGTTTCGTCCCATGATCCAAAGATGCACCGCGATTGGGTGGTTATCTGGTCATTGTAAGCTGCCCCGTGAGGCTAGGGTTCAATCAGGGGTTGCTGGGCAGCACAGATCAAAGGGCCAGAATGGCCCACTCCATGCTGTATCTCAATTAATCAATCAATCAATAAATGAAAGCCCTGTCTGTATACCATTGCTTGGCAGAGGGTAACTTCCTGCCTAATATTAATGGAATGGACAGATTTATACAAAGAGCATTGGGGCTGCTGATA
Organism: Hypanus sabinus; assembly: GCF_030144855.1. Taxonomy (NCBI): domain Eukaryota; kingdom Metazoa; phylum Chordata; class Chondrichthyes; order Myliobatiformes; family Dasyatidae; genus Hypanus; species Hypanus sabinus. The sequence continues at coordinate 67,633,554 of NC_082720.1, read as the reverse complement.
ATGACAGTATCTGAAGTGGCCTTCAGATGTTATTTCCTGGAAACAGAAGAAAATGTTGTTGATTGCCTAGTGAGTGTCAGTTAATAGAGATTGGGAGGAGTGTTTGGGAATTGTTCAGGGGTGAAAATAGGATCAGTGAACATCTCTTCCAGTCAAAATGGTGACAGCGAACAACAAATTCTCGGGTGACATCTTCCAGAGGGCAAATTTATCCAATTATTTCACTTTTTCTACACCTGCTTGTTTGTTTTGTCTCCTTTGTCTCACGGAAACCACTCATTGAAGCCTGTGATGTGCAGTTTGGAACCGTGTCCCGAGAGCAGCCGTGTGGAGATCATGGAGACAGTTGGGGTGAAAAGTCTGAGAACACAGCTGGCTCGCAGAAAAGACCAGAGACAAGGTACGGGGTCATGAACGACTCCATCTCAAGGAGGGGTGAGGAAGAATGAAACATCGAGGTGAATGTGGATAGGATCAGCAATGGCTCCCGACAGAGACAGTCTGCAGGCAGGTCGGCTGATTTGGACCCAGGTCGGCGGTCACTCTTTGCAGAAGGTCTGAGTTTGTGTGGTTGCTCTTCTCATATACAGGTGAAGAGACATTTCCCATATCCTGAGATTTATGTGGTTATTGGGCTGGACTTTGTATTCGTTTCCTTCAGTTTTTCGGTGCTTTTTTCCTTGTGGACAGTTGGTGGGAGGGTAATCTGTTAATTTTTGTCTGTTTGGAGGGGGTTAGGTTTTAAGTGTTACAGTCGCTGTTCTTTTCTGTGAGTGAGGGGATCAGGCATTGTTATGCGTAGGGGGTCGGTGACTGTTATTGTGACTGTTTTTTTGCAGCGGGGGGGATTTTGTGGTCTTCAATTTTGTTTTGTTTCTTTTCCATGAAGATTGGGGGGGGCGGGGTTAGTTAATGTCTTTTCTTTTATCAGTACTCATGGTCTTTCTGTGCTGAATGACTATCTGGAGCAGACAAATATCAGAGTTGAATTGGATATACATACTTTGACAGTAAAGTGAACCAAGGTCATCAAAGTTCAATATAAATTTGTTAGCAAGATACGTAAATACTACCCTGAGATACACGGTTTAGCAGGCACTTACAGGAAGAAATACAATAAAATTTACAAAAAACTATACATAAACAAAGACTGACAACCAATAGATACTCCTAACAAAAAACAACTGAGAACATGAGTTCTCAGCCGACTTCTCAGTGTGAGATTAGCCCACTAAGTCCACATAAAGTAGGATAGGCCTGTTGTGGACTAAAAGACCACTTCTGTTTCGTTAGCTTCTAAGAAATTAACCGCTAGATACAACAATGACAGTGGTAAGCAGATATCTACCTTATCTTTTTGCAGCACTTCCATCTGAGTTCGAGTGGACGTATGCATGCTTATTGTCTCCATTTCCTGATCTAGTTTCCGCAAGGACTTGTCTAGATCTTCTTTCTCTCTCCGCAAGTTTGTCACTTCCATATTCAATGCTTCCACGTTACTGCTTTTTACTGAACGTTCGAGGTCATGCTCCTAAACAGGTGAGTATCCCCAAGGAGAAACAGTTAATTGAAAAGCACCAGAAACCAAAAGAGAACCAGTAGCTTCAACACTTACACATCACTTTTCAGCAACTGAATCAGGAGCATTCTAACCATCAGGTGAAACACGAGCAAGTAAGATGTCAAATTCCAAATGAAGAATATTGTAAACACTTGAAATACGAAATAAAAATGGGAAATGCTAGAAATACTCGGAAGAGCAAATTGGAAATAGACCATGTTTTAGTCTGCAAAGAAAGAGTGAAGTGAGGAAGGAGCCAAAGGGAAGCTCTGTGTCAGTCTGGGGACCAGGAGAGATTGAATGATAAAAGGGATGATGACTCCAGATAATAACCTGGTCCTGTTCTGGAGAACAGTTAATGACTTCAAACATTATTTCTTCTATTACGTGCACACTGCTCAACCTGCTGAGTTTTTTTTGTAGTTTTTGTCGGCTAAGGTTGAGATATACACTCATTAACCAGTGTCCATTGACTGGGTTTCACCATTCCACCTCCAGTCCTTCCCACTTTTCCTGAACCATCAGGTACACTGATTTGTGCACAGCACGTCCACCACTTAGGCAAATGCAAAATGAAGCTGAATCTGAGGACATCACTCCCCTGAGATACTGTTTACTGCTGCTTGGCCTATAGTAGAAATCATCTTCTAGCCTAATATAATTGAAGTAGATAGATCACAGCATTGGGGATCACAACATTTAAGCCGGTCTCCAAATGCAATCATGAACTGGAGAAAAAAAAAAAGTTAAATATATACTAATTATAGAGCAAAATGCTAAACATTTGGACACAACCACATTGTTAAGAACAGAACAACCTGCGGTACATTGCTTCAGGAAGGCTAACACTGCCTAGCACTCTGACCATTCATTGTCTACTTTCCAGGAAAAAATCCAGGAGCTGGAAAGTTTAGACATTCAGACTTAAAATCAGCTTCTTCCTCACTGCTATCAGTCTTCAAAATGAATCAGCTTTCGCACAACCCCTTGCCCATGGTGGTACCACGTTCTTGTTCCCTTAATTCTATCTCTCTCTGCTATTCTGTTGTAGTTCAGCATTTATTTTTGCATTACCTCAGTTCACACTCAATCTTTGCAACATTCAGATGTTTTGCACTTCTTGTTATATATATTGCTGTATTTATTAGTACCAACTATACTGTTTATTCTATATGCAAACAAGAAATTTCATTGTACCTTATTGTATATGGCTATAAACTAATCTGAATCTGGAAAATGGTAGAGTTGGAATCGAATTACAGCCCTCCATTGGTGGGGTTTGATTGTAAATGCTGCATCCTATCTGTCTTTGTGATACGCAAGCCAGGGCCATATGATATGGAGAGCAAGCTGTTGCCCATGTAGCAGGCTCCCCCACTCCATGTAGCTGATACATCCAAAGGAACAGCAGAGGCCGATACAGTTTGGCACCGGTGGCATTGTAGGAGTTGCCGGTCAGCGTTGAACTCTACCTAGGACTGCCTTACAGACTCCAGCTCGGTACGTTTCCTTGGGGTTTTGTCCCGAGGCCTTACCCACGAGTGGGTACAGCTGCAAGGCAGCAGAGGTTTGAGATCAGAGTTTTCCTTCTCAAAGCTGAGCTGCTAAACACAGCTGATGAGCCTCATCTGCCCAAAATGACTGATTTTAAGGCGCCAGTAACTTGCTTTTGCCCCTTTTCCTGTCAGCAGAAATTGCTCCACCTCACTCTGCAGCTCAGCCACACGTGAAGACCAGGAGTTGGACTGAGTTGTCAGATGCTAACTGAGGCAAATGCCATTGGGAGCTTATCCCCACTTCCACCCCCAGCTATAACAACCTTAAGGTATATGGAACAGAAAACAGTAAAGCACAGTATGGATCCTTCGGGTTACTGAGTTGTGCCAACCTTTAAGCCTACTCCTGGAGCAGTCTAATTCAAGTTTTAGGAACAGATTCTTCTCCTCTGCCATCAGATTTCTAAATGGACCATGAATCCATAGACACTACTTCACTTTTTGCTCTTTTTTTGTACATATTTATTTTGATACATTTCTTATAGTAGCTTACAGCAATTTTGTATTGGCTGTCACAAAAAAAAACTTACATGACATGTGAGTAATGGTATGGATCTCTATTGTGGACTGAGAGTGGGAAGGGGGCAGGGAGCAGGGTAGACAAAGGAGATGCGGTAGATGTGGTGTACTTGGATTTTCAGAAGGTCTCTGACAAGGTGCCACACATGAGGCTGCTCAGCAAGATAAGAGCCCATGGAATTACAGGGAAGTTATTTGCATGGGTGGAGCATTGGCTGATCAGCAGAAAACAGAGATTGGAAATAAAGGGATCCTATTCTGGCTGGCTGCCGGATACACAGGGGTCGGTGTTGGGACCTCTGCTTTTTACTATGTTATGTCAATAATTTAGACTATGGAATTAATGGATTTGTGGCTAAATTTGCCAATGATACAAAGATAGGTGGAGGAGCAGAAGGAAATGGAGAGGCTGCAGAAAGACTTCAGATAGTTTAGGGGAATGGGCAAAGAAGTGGCAAATGAAATACAATGTTGGAAAGTGTATGGTCATGCACTTTGGTGATAGAAATAAACGGGCACACTCTTATTTAGATGGGAAGAGAATTCAAAATGCAGAGATGCAAAGGGACTTGGGAGTCCTTGTGCAGGATATCCTAAGGGTTAACCTCCAGGTTGAGTCGGTGGTGAAGAAGGCGAATGCAATGTTGGCATTCATTTCTAGAGGTATAGAGTATGAGACCAGGGATGTGATGTTGAGGCTCTATAAGGCACTCATGAGACCATACTTGGAGTATTGTGTACAGTTTTGGGATCCTCGTTTTAGAAAGGATATACTGACATTGGAGAGGGTTCAGAGAAGATTCACCAGAATGATTCCAGGAATGAAAGGGTCACCGTATGAGGAATGTCTGGCAGCTCTTGGGCTGCATTCCCTGGAGTTCAAGAGAATGAGGGGGGGATCTCATAGAAACATTCTGAACGTTAAGAGGCCCGAACAGATTAGATATAGCAAAGTAATTTCCCATGGTAGGGGAGTCTAGGACAAGAGGGCATGACTTCAGAATTGAAGGGCGTCCATTTAGAATAGAGATGGAAAGAAATTACTTCAGATTTACCACCCTCTGACTGTGGAATTTGTTGCCATGAGTGGCTGTGGAGGCCAAGTCACTGGGTGAATTTAAGGCAGAGATAGATAGGTTCTTGATTAGCGAGGGCATCAAAGGGTATGGAGAGAAGGCAAGGGAGTGGGGATGACTGGAAAAATTGGATCAGCCCAAGGTTGAATGGTGGAGCAGACTTGATGGGCCGAATGGCCTACTTCTGCTCCTATGGTCTTATGGGAGAGGGGAATCATGGTTGGGAAAAGGTGAAGGGAGAGGGGAGAATGCAGGAAGCACCCGAGTGACATTCTGTGATGATCATTAACCTGATGGATGGGAACGAAATGATACTGCCTGGTGTCTCAGGGCTTGGCTGGGTGTATCTGCATTCACACCCTCCCCCCCCCCCCCCCACACAATTCCTGGCACTCCTCTGCCATCTGTGTTCCGCTCCTCTCGTGCGCTCCATCATCGCCATTCACAGCATCCATTGCACCCACCAGATTTACAAACTCGCTCTCTGCTCCACACTGACAAATACAGTACTGTGCAAAAGCCTTAGGCACCCTAGCTACATATTGAATACAAGACTCTGCATAGTGCTGAACACACCATCAGTGATAATAAACCACATTCTGATTCCATATTCAGAATAATTTGGATATTCCTTTCAATCATCTCCATCCCAAAACAGGTACCTCTCCTTAGGTTTCAATGCATGATTACCAACACAGCATTTAATTTCTTTCACCTCAGGCGCATTGAAAATAAAAGATTGATAGCGCACTAATGCAATGTCCTGACTGAGATTAAATGCACTTTTGTAAGATAATGATCAAAGGGTAATCCCAATACTGCCTTACCGTTTTACTCAGTTCCTGGTCGAGTTCCTGCAGTCTGTCAGACGAGCCCTCCAGCTGCTGTAGGTCCTTTTTAATACTCATCAGCTCAGTTTCCCTCTTCCGTTGAATGTCCAGCTTCAGCTCAATCGTCCGCTCTAATCCTGTCTTCTTATCTCTGAACTCATCAATCTGCTTTTGTTTTGCTGTTTCTTTATTACTGTATTCATTCTGTTGAGAGGAATTATTAATCTCCGTATGATAACTGCTAGTAACATTTCTTTTTAAAAACAGGAAGAGATTGTGTGGATAGTCCGAGGCTTTTTCCCCAGGGCTGAAATGGTTGCCACAAGAGGGCACAGGTTTAAGGTGCTTGGGAGCAGGTACAGAGGAGATGTCAGGGTTAAGTTTTTTTTAAAACGCAGAGAGTGGTGGGTGTGTGGAATGGGCTGCTGATGACGGTGGTAGAGGCAGATACAGGGTCTTCCAAGAGACTTCTGGATAGGTACATGGAGCTTAGAAAAATAGAGGACATTTCTAAGGTAGGGACATGTTCAGCACAACTTTGTGGGGCAAAGATTGTGCTGTAGGTTTTCTATGTTTCCAGATACCTCGCAGAATAGGCTCTTCTGGCCCTTCAAGCTGTGACACCCCAGCAACCCATAAAAACCCCAATTTAATCCTAATCCAATCAATTTACAATGATCAATTAACCTCCCCAATATGTCTTTGCAACTCATCAATCTGCTTTTGTTTTGCTGTTTCTTTATTACTGTATTCATTCTGTTGAGAGGAATTATTAATCCTAGCTCTAATCACTCCTCAACTTGATCGTCAGAACACCGTTAGCCAAAATTAAACCTGCTCACGAATACCAGCGATTCTGCGGATACTGGAAATTCAGAGCAACACACACAAAAGGAACTCGGGTCAGGCAGCATCACATTCGGGCCAAAATGTTTACTCCTTATTTCTGACTGACCTGCTGAGTTCCTCCAGAATTTTGTGTAAATAGCTCCACCACAAACAGTATTCTAGCTATTTATATATGCTTTTTCTCATTCTAAAGCTAACCTCATTTTATCATCTGGCTCAATAACAGCCGACACTGTCATCGCAGGTTAGCAACCTCATAACATCTCCAGTTATTTTACAGCTGAAGAAACGCTTGGGAAACAATGGCATTGGTGAAGTTACACTCAGAAAGCTCCTCTGAGTCAGCATTGTGAGAATGGGTAGCTCAATTGTTATAGTGATACTAATGGAGGGCAAAGTAATGGTAGCAACACCTAACAAGAGAAAATTACAAGTGTATTGGTTGCAGTGACTACAACAGAAAACTGGAATTACCTGAAACCTATGGAACATATGCCCTTCAACCCACAATGTTAAGCTGAACTTTTAACCTACTCTAATTTCAATCCCTCCCACATCACCCTCGATTTTTCTATCATCCATGTGCCTATCAAAGAGTCTCTTAAACGTCCCTCACTTATCTACCTCTACCACCACCCCTGACAGCGCGTTCCAAGCGCCCATCACTGTGTAAGGGAACTTGCTTCTAATATCTCCAAACACCTTAAAATTATGTCTCCCCGTATTAGCTATTTCAGTCACGGGAAAAAGTCTGTGGATATCCCCTCGATCTATGCCACGTCAAAGTTTAAAAGTAAATGTATTATCAAAGTATGTATAAAAATTTACAACCTTGAGATTCCTCTCATCATCATCTTGTACACCCCTATCAAAAGCACTCCCATCTCCATTCACTTCAAAGAGAAAAGCCCCAACTCGTTCAACCTTTCCTCATAAGTAATCCTCTCTAACCCAGGCAGCATCCTGGTAAATCTGTTCAGCACCCACTCTATAGGTTCCACCTCCTCCCATAAGTCAACCAGAACTGAACACAGTATTCCAAATGTGGTCTAACTAGGGTTTTATAGAGCTGCAAATTAACTCGTGGTTCTTCAACTCAGTCTCCTGACGAATGAAGGCCAACACAACAAAGACCTTCTTAAACCACCCTATCAATTTGCACGGCAACTTTGAGGGATCCATGGATGGGAATCACAAAATCCCTCCGTTCCTCCACATCGCTAAGAACCTTGCTATTAAACCTGTATTCTGCATTCAGATTTGATCTTCAAAAGTGAATCACTTTAAACTTTTTGAGGTTGAACTCCATAAGCCCCACACCTGTTCAAAGCTTCATTTCTCTTTTATTCAAAGGTATCGGCAGATGGAAATGAGCCCATAGCGAGTGACTACAAGGAAATACAGTCAATACCTCTGGTAAAATTGGGACCTAATCCTGTATTGTAGAGATGACCAAACATGATGAGAGTGGACCAAGTTCTTGTATCAGCCAGTTAGAGTACAATAGAACAGACTCAAAGTGGGGAGCATGGGAAAATAATACCAGTTCATCCAATAAAAAGCATAGCCTCACCAGCAGCTGAGTGGCTGTTTCCTTCTCTCTCTCCAACCTAGCATCCAGCTGTCGACGGAAACTTTCAAACTGTCGATCACTAAAGGGTGCTCTTTCATAGCCATCCAATTTGAGCTGCGTGGCCAGGGAGTGGACCAGCGAGTCTCGCCTCTTGATGTTTTCCTGCTGACGATCTGCTTCAAGCTGAAGTCGTCCTGAACGGGCATGGGAACAGGGTGGTGGGGTGGAGGGTGGATAATTTATCAGTTCATGAGAATATAAGTAACTTACACCATCAATATTATACTGTCCTGTCTCTTACGTTGATTCAGAATCCAAATAAATCTATATGTGCTCAAGTCAAATTTTCCCATTTGGACAGATCTGTTACGAAACTTAACATGATAACTTGACATGATATTCAGTGGATAACCTTTGGTGAGACAGGACTATTCACATCCAATAAAGTCATAAACTGCACTTGAATTGAAGTAGACACCTACCAGAGTTCTTGGAAATCTTCAGCCTTCAATCTCAAGATCCATTCTAAAGAAGCTCAAAGCCAAAATAATGCACCTGGGTACTCATCACCATGACACATTAAATATCCTTTTTTTAAAAAAACAGTGAACAGCAAACCACAGCACATGAAAAGATCAGTGAGTCAGCTAATCAAATATCATGTAATATGTGGGGCAGTTGCAATTTTGCTAGGTGATAGGTGGAAGCAGATGAGGAGGAGGATGTTGGGTTGCTGGAACCTATTTGAGAGCAGGGGTGAAGGGTAGGATAGTATGGGTTTGTGTGTGCATGTGTGTGTAGAGCACTTGGGGGGGGCGGGGGGAAAGGGTTGTGGTTACAACCAAAACTCTTTTTTTGAGAATATCATTTATCACAAAACAACAATCAGATTTGATCCCTCAAGACCAGTTTGTCTCCTTTGTCCCAACCTAACCATCCATGTCCAAAGGTTAAGCATGAGTGTACATTACATTTTCCTGACCTTGTCTACAAATCTCTGTTGAGGTGACAACCAATTCATTACAGAGCATTTCATTCCTCCCAAAGTTTCAAGCAGTGATTCATCAGAGTGTGCGATAAAAGGAATTTTATCTTTAATGGATGGAACAAAATCAACTTACTTGATGAACAGTAAAACTGGTTTCGGGTAGAGACCCTAACACACTGTCACTGTACAGAAAATGAAGAGTTCCATTCACAAATCCCATTGGTAGGTCATACCTTGCTCAATCAACATTTCCGATTTCTGTCTGTTGAGTTTCTGACACCGGTTGTTGATACGTTCAAGCTCACGCTGACGATCATTTAACTGCTTCTCCTTCTCACTCACTGTTCTCTGGTGATTGTAATATCTGTCTCGAAGTTGCTGATCCGTCCCTTGGAAAACCTTAAAGCAGAATAAATTAACCATGGATCATCCTTAGAAGGTTCGTCAACTAATTGGTATCGACGACTTGAAACTTTGGTGTAACCACTACAGAATGTGTTCTTTTATAAATATTTCACCTATAAACTAGTGCAATATGTTTGGACACTGAAGTAATGCCACAATGAGTTCCTATTGACTTATTTCATGAGATTTATAACTCATGAAATATGGTATGATCTCAAAACAAGCTAAAGCACAGAAATGAACATGATTGTAGTCTATGACTGATCGACCGTCGTATCCAACCATGTCAGTCAGTAAAACCTGCGTAAGAGTTTTTAAAGTGGTGAGGGGGGAGGGAATAAATTACTGCACAGCGGCAATTCCGCTACCTTGACCTCGGAAGTCTGGGTCCAATAGTAGAGGCAGTCATCACAACAGGGGTCTTCCTTGGTTGCAGTGGATGGCCATGGCACCTTCTGTGCCTTGTCATGCCCTTCGCTCTCCACTATAAAGGGGAATAAACAGTCGACATTTTGGGCCAAGGACATATATCAGGACTCGTGCCTCTGAAATACTCAAGGACATGCATTTACAGTGAGAAGGTGGAGGAAAGCAACAGATATTAAAAGGAGGAGTGCAGATGACAAATGGAGCAGAACAGCAGAAAACCACAAAACGTTTGCAGATGTACGGTGGAGAGCATTCTGACTGGCTGTATCACTGCCTGGAATGGAGGTCCCAACACCCAGCATAGCTCAGAGGGTTGCAGACTCTACAGCTCCAGGCTGGGCACAACCCTCCCACCACTGAGGGCATCTTCAAAAGGAGATGACTCCAGAGGCAACATTGATCATTCAGGTACGTTGCCACCCGTAACATGCCCTCGTCCTGTTACTATCATCGGGGAGGAGATACAGGAGTCGGAAGACCCACACTCAGCACCTCAGAAAAAGATTCTTCCTCTCTGCCATCAATTTCTGATTGGACCATGAACACTACCTCACTATTCATTTTCTGCACTACTTATTTATTTGTAATTTATAGTAACTTTTTTAGGTGACGGGGTAGAGACATGTTTCTACCAAAGTAAGGTGCTCCTTCCTTCCACTAGTCTGAAGAAGAGTGCAAGGGGATCTCATTGAAACCTACTGAATGTTGAAAGGACTAGATTATGTGGATGTGGAGAGGGTATTTCCTCAATGCTGGGGTATCCAGAAGTAGAGGACACAGCCTCAAAATTGAGGGACAACCTTTTAGAACAGAGGTAAAGAGGAATATTTTTACTAGAGAATAGGGAAGCTGTGTAATGTTCCGCCATAGACTGTGGTGAAGCCCAAACCCGTGGGTATATTTAAGGCGGAAGTTGATAGTTTCCTGATTGATCCGGGCATCAAAGGATATGGCCAAAAGGCAGGTGTGTGGGGTTGAGTGGGATGCAGGATCAGCCAAGTTGGAATGGCAGAGCAGACTTGATGGGCTGAATGGCCTAATTCTGCTCCCATGTCTTATGGTCTTACCTGTATCAGCTGCAAAAATGGGCTGAAAAAAAATGTCAGGTGGAATTTAATATAGATAGGTGTGAGGTTGTACACTTCGGCAGGATCAACCAAGGTAGGTCTTACGTAGTAACACACACAAAATGCTGGAGGAACTTAGCAGGCCAGGCAGCATCCACAGAAAAAAAAATACTGTAGACGTTTCGAGCCAAAACCCTTTGGCAGGGCTGGTGAAAAAATGCTGAGAAGTTTTAAAAGGTGGGGGGAGGGGAGAGAGAAACACCAGGTGAAACTGGGAGGGGGAGGGATGAAGTAAAGAGCTGGGAAGTTGACAGGTGAAACAGACAGAAGGCCATGGCAGAAAGAAACAGTGGGGAGAAGCACCAGAGGGAGGTGATGGGCAGGCAAGGAGATGAGATGAGAGGGGGAAAAAGCGAAGAGAAATGGAGAAGGCGGGTTGTTGGGGGTCATTACCAGAAGATTCAGTAATTGATGTTCATGCCATCAGGTTGGAGGCTACCCAAATGAAATATAAGGTGTTGTTCCTCCAACCTAGGTGTGGAGGAGGCCATGGATAGACATATTGGAACGGGATTGGGAAGTGGAATTAAAATGGGTGGCCACTGGGAGATCCCTCTTGATCTGGCGGACGGAGCATAGATGCTTGGCGAAGCGGTGTCCCAATGTACATCCAGTCTTACTGACGTACAGGAAGCCACACCTGGAGCACTGAACACAATAAATGACCCCAACAGACTCACAGGTAAAGAGAATGGGCACCCAGAATGAGAGGGGGGTGAGAAGGGATAGAAAGGAAAAAAAAAAGTAAAAAAAAAGGTGAACATAGGATAAGAGGGGAGTGGTTACCCAGAGTTAGAAAAATCAATATTTATGCCGTTGGGTTGGAGGCTATTCAGACAGAATACAAAGTGTTTCCCTTCCAACTTGAGTTTTGCCTCATTGTGGCAGTAGAGAAGGCCATGAGTACAAAAGACAGTGAGGGAATGGGGAGTCAAACTGAAATCAGAGGAAATCCTGACTTTTGCAGTAGGCAGAGCAAAGGTGCTCGACAAAGTGGAACACAATCTGCGTGGGACCCACTAATGAAGGAAAAGACCATCCAGGGAGCACCAGATACAATAAATGATCCTGAGAGACTGTGGCAAAATCATGGCCAACTGGACTACAACCTCAGTCTGCCAGCACTCTTTATTCTATGCCTCTTTCCTATCCTATGAGCATAACCTTATTTATTTCTTCTTTGTACCTACCTAGCTTCTCCCAAAGTTAATGCTCAATTCAGCATAGTATGAACAAGTGAAAAATTAGTTCTAGTTTCCCTTGTTACTGTTTTTTTTGCCCACTAAAGGCATACTGGAGGAAGAGATCAAACTGAGAAAGTATATGGGTTTGTACAAAGGTACCTTCCCCACTCTGTTCCCACCAAAAAATGACTATCCAAGAAACAGCAGACATGCAAATCCTCAAAATAAAACAAACAAGCTTCTAACCAAAATACTCAAAGCTGTCACTGCATTTCAGAAATGAGCCCACCTAATCCTTTGATCATTGATAGCAATCTGTTCTTATATAACTTAAAGCAGCAGTTCTAACTTCAACCACAAAGCTTTCACCAAGACAGTTACTCTAAAAGTGCCCTGTGTTTCCATCTAAATGAATAACACCTCCTTTTAGGGCTCAAGCTACTGATTAATGGCATAGTTAATTAATTTTACATATTCACACTAGAGATATGGATCAAATCAAATTAATCATTTGTCACGCAATAGCACCTCATTGAGAAAATAAAATGCAAACACTGCAAAGAATATAACTAAACCTCATCTATACATACATAAATAGTCTTCAAACATAATTCTGAAACCAGTGAAAATTATTTTAAGCAAAACCGTGAAGTGATTCTCAAGCTTTTGCAGAGCTGGGAAAATGTCAGAATTGACAGGGCCTTCAGACATTGAAAGGCCCAGATAGAGGGGACATGGAGAAAATGTTTCCTATAGTGGAGAAATCGAGGACCAGAGAGCACAGCTTCAGAACACAAGAACAACACTTTAGAACAAAGATGAGGAGAAATGTCTTTGGCTAGAGGGTGGTGAATCTATGGAACTCATCGCCACAGACAGCTGTGAAAGCCAAGTCTTTGGGGATATTTGGAGTGGAGGTTGATAGGTTCTTGATTCGCAAGGGCAACAAAGATTATGGGGAGACAGGAGGAGAATGGGATTGAGAGGGATAATAAGTCAGCCATGTTGGAAGGGCAGAGCAGTCCTGATGGGTGAATGGCCTAATTCTGCTCTTATATACGTCTTATGGAAACACTCAGCTAGTCAAGTGACATCTGTTGAAAGAGACAATGAGTAAACATCTAAGGTCGGTGATCCTTCATTAGGACTGACAAAGGATCTGTAACCTGAAACATTAAATCTGCTTCTCTTTCCACAAAAGTTACATGCATTGAGGCTCAGCAAGCCGAGATAAGCAGTAAATGAGTCATCACAATTGCAACACATTGTTTTTTGATTACCCTTAAAAAGGAGTTTTGGTTACCCGTCACCAAGTCACAGGCCCTTAAAGTAATGGGGCCAATCCTTAAATTGCCTGCAGAGATAAAAAAATTTTATTATAAAAGCCTAAAGGCTAACAATCTAAAATGAAAAACAGAAAAAGTAAGAAATGTCTGCAGAACAGAAACTCGGTTAATGTTTCATTAGCACAGAGATGAGGAGGGATTTCTTTAGCCAGGGAATGGTGAATATGTGGCGGTCAAGTCACTGGGTATCTTTAAAGTGGAGGGTGACAGGTCATTGATTAGTAAGGATGTCAATGGTTACAGGGAGAAACAGGAGACTGGGAATGAGAAGGATAATAAATCAGCCATGATGGAATGGCAGAGTAGGCTAAATGGCCTAAATCTGCTTGCATATCTTATCGTCTCAAGCTCATGACCTATCATCAAAACAATTTGGAGGTAGAGTCATAGAGAAGTACAGCACAGAAACAGGCCCTCTGTCTCATCTAGTCCAGGCCAAAACTATTTAAACAGCCTACTCCTATTGACCTGCACTGGGACCATAGCCCTCCATACTCCTACCATCCAAGTACCTATTCAAACTACTCTTAAACATTGAAATCAAGCTTGCAAGCACCACTTGTGCTGGCAGCTCATTCTACACTCTCACGATCCTCTGAGTGAAGAAGTTTACCCTCATGCTCCCCTTATACTTTTCACCTCTCACCCTTAACCCATGACCTCCAGTTGTAGCCCCACCTAACCTCAGTGAAAAAAGCCTGCTTGCACTAACCCTATCTATACAATTACGTATACCTAATATTGTATAGGTAGAACGGTTTTAAGATGCACAGAGGGGGAGGAGTAAGAGAACAGAAGGAAGTCTCTTACAAAATAGACAGAAGGAGAGCCTGAATGACAAAAGATGGAGTGACATGATGAAAGGATAGAGAAAAGACAGGTGAAGAACAGGTGATCTGTCTGCAGGAGATGCAAATGGGTGACCATGACCCATTCGCTAGTTACCAAAGAAAACTGGTGGGAATGTTGAAAGAACATATACTTTATCATCTGATATTTTTGGAATACCCATTCAAAGATAACAAAGACACGTGTAAGAGTTGTTGCAGATGCCCTGTGTCTGGAGTAATGTGGGACAATGCTGTGGTGTTGGAATTTGAAGAAAGTGAGTGCAAGGGTAGATATACAGCTGAAGTTCACTGTCAAATTTCACAAACACATTACAAATTATAGCCTAGTTTCAGCTACTCTGTAAAGATGGACTCAATGTCTAGTTGTAAGAGAATGGTCTGCCCAATACCCAGAAGGAAATTTCTGCCCATTTACTGCCTGTTCATCAGATAGGCAGTTTGATGTGGTTGAGAGAGAGAATAAAGTATCAGTTCAAAGTAAATTTATTATCAAAGTACGTATAGGTCACCATATACCACCTTGATATTACATAGAAATACTGACAAAAAACCAATGACGAAAAGAAGACAAACTGTGCAAATTCAAAGAAAAACAAATAATTAATAGATAGATAATAAATAAATAACAGTGAGAACCCAAGTTGTAGAGTCCTTGAAAGTAAATTTGTAAATTGTGGCATCAATTCAGAGTTGAGATGAATGACGTTACCATGTTGGCTGAGGAGCCTGATGATTGTAGGGTAATAACTTAGTGCTATGGGACCCAAGGCTCCTGCACCTCCTTCCCAATGGCAGCAACAAGAAGAAAGCATTGTCTGGATGGTGAGTGTCCTAGATTAGTGGTCACCGACCTTTTGAAGCCAAGATTCACTACCTCAGCCTTAGTGAAAGGGAAGATCGACTCCAGATCGATTAGTTACACACATGCGCACCGGGGCAGAAAAGACCAGAAGTAAAACCCCGCAACCCAGAAGTAGAAATAATGTATGAACACCAAGGCTTACCATCCTTTTTTTGCACAGCAGACCAGTTTACTATTGACAATATTCTTGTGGAGCGGCTGACGGGGGGGGGGGGTTAAACAGGACCGGAATACAATACTTGAAGCAAGTTCCTTATGCCCAGTCTATTCTGCAATTTAGTTTACGTGGCTCGCAGCACTTAGCTGCCGTCCCGCTTGCTCACGTTTTTAAACGCTGGAAAAAAAACTCAGCGGGTTTGTATTTAAATGCAGGGTGCTTGGACTCAAGGGTACCGAAGCAGTTTTGAGGGTTTCATTGCCTTATTGGACAACCTCCCGGCCCAAACTCTAGCCTCCCGCCCGCCCGCTGCCAGACGCCTTGGCTAGGTGCATCTGTTCCTGTACCGGGGACGTGGCAGTCACAGTCTGGAGAGAGCGACTGAACAAGCGAGGAGTGCGGCAGGGCGCCCGCACACCCCACCTTGTAGGATCTATCGGCCAACAAAAGTTTGTTTCAGTAGATCACAGCGCAGTAGCTGTTCTGTTACTTACAGAACCCTGAGCCCGAGTTAGGTCTGCAAATACTTTCGCACTGGGTTCCCCACGAACATTCGGTGTGCTAAACAGGTTTAGAGGCGGCGCCCATCTGTCCGCGCTTCAGGCCAATAGCAACGGCACTTCTCGCCGGCTGCACAAAGCGGCCAGTTACCCGAGGCCAGCCAGTGATCCCTGACTCACTTGGGTAATGACCTCGCGTGCGTTCGAGTTCAACAGTGGGCATGACAGGGTGGGCATGGAAAAGTGCAGCTGACTTGTATTGGTTCCTTGCGGCCCGGTGGTTGGGGACCAGCGCATGACAGGGGAGCTACACACATGCTCACTGGGCAGAAAGAACGGAACTAAAACCCCACAACCCGGAAACAATCTCTCAATAGTATTTGTGCATTTATTTTTCATTTTTTTCGGGATCTACTGGGAAAGTCTCAAAGATCGACGGGTTGGCGACCACCATCCTAGATGATGGATGCTACTTTCAAGAACGAAAACAGATGCTATTGGAGACTGTATACAAAATGAAGGATCCTCATGTAAACTGATGTTATGCTTTTAGTCAACTTTCCTAAGGGGAGGCATCAGCTGAGAAATTAGAGGAGGCAAGGACTGAGGCCTCGTGAATTCCAGATGGAATGGTGCAAGTTGCCAAATGACAACAGATGATTCACAACAGAGACAGAAGAGTGTGCAGATGCAGGAATCTGGAGTAACAATCTGCCAGAGGAACTCAGCAAGTAAATGATTTATTGATAGATGAAGTCTTTTTGATCTTCTAAAAAAATAATAATACATACTATTTAAACATTTTATCACATTGAAAATCTGGTACTATTATAAAAGCTTAAAGCTATAAAAACTTACAAACTAGCATTGATTTTACCTGCAAAATTATTAAACAATAGAAAATGAATTCTGCAAAGCCAGGGCAAAAATCACTGCAATCAAAGTTCAAAGTACATTTATTATCAAAGTACATATATATCTCCATATACAGCTCTGAGAAGATGAAGCAGCCAAAGAAACTACTGAATTTAAAGATACCTATATCTCATCTATAATGAAATTATCTACACTAGCCTAATGACAAAAAACAAACCTGTTCCATTTTCTCCTCCAGATCTCGATTATCCTCTTCCATTTGCCTTTTCCGGCTCTCAAGAGCTTTGATGTCAACGTCGAGCGTCATCACCTTAGTCAAGTTCTTGTTAATTTCTGACAAGCGTTCCTGTAAAGACAAACAGTTTGAAGCATGACAGAGCAGCCAAAGTCGCGAACTCGTTTAATAAGAACATTTAAAACATGGTATTTCACACTTTAAGCCCTATAACCAACAGAATCAGTTACCGAGACATAAAAAGTAGGAATCCTCTGACATGCAGGCAGTAATAATGCAACTCTAAGACTAAAGTAATAATTGCAAAGATAAAGAAAGCACTTTTACATGTTATATTTGATATTCACACCGCACTTATAGCCCTGTGGCAGCACAGTATTGCAGTGGTTGACACAACACTTTACAGTAGAGGTGACCCGGGTTCAAATCCTGAGGCTTTGTACATTCTCCCCATGACCATGAGGGTTTTCTCCGGATGCTCTGGTTTCTTCTCACAGTCCAAAGACATACCAGTTGGTAAATTAATTGGTTAATTTAAACTGTCTCATGATTGGGCTGTGGTTAAATTGGGGGCGGGTGACATTGGGCAGTGTGTCTGGAAAGGCTTACACGCCATTGTATCCCAATCAATCGATCAATAAAATCATTATTCCTTGCAAACTTGAAATCAGCTGATCACACAAATTTGAAATAAAATCCTACCAATAATAATGAGCATACACACTCAGTTGTCACTTTGAGGTACACCTGCTCGTTAATGCAAATATCTAATCAGCCAATCATGTGGCAGCAGCTTATTGCATAAAAGCATGTAAACATGGTCAAGAGGTTCAGTTGTTCTTTTCAATCTTTTTATTATTGTTATTAATATCAACAAAATAAAATTGATAGATAATGGGATTACAAACAATTTCAACAGAACATGAAAGAATACATAAACAATGATTACAGTATAAATGAGTATTCCCAAATCATGGATGATACAATATACAAATAAACAAGGCAAACCTAGGTATATCATAATATATATTTTAAAAAAACAGAAAAAAGAAAAAGAAAAAAAATTATGCAAAAAAACTAATCTAATAACTAATAAGGAAAAAAAAAGAAAAAAGAGAAAAAGAAAAAATGGAAAAAAGGGCTGTTTATAATATCTCACAAAGATACAAAATCATCAGTGTCGTCAACTCCGATCCTCTCAACATATGTAAAATCAAAACTGAAAAACAAATAGGCTTGAAACAGGGTCATACTACATCATATGAAAATATTGAATAAATGGTCTCCATATCTTTTCAAATTTAATAGAAGTATCAAATACAACACTTCTAATTTTTTCTAAATTTAGACATAACATAGTTTGAGAAAACCAATGAAATACGGTAGGAGGATTAATTTCTTCCCAATTCAACAAAATAGATCTTTTAGCCATTAAGGTAAGAAATACAATCATTCCACAAGAGGAAGAGGATAAATGGAGTGAGTCCATCATTGGTAAACCAAAAATTGCAGTAATAGGATGAGGTTGTAAATCAATGTTCAATACCGTAGAAATAATATCAAAAATGTCTTTCCAATATTTTTTCAAAAGTGGACACGACCAGAACATATGAGTTAAAGACTCTATCTCAGAATGACATCTGTCACAAATAGGATTTATATAGGAATGAAAACAAGCCAATTTATCCTTGGACATATGAGCCCTGTGCACAACTTTAAACTGTATTAATGAATGTTTAGCACATATAGATGATGTATTAACTAATTGAAGAATTTTATCCCAATTCTCAATAGGGATAGTAAGGTTAAGTTCTCTTTCCCAATCATTTTTAGTCTTATAAAAGGGCTCGGAACGTATCTTCATAATTATATTGTAAAGTTTTGATATTAGCCCTTTCTGAGAAGGAATTTGTTCAAACAAATTCTCCAAAATACCAGAAGACACAAAATTTGGAAAAGTAGGAAGTACAGTATTTAAGAAATTCCTAATCTGTAAATATCTAAAAAAATGAAATCTAGGCAGATTATATTTATTAGATAATTGCTCAAAAGACATAAAACAATTATCCAAAAATAAATCCGAAAATCATAGTAATCCTTTAGTCTTCCAAGCTGAATAAGCTTGGTCTATAGTAGAAGGATAAAAAAAGCAATTGGATACAATAGGAATATTTAAAACAAACTGAGTCAACCCAAAAAATTTCCGAAATTGAAAGCATATACGTAAAGTATGTTTAACTATCGGGTTGTCAATTCGTTTCGGCAATTTAGAAAGAGCAAAGGGAAGAGAAGTCCCTAAAATAGAACCCAATGAAAATCCTTGTACAGATTTAATTTCCAGGTTCACCCAATGAGGGCTAAAAGATAAATCCCAATCCTTTAACCAACATATCAAATATCAGATATTAACTGCCCAATAATAAAATCTAAAATTAGGCAATGCCAATCCACCTTCCTTCCTTGCCTTCTGTAAATATATTTTACCTAACCTAGGATTTTTATTCTGCCATATATATGAGGAAATTTTTGAATCAACATTAGCAAAAAAAGATTTCGGAATAAAAATTGGTACCGCTTGAAATATATATATAAAAACTTGGGTAAAATAACCATCTTAATAGCATTAATAAGGGGTTCAGTTGTTGTTCAGACCAAATAGCAGAAGGGTGAAGAAATGTGATCTATGTGACTATGATTGTGTAATGTTAGACACAAGAGGTACGGCAGTTGCTGGAAGCCTAGACCAATACACACAATGTGCTGGAGGAGCTCAGCAGGTCAGGCAGCATCTATGGATGGGAATAAACAGTTGACATTTCAGAAAGGAAGGGGGAAGGAGTTAGATTAAGGTTGGGGGAGGGGAGGAAAGAGCATAAGGGGGTGGGTGATAGGTGAAACTGGGAGACAGGGAGGCAGTGAAGTAACGAGTTGGGAAGTTGATTAGTGAAAGAGATGAAGCACTGGAGAAGAGGGAATCTGATAGGAGAGAAGACCACGGAATAAAGAGGAGGAAGATAATAAGCAGGTAAGATGATGTGAGAGGGAAACAATGATTGTTGGTGTCAGACAGGGTGGCTTCAGTATCTCAGAAACTGATGACCTCCAGGGGTTTTTATAGACAACAATCTCAGAGTTTACAGAGAATGATGTGAGAAACAAGACATTCAGTGAGTAGCAGTTCTGTTGGTAAAAACTGCCTCATTAATGAGAGAAGTCAGAGAATGGCCAGAGTGGTTCAAGTGGGCAGGAAGGCAACAGTATCTCAAATAACTACACGTTACAACAGTGGCGTGCAAAGAGCATCTCTGAATGCACAACACGCTGAACCTTGAAATGGATGGGCCATGTGGCAGAAGATCAAATCGGCTCCTTTACTATGTACTAGTAGTTGTAAAAAGACATTAATCTAAGACACTTGAAAACCTATACCGATATACTCTGGAGAGCATTCTGACAGGCTGCATCACTGCCTGGTATGGGGTTAGGGAGAGGCTACTGCACGGGGTTGAAAGGACCAAAGAAAGTTGTAAAATTAGTCAGCTTCATCTTGGGTACTAGCCTCTGTAATATCCAAGACATCTTCAAGGAGTGGGGCCTCATAAAGACTGCATTCATTATTAAAGACCCCATCACTCAGGTCATTGTAACCATCAGGAAGGAGGAACAGATGCCTGAAAGCACACTCTTATTGATTCAGGAACAGCTCCTTTCCCTCTGCCATACGATTTCAAAATGGGCATTGAACCCATGAACACAACCTTAATTTTATTATTTCTGCGTTTTTGCACTTTTTTAAAAACTTAACTAGTTAATATACATACAGTCGGCCCTCCTTATCCACGAGGGATTGGTTCCGGGACCCCTCGCGGATACCAAAAAACGCAGACGCTCAAGTCCCTTTTTTTAACCTGGTTCAGTGCGGTGGACTTTAGGACCCAGCAGGACCCCTGACATTATTTAACCTGTCTCAGAGTGGTGGTCTTTAGGACCCAGCAGAGCTCTGAATCCGCAGTGTTTCTGTTCACGAAAATAATCACGATCACGATTGAAAATAAAGTGGAAATAATAAAGCGGTGAAATGCCATCAGTCATTGGAAAAGCGTTAGGCTACAGTCAGTCAACGATTGGAACAATTTTAAAGGATAAAGTGAGAAAGGCCCTGCCCCGATGAAAACTACAATTATTACTAAGCAATGCAGTGGTTTAATTATTGAAATACTTAGTTTCTTAAGTGTTTTATATGCATAGAATGGTAAAATATATACTATTTTCTAAGACAAACATTTGACTAACTGATGCTAAATAATACTGTTCCCACTGAGTAAGAGAACTTCTGATTTTTTTTTACCCTGATCCACGATAACCTACACACATCCTCCTGTATAGTTTAAATACTTGTAATACCTAATACAATGTAAATGCTATGTAAATAGTTGTTACATTGCATTGTTCAGGGAATAATGACAAGAAAAAAAGTCTGTATATAGAACATAGAATAGTACAGCACAGTACAGGCCCTTCAGCCCACAGTGTTGTGCCGACCCTTAAACCCTGCCTCCCATATATCCCCCCACCTTAAATTCCTTCATATACCTGTCTAGTAGTCTCTTAAATTTCACTAGTGTATCTGCCTCCACCACTGACTCAGGCAGTGCATTCCAAGCACCAACCATCCTGAGTAAAAAACCTTCCTCTGATATCCCCCTTGAACTTCCCTCCCCTTACCTTAAAGCCATGTCCTCTTGTACTGAGCAGTGGTGCCCTAGGGAAGAGGCACTGGCTGTCCACTCTATCTATTCCCCTTAACATCTTGTATACCTCTATCATGTCTCCTGTCACCCTCCTTCTCTCCAGAGAGTAAAGCCCTAGCTCATTAATCTCTGATCATAATCCATACTCTCTAAACACTTGAACAACGAATGCTGGAAGAGCACTTCCAGGTTTCCGCGTTTCGCGGTTGGTTGAATTCACGCATGTGGAACTCATGGATAAGGAGGGCCGACTGTGTGTGTGTGTGTGTGTGTGTGTGTGTGTGTGTGCGTGCACACACATACACACACACTTACTGTAATTTATTTACTTATTATTTTTCTGTATTATCATACATTGAACTGCTGCTGCTAAAGTAACAAATTTCATGTCATATGCCAGTGACATTAAAATTGATTCTTATTCAGTAACAAGCTTCGGGATGCGACAGAAAGGCTGCAAAGTGAACACAGCTCCTTTGTCCTGTTCCACCATGGTTCTGTTAAAGACTTTTTTGCAAAAGTGACATTTGTCATACCTCCAGCACTTTAAGTATTCATTACTGAAATGTCTGAGGGCAAAACCTCAGAATTAAGGATGCCCCTTTAGAACAGAGATGAGGAGGAATTCCTTTAACTAGAGGGCGATGACTCTGCTGAACTCATAGCCAGAGAGTGCTGTGCGGGCCAAGTCACTGGGTATATTTGAAGCAAAAGTTCATTGGTTCTCGATTAGCAGGGGAAATCAAAGGTTACGGAGAGAAAGCAGGAGAATGGAGATGACAGGTATCAGCCACGATGGGGTAGACTCAATGGGCTGAATGGCCTACTTCTGCTCCTGTGTCTTATGGTCTCATATTTTCAGGTAGGGAAACCTGTTTAGTTTGAATCGTAACTTAAAGTCAATTTAAATGTGCTATAAATTCTCAAAGGGTCTATACGTGCACTTCAAAGTTCGTGTACCTTTGAAGAAGAAAAGTATGGTATAAACACAAGAGATTCTGCAAGAGATGCTGGAAATCCAGAGTAACACACAAAATGCTGGAGGAACTCAGCAGGGCAGGCAACATTTATGGCAAAGAGTAAACAACTGACGTTTCAGGCCAAGACTTTTCATCAGGACTGGAAAGAAAGATAAGAAATCAGAGTAAGGAGGGGGGAAGGGGAGGAAGTTCAAGTAGTTCAAGGTGATACCTGAAACTGGGAGATGGGGAGGGAGTGAAGTACAGAGGGGGAATCTGATCAGAGAGGGGAGAAGACCATGGAAGAAAGGGAAGGAGGAGGAGAACTAGAGGAGGTGATGGGTAGGTAAGGAGGTAAAATGAGAGAGGGAAACAGGAATGGGGAATGGTGAAGGAGAGGTGGGGAGGGCAATTAACAAAAGTTCAAGAAATCAATGTTCATGCCATCAGGTTGGAGGCTATCCATACAGAATATAAGGTGTTGCTCCTCCAACCTGAGAGTGGCCTCTTCATGGCAGAAGAGGGGGTTATAGATTGACATGTTGGAATGGGAAAGGGAAGTAGAACTGAAATGAGCGGCCGCAGGGAGATCCTGCTTTTCCTAGCAGACTGAGTGTAGGTGCTCAATGAAGCACTCCCAATCTATATCGGGTCTCACCGATATACAGGAGGCCACACCAGGAGCAGTGGAGGCAGTAGATAACCCCAACAGACTCACAGGTGAAGAGTCACCTCACATGGAAAGACCATTTGGGGCCTTGAATGGTAGTGAGGAAGGAGGTGTAGGGGCAGGAGTAGCACTTGTACCGCTTGCAAGTGAGTACCAGGAGGAAGATCCTAGGGCAGGATGAGTGGACAAGGCTGTTCCTCAGGAAGCAATCCCTGTGGTTAGCAGAAAGTGGTGGGGGGTGTGGGGGGAATAGAAAGATGTGCTTGGTGGTGGGATCCCACTGGAGACGGCAAGGTTATGGAGAAATATGTGCTGGATATGGAGGCTAGTGGGGTGGTAGGTGAGGATAAGAGGAACCCTATCCCTGGCGGGAGGATGCTGTGAAGGCAGATGTGCGCAAAATGGAAGAGATGAAGGTGGAGGGATCACTGATAGTGGAGGGGGGCAAGCCCTTTTCTTTGAAGGAGAAGGGCATCTCATTAATTCTGGAATGAAAAGCCTCATCCTGAGAGCAGATGTGGCAGCGTAGGATGGACTCAGAGAAGGGGATGGCATTTTTACAAGTGACAGAATGGGAAGAGGTATAGTCTAGGTAGCTGTGAGAATCAGTGGGTTTATAAAAGATACAAGTAGATAGACTGTCTCCAGAGATAGAGACAAAGAGATCAAGAAAGGGCAGGGACACAGCTGAAAATGGTGCCAGAGGGCAACTTCTCCTAACCCATCAGTGAAACAGTTAAATTGTTCTTCTTCTACTGTCTCTATTTTCCCTCTCAGGGTGGCTGGGATCCTGTCAGCTTCTATGATCTACAGTGGCACTCAAACTGCAGTTCTGCATGGCGGTGTGTTCCCATCTTGGAGCTCGTCAATTGGCCATGTTTCGATACCTCCAGGTTCAGACTGAAGTTGAGGCCTTGTGCAGCTCTGTGGACATGAACTCACGCCGGCGTTGTGAACTGAAGTGTGGTGGGAGCTGGAACGCCGAAGACAGCAACAGCAGCTGTTGGAGGCCTCTGCACTCAGCGATCGATCACGCTCTCTCTCCGTCGATGGTGAGTGAGATTTTGTTGCCGATTCTTGAGTCAGAGAACTCGAAATAAAAGCAACGTTCAGACTGTAACATTGAAACAGCGACTGTTTGCCCTCCTTCTGTGGAAGGAGTAATACCTGTCTGTCCCTTGTTAGTGAGTGAGCATGACAGTGGGATGTTGAAATGTTGGCACGAACAGTTAGGTTTACATGTACTCTAGACCACGGTCTCTGGGAGCTTTGCTGCTGTTTGCCTAGTGTGCGATGTGAATGTCGCTGCTAATGCTAGAATTAGTGGGGGGGGGGGTTGATGCTGCTTCTGCATGGAATGGGGGAGGGGCTTTGGGGTTCTTGGTCTTTTATTCTGTCATTCATTCTTTAAGATTTTTCTTCTGTTTCGAAGATGTCTGCATAAAGTAAGAATTTCAGGTTGTATACTGTATACAATCTCTAATTTCAAAATGGAACCATTGAAATGGACCAGGTAAATTTTAGGGCAGGCTGGAAGTTGGAGCCACAGTTGCTGAGGTCAATGAGCTCAATATGGGCGCAGGAAGCAGACCAACGCAGTCCTTGATGAAGTGCAGGAAGCGTTGGGGAGCGATACCAGTGTAGGCTTGGAACATGCACTGTTCCACACAGCTGACAAAAAGACAGGCGTAGCTGGGATCCACGCCAGTGCTCGTGGCTACACCTTTGGTTCGAAGGAAATGAGAAGAGCCAAAGGAGGAATTATTGAGAGTGAGGGACAATTCTGCCAGATGGAGGAGAAGAACTATTTGGGTCTGTTGTCCAGAAAGAAATGGAGAGTTTTAAGGCCACCTTGATCAGGGATGGAGGTATATGACATTCATAGTGAAAATGAGATGATCAGGACCAGGGAACTTAAACCCTTCTCCAGCCCTTTATCTATTCCACCAATCATCTTCCCAGCTCTTTACTTCACCCCCTCCCCAGTTTCACCCATCATCTGCCATCCCACCTTCTTACTCTTACTTATAATCTTTCCTTCTAGTAAACGTTAATGTTTATTTTTTTCCAATCGATGCTGCCTGGCCTGTTGAGTTCCTCCAGCATTTTGAGTGTGTTGCTTTGGATTCAAGAATCTGCAGATTTCTCGTGTTCTTAAAGTGTGGTCATCATCATTATGAGCTGTGTCGTATGACAAGGGTGATCATGGCCTTTCCACGACCGTGATTGCTCTTGGGCAAATTTTTCTACCAAAGTGGTTTGCCATTGTCTTCTTCTGGGCAGAGTCTTTACAACAGTTAACCCCAGCCCTTATCAATAGTCTTCAGAGAAAGTTTGCCCTGGCATCAACGGTTGCATAACCAGGTCTTGAGGCATGTGTAGTAAACAACTTTTATTGGGCAACACTACTTTAACTGAGAGTGTATTTCTCAATAGGCAAATCAACTTTGGGTACTCAGTATATTCATAATTATAAGTATCATTCCTATGTCTAATGCATCTTAGGTAGTTGAGCTATCTACATTCCTTTCTCTTAGCAATGGAAAGGAAAATCCCTGCTTCTTCAATCTCAACACTAAAACCTAGTCAGAAGACTACTTAAAATTAACAGTGCAACTGATGACTAATTGTTATCTGCCACTATTCTTACTTTCATTAGCTTCCTTGTGATATTTTACACTGATAATTTCCTAATAATTAGTCACAAATAGCTCAACACAAGTCTTTCGGTTGTGTTGACAAGAGCATACAACTACTAAAGCTATCGAAGTCAAAGTGAATGTATCAAAGCACGTATATGTCACTGTATATTACCCTGAGATTCATTTTCTTGTAGGCACTTGCAGGAAAATGAAGAAATACAATGCAATTTACAGTAAAAAAGCATACATAAATAAAGACTGACAAACAGCCAGAGTGCAAAAGAAGACAAGTTGTGCAAATCAGTACATAATACTGAGTTGTAAAGTTCTAGTAAATGAATCCTTCGATTACAGAATCAGTTCAGTGTTGGAAGTTATCCACGTTGGTTCAGGAGCCTGATGATTGTAGGGTAATAACTGCTCCTGAACCTGATGGTGTTTTACCACTAACGAGTTACCAGAAAATGGAAAAAGACTGATCTGTTTGAAGGAGGGGGTCAGGGAGGGACCTTCATACTTGATCACATTTAGAAAATGTTTTAATGCATCAGTACCTAAAAAAATTTGATGCACAGCCACATATGTACCAATATCTTCAGAGATCAAAAATGCTAGAAATATAATCTCTCACCTCCTCGATAAACATCAAGTTTGCTGCATTTTAATAGGTTGTTTCAAACTCAAGTTTAAAATTGCAAACTTCTGGCATAAAATAGTCGAATCTATTTTATTTTGTGGGCCATTTGCAATTTTCTGCTAATTTTGATTCTAATCTTTTCAAAATGTGTGAAATTGTGGTAGGTGCAGGTTAAGAGATGTCTGGTAATTAAACTATTTTGAAGTAGTAGCAATTTTTCATTTATATGTAAACATATGCAGATATTGCAGCATAATAAAAGACATTAGTGTTGTCTATCTTTCAAGTTGTCCAAAATTCTTTCAAAATTCGTCATTCTGCAATATGTCAGCTCTTGGGGGAGGGGAGGGTGCAAGACAAGCAGAAATATGAAATTGTTGTACCATTGTTAGTTTAACACGAGGTATACCTGTCAGTTGTGTGTATTCAAAAGTATTACTGAACTCCAATGGGTCTTGCCTTCCCAACTGAAGACAATTTTCAGAGGAATACCTTGAATGTTGTACTTTTTGACCCAAGGTTACATCATAAAGGGGGCTGCTTGCCCTCAAAGGAACAGGGCAAAGGGTCAGCATCATTTCTGTCAGGCTGAAGGAAAGTGTGGGCATACACACTCAATTCACAAAAGCATACAGACGTGGTCAAAAGGTTCAGACCAAACATCAGAAGCGGTAAGCAATGTGATCTACAGTAAGTCACCTCGACCATGGAATTATTCTTGGTGCCAGACGGGGGAAATCAGGATAACCCAGGAAATGATATGTCAGTGAGCCTGATGTCAGTGGTAGGAAGTATATTGGAGAGGTTTCTTAGAGATAGCATTTATGTACACTTGGAAAACATGGGCTTATTAGGGACAGTCAGCATTGTTTCGTGCTTGGAGGGTCATGTAATACAAACTGAGTTTATTGAGAAGGTGGTTGACGAAGGTAGGGCTGCAGATGCTATCTACGTGAACTTTAGTAAGGCATTTGACAACATCCCTCATGGTAGTCTGATACAGAACCTTGAGATTACAGGCGAGGATGTGTTTGCGGTCTTGAGGAAAATTAAGTTGGATGAATCCCCAAAACCTAACGAGGTGTTCCCTTGGAATCTATGGGAGGATAGACTAGTACAGAAATTGCAGGGGCCCTAGCAGAGATATTCAAAATTGTCCTTAGCCACAGGTGAGATGCCTGAGGATTGAAGGATAGCTAATTTCATTCTGTTACTCAAGAAAGGCTCTAAGAATAAGCTTGGACTTTATAGGCCATAAGACTAACTTCAGTAATTAGAAAGTTATTGGAAGGTATTCTAATGGACCAGGTCTACAAGTATTTGATTGACAAGGACTGATTATAGATAGCCAACATGGCTTTGTGCATGGTAAGTCATGTCTAAACACTCTCATAGCTTTTTGAGGAAGTTACCAGGAAAGTTGATGAAGGCAAGGCAGTGAATATTTTCTACGTGGACTTTGGACAAGATGCTACATAGGAGGTTGGCCAAAATGGTTAAGTCGCTTGGCATTCAAGATGAGGTACAAATTGGATTCGACTTTGGCTTTGTGGGAGAAGTCAGAGGATTGTAGTAAGATGCCTGCCTTTCTGACTGGAGATCTGTGATTAGTGGAGTGCCACAGGGATTGGTGCTGGGCCTGTAGTTGTTTGTCATCTATATGAAAAATCTGGATGATAATGTGGTGAACTAGATCAGTAAATTTGTGGGTGACACCAACATTAGGGATGTAGCGGACAAGCAAGAAAGACTATCAATACTTGCAGTGGGATTTGGACCAGATGGAAAAATGGCACATGGAACTTAATACAGACAAGTGTGAAGTATTGCACCTTGGGAGGGCAAACTCAGGTAGGATTTAAGCGATTATCGGTGGGGCCCCGAGGAGTGAGTTCCTTGAAAGTGGTGTTATAGGTAGACAGGGTCGTAAAGAATGCTTTTTTCACATTGGCCTTCATAAATCAAAGTATTGAGTACAGGAGATGGGATGTATGAAGTTGTACAAGACATCACTGAGGCCTAATTTGGAGTATTGTTTGCAATTCTGACCATCTACCTACAGAAAAGATATCCCTACAACCAATGGCACATTTTTGAAGTGTGGTCACGGCATATCACAGGAAGTAAGCAGTCTCTCACAGTGTTCCCTTGTATTCTTTCTCACAAATTTCATTCAGTTGTGTTATTGGATACAGTGTGGGCTAAGACATTAAATTATTGCTCTAGTAATCCAAACATCTATTCTGACACACAGACATGAAAATTCTTATCCCAGTATAACAAGTACTGAGATTAAATTCCAATTAATTCTGAAACTTAAAAAAACACGAGACATCAGTAATGGTAACCACAAAACCACAAACACTCACCTGGTTCACTCATGTCTGTCATCCTTGCCTCGTGAGGCCCATACGTGACTCCACCCACCAAAGTGATTGATTTCTAAAATGATCAGTTTAGACACTTGCACGTAGTAACATCAGGCCCAGTTAAACTTGCAATTTCCACCTTAGATTTAGATTCATTTATTTATCACATGTACATTGGAACATACAGTGTCGTGTAACATTTGCTTTAATAATTGTCACAACACAAGGATGAGTTGGGGACAGCCACACATGTCACCACACATTCTGGCACCAACATAGCATGCCCACAATGTTCAGCAGAACACTAGCAGCGCACATTCAAAGTACATTTATTATCGAAGTACGGATACAGAATACAACTGAGATTTATCTTCCTGCAGGCAGTCACGAAACAAAGAAACACCATAGAACCTGGTCAAGGCAACATCAAACACCCAGCATGTGATTTAAAAAAAAAGAACAAATGGCACAACCAGCAAAAAGCGAGTGACCATCACGTAGAATATCAAACATCTAACCAGGAGTCCAGTTCAGTGTCCTGCCTCAAGCCTGCTGCAGACCACAGGGCCATTCTTCGCCAAGGCGACCAAGTCCCTATCGATTGCTCCGAGCAAACCACTCAAAAAACAGTAACCAGAATCCAGAAACATATGCAAAAGGAACCTCAAAGTCCCCTAAAACAAGTCCACATCATCGATGATCAATCCTGCCAACACAGATCCTTGCATTTTCCTCCGACAAAAGCTAGCAAGAGGGAAAGAGGTCAAATGCAGCAGATGGCACCAAACACCCACAAGCCCCTCCGCTCTCATCGAATTCAACCTTCCTTGACGCCTCAATCGGAGAGAAGCCATGGAGTCGATCGTGGGCTCCCGCCCTCGACGCCTCAATCAGAGAGAACAATGGAGCCAACCATAGACTCACAGCCTCAATGCCTTTATCAGAGGGAAGCAATGGAGCCAACCATGGGCTTGCACCCCGTTTCCAAACTTCCAGGCCTCTAGGCCGCACACTCTACACCAAACCTCATCGAACCCCTCGGACACAGTAAAGTACCAGATCACTCAATCAGTCAGCTATCAAAATGTAAATCACAGGCTCCAATTACACACAGCTTAGTCATATTTGAAAGAAGTAGCAGCTTCGTAAACTGTCTGCAGATGGTTGCCATTGGTCGCACTATTTGCTAGCACCATCTTGCTCAAACAGGCACAACAAAGCAGCAGTAGCAAAACAAGCCCCTTCCTTCCCTTCCAACCAACCTTAGGGCAAGTCTCCTTACAAACAGGTGTCTAAGTTTAGTGAGTTTGCCACACAAGGTCAACAAGCATGGTCGTCTCCCAGAATTGCATCTTACACTCAGTGGCCACTTTATTGGGTGCACCTGTACAGCTGCTCATTAATGCAAATATCTAATCAGCCAATCATGTGGCAGCAACTCAATGTATAAAAGCATGCAGGCATGGTCAAGAGGTTCAGTTGTTGTTCAGACCAAACATCAGAATGGGGAAGAAATTAGATTATGATCGTGTAATGACAGACACAAGAGGCACTGCAGATGCTGGGAATCCAGAGAAATACACACAATGTGCTGGAGGAGCTCAGCAGGTCAGGCAACATCTATGGATAAGAATAAAGAGTCAACGTTTCGGACCAAGATCCTTCATCAGGAATAGAAAGGAAGGAGGAAGAAGTTAGAATAAGAAAGTGGGGGTGGGGGGTGGAAGTAAGGAAGTTACCATATAGTCTCATGGTGTGGGATCAAACATTATTAATATCTTCGATCGCGTCTGAGCTGATAAATCAGAGGTTTTTGTTGAATAAAGACTGGTAAAAGCACAGAAAGTGGCACGAGCACAGACTACTCTAGGAGAAGGTCTTCAAAGGGAATCACCAAGAGTGGCTGTGTAACTCTACAATGAGCTAGCTGATCACATCCCAAAGGACAAAGCAACCACATTGGTACTGCAGCTGAATATAAGTGAACCAACATGAGGGGCAAACCCATTCCACCTCGTCCTCATCAATCAGCTTGTCGCAGTTTGATTTTTCTAAATTACTTGGAATCTGCTGAACAAAAACATTGTGAAAATTCTATGTGTCTGCAGGTTTGAAGTGGAGGTGTGAGCCCCACCACACACACGAGGAACCAACGCTCACAACTGATAACCAGGGATACGAGCCAGCGAGGATCACTCAGCTATCCACGAGCGCTCGGCCATCAAGAGCAGACATGCAGCATAGCACAAGAACAGGCTTGAACGATGCGACTACTAGTTCACATCCATATCGGCAATGGAAAGTAGGACCTGAGTAAGTCAAAAATCAAAATAAATTTATTATCAAAGTATGTATATTGTCACCATATACTACCCTGAGATTCATTTTCTTACAGACATTTACAGGAAAATAAAGAAATACAATAGAATTTATAAAAAGCTATATGTAAACAAGGGCTAACTAACAGCCAATGTGCAAAAGACAAACTGTGCAAATAATTAAAAGTAAAAACTAACACTGAAAACATGAGTTGTACTTAGTTTAAAATGGTGCTGGTGGGACACAGCAACAATGCACAGGCAACAAACAAATTCACCGTGCTTTGTAACTCCAAAACAGAAAACTATTTTGAAAGGAAAAGGCAGGAGTCTGAAACGATGCGAGTCAGTTTCATTTTCTTACTTTAAGCAAGGCCACGCGTATCACATGGTGGCGTAATGGCATATGCCATTTGACTCACTTTTGTGAACTTTATTTGTTTACTTTTAGTATTTGCATGATTTGTTCCTTTTTTCACACATCAGTTTTTGACGGTCTTTTTTAATGGGTTCTATTGTTTCTTCGATTTTTTGACTAACTGTAAGGAAGTGAAGTTCTAGGTTGCATATACTTTGAAAGTGATTGACGTGGCCCAGTCCACCACAGGCAAAGCCTGAAGCAGTCACAGTCTAGACTCCTGTACCTCCTTCACGATGGCAGTAGTGAGAAGAGCGGATGGCCTGGATGGTGGGGTTCCTTGCTGGTGAATGTTGCTTTCATTCTAACTGTGCCCCAAGACAAGAAAGGCTTTGCCTGCAGTGGACTGTGCTGCATCCATCACTCTCTGGAGACTTTCCCGTTCTTGAGCACTGTCGTTTCTATACCAGGCCATGAAGCAACCTGACAGGATTCTCTCCATGGGTGCATCTTTAGAATTTAGTGCTGGTATCAGAGCAGAGATTCCAAATCAATGGAAGATCAACCGATTCTTGTCATTCAATGAACATTATTAGTAGGATATAAATTCACATTATTACCAACAATATGTGAGGCCTGTAACACTGATCCTCTCCACTTGCAAGGATGTCAAGTATATTTATGAAACTCCTCTGGAATGTTTGAGCAACTGTTGCAATATAAAGTTAAGATTCACTCATCTCACTCATTCCAATAACCTCACTTCACCCATCTCAATACTGAACTGATTCCACAACCTGTGGACTCTACAACTCATGTTTTCAAAATTATTTACTGTCTTTTTTTTTGTGTTTGCTCAGTTTGTCTTCCTTTGCACATTAGTGACTTTGCATTTTTTGCTTGTGGGCAGTTTTCATTGATTCTATTGTATTTCTTTGTTCTACTGTGAATTCCCACAGGAAAATGAACCTCAAGGTAGTATATGGTGACATATACAGTCCGCCCTACTTATCCACGAGGGATTGGTTCCGGGATCGCTCGCAGATGCTCAAGTCCCTTATTCAACCTGTCTCAATGTGGTGGACCTTAGGAACCAGCGGAACCCCAAACCTTGTTTAGCCTGTCCCAGTGCGGTGGACATTAGGACTCGACGGCTGAGCTCTGAATCCGCAGTGTTTCTGTTCACGAAAATAATCACGATCACAATTGAAAATAAAGTGGAAATAATAAAGCAATCGGAAAGAGGTGAAAAGCCATCGGTCATCGGAAAAGCATTAGGCTACAACAGTTAACGATCGGAACAATTTTAAAGGATAAAATGAGAAAGCCTCTGCCCCGATGAAAGCTACAATTATTACTAAGCAACACAGTGGTTTAATTATTGGGTTTTGTGTTTCTGATCCTCCACATCAACCCAGCACGGTGGAGAGCGCACTCGGGAGCGGTCTGTCACTGGATCGAACTCGGGAACTCACATTCCGGAGCCCGGCACTGAAACATACATTCTGAAGTGTTTTATACGCATAGAAAGGTAAAACATATACTAAGACAAACTTTTGACTAACTAACGCTAAATAATACCGAATGCACCTGTTCCGACTTACTTAGTAAGAGAATTTCCGATTTTTTTCGATCCCGATCCCACGCACATCCTCCCGTATACTTTAAATCATCTCTAGATTACTTATAACACCTAATACAATGTAAATGCTATGTAAAAGAGTTGTTATACTGCATTGTTTAGGGAATAATGACAAGAAAAAAAAGTCTGTACATGCTCGAACAACAAGTGCTGGAAGAGCACTTTTTTCGTGATTTGCATTTGGTTGAATTCGCGAATAAGGAGAGCTGACTGTATGTACTTTGATAGACCAACAAAGGAAACTATACTTCTGACCTAACATTTATAAACAAGAGTACAGTTATTACAAAATCAGACATTTTAACATAGAAACATAGAAAACCTACAGCACAATACAGGCCCTTCGGCCCACAAAGCTGTGAACTTGGTGCAATAGGTCTTTTTCCACAATTACACATGAGGGACATATATTAGACAGGCTTTCCACTGAGGTTGGCTGAAGCTAGAACCTGGGATAAGGGTGAAAGGTGAAATGTTTGAGTAGCAACTTCTTCACTCAGAGGGTGGTAGAAGTGTGGAATGAACTGCCAGTGGAAGTGGAGGATGAAAAGTTCAAAGTACATTTATCATCAAAATATGTATGTTAGTAATGCTGCTTCATTTGGCTGTATTCTCAGATATTCATGTATCGCTGAAAGACAATTAAACTTGAACTTGAAGATGACCGTCAAATATCCAAAGTGCAAAAAAACCAAATTATGCCAAAAATAAAAAGTAAGCAAAAATCATTCAGAACTAAAGTTTGCGGAAGTGAGTCGACACTGCAGCCGGTCCAGGAGTCCGCTACTTACAGCGTAGCGCAGAGATGAATGAACCTCACTGAGCAGCAAGTTGACCACCGACCAGCCCTTCACCTCCAGCCACAACACTTCAATTTGGCGCGATGCTTAAATAGGCCAAACACTGGCTTGTTTCTCGTGATCGGACACAGGTCCTGCTGCTTCGATACCCTCTCAGGCCCGGGTCCCAATGCCTGTTCAGCCCGTACCCAACCTTTACAATCTGGCCTGGCACTTAAATTGGTCAAGCACTGGTTATTTCTCACTCTCAGACCCGGGCCCCGCCACAATCACCTTTCGGCCCACACACGTCACACCGCAACTGTTCCTCAGCTTCGAGACATCGGTTCACACCACAAAAATGCCTGGTTGTACAGGCAGTTCAAAAGCTCAACTCCAAAAGTTACACACTACTGATTACAGTGGTCATTGTCAAGACAAAGTTTGGTTAATAAAGTAGCTAGTAGTTTTGTTTGCTGCCAGGAAGGCGTCACTGTGTTTCAGCAGAGCCGCCATAAAACAGAAGATTTGCAGGTTTGATTTCAACATTTCAGAGAAGTGCAAGGACGGGAGGGGTATGGAAGGCTATGGTCCAGGTGTGGGTTGCTGGGACTATGCAGCATAACAGTTCAATATGTACTTGATGGGCCGAAGGGCTTGTTTCTTTACTGTAGTGCTCTATAGCTCTTTGACACAGTAGAGTCCGACAATAAGATGATACCTTAGCAGCAGGGCAAATCAAGTAGGTGGTTCAGTGAATGCATTTTAAACTCTATGCCACAACCACAATAGTGCACTTCAAAGGAGTATCCAACACTGATTTCCTCTGCTAAGGGAAGAGAAGTGAAAAATGAAACTTGTTACCTCTAAGGGAGCTATCTGATTTTCAATCGATTGGACGTTCTCCTTTGAAGCAGCCAGTTGGGTCTCTTTGTCCGTCAGCTGATGTTGGATTTCTTGGGCTTTCTCCTTATTTTGCTTCAGGTACTTGAGCTCTGCTTGATACTCTCGGACGTTCTGTGACTGCTTCAGGCGGACCTGACGAAGCATTTCTAAAGCTTTAATGTACCTAGAGCAAAACATTAAATTCACATTCTTTGTCGCTACAACTGATTTAACAGAATTTAATTCAGTATCAGAAAGATTCCCTTCAATGAATGAATATTCACTGAATATTAAGTGTTGTAGAACCACAAAATATTAATAAAATTTAGTGTTCTCTACCACAGATCCTGTGGATATGTGACTGCATGTGCATAGTGATGTGTGTACCATTAACTAAAGGTGCTGCTAGATATTGTGCTCATTGTGTAATGTTTGTGTATGCTGTGCAGTTGCCTTCTTTCATGTTTCATGAAACCGGGCTGCCCAGTGGAAGGACCACAGTTTAGAGTTCTTCTCCTGCGGGAGTGGGAGGGGTCAGGTGGTGGGGAGTTTACCCCTCAACAATGGTGTGTAAATATGAAACAACAGTGCTACGTGGGTGGCTAAAAGTGTGGAAATGTAAAGACCGTAATGGAAACACTTGTAAAGGATTGAGAGACATTGTACTTAATTTTATTTCTGAAAAAAGTATATTTTGTTAAAAAAAAATGTTTCTCTGAGACTGAATGTGACTTGTTTCTTCCCCACAAGTATTGTGGGTTCTGAGGTGAGCGATACGGGATCCAGATTCTGCCATGAGGACAGAACACTCTTGATGATCCAGATGACTTGCACTCCGTCAACCATTAATATTGCTCTCAAAACTACCTCACCGGGCAGCACGGTCACGTAGGGGTTAGCAGAACACTTTACAGTAACAGAGATCTGGGTTCAATTCCTGCTGCCTGAAAGACAATTGTACATTCTGCCCTGTGACCACGTGGGTTTCCATCAGGTGCTCTGGTTTCCTCCCACAGTCCAAAGAGGTACCAGTTGATAGGTTAATCAGCCATTGTAAATTGTCCTGTGATTAGGCTAGGTTAAATTGGGGAAGTGAGTGTTGGTGGGCAGTTGCAAATGCTGGAAGGATCTATTCCATGCTGTGTCTCAATAAATCTCATTCAATAAATAAATAAATAAGCAAGCAATGCTCCTTCTATAAAATTCTAAAGGGATTGGACAGGCTAGATGCAGGAAGATTGTTTCCGATGTTGGGGGAGTCCAGAACGAGGGGTCACAGTTTAAGGATAAAGGGGAAGCCTTTTAGGACAGAGATGAGGAAAAACTTCTTCACACAGAGAGAATCTGTGGAATTCTCTGCCACAGGAAACAATTGAGGCCAGTTCATTGGCAATATTTAAGAGGAAGTTAGATATGGCCCTTATGGCTAAAGGGATTGGGGGTATGGAGAGAAGGCAGGTACAGGGTTCTGAGTTGGATGATCAGCCATGATCATACTGAATGGCGGTGCAGGCTCAAAAAGTCGAATGGCCTACTCCTGCACCTATTTTCTATGTTTCAAAGTTTCTCCACTTTGAGGGTCATAGATCATTAAGGATGCCTTCTTCCTTCCAAGGAATGAAAGCTTGGATCTTTTGTAACACACACAAAATGCTGGAGGAACTGAGCAGGTCAGGCAACATCTATGAAGAGGTTTTCAGCCATGATCCTTCATCAGGACTAGCTTGAGAATATTTCCCTCTGCCTGTCTGTTTTGGAAGTCTGGTGTGTGACTGAAGTAGTCTGTCCAACAGAGCCAAGTGAGTGTAATTAGGTCCCAGTGCAATTTTATTTTGAAATAAAAGTTGTTTAAACAAGAAATGAAGGTAATTATTGCACACTTAGCTGGGTCTCTGCCAGACCACGCATGCATAAGTTGCATTAAGTCATGAAAAGAAAATAGTGCAGAGAATAGTGCTAACGCTTCAGAGAAAGGGTTGTGCAGGTTGATGACGGCCAAGACTGGGAGATCAAGAGTTGATATCTTAGTGCACCAGGAGTCTGATAACAATGGGACAGAAGCTGCCCTTCAGCAAAGTGGTTTGTGCTCTCAGGTTTTGGACCCTCAGCCTGATGGGAAAGGGGAGAAGAAACAACGACCAGGATCGGAGCATCTTTGATTAAGTTTTGCCAGGCTTGAGATGCAAGTAAGTGAAATGAACTTTACACATCAATTCAAGAGATTCTGAAAATGCTGGAAACACACACTAAATGCTGGAGAAACTCAGCAGGATTGTGGAAAGGAATAAACAGTCGACATTTCCATTCAACACCCTCCATCAGGCTGGAAAAGAAGGGGGGAAAATGCCAGTATAAAAAGGAGGGGGAGGGGGAGTAGGATAGCTGGAAAGTGATAGGTGAAGCCAGATGATTATGGGAAGGCCGGGTATGAAGTAAGAAGCTGGGAGGTTATAAGTGGAAAAGGCAGAGGGCTGGAGAATAAACAATCTGATAAAAGAGAGTGGGAGAAAAGGAAGGAGGAAGGGCATCAGGGGAAAGTAATAGGTAGATGAGGACAAGTGGTAAGAGACAAGAGTGGGGAATAGAAAAACTGGGAAGGCAGAGATAAAAAACACTAGAAGCAGAGATCAATTTTTATGCCGTCAGGTTTGAGGGCACCCGGACGGAATTTGAGGTGTTGCTCCTCCACCCTGAGAGTGGCCTCATTGTTCAGCAAGAAAGGGATGGGAAGTAAAATGCTTAGCCACCAGGAAATTCTGCTTTCGGTGGATAGAGCAGAGGTGTTTGATAATGCTGCCCCCCAATTTACGTCGGATTTCATAAACGTAGAGGAGGTCTTATCGGGAGCACCAGATACAGTAGACAATCCCAACAGATTTGCAGCTTAAGTGTTGCCTCACCTGGAAGGACCGTTTGGGGCCCTGAATGGGTGTGAGCGAGGAGGTGAATGGGAAGGTGCATCACCCCTGCCACTTGTAGGGAAACGTACCAGGTGAAAGATTGGAGGGGAGGGATGAATTTCAGGGAGATGTGCCAGGAGGGAGATTAGTGGGGAGAAACAAATGCACAACATCTTTGCATATCAAGATATGCACACATCAAACTACATTCTAGTCACTGCGCAAAGAAAATGTGTCAGGTTTGGCTCATTGAAATAAATGCTGCATTCTGGGAAGGAAATCTCACCTTGTGGCTGAGAAAATCTCATCAAATTTCTGCTTCAGAGCCTTTCCCTCACTCAGAGGCCAGTTTGAATCTTCTTGGTGACAGAATATAACATTATTTAACACAGCTTTTGAGACGCCCAAGGCACTGATCATCTCACGATCCATCTCCGCACATTTGGAACTCAAGCTGACCTTTTCTCCATGCCTTTAGAAAGGAACACAAAAGCACTCAATGATGCTCAATTTTTCTTTCGTTTATTTTCTTTTCTCCTTCCTTCCCCTAACCCTCAAAAGGGAACTTAGTTCCACATTCGTTTCTATACCTAATACAGTATAATTTGAAGCAATATCTATCCATAATTAATAATTTAATAGAAAAATTATCTTGACATTATCATGATACTGCCTGAAGGAATTTGTGCATGAGCAGATCTCAACACTGTCCAAATGTACTTTAGCAAAAAGTAGAATATCAGAACCAGAATCAGGTTTACTATCATTAGCATATGCTGAGAAATTTGCTGATTGATGGTTTACAGATTGCAAGATGATAAAAGAAGCAAGCTTAGATATATACTGCCCTTGTTGGGTGGTGGGGTGGAGATACGCCTCTGGCAAAGGAGGTGTAAGACACTCCTTCCCTGCACTCGCCTGCAAGTGGCCCTTGGACAAGGTGTAGCGCCTGCTTAGACCCCAGATCGGGGTCACGCGAAGCAACGAGAGTGAGTGCTAGATAGATGAACGAGCTGCTGGTGCACATCACAAGTCCTAGTTATGTGACCACTGACACCAAGCAGACAAGCTCTGAAGAATATTGATAACAGCAAGGGCTCACCTGTCTTGCAAAGACACTGCCCAGAAGGCGGCAATGGCAAACCGCTTCTGTGGAAAAATTTGCCCAGTACAATGGTCACGGAAAGACCATGATCGCCCACATCACATGGCACAGCACATAATGATGATGACACTGCCCTTGAGCCACCATAACCCAGTCACCTTTCTTTCAGGTATCCGTTCATGAGCCACATCTGTCACACAAAGCAAAAATTCTTTGCTGAGTTCAACTCACTTCATCCGTGTGATCACGCCCTCCAAGGTTTTGAATTCAGTCTTTTTGCCCTTCTGTGTGCAAAGCATCGATCTCTGAACCGCCACCATTTCTCCATTCACATCTCGAAACTGCAGACGGATTTGCGCTCGCACGTCAGTTTCATGGGCGACCTTTGCGGAAAAAAGCACAAATATGCTCACTTCCTGCCCTCACTTATTGCAAATCCCAAAAGAAGACATAAATGCACCACATGGTAATTAATTTTACACTTGTTTAAAACTGCTTTCATTATTGTTTAAATTTACATCATTACAAAGAATAATAAACACTTGGGGTTAAGGTTTCTGTCTCTTGCAGTGGAAACTTCTTTCACTCCTGCCATTCTTGCGCTCATAACAAAATGAAGCTGACATGGAAAATATGAAGTACCTCATTGGCAAACATGTAAAAATTAGCTATGGTTCAAATATCGTTCTATTAAGCATACCCTTGTTGGAACGATTACTAGGTAGGTTAATCGCTCATTGCAAATTGTCCCATGATTGGGTTAGGGTTAAATCAGTATTGTCGGGGGTTGCTTGGGCAGTGCAGCTGGAAGGGTTGGAAAGGCCTATTCTGTACTGTATCACTAAATAAATAGAGAAGGGAGGAAGTGTAAGCAAACGTTGATTGCTTATACATCATAGATCCTGCTTGACATGCTGAGATCCTCTGGTGCTTTGCGTGTACATAAACATACACACACAGTGTCTAAAAAAAAGTATTCAGCCCCCCCCCCCCCCCCCCCCCCACCCTTGGAAGTTTTCATGCTGTATTGTTTTACAACATTGGATCACAGTGGATTTAATTTGTTGTTTTTTTGACACTGATCAACAGAAAAGCCTTTTCATGTAAAAGTGAAAACAAATTTCTACAAATTATTCTACAATTATTAAACACAAAATAACTGATTGAGTAATTATTCACCCCCTTCAAGTCAGCATTTAATAGATGCACCTTTGGCAGCAATTACAACCTTGAGTCTGTGTGGATAGGTCTCTACCAGCTTTGCACATCTGGACACTACAATTTTTCCCTAGTCTTTTTTACAAAACTGCTCAGGCTCTGTCAGATTGCATGAGGATTGTGAATGAACAGCCCTTATCAAGTCCAGCCACAAATTCTCAATTGGATTGAGGTCTGGACTCTGACATGGCCACTCCAGGACATTTAAGACATTCCTGTGTAGCTTTGGCTAAACGTTTGGGGTCATTGCCTTGCTGGAAAACAGACCTTCTCCCAAGTTGCAGTTCTCTTGCAGACTGCATCAGGTTTTCCTCCAGGATTTCCCTGTATTTTGCCCCATTCATTTTACCCTCTACCTTCACAAGCCTTCCAGAGCTGCAGTGAAGGATCCTCACACCACGATGCAGCCACTACCATGCTCACAGTAGGGACGGTGTGATTTTGATTATGTGCAGTGCTTGGCTTATGCCAAACATAGTCTTTAGTCTGATGGTCAAAAAGCTCAGTTTTTGGTTTCATCAGACCATAGAACCTTCTTCCAGCTGATTTCAGAGTCCCCTACATGCCTTCTGGCAAACT
Source organism: Hypanus sabinus (assembly GCF_030144855.1). Taxonomy (NCBI): domain Eukaryota; kingdom Metazoa; phylum Chordata; class Chondrichthyes; order Myliobatiformes; family Dasyatidae; genus Hypanus; species Hypanus sabinus. The sequence goes on along the minus strand of NC_082720.1, from coordinate 67,592,818 downwards.
CTAGCCAAAACTTCATGTGAGTTTTTTTTAACAGTGGCTTTCTCTTTGCCACTCTCCCATAAAGCTGTGACTGGTGAAGTACCTGGGTAACAGTTGTTGTATGTGCAGTCTCCCATCTCAACCACTGAAAGTTGTAACTTCTCCAGAGGCGTCATAGGTCTCTTGGTGGCCTCCCTCACTAGTCTCCTTCACACACAGTCACATTCTTTCCATTTTTTGATGACTGACCTAACTATACTCCAAGGGATACTAATTGTCTTGGAAATTTTCTTGTAACCACCTCCTGACTTGTGCTTTTCAATAACCTTTTATGTGGAGTGTTCTCTTGTCTTCATGATGTAGTTTTTATCAAGATACTGACTCACCAGCAGTTGGACCTTCCATATTGTGGTGAACTATATATACCTGTCTGGACACGCCCCCCCCCCCCCACTCCTGTGGCTCCTCCCACAGACCCCGGTATAAAGGCGATTGGAGGCACTGCTCCTCCCTCAGTCTCCAGGATGTTGTGGGATGGTCTCTTGCTGCAGATAGTGCTCTCTTCCAGCTAATAAAAGCCTATCTCTTGCCTCACATCTCCGAGAGTTATTGATGGTGCATCACAGATACAGGTGTATCTTTACTACAATCAATTGAAACACCTTGACTGCACACAGGTGATCTCCATTTAACTAATTACGTGACTTCTAAAACCAATTGGCTGCATCAGTGATGATTTGGTGAGTCATATTAAGGGGGGGGGAATACTTATGCAATCAAATATTTTGTGTTTTATATTTGTAATTAATTTGGATCACTTTGTGGAGATCTGTTTTCACTTTGACACGAAAACAGTCTTTTTCCATTGATCAATAACAAAAAAGCCAAATTAAATCCACTGTGTTTCAGTGTTGTAAATCAAATCAGAAGAAAATTTCCAAGGGGGTTGAATACTTTTTGACGTGAATATACTGTATGCCATTGGGGAAAATCTAATAACACTAAACCTCTGGTGTTAAAGTCATGGGCAGACTCGTGCAGCACTCAAGCAGCCTCTGACCATGAAGGGAACCCTCCAGACCACCAAATTCTGACTCACTCAATTTTATTCTCCTCACATTCCCAACAATTCCCCAGGTTTGTCCAATCACCTACATGCTTGGGGCAACTTGGTGGCCAGATGATCTGCTGTTCTGCGCATCTTGGGTAAGTGGGAGGAACTGGAGCACCTGGAGTGTACCTTCATGGTTACCAGAAAACATGCAAGCTCCAGGCAGATAGCAGCCAAGGTCAGGATTGACCCAGAATGCGAGAGAAGTGGGTAACAGCTGCAACACTGCACAACCATGCCTAAAAGACATGACTGGATCACAGATTATAACATTTACTTTATGCTTGGTCACTTGCTTTGTTCCCACTCCCAGCAACAAAATTAGTCACATAGACCAGCTGACCCCCCCCCCCTCACATCAAGTCCTGTTCTAGTTGTTTTTCAAAATATGGTAGCAGTTGCTGTTTTACTAAAAGCATTTTAAATAGACTTTCTGTGAATGATTTGAGGAAAAAAAACATTCTGGGAGGATAACTTCTCAGTATCATACATAGACTGACACAATGACTTTTTAGTTTGCTGAAATGCACCAAGTGTCTTGCAGCCCACAGGAAGTCACCGATGATCACTGGCACGTGTATTTTGTCGCCTGAAAAAAACGGTTAACTGCACTCACTTGCTCACCCACTGAGAAGTTCCCACAATCAATGACCGCACTTTAAGGACTCTTATGTTCCCGGCATTTACCGCTCTTTATTTATATTTGGATTTGCACAGTTTGTTGTCTGCACTCTGGTTGACCTCTCATTGATCACGTTATAGCTACTATTCTATAGATCTGCTGAGTATGCCCGCAGGAAAATGAATCTCAGGGTGGTATTTGGTGACATACATGCACTCTGATGCAATTTGAGTGTCAAACTAAACTGATTCACTGCTTGAGGTTGGATTGCCCCTTTCACTATTGTTGAGCTCACATTCTGTTCTGTAAACAATGAATAAGCTAAAGAGGTCACACGTGATGGAAGTCACCTTCAGAATCAGGTTTATTATCACTGAAACACGTCATGAAATGTGTTGCTTTGTGACAGACGTACAGTGCAATACAGTAACAATTACTATCATTTTATTAGGTGAGGCAGGGCGGAGATACGTCTCTACCAAAGGAGATGTAAGGTGCTTCTTCCTTCCGCTTGTCTACAGCTCACCCCTAGGGAAGGTGCAGCATCTGCTTAGCCCCCAAATCAGGGCCACATGAAGCCATGGGAGCAGGTGATGGATGGTTGTATAAGCAGCTGGTATATATCACAAGTCCTGCTGATGCGATCACTGATGCCAGGCAGACAATCTCTGAAGAGTATTGATAATGGCTGGGGTCACCCGTCTTGTAAAGACACTGCCCAGAAGAAGGCAATGGCAAACCACTTCTGTAGAAAAATTTGCCAAGAACAATCATGGCCATTGAAGACCATGATCGCCCATGTCATATGACAGGGCGCATAACGAATGAACAAATTTAATTTGTTTAATTTATAAACATCGGAAGGAAACGGGCCCGTTCAGCCCAATTAGTTTTTTCACATCTATGTGACCTACTAACCTCAACACCTCTGGAATGTAGGAGGAAACAAAAGCACCTGGAGGAAACCCACAGTGATAATGTAAGAATTCCTTACAGACAGTGGCAGAATCGAACCAGGTTGTTGGTGCTGCAATAGCTTTACAGTGCCACCTTAAAGTTACAATAAGAAATGGGAAAAATAAATAGAGCAAAACAGGGAGGTAGAGTTCAAGAACCATCCAGAGGGAAAGAAGTTGTTCTTAATATCCTGAGCGTGCATCTGCAAGTTGCTGGATCTTCACCCTGATGATAGTAAGGAGAAGAGGGCATGTCCCGGATGGTGAATGATGGATGCCACCTTCTTGAGGATGGAGATGTTCCCAATGGTGGGAAGGCTAATGCCAATGATGGAGCTGGCTGAGTCCACAACACACTGCAACTTTTTCCTCATTGGAACCCCCACAACAGACGGTGATGCAATGTCTGTAAAAATTTGCTAGTCTTTAGTGATATAAAAAAATCTCAACAGATATTTTCCACGTCGTAACTAATCAAGCTATAGAAACAACCAGAATATGCAGATTCTCACCATCAACCTTTAAGGTGGTCAGTATTCTTGAAATCAGTAGTTAAATCATTTTATTCACCAACCTGGAACCTAGTTTCTTTGCTTTATCATCAAATGGAGAAATGAAAATGAAGTAGAGTTACTATTGTCACCATTTAAACAATAAATTAGTCTGACATGTAAATCTAACCTTTCAGATGCTGGATTTGCCTCATCTCTGAACACAGAGCAATGAATCTATGGAATTTGTTGCCACAGGCAGCCTTGGAGGCCAAGTTATTCAGTATATTTAAGGCAGAGTTTAATAGATTCTTGATTAGTCAAGCAGGAAGGGATATGGGGAGAAGGCAGGCAATTGCGGCTGAGAGGGAATTGTGGCAGAATGATAGCCATTCCTTATCGTAGTGTAACAGTGGTCTAGTGCATTGGGACCTTTGGTGCAACAGGTTACATGTCTCAAACAGGCCTGGTTAAAGTCACCCACTATAAATTTGAAATTCATCGGGATGGGACATTACTTGTTTACAGAAAGCATCGTCCAGTTTCATGAGTGCTTGCTTATAATCATCTGCTGACGTTATTTAAACTGCGGTCAAGATCATGGATAAGAAATCTTGAGGCAAGTAGAATGGTCTCCATTTAATCATTAGTTATTATAAGTCAGGGGTCCAGGAAGTCGACATTACCCCAACATCCATGCACCATCGAGAATTGACTAAAGAGCACATGCCGCCACCTCTTTCCTTAACAGAATTCGAGGTTTGATCCATTCTGAAAATCGTAAAACCTTCTGGCCGGATAGTTGTGTCCAGTGTGTTCACTGTCAATGAAACAAACAACTGAGATCAGCCTCATCTGCCTCTGACACAAAAGCCTTGCCCTGAGGTCGTTGATCTTTTTCTCAAACAACTCTACGTTCGCTCACAAGATGATAGATAGAGGAGGCCCCTCTGCATTTCAACCTGATTTTAATTCCACCTGTCCTGCTGCACCTTCAGCCTTGGCATTGACCATTAAAGACACTACGTTACATTGCCATGGAGAAGCAGTATCCGTCATCAAAGATCCTCACCACCAGGCCCTGCTCTTTTCTCAATGATGCCATCAGGTAGAAGTTACAGGAGCTTCAGGACTTGCACCACCAGGTTCTACCCTCAGCTACTACCCCCTCGACATCAATCTCTTGAACAAAAGGGGATAACTACACTCATTTAATGGCTCAGTTACATTGTTATTCCATGCTTGTTATTTATTGCTATTTATTTATATCTGCATTTGGCTAATCTGTTTATGATGTCCACAGTTTCTGTTCTACAGATTTGCCAAGTATGCCCACAGTAAAAGAATGTGAGCGTTGTACGTAATGACATGTATGCACTCTGATAATAAACTTTAATTTGAACTTTGCAGGAGTTCTGACCTACTTAAGAAAATAGGACAAAAATTCTGCTTTGTTTAAACTTAGGCCAGTAACAGAATTAACCTACTTGCTTTGTATTATGAAAACAGAGCTAGGACAAATTTGATCACTTATCTATCATTCTCAGTTCAGATACACATGGGTGTTATCACCAATTTCACAAAGCAAATGAAACTACCAAATATCTTATTTGCTATATGTGCAATCTTGACAAGCACAGAATTAGCTCAACATGAATTAAAAATAAATTTATATTTACAAGTAAAATGTTTAACCTAAATCACATGAGCTGGCCCAGATTCCCAAAATTCTACAAATGACCATTTGCAATTTTTGTTCTGAACCATTTTTAACTGCAGGGAAATATGGCAGAATGCGATGCCCTGCAAACTGAATGACTTCTTCTCTGCCCTGAGAAGCTACATATAAATTGTATGCACACATGCGTCTGTGCACTCTGCTTCCTTTAGTAACTGGAATAACACTTCAGAGCCCTAAATAGATCAGAATTTCACTTTTTATCTAAAGAAACAATGCTGAACAGGCCCTTCCGGTCCAAGGAACCACACTGCCCAGCAACACACCTATTTAACACCGGTCTGACCACAGGACATCTTACAATGACCAATTAATCTACTATCTGGTATGCCTTTGGACGGGGAGGGGAAGGAAATCCACACGGTCACAGGGAGAAATACAAACTCTTTACAGACAGCACCGGAATTGAATTCTGAGCACCAACGCCCCAAGCTGTAACAGTGCCATGCTAACAACTGTGCTACAATGGTAGAGTTTTAATTTTTTAGATTAAACTGCCAGCCACCATATTTTATTGCAATAATCATAGACACAGAATAGTACAAAACTGTAAGGGCTCTTTTGGCCCGTAATCTTGTGCAAACCTTTTAACCTACTCAAATGGTTCAAATGGTTCCGTTTATTATCGAAGAATGTATACAGTATACAACCTGAAATATTTGTCTTCACAGGCATTCATGAAAAACAGAAACCCAAAAGAAAGAACAACAGAAAAACGTTACAACCTCAAAGCTCCCTCTCCCCCGCACAAGCCGGAGCAAAGCATCAACACAATAAACATCCCCCTCCCCCCCATTTCAGAAAAATGTGTCAGCACCCACGCAAAAGCAAAGCACCCAAAGAGAGACCATGATCTGCAGTCAACAAAACTATTGTTTACCTGGTAGGCTCCACAGTCAATCTAACCCTTCCTTTCAACAATTTCAATGACCTTCCAGTTTTCTTTCATCCATGTTCCTTTCTCAGATCTCTTGAATATCCATAATATATCAGGCTCTACCCCCAGCCCCAGCAGCATTCTAGGTACTTACTGCTCTGTTTAAGAAACCTACCTCTGATATCTCCCCTAAACATTTCCCCAATCACATTAAACAGATGTCCTGTGGGGTAGCCACTGACATCCTAAATAACGGCGTTGTCTGTGTCTCTTATAATCATGCACAAATTTATCACATTTCCTCTCATCTCCCTTTATTCCAGAGAAAAAACCCACCTCGCTCAACCTCTCCTCATCAGATTTGCCCTCTAATCTGAACTGACTTTTGTGAAGAAAAATCAAAAATGCTTACTGTTTATTATCTTTTTTTGATTGTGGTTGAAAGTAAGTAGAAAAGGCCCTGAAAGTTTATCACGTTATCAAGATTCCAAATGAGCAGCATTTCTGCGAAAGAGAAGCAAGGAGCACCCCAAACTTCCTCCATTCTTAAACACAAGACATGCAGAACAAAAGCAGTCTGTAGGAATATTACAGCAAAGATTTGAAATTTAGAACAATTCTTTCGGTGTGGAATGCATTGTGCACAATTCTAAATCTGTCCTACCTTTGGGTCATGAACAAATGTTTGCCCTTTGGTTCCAGGAGGGAAATCACCTGTGCAAATGTACTTTAAGCACTCAATTATAGTCTGTAACACAAAAACATAATCCTGTTACATTAAATTCTGTATCACGAGAAGTGTTCTAAAGCTCCACAAAACACTTTAAATAAATCAGTCCTGTGATGATTGGTAAGAACTACTACACTCTCATTTCTCTCCATTAAAATCAAAACCTACAGATTGTGGTGAATCAAAGTGATTGCATTATCTAATCTTCATTATCTTTGCTTCGATATTCATGATGCACTTCCCTTGATAGTGTGTTCCTTTTTATGCTACCCAGGAAAAACTGGTTCACAGGAGACCTGCTGCTGTCTTGGGAAATGTATGATCCTGTTCCAATGTCCGAACGCGACAAGCAGCTGAATTGAATGAGTGATTCCCACCGTCTATGCAAAAGACTCCGGGGACCTCTGACAACCTACTTAAGCCTCTCAATTGCTTCTCAGTCCACCCAGTGACAACACCTTCTTCCTCCTGGTCAATGCCACCTCCCAACAGTTACAGTCTCTTCTTTTATTCCTGAAATTGCTGTTGTCACCTCTTTTGTTGAAATATTGCTCCATTATTTTACATCAAGTTGATGATTTTCAAGAATTGAGCCGCTTTTCGATAAAGTGGTGAATAGTTTGACTTAATTTATGATGAGGCCACCCTCAGGATGGAGGGGCAACACCTTGTATTCAGTCCAGGTAACCTCCAACCTGATGACAAGAGTATCAATTTTTCCTTCCAGTAAGAAAACATTATCTTCTTCTCCCCTCTTCTTCTTCTTCTTCTTCTATTCTCACTCTTGCATCTTACCTCTTCTCACCAGCCTATCACCTCTCCCGGTACACCTCCTTCTTCCGTTTCTCCTATGGTCCACTCTCTTCTCTTATCAGATTCCTTCCTCTCCAGTCCTTTAACTTCCCCACCCACCGGGCTTCAACCTAGCTTCTAGCTAGCGTCCTACCTCTCCACCAATCTTTTTATTCTGGTGTCTTCTCCCTTCCTTTCCAGTCTTAAAGAGTTGTCTTAGCCTGAAATGGGACTGCTAGTTCATTTCCAGAGATGCTGCCTGACCTGCTGAGTTCCTCCAGCATTTTGTGTGTGTTAATTTACGACAGACCGCACCTGAAGGTTCTAGTCATGTCTGGAGAACCATACTCAAAAAAACAAAAGATTTCAACTTTACACTAATAACCCAAAGCAAATTTCAAATACTTCAAAGCAATCACGACATATCAATGCTGTAACATATCAATTACAAGTTGCAGGAGGCTGCAGATGGTTTGGACTCTGGGAGGAAACCAGAGCACCCAGAGGAAACCCACATGGTCACGGGGAGAATGTACAAGCTCCTTAAATAAAGCAGCGGGACTCAAATCCTGATTGGTATTCACCGGCACTGTAAAGTGATTGCATTAACCACTACACATCTGCACCAGCCTAAATGTATAAACAGTCCACCACGACTCAGATTTATTCCATGGTCGTCACTTATTATAAACATTCTGTCTGTTCCTTTCTGGTTCATTGAATAATTGACAGTTGTCTTTATCTGCTATGAAAATTACAGAAACTGAATGAAAATAAGCACAACGTGAATCATGATCTAGTGTCAAATTAATGCACATTACAAGGATCTTCGTCGGTCTGTGTATATTTTAAATTCCAAATGTAGAACTTACCGTTTTTCCTGCACCATTTGGTCCCACCAGAACAGTTAATGGAGTATTGAAGGTGATAATCTGTTTATCTTTGTCATCTATCCCAAAACTCCTCACACCCTGAATGCTCATCTTCTCAATTTTGGACATCTTGGCAGGTCTTCAATCGTTCCCAATCTAATAAAAGAATACTAGAAGACATAATATTCAGTTAAGCTCACTTAGGAATCCTAATTGCCAGTCCATGTTCACGTTATGGATCACCAAAAGCTGGCACATTTAGGAATACATCCGAGGTGCCATATGAGGTCAGTGAAAACGGGAGTTTCACCCACAGATGGGTAGGTGAAGGCTGATAGGGCAGGTCAGGACGGTGTGTGGTTTGTGACTTTTGACTCTTCTCTCACAGACACAGGCCTCTGTGCACTCCCAACCTCTTTAGGCTCTCAATAACATCCTGTACGCCGTCTCTCTATGATCTCTCTGGATGCTTTCAAGAAAGAGATAGAGCTCTTAAAGATAGCGGAGTCAAGGGATATGGGGAGAATTCAGGAAAGGGGATGATCAGCCATGATCACAGTGAATGGCGGTGCTGGCTCGAAGGGCCAAATGGCCTAATCCTGCATCTATTGTCTATTGATTCAGTTATGATTAGTTAAGATTTGAGCATTCCCATGGATGGTCTTATATACCTCATACTCACTTCCCATAGCAGGATTCTATTGTTATGCAGCGAATTCAAAAGACGATAAGACATAGGAGCACAATGAAGCCATTCGACCCATTGAGTCTGTTCTGCCATTCAATCATGGTTGATTTATTTTTCCTCTTGACCACATTATCCTGCCTTCTCCCCACAACTGTTGATGCCTTGACTATTTAAGAACGCATCAACCTCTGCTTTAAATATACCCAGTGACTTGGCCTCCACAGCCATCCATGGCAATGAACTCTAGATTCAATACTGTCTAAATGTCATTCAACCATACATGAATACCCATGAAAACAGCCAAAAGGAACAGCGTGACTCTGAGGCCAAGGTTTAAAACACAGCACCAACAGTACACAGTGCAGGGGCAGACCGATCACGTAAGACAGCAGTAAAATAGTCACAAAAAAAAAAGTCCCAGTCCCTGAGTCTCTAAATGTTGCAGCAGTCTGCAGTCAAATACATCTTGCCTCCTGCTGAGCAACCATTGAAGGGCAGCACTGACTCCTCCGTGTACGCCACACTGCTCTGCCCCTAGCATTCCAGTTGAGTACTCAACTCGAGCAGCACACAGGTGTAATGCCCTGTTTAAGATTTCTATAGCTATGCTGTGCTGTGAGGTGTCTATTTTAGCAGTTTTCTGTAAAAACAGTGTACCCTGCTGTTGAAAATGCTTTGGTTTCAGTTAAAGATAAGGAGCCATGTTGTCTGATTTAGGAATGTTGTGTCAGCCACTCAGGATGGCGAGATGGAGAGGGTTGGGCGGAAAGAGATTTCTGACAGACTGTGGCTGGGTTCGCGGTGTTTAGGCAGAAGATGAGAGAGGATCTGGGAGGATGTCTGGAGGATCCCATCTGAAGGGAAGACCCTATTGCAAGGAGAGCTTGGCGCAATGAAGGAGTCCAAGAAGGACTACGTGTGATTGTTGATGAGAACTCAGTGACATAAGTACAGTGGTACACTGATCCACTACCAAAGTAAGCCTCGACGTTTATGCGCATACTTAGACTGGTTTAACTGTAGTAGGCCCTTTTATTGTGTTTCTCTCTTTTCTTTTTCCTATAGACTATTTGATAAACCTGAAATTAATAAATATACTTTCTTTATAATTTTTTTTACTTTATTGAACAAACACATATCTACAAACAAGCATTGGCTATCAGTCCATAGTTCACTGCACAATGGTAAATACCTGCATCAACAATACCAAGGGTAGAAGAGAGTAGGAACAAGAGAAAAAAAAACAAAGAGCACATACATACAATTACAAACACAAACATACACATGATCTACATCGCCCCTCAATGGAGATTTACACCTATTTTAAATAAAATCACAGTCCTCAGTAAATCAACTCAAGTCCTACATTTTCCCAGGTCCCTGTGTGGGCCTTTCACAGTGCCAGGTACACTATAGCAGAGTTTCATCTGTCCAAGTAAGAGGCCATTTTCAGTTGTAAACTTGCAGTGATATTTTCCACACAGTTCACTTCTTTCAATCTCTGTATCCTCTGTTCCAAAGTGGGTGCATGAGTTTTAAGCCAGCTGACAGTTATCATTTTTATCAGCAATCAGAATCAAGACTTAACATGTATAGTTCAGTCTTCTCCAATGCAGATTGTGGGATGTTGCCTAAAATTAAATGAGTAGGTTCAAAGGATTTACTTATGTCTAAAATCATTCTTATTTCCTCAGTGATGTTGTACCAAAATTCCCTTAATTTGGGATAGTCCCAGAATATATGTACAAAATCTCACGCTAGGCCACAGCCTCTCCAGCAAAGTCTGCTGTTTTTTTTCTGAGTATAATGATATTACTGACGGGGTTTTAAAGTACCTCACCCTTATTTTCTAAGAAAATTCACTCCAATTGGGATTATTCAAGCATTTATGTCATGACTCTCAAGACCTCTCTCACTCTTCCTCTTCCATTATGGTATTTACCTCCAATTCCCACTTCTGTTTAACATCTAACATGTTATCCATTGCATCCAGGTGTATTTTTTTATATATACAATATACAATCTTCTGGGATTGTGTCCTACCCATGATGATGTCTATCCAAAATTTTTCCAAGTTACTTGGCTGTATTTTAAGATTGTTCCATTCTTTGTGTGAGAAAAGGTAATGTCTAATTTGGAGGAATCTGTAAAAGTCATTTGATACAAGGTCAAATTCAGTTTGGAGTTGGGAGAAAGATTTGAGCGCCTCACCATCAAACATTTGGTCCACAAGAACCAGGCCTCTTTATGTCCACCTGTTAAAACAGGTTAAGTCTTGCTGGAATAAAATCTGAAATGAATGCAATTTTGGATGCCCTTGATATGACACCATTGCTCTTAATTGGGCAGCCCAATAATAGGTCTTTAAATGAGGTAAAGCAAACCTCCCTGTTTTTTATTTGAGTATAACACTTTTAGTCTGACCCTGGACCTCTTTTTCTGCTATATAAACCTACTGATAAGACTAGCCAATATTTTAAAGGTAGATATATGAACTGTTATGGGTAGAGGACTGAAAAGAAAAAGAAACCTGGAGAAAATATTTATCCTGATCACTTCTACTCTACCTATCAGTGATAAAGGAAGCATCTCCCAATGTTCAAGATTTCTCCTCACTTGATTAATAAGTTTAACATAATTGGCTGTAAAGAGCTGGGAGGAACTGTGAGTTAAACTATCCCCAAATATCTAAAGCCCCGTTTTGGCCAACAAAGAGTCACTTCATCATCCAGCTGGCTTGGCCAGGTCCCTGTAATCATCATAGCTTCAGATTTTGCTTCGTTAACTTTGTATCCAGAGACCTCTCCATAGCTTCTCAAACATTGCATAAGCTGGGGAACTGATGAAAGAGGGTTCTTTATAAAAAGAAGAATGTCATCTGCAAATAAAGCTATCTTATGGGTAATACCTCCCTTATCTGTTATTACCTCAAATTGTTAATTTTGTCTTATTAACTCAGCCAATAGTTCGATGATTAAGGCAAATAACATCAGGGATAGGGGACTCCCCTGTCTGGTTCCCCTTTTGAGCCTGAAGAACATGAAACAGTATCCATTTACTCTAACCCTAGAAATTGGATCTTTATTCAGTGTCTTCATCCAACTTCGAAATGTTGCATTAAAACCCATTTTTTCTAAGGCATAGTCTAAGTATTTCCAATCCACCCTATCAAATGCCTTCTCAGCATCTAAGCTAAGAAACATTGAAGGGTGGATGGATCTCTGTGCTAAAGACTGGATATTTAAAGCTCTTCTAACATTATTTGCTCCCCGACAGCCTAGAATGAATCCAGTTTGATCTGGATTAATCAATTTTCCTATATATTTCTGTAGTCTCTTTGCTAAAACAGAACAAAGAACCTTCACATCAGTACCAAGCAGGCTGATTGGACTATGTGAACTACACGCTTTAGGGTCCTTGTGGATTATTGATACGATTGCCTAAGACCAGCTCTCCAGGGGGGGGGGGTGTCATGTTCATTCAGAGCATAATTAAAAACTTCACATAAAACTAAATTCTGTTGTAAATATCTTATAGAACTCATCCAGAAATCCACCCGTACCCAGAGATTTATTATTTTTTAATGTTTTCATAACATCTTCTATTTCTAGTTCTGAGACTGGTTGTGTCAGTGTAACAATCTCACTTTCTGAGAGTGTGTTCATACAGATGTCTCTGAAAATTTCGTCCAGCTTGCCTTTATTTTGTGGTGGATCCGAAGAATCATATAGATCTTTACAGAAGGCCCTAAATGCCTCTGCTACATCGTTCGGGTTCGATACCTCGGAGAAAGTTAAAGGATGTCTAATTTTTGGTACAACCCTGTTAGATTGTGCTTTTCTCAAATGAAATGCTAACAGACGACTGGCCTGGTTCCCCATCTCATAATACTTCTGATTTGCATACCTAAGTGCTCCTTCCGCTTTATACGTGAGCAATGCATTCAAGGCATCCCTACACTTTTGTAGGTTTTTCCAATCATCCTTGTTCAGTGTTAATTTGTGCCTTTGTTCCAATCTTTTTACTTCACTTTGTAACTGATTATATTTTTTGCTTCGGTATTTTTTCATTTGAACAGCCAAATCAATACATTTTCCCCTAATCACAGCTTTTACACCTTCCCACAGTATCAATGGGGAACCTCCCCATTGTCATTTGTCACAAAATATTCGTCAATGCATTGTTTTAGTTGATTATAGGAAGAGTGGGCCATCAATGTGGAAACATTGAGCCTCCAATATTTGAAGTGCCACTCACAGCCTACATTCAATACAAGTCTAACAGGAGCATTATTTGACAATGTAATAGGTTCAATAACACATTCCTTCACCTGATGTGGATTCTTCTTTGGGATGCAAATAAGGTCAATTCTTGAATATGAGCTATGGGCTGTTGGTATATGACTAAAATCTCTGGCACCTGGATTCAATGCTCTCCAGCCATCAACTAGCCCAAGCTCATCCAACATAATTTTTACTGCTTTAGACTTCTTGCTCTGGGGTTCCCCATTCCCAGGTAATTTATCCAAACTCCTATTAAGAATACAATTAAAGTCTCCTCCAACTATAACAGTACCTCTAGCTTCCCTGGCAAGTCATAAAGCTATTTCTTTGAGAAAGATGGGGTTATCTTCATTCTGTGCATAGATACTCATGATAGTAAACTCTTCACCTCCATCGAGCCCAAAGCTAACACCTATCTATCCTGCTAGTCTTTAACCTCTTTTTCCACTACAAAATAAACTGATCTGTTAATTAATATTGCAACTCCTCTCTTTTTACTATTAGGGCAATATGAATAATAGACTTGATCTACTCATTCACTTATTAGTTTTTTGTGTTCCATATCTCCCTAAATGTGTTTCTTGTAATAGAGCTATAGAACAATTAAGTTTTTTCAACTGAGCCAATATTTTTTCCTTTTAATGGGTGATTGATTCCATTAATATTATAACTATGTTCAAAGTGGCCATGGTACAATATCTCTTTTACTACATCACCACCCCCTCCCACCTTCAAACAAACCCGGCATTTTTATAGTATATTAACTGAAAAACCTGTGATGACCTGCTAATGCCTAGAGAACTATTTACAAAAGAATATAACCCACAAAACCAAACAAAACTTCCAGAAATCCAGTTGGTCTTCTAAAATTCCTGATAAAACAAATTATTATGACTGCTTTTTCTCTTATCAAGACCAGCCCCTAATAATAATCAGGCAGAGAGTAATGACACCTGCTTCTCTCTGGGGAACACGCACATAGCTACAAACCAGAGAAAACATACTCCCCGATTGAGTTGTGCCCTCCCTTGACGATTCTTTTTCCTTTTCTGTCTGCTTAACAAAATTTAACTCCCCCCCCCCCCAACGAAACTACATTGTATATCAAAATATGTCAGTTACGCTGGTAAATAGCTGTACATGTTGATGAACAGTTAAATATTACTCACACCCAGAAATTATTATCAGTCCAAAGAAGACACCGTTCATAATACCTTCTTTGAAAGAAAAAATGCAATTGGCCTCTTCTTATGTCAAGAAAGCCCTCATGTCTGCCCCCAACAGTGTAGCGCTCCCTCCTCCTCGCCCCCTCCGCTGCCCCTGCCATACCTCACTGATGAGTCACTGCTCCAGCTTTTCCCTCCCACTCACCCGCACGGAGATGCCCAGGTTGTTCGGTGTAGGTAAATCTTCAATCGAGGAAGGAAAGGTCTTCACTCCAGCATCCAGGTTTATTCTCAGCTGCGCTGGGAAGCGACAACTTGCTTGCACACCTTCCTCCTTTAGCTGTCTGATCACGGCGTGGACGTTTTCTCTTCTTTTCTGGACTTCAGCAGAGTAGATCAAAATAGATGGCTCTGGCTCAAAACGTAACTTGTTCTTGAGCCCATGCTTGATGCAGTACTGCCTCTTTTACTGTATGATCCAAGAAGTGTACAATGGCGCCAGCTCTCTGATCAGGGATCGGTGGGCTCTCTCAAAGTCTATATTCAGGTCCTCTGACAGCCGACGCGTCGTTTTAATTAACTATTTGACAAACCCCACCATGTCTCCTTTCTCACTACCCTCAGGTATCTGATTAATTCTTAAGTTATTTCTTCGTAAGCAGTTCTGGAGATCATCACAAGCCGCAGTAAGAGCGGCTTCTCGCTTCAACAGGTAATTGACTGCTCTCTCAGCCAGAACCGTGCGTCCTCGTTAGCACTAATTCTGGACTCACACTCGGGAGACTTCTGCTCAAGTAGGCCCAGTCGTTCCTTCAGGTCTGTCACCGAAGTCTCCAATCTAGACAGGGATGCCTTGGTGTCTGAAAATCACTCTTGATTTTCTTTCCTCAGCTCTCTCAATTCACGTAGTATCACGGCCATATCTTTCTCCTCGTCTATGCTAGCTTCGGGCTGTTCTGGTGCTAGCTGTATCTTTTTGTCTTTGCTTTCTTTTTGTACTTCTTGTTTTCCAGTGTGATTTGAAGTCCGAGACGCCATACTCACGTTCCTCTACTCTTTACTTAGCAAAAATATCTTTCACAGATGGTCAAAAGTAGCTTAACAGTTATCAATCCTCAAGTTTCGTGGGAGGGAATGCGAGGCAGGTCAATACTGAATCATGGCATCACCGGAAGTCCTTCTTTATAATTTTATGTTGGTGTATAATCTATTATTTCTTGGCAACTGATAATTGTGCATGGTCAATAGTTACACATTTGCTCAAATTGCGGTTCTTTTAATCGGAATTCCCAAAGTTCCTGTCCGGCTGAACCCCAAATCATACTGACCCCAGGCATATATTGTTTATGAAAGGCCGCCTTCTCACCAGTGGGTCATGTGGCAGAGTCAGCTAATGTGCCAAGTTTGTATATGACCCCGGTGAGAGGGTTACACTTGTAGGGGCTCATGGGGATCTCAGAGGCTGCGTGAATGCTGTTTTAGGATTGATTAAGCAGTTTGTGTGTTTAAGCCAGTGATTTGGCAAGTGTCACGGAAAGTCATTAAGGTACTTTATTATGGAAGCCACACGGATTGCTTGGTGCAATTCGAAATAGTTAACCACAAATAATGATTGTGTTCTGAGCGTGGTGGATGCTTGAAGCCCCAATGAACTGTTACTCAGGGCGCTGATTTCTGTATAAGTATTGGGGAGAGATACTCTAGTTGAATGGCGTTACTGACCAGTCGGCAGGTAAGGATGGTTTTCAGTCCAGACCAGCAGTGACGTAACCTGAAGTTGCACTGCCCGATATGTTAGGAAAACCTGGAGAGTGGTGGCCATGGGCAGTCCATATATTTAGAGCAGGGGGAATGTAGCTGAGTGTGAAGACTTTAAAGACAAGTTGTTCTCACTTCTGCGAAGTGAGAGAAAGGAGTTGCCTGATGTGAAAGCCCTAATGGGTCCTTCAGCAGTTGATGGAAATTCCGAGTTGGCTTCAGTATTTACATCACTGGTCAATAAATGCCAAAGTGTATCTGTGGAGAACCAAAGTTATTGTAGGCTGGGAATGTTCTCTGGAGTAACCTGCACCTCCGAAGGGAACAATATGAGGCTTGGGTGGAGCAGGCAACTCAGTTACTAGACGTGTGGCAGTGCTCAGATAATATAAAAAGAGAGTCTGAAACGACAAGCGGCTGAGGTGGTCAGGTCCTAAAGGCAGATCGGTCACATCCATAGACTATATGCAAGAGTTACACAATGTTTTTGGCACAATGGAGCTTATGATGAGGCTCAGGCACACATTCCAGGAGAAAGGGGAAAAACCTTTTACCTATATTTTCAGCTGCATTGCTTGTGCTGTAAAGGGGCCATTCCACTGGCTGAGATCAATCAATCAAGAATGGAGCAAGTTCTGAAGAGCAGACTGTCACGCGATGTGATTATTTTAAGCATCTGAGCGACTCTTAAGATGCATCCCCTGCTCCCGTTTGTTGAGCTGATCAGACCTGAGAGAGGAGAAAAATATGATGGAGGAGCGGGAGGCCCCGACCAGTTGGGCAAAGTCCTCAGTAGTAGCCTCTGTTGCTGAAGCGGCCCCAGAAGCCACACAAGTGGGGGTTTTGCAGGATGAAATGAAAAACAGACAAGGTATCTCAGTTGATGTCAGTGAGTGGTGCCACCAAACGTGACAAGTCCAACAGGAAACCAGACCTACCAGTAGGACACTCTCAGCAAAGGGCTGCTGCTGACAGGGGTCTCGTGACGGGGGAAGTGACTGGTGTTTTCTGTTACAACTGTGGTTAGGATGGACATTTCAAGTGGGAGTGTGAAACCTTCAGAAGGTAACCCAGTGGTTGCTGAAACAAAGAAGGAAGTTGGGAAACTTCGGAGAGACCCAGAGATGTGCCGGGCCAGCGTCTCAGAGAAGACACATTCCATCAAGGAAAACACGAAGCTGCAAAACTCTATTCCTGAAGCCCTGGTGGGACCATATGTATTGAAGATATTTATGCTAGAGTCATACTTGACACAGTTTCTCAGGTTACTGTACCCTGCCAACCAGTATTTGACGCATTTACCATTGACGCCATTCTGTGCTCTAGAAATCTGGGGCCTTAGTGCCGATGATTACTTGTCGTTGAAGCTGGAGTTTTCGGAAGCAGAAGCTGAAGTAGCTGAGACCCTTGATACATTAGTTTTGGTCTGTTCGGATCCGGTTGAAAAAGGTGAAGCTTCCATTATTGCGGGAACAAATGCTCCCATTCTGACAAGGCTTAAAGGAGAATGCAAGGAGAGAAATGCAGAGGATTTTCTGAAAACCTTGTCCGTTCACCTGGTGTTCAGAGCTGCTTTTGAGAAGGTGAAAGTTCCTCCAAAGCAGGATGATGAGCACAAATGAGGAACTGTGTGGTACACCCAGACCAAAACCATTGTGTTACGCCCTGGGCAAGTAGCTAGAATGACTGGAAACCCCATTTTCCCAAGATTGCCCAATGCCAAGGCCCTCCTGGTGGATGCTCTGCCCGGAGAATCACAACAAAGAGCCACGCTTACCTGCCAGAGTGCTGGTGAGACCTTAACTGCAGAAAACTTTGGCCGTACACATAAAAAGGATGACAGTGATTATCAGGAACACATCAGAGAGAGAGGTGACATAATGTCTAGTTTTCCAAGATAACAAGAAAGTCATCCAACTTTGGTGAGTCCCTGGTCCCTGAGGGATAGAAAAGGAGACTAATGGAGAAGTCGTTGAAGCTCAAAGATGTCTTTTTTTTACTGCTAAGTTCGATGTGGGTGGCTCTAAGAGTACTCGCCACACTCTTTGAGTGACAGAAGACACCCCTTTCAGAGAGGTCTCGATGGTTTGCACCAGGGGAGGATGAAAAAGTTCAGCAGCACCTGCTGAAACTGAAGGTGGAATTATCACCGAGTCGAGGCGTCCCCATGCATCACCCATTCTAGTGGTGAAGAAGAATGGGAAGGTACGAATGTGTGTTGACTACTGAACGCTGAACCAATGTACAATCCCTGGTCAATATACTGTGCCATGGATCAAGGATGCTCTGGCCTGTTTGAGTACAGCAAACTGGTACAGAGTGTTATATCCCTGGAGTGGCCATTATCAGATACCCATAAGTCAAGCTGGTTAAGAGAAGACAGTATTTATATGTCCACTTGGACGCTTTCAGTTTGAAAGAAGCCCCAGGGCATATTAGGAGCACTGGCTTCTTTTCCACATATCATGGAGAAGACACATATCATGTTGGAGACATGAACTTGTTTGAGGTACTGGTCTACTGGGGTGATCTCATTGCATCCGGGTATACACCTGAAGGAACATGAGACAAGGGTACTGAAGGTGCTAGATCACCTGAAAGCTGGAGGGTTAAAACTGTCACTGGGCAAGTGCCAGTCCTGTAAGATGGCAGTCAACTATGTCAGAATCGTAGTCTCACCGGATGGGGTACCTACCAAATGCAGACGGAGGTATAGAGGCCCAGTTTCTGTAACTGATCAATCAGGATTGTGGGAATGATGGTATTAAACACTAAGCTATATGCAACGAACACAATCCTGACATAGGTTTTTGATTATCCAGGTGATCTAAAGGCTGATTTATACTTCTATGTAGGCTGTACGCTGTAGCCTACACAAGTCGCCTACACTGTTGTGAGCATTTATACGTGCATTGGTGTGTCTGCGTCGCTCTGCAATTCACCGCCAAAACGTTAGTTGGCGGTGGGGTTTCTATGCCACTGTGTTGAGTTTCTTCATGTTCGTATGTACATATTTTTGGACTTCCTCAATTAACCTCGCCTCGAATTGGTCCATTTTTCAATTCATGTTCTTCTTCTCTCTTCCCTCTCAATTCGAAAAAGGCAAAGAAGCAGCAGCAACTGGAAATGCATAGGAGGAAACGCGATGCTGCCAAATGGACCAATCACTGTTGTTGCGGTCTGCATCGCCACAACGCGTAATTACATTTTTTGGGGAGGTGCGCGTCAGGCTACGGCATAGGGTATGGAGTAGAGTACGCGGCTATGCCGTAGATTCAACGCAGAAGTATAAATTGGCCTTAAGGCCATGTGAAGAGCCACTGAGATTGTGCCTGCCATAGACTGATTGTGGCAACAGGCAAATTGCAGTGGGTCCAGGTCCTTGCTGAGACAAATGTTCATTCTAGCCATGGCCAACCTCAAAAAAGCATTTCATCACTGCAGATGTGAGTGCTACAGGGCAATGGTCATTAAGGCAGCCCACACTGCTCTTCTTAGGCACTGGTATAATTGTTGCCTTTTTGCAGGTGGGAACTTCCGACCATAGCAGTGAGAGGTTGAAAGTGTTCTTGAATACTCCCACCAGTTGGCTGGCACAAGCTTTCAGAACCTTATTAGGTATTTAATCAGGACTCAGTACCGTCACTGACAGAGGTCAGCTTGCCAAAAGCCGCCTTCACCACCCTACCTACTTCAGACTCTGCTTTCTGGAGACCTTGTAGCTGAACTCCCAATCCCTCTCCCATCAGACAGTAGACTCTGATGCATAAAGCTGATGACCGTGGTAAAATCAAGGTAACCCTTTTGATTTCAAGCATAAATTTCTTTCCAGCAATGGGTACGCACAGTTTTCAGCTTGTCAAAATAAAACTGTACTGTGTGTGATAACTTCAGCACATTGTGTTCCAATTGATTCACTTCACAGCTCAGGATTCCAGAGTTAAAATGAGTCGTGTAAAGGGTTGCCCATGTCATTGAGTGAAGTTATCCCCTCTGGTTCAAAAGCCTGATGGCTGAGGGGTAATAATTGTTCCTGAACCTGATGGTTTTGATGCTGAGACTCCTGCACCTCCTTGCTGATGTCAGAAGCGTGAAGAGAGCACATTCTGGGTGGCGGGGGTCCTTGATACGGCTTTCCTGTGACATTGGTCTGTGCAGATGAGTCCAATGGTGGGAAGGGCTTTATCTGTCATGGACCGGGTCCTAACCACTACTTTTTGTAGAGTTTTCCATTCAAGAACAATGGTGTTCCCATACCAGGCCGTGATGCAACCAGTCAGTATACTCTCCACCGCAGATCTATAGAAGTTTGTCCAAGTTTTAGATGTCATGCCCAAATGTTCACAAACTTCTAAGAAAGTCAAGGTGCTGCTATGCTTTCCTTGTAATCGCAATTACATGCTGAACCCAAGATGGATCCTCTGAAACGATAACACGGAGGAATTTAAAACTGTTGACCATCTTCACCTCTGATTTCCTGGCTCATGGACCTCCAGCTTCCCCCTCCCGTAGTCGATAATCTGCTCCTTGGTACTCCCTACATTGAGTAGGAGATTGCCGTGGCAGCACGCAGCCAGATGTTCAATCTCGCTCCTGTATCCTGATTCATCACACTTCGATTTGGCCAATGACAGCGGTGTCGTCGGCATGCTTAAATGTGGAAGAGTTAATGCAATAACAGCTGCTGTTGACCTGTTGTGGAGGTAGGCTAATTGAAGCAAGTCCAAGTCACTCCTCAGGCAGAGGTTGGCAATGGTTCATCACTCAAAGTGGATGTAAGTGCTACTGGACAATAGCCATTGAGGCAGGTTACTACATTCTTCTTTGCACCAGTATAACTGAAGCCTGCTGGAAGCAGGTGGGTAGCACAGATGCCAAAGAGAGAGGTTAAAGATATTTGTGAACACTCCATCCATTTGATAAGCACAGGTCTTCAGTAATCGGCCCAATTATCTTTAAAGCAAAATACCTTGGATGCTGTGATTTATTTTTCATTCACTCAAGGCAATTACAAAGAAGGCACGTCAGTGGCTACACTCCATTAGGAGTCTGGAGACATTCAGAATGTCAGCAAAGATTTGAGCAAAGTTCTGCAGATGTACCATGGAGAGCATTCTGACTGGTTGCCCCACTGCCTGGCACAGAGCGCCAATGCACCAGATCGGAAGAAGCTGCAGACTCAGCCAGCTCCAGCATAGGCACAAGCCATCCAGCACATCTTCAAAAGATGCCTCAGGAAGGCAACACCCATCACTAAAGCAGGGAGAAGAGGGGAGCAATAGTGCTAGGGGACTCAGTCGTCAAAGGAACAGACAGGAGGATTCTGTGGACGTAAACAGGACACCAGGATGGTGCCTGGGTCAGGGATGTCTTGGATCACGTCCACAGCATTTTGGAGGGGGTGGGAAAGCAGCCAGATGTCTTGGTACATATTGGTACCAGTGACATAGGAAGGAAAAGCAAAGAGGTCCTGAAGAGAGAATTTAGAGAGCTAGGCAAAAAGAAGCAGGACCTCCAGGTTAGTAATTTCTGGATTACTGCCTGTGCCATGTGCCAGTGAGGGTAGAAACAGGATGATTTGACAGATAAATGCGAGGCTGAGAAACTGGTGCAAGGGGCAGGGCTTCAGGTTCTTGGATCATTTTGATTTTGTCTGGAGGAGATATGACCTGTACAAAAGGGACAGGCTGCACCTGAACCCAAGGAGGACCAACTGTCTAGCAAGTAGGGTTGCTAGAGCTATAGAGGGTGATTTAAACTAATTTGGCCGGGGGGGTGGGAACCGGAGTGAAGGGACTCAGGAAAGGACAAATGGTAAAAAAGCAAAGACAGTGTGCAGTCAGACTGTCAGGAAGGGCAGGCATGTGATAGGACAAAATTGCAGCCAGCATGGTGAGTAGCAGTGCAAAAGAATAATAATTAAAGTACTGAAAGTGTTATATCTCAATGCACAGAGTATAAGAAACAAGGTGGATGATCTTGTTGCACTTTTAGATTGTCGTGTATGCTGTTGTGGCCGTCACTGAATTGTGGCTGAAGAATGGCTGGAGTTGGGAACTGAATGTCCAAGGTTACACACTGTATTAGAGGGACAGGAAGGTTGGCAGAGGGAGTGGCATGGCTCTGTTGGTAATGAATGGCATCAAATCATTAGAAAGATGTGACATAGGATCAGAAGATTTTGAATCCTTGTGGGCTGAGTTAAGAAACTGCAAGGGTAGAATGAAACTGATGGCAGTTATATACAGACCTCTCAACAGTGGCTGGGAGGTGGACTATAGAAAGCAACAGGAAATTGTAAAGGGATGTCAAAAGGGAAATGTTATGATAGTCATGGAAGATTTTAACATGCAGGTAGATTGGGAAAATCAGACTGGTAATGGATCTCAAGAGGGTGAATCTGTTGAATGCCTACAAGATGGTTTTTTAGAGCAGTTTGTCATCGAGTCTACTAAGGGATCAGTTATGCTGGATTAGGTGTTAAGTAATGAAACGGAGGCGATGAGGGAACTTAAGGTAAAGGAACCCTTAGAAGACAATGATCACAATAAGATTGAGTTCAACTTGAAAGTTCATAGGGAGAAAGTAAAGTCTGACATAGCAGTATTTCAGTGGAATAAAATAAACTATAGAGGAGTTATTATAGAGAAATTATAGAGAGAGGAGTTGGTCAAAGTAAATTGGAAGGAGCAGCTGTCACGGATGACAGCAAAGCAGCAATAGTGTGAGTTTCTGTGAAAAAGGAGGAAGAAGCAGGATAGGTGCATTCCAAAAACATAGAAATACTCAAATGGCAAAATAGTACAACCGTGGCTGACAAGTCAAGGTTAATGGAAAAGCAATAGAGAGGGCATACAACAAAGCAAAAATTAGTGGGAAGATAGAGGATTGGAAAGCTTTTAAAAACCTACAGAAAGCAACTAAAAGAATCATTAGAAAGGAAAAGATGAAATATGAAAGCAAGCTAGCAAAGAATATCAAGATGGATAGAAAAAACTTATTCATTTATACAGAAAAATAAGACAGAGATGAGAGTGGATATAGGATGGCTAGAAAATGAGGCCAGAGAAATACTAACAAGGAGATGGCAGATGAACTAAATGAGTATTTTGCAATAGTCTTCATTGTGGAAGACACTATCAGTGTGCCAGATGTTGAAGGGTGTGAGGGAAGAGAAGTGAGTGCAGTTACTATTACAAGGGAGAAGGTGCTCAAAAAGCTGAAAGACCCAAGGGTACATAAGTCACCTCAACCAGATGAACCGCACCATAGGGTTCTGAAAGAGGAGGTGGTAGAGATTGTGGAGGCAGTAGGAATAATCTTTCAAAAAAATCACTGGACTCCCGGCATGGTGCCAGAGGACTGGAAAATTGTAAATGACACTCCACTCTTTAAGAAAGGAGGGAAGCAGCAGAAAGGAAATTAGAGACCAATTAGCCTTACCTCAGTGGTTGGGAAGATGGTGGAGACAATAGTTAAGGATGAGGTTATGGAGTACTTGGTGACACAGGACAAGATAGGACAAAGTCAGCATGGTTTTCTTAAGAGAAAATCTTGCCTGATGAACCTATTGGAATTCTTTGTGGAGATTACAAGTAGGATAGATAAAGAGGATGCAATGCATGTTGTATTTTTGGATTTTCAGAAGGCTTTTGACAGGGTGCCACACGAGGCTGCTTACCAGTTAAGAGCTCACTGGTATTACAGGAAACTTACTGGAACAATTAGAGCATCGGCTGATTGGTAGGAGGCTACGAGTGAGAATAAAACAATCCTTTTCTGGTTGGCTGCCAGTGACTAGTGCTGTTCTGCAGGGGTCAGTATTGGGACCACTTCTTTTTATGCTGTAGATCAATGATTTAGGTGATGGAATAGATGGCTTTGTTGCCAAGTTTGCAAATTATATGAAGATTGGTGAGGCAGGGGGCAGGTAGTTTTGAGTAAACAGGAAGGCTGCAGAAGGACTTAAGACAGATTAGGAGAATGGGCAATGGAGTGGCAAATGAAATACAATGTTGAAAATGCATGGTTGTGCATTTTGGTAGTAGAAATAAACGTGGAGACCATCGAATAAGTTAACATTCAAAGGGACTTGGGAGTCCTTCTGCAGAACACCGTAAAGGTTAACTTACAGGCAGAGTCAGTGGGTCAGTGGTAAGGAAGGCAATTGCAAAGTTAGCATTCATTTCAAGAGGTCTGGAATACAGGAGCAGGGATGTGATACTGTGGCTTTCTAAGGCACTTGTGAGACCTCACTTTTGAGTGTTTTGAAGAGTTTTGGGTTCCTCAGCTAAAAAAAAGATGCGCTGGCATTAGAGGGGATTCAGAGAAGGTTCACAAAGATGACTCCTGGAATGAAAGGGTTATCATAGGAGGAATGCTTGATAGCTCAGGGTCTGTACTCACTGGAACTTAGAAGGATGCGGGAGGATCTCATTGAAACCTTTTGAATGTTGAAAGGCCTAGATGTGGAAAGGATATTTCCCATGGTGGGGGAATCTAGGACAAGGGGGCACAGTCTCAGGATAGAGGGGATAAAACAGAGAGGCGGATAAATTTCTTTAGATGAAGGCCGGTGAATTTGTGGAATTTGTTACCACAGAGGCTGTGGAGGCCAGGTCATTGGGCGTATTTTAGGCAGAGCTTGATAGGTTCTTGATTGGACATGGCATCAAAGTTTACAGGGAGAAAGCCAGTGAGTGAGGCTGAGGAGGGGAAAAAAGGATAAGCCACAATTGAACAGTGGAGCAGACTCAATGGGCCAAATGGCCTTATTTTGTTACTATGTCTTAAGATCTTATTAAGGTCCTTAATATGAAAGGTTCCCTTTCCATAGATAGTGCCCCCTAACTGCTGAGAATTTCCAGTATTTTGAATTTCCCCCATTCTGCTGCTCTTCTCATAAGGTTGAAAGAAGATATTTGCTGATGATTCAGCCGGTGCCTATATACAGCGAATTCAAACAAAATGCAGGCTGAGGGTCACAATCACACTTCACAAGTTACAGCTGATAACCATCTAGAACAAGATAAAGTCTATTCAACTCTTCCTGACACTTAACATTATTACCAGAAACCCCATCAACATTAACAAGGGATGCATCAGAACACATCTAAAATGCAATTATTTGCAGGAAATTAAGATTAGACCACATAACAGCTCTATATGCCATCTGCTCTGCTCACAAATGCAAGAAATAAACAGAGTTGTGGACACTGGTTAGTCCACTGCATACACCAACTTCACCTCTGTGGACTGCAGTTGCTGCTACCTTTTGAAAGCAGTTGACATAAATACCCCTCCCATTCTCAACATTCTCCTCCCTACTCACATTGGGCAGAAGGTGCAAAAATCTGAAAGCACAGACCACCAAGTGCCAAGAACAGTTCCAGTCCCACTATAATACAGATCTCTTGCACGATAGGGTGGACTCTTGACGTCAAAACACCATTGCTCTGAAATGATCTGTATGGAGAGCATGCAAAACAATTTTTCCACTATATCTCAGCAGCATGTAAACTCAATAACTCAACCGGAAAGCTATTTTTGGCCAAGGCCTTTGAACAGCAAGTGATGTCCCATTGCACCCTCACACACTATCTCTATTCTGGATACTTATTTACAAGGGGAAATGCCAAGTGGAATCTCATTGAAACTGATCGAATATGACAGACTGTGGCGACCCACTTCCTAGCACACTCGAACCAGCTCACAAATAGCCAGCGTGCAGGCACAAAGGCCAGGTCCGCAACAAAGGGAGAAAAACATGCGGGGGTTTGTGAGTTCGTGTCTCTTGGAGCATCCGCGCCCGGGGAGGGCGGGATGAGGGAGGCTTTAAAGCAAGGCTGTGAAGTTCAAATAAAATTATCTTTGAGTGCAGTTTACCGACTCCGTGTCGTTATTTTAGCGCTGCGTGTAGCACACCGCTACAAGACAACCTAAATCAGTCTTCACTGTGGAAGATGCTAGCAGTATGCTAGAAGTCCGAGTGTGTCAGGTGACAGAATTGTGTGAAGTTTATTACTAGGGAGAGACTAAAAGGTTTAAAGGTAGATAAGTCACCTGGACCAGAAGGACTACACCCCAGGGTTCTGAAAGAGGTGGCTGAAGAGATTGTAGAGGCATTAGTAAATGATCTTTCAAGAATCATTCGATTCTGGCATGATTCCAGAGGAATGGAAAATTACAAATGTCACTCCACTCTTCAAAAAGGGAAAGATACAGAAGAAAGGATATTATAGTCAGTTAGTCCAACCTCAGTGGTTGGGGAGATGTTGGAGTCAAGTTTTAAGGATACTGTTTTGGGGTACTTGAAGGTACATGATAAAATAGGCCTAGGTCAGTATGGTTTCCTTAAAAAACCATTCCTGAAAAATTTGCTGGAATTCTTTGAAGAAATAACAAGCAGGATTGACAAAGGAGAATCGGTGGGTGTTGTGTACTTGGATTCTAAAAGGTCTTTGACAAGCTACCTCACAAGGCTCTTTATCAAGTTCAGAGCCCATAATACTAAAGGAAAAATACTAGCGTGGATAGAGCATTGGCTGATTTGCCGGAGACAAAGTGTGGGGAGAAAAGGGAGCCTTTTCTGGAAGGCAATTGTGATGTTAGCATTTATTTCAAGAAGACTAGAGTATAAACTACAAGGATGTAACCCTCGGAGTATCGTGAGCAGTTTTGGGCCCCTCATCTACAAAATGATGTGTTGACGTTGGAGAATGTTCAAAGGAGGCTCGCAAAAATGATTCCTGGTTTGAAAGGCTTCTCATATGAGGAGTGTTTGATGGCTTTGGGCCTCTACTCACTGGAATTCATAAGAATGAGGCGGAACCTAACTGAAACCAATTGAATGTTGAAAGGCTTCAATAGACTGGATGTGGAGAGGATGTTTCCTCTGCTGGGGAAGTCTAATTCCAGAGGACACAGCCTCAGAATAGAGGGACGTCCATTTAGAATGGAAATGAGGAATATCTTTAACCAGAGTGGTGCATCTGTGGAATTTTGTGCGACAGACAGCTGTGGAGACCGTCTTCATGTGTATTTAAGGCAGAGGTTGATACATTCTTGATTGCTCGGGATATGAAGGGATACAAGAGCAAAGCAGGGATTGGGGCTGAGGAAAAATGGATCAGCGGTGCAGGCTCAATGAGCCAAATGGCCTAATTCTACTCCTATTCCTTATACCAATATTCCAAAAAATCCACTTTCTCTGTAGCCACGAGTATAAGATGCAAAGCATCAAGTTCAGAGGGCCTGTAACACTTTGGCCACATTACTTCGCTTAGTACTCTTTTTTCTGGAGGTGAAACTTGCACTTAATTCCTCGATTTATCCTTTCATTATTTATCACCACGTGGCCACGCATTAAAAGCAAAACGTTTCGCGCGTTCAACACCCAATAGTCCTGAAAATGAACGTCTCATGCATACTGCGAGTTTATACCTAGATCAGGCCCTCTTAAAACTGCAACAAAAAAAAACTCCTTAAAACAACTAAGCAACGGTTTGACCGGCTGACGGTAAATATTTCTCAATTTCAACCTTAGGCAATATCCTTAACCCAGAGTCTAAAAGAAATCATTGCCTTCGGCTGCAGAAATATAAACTCTCTCTTTATTAGGGCAAGTGGGGACATCGGTTCATAGTTAATCAAAAATTAAACGTGGAAGTTAAAAAAATAGCATCAATATATTGGTATCTGAAAAAAAAATGAGGCCCTGGTTTAAATGCTACAGAACCTGCTGGAAGCGGGATTACAGCGACCGGAGTTATAATCAGGGTCTGGAACGGCGAAAGGCTGTGCGGGGAAACGATAGCCAAGCGGCTCCGACTTACACCGGTCATAGAAGGTAAACTCCAGCACTTATACAGCAACACTTCCTTCTATGGAACCCTGGCGCCAGCTGATGCTGTTGAAATTGATACACTCTTCCTCCTGCGCATGCACCGCCCTCTTCCTCCGCACCGATAAGGGCGGAACTTCCAGTCAGCCAGCACTGTCACTCAACATGCACACCTCCTTCCAGGGATCCCAGAAACTTCAACTTCGTCGATTGATTATACTATGTTGTGGCTTTGTTTTCACTATTTCAGTAATTTTGTTGAATGAAACTCTTTTAAAAATGCTGAAGACGTTAATAATACGTTTAAATATTATGAAAAGAACAGTTTTTTCAGCTATCAATGCACCGCACCCTTAGCCTTATAAAAATATTGTGCATTGAGTAATGTTGTCAGTCAACTCGCTCTAAAACTGCAACGTTTCGTAACTTGGTACATATTTTTTTATAATTTTAATATCTAAACAAATTGTTTAGCAAAGATGCTTGCAGAAACTCATGATTTAGTTCTGTTCCAGTTCAGATTTTAACTTATAATTCTGTTCCGATTGCTTATTTCCACTTTTAAAAGCAAGACTTCAAATCTCACATTCCATTTCTTCGATGGAGAAGCTTATTTTTGCTTGAATTCCCTATTTAACTTCTTGCTGACTGCTTATTGATATCCTGGAATCCTGTTCCAATGCTTTTGAAGTTTATTATTTATTATTTAAGTTTACATTTATTATCAACGTGCGGATACTTTATACAACCCTCAGATTCATCTGCTTTCATGCAGCCACGAAACAGGGAATCCAGTAAAAACAAAAGGAGAGCTTCAAGCACCCAGTGTGCAGAGGGATGGAGAGTTCCTTTGCATGAATTTCTCACTATATTAACAACACAGCTGATTTATGAAGATTGTTGCCATTTTCCTGTCGTTTGTGCATTCCCCTGCCATCCACTCCTTGGTCTTTTAGATAGTTCTTTTGCATGAAATCGCTATTTGATAATCATGGCCATCCATTAACTTGCGGCTGGCATGGTAGCATAGTGGTTAGCACAACACTTCACGGTGCCGGAGACCCAAGCTCATTACCCACCGCTGCCCGCAAGGAGCCTGTGCAATCTCCCCCGTGACGTGTGGGTTTCCTCTGGGCGCTCGGGTTTCCTCCCACAGTCCAAAGATGTGCCGGTTGTTAGGTTAATTGGTCATTGTAAATTCTCCTGTGATTAGGACTAGACAAAATTGGGGTATTGCCGGGTGGCACAGCTTAAAGGGCTAGAAGAGCCTACTCTGTACTGTATCTCCACAAACTATAAAAAAGCAAGAAAACAGCATTCATCACTAAAGCTTTATATAATTTTCAAAACATCTGGTTTTGTCTGCTCATGGGGTAGAATGACTTGCTTGGTCTTCTGTCCATGCTGAGTATAATATAATGTTTCTGATACCACTTTCGTAAATCATTTTCAAAATTATCCAGACTTGGTGGCACAGGTGTTTGGAAGGATTTGGGGTAGTGGGGAGGGAATCTTATAGGCCTGAATAGTGTGGATGTGGAGAGGATGTTTCCTATAGTAGGTGAATCAAGAACCAGAGGACATAGACTCAGATTACAAGAACGTTCCTTTCGAACAGAGATGAGGAGGCATTCCTTTAACCAGAGGGTGGTAAACATGTCCAATTCATTACCAGAGACGGCTGTGGAGGCTAAGTCATTAAATATATTTGAAGTGGAGGTTGATAGGTTCTTGATTAGTCAGGACATCAAAGGTTACGGAGAGAAGGCAAGCAAATGGGGTTGAGAGGGATAATAAATGCTGAAATGGTGAAGCAGGCTCAATGGACTGAATGGCTTTATTCTGCTCCCATATCTTATGGACTTTTCAGGCCGGTTCAAGAACTTGGTAAAGGTGGGGAAAAGATGTTGTTGAACCCTGTGGTGTAGGTCAACTGCCTCCTACCCCACCTGCCCGACGGCAGCTTCATAAAGATGGAATGTTCGGGATGGGGGAGTGTTTGTAATGATAGATGTCATCTTTCTGAGACATCGCCTCTTGTTGGTGAGGAAAGCTGTACGCATGGTGGTACTGACAGGGCCCACCACTCTCCAGTGCACTGGTGTTTCCACACTAGGCTACAGAGCTACCATTCAGAATGCTTGCCAGTACACACAACAAAGGTCAGCAGTATATGGAGTCTGGTAATAGAAGAAGGGAAGGTGAAGAGTGGGACACGTAAGGTAGAGATGGTCAACGATCAAGGATTTACTTTATCCACCATATACTTACTGTACAAACACAAGGAAATCTGCAGATGCTGGAAATTCAAACAACACACACAAATGCTGGTGGAACACAGCAAGCCAGGCAGCATCTATAAGGAGAAGCACTGTCAACGTTTTGGGCCGAGTTTCTTCATCAGGTCTAACTGAAAGGAAAGATAGTAAGAGGTTTGAAAGTAGTGGGGGGAGGGGGAAATGCAAAATGATAGGAGAAGACCGGAGGGGGTGGGATGAAGCTAAGAGCTGGAAAGGTGATTGGCGAAAGTGATATGTCTATCCATGGCCTCCTCTACTGTCAAAATGAATCCAAACTCAGGTTGGAGGAACAACACCTTATATACTGGCTGGGTAGCCTCCAACCTGATGGCATGAACATTGACTTCTCTAACTTCTGTTAATGCCCCTTCCTCCCCTTCTTACCCCATCCCTTACATATTTAGTTGCTTGCCTGTTCTCCATCTCCCTCTGGTGCTTCCCCCCACCTTTCTTTCTTCCAAGGCCTCCCGTCCCATAATCCTTTCCCTTCTCCAGCTCTGTATCACTTTCGCCAATCACCTTAGCTTCATCCCACCCCCTCCGGTCTTCTCCTATCATTTCACATTTCCCCCTCCCCCCCACAACTTTCAAATCTCTTACTATCTTTCCTTTCAGTTAGACCTGAAGAAGGGTCTCGGCCCGAAACGTCGACAGTGCTTCTCCTTATAGATGCTGCCTGACCTGCTGTGTTCCACCAGCATTTTGTGTGGATATACTTACTGTACATGTATTAGGAATTTGATGTGATGTGTTGGCACAACATGCAACAATAACAACATTTTACAATTGCAAAAAATATATAAAAGTAAAGTTTGAGATTAAAGGACAGATGTGAAATAAAATGTGTATAATTACATAAATACCAGAAATGTAAACAACATTATAAAATGTGGTTTAAGATGTTTGCAGTGACTAAGATAATAGATAGAGAGGGGCAGATTAGAACGGTTGATCAGATTACGCGCCTTGGATAAGAAACTTTTAAGATGGAGTGAAGATTTTGTTTTATTGGCCTTATAATATTTATTCAGAGGGGAGCTTTTGGATAGAAGGTTTTCAAAACTGGAGGGGGTGGGGGGAAGTGATAAGGGACCCAGCGGGAGGAGCATGTGGATGGTAAGCAGATGGAATGGGTGGGGGAAATGCGAAAGAAACTGGGTGACTGCACTGGGATGTGCAGGGTTGGAAAGAAAGACCCAGAGAGATTAAAAAGAGAGAAAAAGATGCGACGGTTCAGAATTCTGTTAGTGGTACATCTGCGGAAATTTGCTAGAGTCTTTGGTGACAGCAAATCTCCTCAAACTCCTACTATAACTGATGGCACCCCATCTTCATGAATGCATTAATATGTTGGGCCTAGGAAATCCTCTGAGATGCTGACACCCAAGAACTTGAGGGATCTCACCTTTTCCACTGGTGACCCCTTGATGAAGACTGGTCTATATTCCCTCAGCTTTCTCTTCCTGAAATCCACACTCAATTCCTTGGTCTTACTGACAATGAGTACAAGGTAGTTGTTGCGATACCTGTCAACCAGTTGATCTGTGCGCCTCGTGCTCCTCTGAGATTCTGCCAACAACGGTTGTGTCATCAGCAAATATATGGAACGTCAGAATTTACAGAATGCAAGAATGTCAGAAGTAAAAATGTTAAACAAGTTAGAGATAAATGTCGGTGATAATTTGATGAATTTTTATGTGTTTCCTTTTGCTTTAATCTAAATCAATTCAGGTTGAATTTCATTTTAACTTATTATTATACGATGGAAACATCTCTTTCAGCAAGGTTGTCAGTAAACAGGAGGTAGAACTTTAATGCAGGATGTCTGATAGAATGATTGCAACAAAATGGAAGAAAGATGTTTTCACCCAAACACAGGAGGAGCAGGGTGTGATGGGGAGAAGAACATGATGGTGAAGGGGATAAGAGGTGTGCTGCAAATTGATTGAAAGTATTGTTGAGGCAGAAAGCCTCACCACATTTTAAAAGTATCTGGAGGAGCTCTTGATACACCGTAACCCACAAGACTATGAATTAAGCAATGGAAAATAGTACATTTAAAAATTACATTTAAATAATACAATTTAAAAAATTCTTTGATGAGCTTTTGATATACAATAACACACGAGACAATGACATCACTCCTGAGGAGCAATGTTTTGTTTCACTGCATATGTGAATATGGCTAAATGACAATAAATTTGAACTTAAACTGACAGGTTGAAAATGGGGTTAATCTCAGACTGCGTTTGACCTGGACGGAAACATTAAGTCAAATAACGGCCTTCTGTATATCAACTCAGACTGTTGCAAGGAACATGAGGTTGTTTTTGGAGGTGATTTTATCTTTCCACATATTGACTGGGAATCCTATACTGTAAAAGGACTAGATGGGATAGAGTTTGTCAAATGTGTTTAAGGAAGTTTCCTTAATCACTATGTAGAAACCCCAACAAGAGAGTGTGCAATATTGGATCTGCTAGTAGGGAATGAGACCGGGCAGGAGACAGAAGTTTGTGTAGGGGACATTTTCTATAATGCCATTAGTGAAGACAATGCCATTATATTTAAAGTAAATATGAAAAAAGATAGGTCTGGCCTGTGGGTTGAGATTCTAAATTGGAAAAAGACCTATTCTGATGGTATCAGAACTGACATGGCATATGTGGATTGGGACAGGCTGGTTTCTGGCAAAGTTATACTTGGTAAGCGGGAGGCTTTCACATCTGAAATTTTGAGAGTACAAAGCATGTATGAGCCTGTCCAAAAAATAGGCAAAGCTAACAGCTGTTATCCTGGTTTTCAAAAGAAATTGAGGCCCTGGTTGTTATCTCTATGTATAATACATATTGATTAAATAAAAGCACACATGCGGGAGATGGCTTTAGCTGGTGTATTCATATTGCAGCGAGAGAGAATAACGTGCATGAGTAGACAACAGCGCAATACCCAAGCATGGACACAAATTAATATGTACGTGTAGACAACAATCCATACATAGTGCTAGGGGCGGGGTGGTCATTGCTGTAAAAGAAATCGATTCATACATTACACTTCCTCCCCAGCAAAACATTCAACTTCCTTCTCATAAAACCATATTCCAAATCATCATGTTTTCACAATAACAGTCCATAACTAACTTCACAGATCTAAAGATTCAGGCTTTTGGGTGGTGCTTTCAGGAGAGCACCTCTGGGCCTGTGGAGTGGCATCAGGTTTGGTAGGTGTCTTGACTAAGACAACGTTCGCGGTTTCCGGTGTCACGTTACTTTCAGTGACATCATCACTGAGAGGTAAGTCTGGTGACTGTAATGTGTCCATCTTGTTGAATACATTTGAATCAAGTGTGTTCTTAGGTTGAGCATCCAGAGTCTGGTCCACATGATGTCTCCACGTCTGATCTCCGACGACCACTGTGGTCCAATTTTGTAGCTGTCCTACCGGGTGTCCATTTGTCTTCTCGGTAATCGCATGCTAGGACTTCCTGTCCAGTCTCAAAGCTCCTTGTTGCCTCACGTGGCAACTGGTTGAATTGTTTATTCTGCACTTCCCTCCATAGGTCTGATTTCATGAGGTCTATGTGAGATACACTCAAAAACTTCTATAGATGTACCATGGAGAGCATTCTGACTGGCTGCATCACTGTCTGGTCTGGGGGGGGGGGGGGCACTGCACAGGACTGAAAGAAGCTGTAGAAGGTTGTAAATCTGGTCAGCTCCATCTTGGGCACTAACCTACAAAGTACCCAGGACATCTTCAGGGAGCGGTGTCTCAGAAAGGCAGCGTCCATTATTAAGGAAATCCACCCAGGGCATGCCCTTTTCCCATTGTTACCATCAGGTAGGAAGTACAGAAGCCTGAAGGTATACACTCAGTGATTCAGGAACAGCTTCTTCCCCTCTGCCATCCGATTACTAAATGGACATTGAACCCTAGGACACTACCTTACTTTTTTTAATAAACAGTATTTCTGCTTTTTGCATGTTTTTAATCTATTCAATATACATAGACCATAATTGATTTACTTATTTATTTTTATTATTTTAATTTTTTCTCTTCTATATTATGTATTGCATTGAACTGCTGCTGCTAAGTTAACAAATTTTACGTCACATGCTGGTGATAATAAACCTGATTCTGATTCTGTTCTCAGATTCCTGTTCATGAACAGCATTGCAGGTGTTTGATTTGTCGTCACATGAACAGAGTTCCAAATTGCAAAAAGGAAGTTGTCCGCCTTGTGCTTTAGAGAAATGTCTCCTTGTCCGTCGCCCTAATAGACTTCATGAAAGTTTGGATAAACAGTTCCGCTAACCCGTTCACTGCTGGGTGGTGAGGAGCTGACTTGAAATGTCTATTGCCATTTTTTCTTCATGAATAGTTGGAATTTTTCTGATATGTATTGTGATCCGTGGTCACTTGTGGCTTGTTCTGGTAAGCCATTTCTAGTGAAGGTAGTTCTCAATGCAGAGACAGTCTTTGTCCACAGTAATAAGGGACATGGAGTCTATGAATGGCCCAGCAAAGTCAATATGCTATGGCGAGGATGGCCTTTCCATAGGTGCAACAGCCTGTGGGAGGTGCATTTTGAGCTTTTTGGTATCCTAAACAGATTTGGGCAAGTTTTCAATCTGTTTATCTGTTCCCTTCTCAAATACATTGTCATAAGTATTAAACAACTGTGACAGCCTCTGGTTTGTGCTACCATTTGGGCTGCAGCTGCCTGTTGGTTCTACACTGTTAGCTTTGATTGCCAGTCTAGTTGGATTTTTCTCAACCATTCATGTCTGAAAAGTGCTGGCTGTCCACTTTTCAATACATAAAGCTCTAACTGTTGTGTTTGGCTTCCATACATCACATTTACTTTCAGTTTGCCTTTGGGAGACACTTTTTCATCAGTGTAAGTCTTTAGCATCACTGAGGTCTTCTCTAATGGCATCTTAGCAAACAGACTGTTGTAGTCAGCCTCTGGAATTACGGACAAAGCTGACCCTGTATTCAGCTCCATTTTCAGTTTTACACCAGACACATCTAACGTGATCGGCTTCAGTCATACTAGGCAGTTTTAGGCATGACAGTTCACCTTTGTCAGGCTCTACATTGTCTGATTCCATTTTACGTTTGGTAACTTTATGCATTTGCTTCGTTTTGTGTTTGAGACTTTTTACTCGGTTGTGCTTTTTATCTGCTTTGCACACTCTCTCTATGTGACCTTGTCTGTGACACTTCCTGCGGACTTTTTCTTTGTATCATGAGAGGATTTGCCACATCGATGATATTTTTGGCCTTTTGCACCATTCTGGGACATTTTGTGCATTTCACACCCTGACATCCTTTTCTGTAGTTCTGCTGCATCCTTCGCTGCAGTCTCTAATTGCAATGGCCATTCTAAGGTTAGGTCTGTTTCGGGCAGTAGCCTCTTTTGAGTGCTTTGACTAGGCATGCCGCATACAAGCCTGTCCCTTAATGCAACAGAAAGTCCATATCAAAACTCACAGTACTGGGAAAGTTTGCTCAGCTATGAATTCAGAAGCACTTTTATCTCTTGACTGGTTCCTTTTGTAAAATCTAAATCTCTCAGTTATTACCAGTAGTTTAGGGCTCAAGTGATTTCTGTAAAGTTATAAAAATTTTGACAAATGTCTTGCTTGCTGGCTTTTTAGAGGTTACTAGGTTATATAAGAGACTGTCCTATTTCCCATTAAGCTAAGAAGTGTAGGGACTTTGTTTTGCTCCTCTACTTTGTTTGCATTACAATTCAACCCTCAAATATACAGCTCCCAGCCTTCATTACCACAATCAAATTGAACAACTTTCCCAGCATGAAGCAATTGCCACATTATTGTCACTTTAAATTCAGCACGTCTTTCACTATTACTAGCACTGTACCCATGTGTTTGTTAGTGTCTGTGACAGCCTTCTTACAGTGTTTAACTCTTGCTGTTTTGTCCCATAGCTGTCAGTGCAGTTCATGATATTCTCTGGCATTCCTGTTCATACTTGTAGCCAATTTGCTGTGTCTGTGCACAACTATGTATGAATCAAATTAAGGCATGGGAGATGGCTTTAACTGGTGTATTCACATTGTGGTAAGAGAGAGAGAGAGTGAACAATATGCCTGTACAGACATAGATTAATACGCACACATAGACAACGACCATATGTAGTGCTGGGGGGGGGGGGGGCGGTTCATTGTTCTAAAAGAAATAGATCCATACATTACCCTACATAGCAGATATAGGCAGGTAGGAACAAATGAGATGTTTATGGAGTATAAGAAATGCAAGAGAACACTTAAGAAAGTAATCAGGAGGGCTAAAAGAAGGCATGAAGTTGTTCTAGCAGACAAGGTGAAGGAGAATCCTAAGGGATTCTAGAGATATGTTAAAAGGATTGCAAGGGACAAAAATGGTAATCCATATGTGGAGCCAAAACAGATGGGAGAGATCTTAAATGAATTCTTTGCCTCTGTATTTACTTGGGAGACGGACACAGAGCCTATAAAAGTGAGGCAAGGCGACATCAACTTCATGGACCCTACACAGATTACAGAGGAAGAGGAAGCAAATCCGGGTGGATAAATCCTCCGGGACTGACAAAGTGTTCCCTACAGGAGGCAAGTGTAGAAATTGTTGTGGCCTGAGC
The DNA here is from genome assembly GCF_030144855.1 of Hypanus sabinus. NCBI lineage: Eukaryota > Metazoa > Chordata > Chondrichthyes > Myliobatiformes > Dasyatidae > Hypanus > Hypanus sabinus. The sequence continues at coordinate 67,555,968 of NC_082720.1, read as the reverse complement.
AGAGAAGTTATCCTTAGCCACAAGGGGGATACTAGAGAATTAGAGGACAGTCAATGTAGTTCCACTGTTTTTAAAAAGGTTCTAAACATAAACCTGGAATTTATAGTCCGGTTAGTTTGACATTAGTTGTGGGAAATTTATTGGAAGGTATACTAAGGGACGGGATATTGGATTGACATGGGTGGATTAAGAATAGTCAGCATGGATCTGCTCAAGGTAGATCATTTTTAGCCAATCTTAAGAGTTCTTTGAGGAAGATACCAGGAAAGTGAATGAAGGCAAGACAGTGGACGTTGTCTACAAGGCATTTGCCAAGTCCCTCCTGGGAGGCTGGTCAAGAAGGTTCAGTCGCTTGGCATTCAAGATGAGGTAATAAATTAGATTAGACACTGTCTTTGTGGGAGAAGCCAGAAAGTGGAAGCAGATGGCTGTCTCTGACTGGAGGCCTGTGACTAGTGGTGTGCTGCAGGGATCAGCGGTGGGTCCATTGTTGTTTGTCATCTATATCAATGTTCTGGATGATGATGTGGTTAACTAGATCAGCAAATTTGCAGGTGACCCCAAGATTAGGGGTGCAGTGGACAGTAAGAAAGGATATCATTGTGCAGAGAGATCTGGATCAGCTGGAAAAATGGCTAAAAAATGGCAGATGGAATTTAATGCAGACAAGTGTGAGGTTTTGCACTTTGGTAGGACCAACCAGGGTAGGTCTGACACAGTGAACAGTAGGGCACTGAAGAGTGTGGTAGAGCAAAGGGATCTAGGAATGCAAGTCTATAATTCGTTGAAAGTGGCATCAATTGTAGATAGGGTTGTAAAGAAAGCTTTTGGCACATTAGTCTTTAGAAATCAATATAATGAGTACAGGAGATGGGATGTTATGTTCAAGTGGTACATGATGTTAGTGAGGCCCAATTTAGCATTTTGTGTGCAGTTTTGGTCACCTACTTACAGGAAAAATGTGAACAAGGTTGAAAAAGTACAGAGAAAATTTACAAGGATGTTGCTGGGCCTGGAAGATCTGCGTTATAAGGAAAGATTGAATAGGTTAAGACTTTGTTCCTTAATACGTATAGGAGATTTGATAGAGGTATACAAAATTATGATGAGTACACATCAAGCAGGCTTTTTCCGCTGAGGTTGGGTGGAACTACAACCAAAGGTCCAGTGTTAAGGGTGAAAAGTGAGAGGTTTAAGGGAAACATGAGGGGAATCTTCTTCATTCAGAGGGTCACAAGAGTGTAAAATGAGCTGCCAGCACAAGTGGTGCATGTGAGCTTGATTTCAATGTTTAAGAGAAGTTTGGATGGGTACATGGACAGTAGGGGTATGGATGGATATGTTCCCAGTACACATCAATCAGGAATAGGCAGTTTAAATGGTTTCAGCATGGATTAGATGAGCTGAAGGGTTTGTTTCTGTGCTGTACTTCTCTGTGACTAACTCCTTGAGAAGTGACTTGGATCTGCTCCAATTTGTCTACTGGAGCAACACTCACAGCAGATGCCATCTCATCGGCTCTTCAGTCAGCCCCATAACATTTGGACAACAGAGGTGCATTCATCAGAATGGTTTCTATCAATTATAGCTCAGCATTCAATACCATCATCTGCACAATACTTATCTATAAGCTCCAAGGCCTTGGCCTCAAAACCATCTTGTACAATTGGATTTTCATCTTCCTCACTTGTAGACCTCAATCAGTTCAGATTGGCAATACCATTTTCTCCCCAAACTCCATCTGCACAGGTGCACCACAAAGCTGTGTGCTTAGCCCCTGCTCTACTCACTTTACACTTATGACCATGTGGCTAAGCACAGCTCAAATGCCACATTCAAGTATGCTGATGACACCACTGTCAACAGTAGCGATGAATCAACATTTAGGAGGGAGTTTGAAAATCAGGCTGAGAAGAGCCATAACAACAACTCAATGTCAGCAAGACAGAGGAGCTGATTATTGACTTCAGGGGAAGAAAACCCAGAGGTCCATGAGCCAGTCCTCATTGGAGAATCAGATGTTGGAGAGGGTCAGCAACTTTAAATTCCTCAGTGTTATTATTTGAGGGCCTATATGAAAAAAAGCACAGCAGTGCCTCTACTTCCTAAGGAGTTTGCAAAGATTCTGTCAAGAATAGGGACAGGATTGAACCCAAATGCAGGACACAGACACTGAAGTACTAGGACAGGACAGGATGGGGATGCCACACCATGTGAGGGGTAAGGCAGGAGGATCCCAGAGTACAGACAAGGCAGGCAGATTCCTCATGGCAAGCCACATGGATCCCAGGCAGGACCACCTCCCTGGCAGAAACACAGACACCTGGGCAGGTGTAGGGCACAACCCTTAGGGAGCAATAGGTGGAAAGGGCAGAAACCCCCACTGTCCAGCAGCAATCCAGCCACACCTGGCCAACAGAGAGGAAGGGGTAGAACCCCCACCGGGCAGCAGCAGTCCAGCCAGACCTGCCCAACAGAGGCAAGGGATCAGAAGGAGGCTGGGTCCAGGGTGAGCAGCAGGACTACCGTGATACACAGGTAAATTAGGAAAAGCAACCGACAGCATGGCAGCACAAGCAAGGAGAATAAGGCAGAACAGCAGGACCAGCACACAGGAGAGAAGCAGGGGAACAAGACCAACCAGATGGAGCATATACAGAACAGGGTAGACCAGGATTCAGAGCTAGCCATCCAGGTACAGAGCAGATTAAACCAGCTTCAAAGCAGGACAACCCTACAACTAGGCTCAGTCCCCGAGCCCCTTATAAACACCTGCCCCCTAATAGGCAACAGGTGTACCTCCTTAAGCCAAGATGATCCAATGGCTCCGTGTGACAGGAGGGCTGGCTGAAAAGCCCAGAGTCTGGAGTACACGGACCGGAGCAAAACCCGGAAGGCGGTCTCAGGACCGGACCCTAACAGATTCAGCATGGCATTTAAAACTTGTCTAGAAGTGTCGTGGAGACTGTATTGGCCGGTTGCACCACAACCTCACATGGAAACGGAAATGCTGTTTAATGGAAAATCATACAATAAGTAGTGGGTATGGCCACTCCAACATGGGTAAAATCCTCGTCATTATTGAACACACTTACATGACACACTGTCACAGGAAAGCGGCATCTATCATCAGGGATCTATCATCATGCTCGCTTCTCACTGCTGCCATCAGAAAGAAGGTACAGGAGCCTGAGGACACACTGCCAAGATCAGTAACATTTATTATCCTTCAACCATCAGACTCTCGAACCAAGGCAACAACTTCACTTGCCCCATCATTGAAATGTTCCCACAAATTATGTACTCACTTACAAGTATTTTTCATCTACAGTTCTCAATATTTAGTGCTTATTTATCTGTTATTAATTTGGTTCCCTGAGGTTGTTATAGCCTGGGGAGTGGGTTGGTAATGGAGACAAGCTCCATTAAATGCTTCTAATGGTGTGTGTCTCAAATAGCCTCTGACAACCAAGACAGTTCCTGGCCTTCACATGTGGCTTAGTTACTAAGCCCGGCGGAACTATTTCTACTGATAGAAAGGGCAATGACAGGTTACTGGCGCTTTAAAACCAGTGGCCTCGGGCAGATGGGGCTCATCAGCTGTGGTTGGTAGCTCACCTAGGAGAAGGAAAACTTTGATCTCAAACCCCAGTTGCTTTTTGGCCTATACCCATTCATGGGGAAGGTGTCGGGAGTAAACCCTGAGGGAAAAATCTGGAGCTGCAGTCCCTAATTTAGGTCAGCCCTACATTGAGCTCAGTACTGACTGGGAACTCCTGCAATGCTGCTGTTACCGAACTGTGTCGGTCTCTGCCGTTCCTTCATGTTCATCAGTTGTGTGGAGAGGGGGAGCTTGCTACATGGGCAACAGCTTGTTCTCCATATTGCCCAGGCTTGGGTAGCTAGGCAGCTAGGACACAATATCCATGGTCAACTCTGAATGACAGAGGCCTTAGACTCAGACTCATTATTTATTTCTTTTTGTACTTGCACAGTTTGTTGATTTTTGCAGAATGGTTGAATGCCCTAGTTGGTGCAGTTGAATAATTGCACTTGAATAATTGCACTTGCTAATCAATGTGTAGGCTGCTGGATTGCCATAGAAAATTGATTTTGTTCACAAGATTAATGTTTGATATAGAAAAAGACCCTGAAAAGTCCCTAAACTGTAATAGGACATTTATAGTTTCCTTGGCATTTGGAATAATTTACTTACTTTCTTTAAACTTCTTGCTGGGTACAATAATTATTCATTAGCATTCATTTGCTAATTGAATGTGAAAATGGTTGTCATATGACAAGTGATGTGCCAAAATGTTGTGAAAATTCCTTATTGCATAGAAGGTTATTGTATGATTTCCAAAATTCATAATCCCTTCATAATCAGATGATTTTATGATTTTGTTACGGTTATTATTTTATGGATTTATTGATTATGCTTGCAAGAAAATGAACCTCAGGATTGTATATGTTGACATCTGTGCACTTCGATTATAAAGTTACTTTGAACTTTAAACTTAATTGTCTTTCACTTCTTTTTGAAGAAGTCACAAAGGAGTTCTTATCTAATTAAATATTAATCAATGTGTAGGCTGCTGGATTGTCATCGAAAATTGATTTTGTTCACAAGATTAATGTTTGATATAGAAAAAGACCCTGAAAAGTCCCTAAACTGTAATAGAACATTTATAGTTTCCTTGGCATTTGGAATAATTTACTTACTTTCTTTAAACTTCATGCTGGGTACAATAATTATTCATTAGCATTCATTTGCTAATTGAATGTGAAAGTGATGGTCATATGACAAGTGATGGGCCAAAATGTTGAGAAAATTCCTTACTGCATTGAAGGTTATTGTATGATTTCCAAAATTCATAATCCCTTCATAATCAGATAAGTAGAGTAAACAATTTTGTAAAATTGTTTCCCTGGGTTAAGATGTCTGTCTAATACCAGAGGACATGCATTTAAGGTGAAAGGAGGCAATTGCAAAGGAGATTTACACAGAGTGCTGGGTGCCTGCAATGTGCTGTCTGGAGTGGTGGTAGAGGCAGGTACATTAAGAACTTTTAAGAGGTGTTTAGTTAGACACATGAATGTGATGAGAAATGGAAAGCTATGGACATTGTGTAGGCAGAAGGGATTCATTTAGTTGGCCATTTGATTACTAATTTAATTGTTTCAGCACAATGTTGTAGGCTGGATGCCCCGCTCCTGAGAAACACACACAAAATGCTGGAGGAACTCAGCAGGTCAGGCAGCGTCAATGGAAATGATTAAACAGTCGACATTTCGGGCCGAGACCCTTCTTTGGGACTGAAAAGAAAGTGGGAAATGCCAGAATAACAGGATCCCTGTGTTGTACTGTTATGTGATCTATACTATAATGGAGAGGTGGTAAACCAGAAAATGGACCAATTTGAGTTGTTCTTTCCAATCTTGTAGAAGCTGGTTGTGAAACAAATTCTCTTTGTCTTGATGGCTTGTTACCTTATTTCCTGCAAACATATTGCAGTGATTTAACAGTTAGAGAGGGTAAGAAAGAGGAGCAAATAGTGAATGCTAAGAGAATTTTTCCCCAAATGAAATTATTAATAATCAACAAATGCTTAGAGAACCAGATGAGACATTGGGGAAAGTAATTACTAGTGAAAGATCATTGGCCTGAAGCATTAAACATGTTTCTCTGCCAACAGTTTCTGTCTGACAGGTTGAGTGTTCATAGAAAGTTTCGTATTATTTCAGAATTCTAGCATCTGCTGTATTTTACTTTTGGAAGGAAGGAAGTTCAATGATTTGGAATTACAGTTATACATTACTCATTTTCATCAGAGATACAACAAAAGCCCTCCAACACCACTGAGTATATCTAAACGGAGCCCTGACACAAGAAAGCAGCATCCATCATCAAGGAAACCCACCATCCAGGCCATGCTCTCTTCTCCGTGCTACTATTAGGAAAGAGGTACAGAAACTTTCGGTCCCACACCACCAGTTTCAGGGAAAGGTATTATCTTTCAACCATCAGGCTCCTAAACTTCACTCACCTCAACCCTGAACTGATTCCACAATCTATGGACTCATTTTCAAGGACTCTACAAAGCATGTCCCTAATATTATTTAATTACACGTTTTGTCTTCTTTTGCACATTGGTTGTTTGTCCATCTTTGTTCGTGTGTAGTTTTTCATTGATTCTGTTCTGCTTCTTTGTTCTGTGAATGTCGACAAGAAAATAAATCTCAGGGTAGTGTATGTGACATATATTTACTTTGAACTTCGAAGTTTGAACTTGGTAATGATTAAATCATCCCTTACAGGGAACTTAGGATGAGATAGCAAACAGAAAATTATAGCTGTGATATGTCAAGATGGCACAGCTACCAGAGGATGAGTCAAATTCACAACTGGAATTTGAAAGATTTAAAGATCTTTAAAGATTAATTTCAGAACATAGAAAAATACTGTCCACTCTTGGGGGCAGTTTGCAAGTGTCGTCATTCTTTTGGCATCGACATAATATGCCCACAGCTTACTAACCTGTACATCTTTGGAATGTGGGAGGAAACCAGAGCAGTTGGGGGAAACCCTTGCAGTTGAAGTGTGAATGTATAAACTCCTTACAGACAGTGGCAGGAACTGCTGGCACTGTAAAGTGCGACTCTAACCGCTATGCTACTGCGCTGCCTTTGGTGTTCACAAATACCAAAGCCTCAAAGCAGTGTGTAAATCTCTAATTAGTACTTAATCTTGCCCTTTTTGCATATTCTATTATTTCTTTACTTATATGCACTCAGTGATACCTCCCGTACCTAATAAAGTGGCCACTAATTGTCTGTTTGTGGCCTTCTGCTACTGCAACCTATCCCTTCAAGGTTCAACATGATGATCTTCTGCACATCACTGTTGCAGGTCACCTTTATTTGAGTTATTGTTGCCTTGCTGTCAGCATGAACCAGTCTGCCCATTCCCCTTGGACCTCTCTCATTAACAAGGCATTTTTGCCCACACATCTGTCGCTCATTGGCCTCCGTCGGTCATGGTCGACCATGGGTACTGCACCTCTGGTAGTCACTGGGAGTGGCTTCTTCAGGGCGCAAGCCAGGGCAGAGTTGATATGGAGATCCGTCTGTTGCCCGTGCAGTGGGACACCCCCCCCCCCCCCCGGCCCTCCAGGTCCAGAGGCTTTCTGAGATGCACGCCATGAAGAGCATTTGTTTAGAAGTGGGAGCTCGTCCCCACTACCACCCTTCGGCTATGACTACGCTTGGATGTTTTTTGATTTTCACTGCATTCTCTGCACAGCTGTGCATGAAAATCCCAGTAGGTCAGCAGTTTCTGAGATAATCAAACCACCTCGACTGCAATGAACAATCATTACACAATTAAAGTCACTTTGATCACATTTCTTTCCCATTCATGTTTGGTCTGAAAAACCACTGATCTCTTGACCATGTCTGCATGCATGATTGGTTGATTAGATATTTTCATAAATGAGCAGAAGTACCAGTGTACTCAAAAAATTGCCAGTTTCCTTCCATAGAATATACTTATGCATATATTCAGAAGATGGGCAGAAGTGAGTGTAGTTGCTATTAACAAGAAGAAGGTGCTCAGGAAGCTCAATGGTCTGAAAGTGGAAAAGTCACCTGGACCAGATACATTCTAGGATTCTGAAAGAGGTTGATAAGAGGTTGTGGGGGCATTAGTAATGATCTTTCAAGAATCACTATATTCTGGAATGATTCTGGAGAACTAACTGGAAAATTGCAAAAGTCATTCCACTCTTTAAAAAGGGAGAGAGGCAAAAGACAGGAAATTATAGGCCAGTTAACTTGACTTCAGTGGTTGGTAAGGTTTTGGGGTTAATTATTAAGGATAAGATTTAGGGGTACTTGGAGGCACATGGATCAAGAAGAGAGGGATTCAGGTTAACCCTGGAGGGGACATTCATTTCTCTGATGCTGAATTTTGGGCATGTGGTCCACAGTTATTACCTGGATGTGGCTAATGCAGGGATATCAGGACGGAGAGGAGCAGGCAAAGCTACTATATGGAAGAAGGGACAACAAAAGGGTTAATGAACTAAGTAACTAACTTGCATTATTGAATTTTTATAATGCAACGTCCAACACTTATAGCAAAGAGTCTTTCATAATCAGGATGAAGCACTGAGTGAAGAAAAGAGGAACACACACTTATATGACTTAATTACTGCCTGTTCTATGATTAAAAATACCTTGTGCTGGAGATGTACTTACTTGCTCCTGGTTGCGTACCATATATCTTCTTGTGTGACAGAATAACTCGCCTGTTTAGAAGTATAAATATATGCTGAAACTTATCTATAACTTAGAGGCTTGCACATTTCTGGAAGTTTTCCATGATATCATGCAGAATAAAGGTATGAAGTCTGGTCTCCCAAGTCATTTTTCTTCCACAGACTGAAACAAGTAGTTAAGCTTGAAAGGAAATTGAGTATTTAACCAGGCAGTGTTAGACAGATGCTGGAAGGGATTGGAGGAATAGAATCCTGGGGTTGTTTGAGTGAGTGCATGAATGATAGAGAAAAATCAGCAAACAGGAGACAAGAGGCAGTGAGAGGGCATTTTCTAGAGATTGAGAAGGTAAAGGTATTGGACAGATTTAATGAGAGGAAAAAAGAAGAGGTATTTAAAGTCGAAGTCAGGTTTACTGGCATATGCACAAACACCCTTATTCACACATGCAATTAAAATTTTCTTGCAGCAGGCTTACAGGCTCAAGGCATCACATAAGCAGCATTCACATGAAAACATAAACTCTACACATTTTTAAAAGAAAAAAACGCTATTAAAAAATAACAGAGTCCACTTTAATGCAAAATGCTCAAAGTAGGATTGCTAAACTGCAGCGATTAGGGTTGAATTGGTTCTTTCGGGAACCAAAAGGGAAGTAGCTGTTCTTAAACCTGGTGGTGTGGGACTTCAGGCTTCAGTACCTGCGGTGAATGGTAGCTGCAAAAAGGTGGTATGGCTCAGATAGCGGGGATCTCTGATGATGGACGTTGCCTCCTTAATGAAGTTGTTCCTCTACTAATGGTGGGGAGTGATGTGGTTGTGATATATTGGACTGAGTGCACTATGCTCTGTAGCTTCTTCTTGTTACATTTTGTAACTCTAACAGATTAAGCTAATTCAAAGGAAAACAAGAGCACCAAGAAATGTGAGTCTTGGTTTATTCTTTAAGTCTGGCACACACGTATCACGTGGTAGCATCAAGACGTATGCAATTGACATATTTTTACATATAATCTGTAATGAACTATTCAAACAATATATTTACAATGTTACTCAGATATTACTGAAATATTAAATACACAGCACTTTTCAGCTGTGAACTCCAATTCAATATAGAATGCATCTCAACTATATACAGGGTATAATATATAATGTAACCACGATATACAGACTTCACTGCATAGTCAATTTTACATTGTTCTATTCAGACCTAAGGATTTACTTGCACTGGGTGATTTCTTACTTTTGTGGGATAATGTTTTTCTTGACAAGGTGGGGTCACTCTGCTTGGCAGGTGAGGACTGTGACTGTGAAACAATCTCAGATTCTGGGGCCTCCTCCGTGCTGTTTGTAAGAGTTAATGCTAAGACAGAAGGAAGTGGTTCCGACAGCTCTGGACGCCTTTCTCCTCCTTTTCCACTTCTTGCCTTTCTTTTTCTTACTTTCCCTTTTCTTCTTTTAGTTTCTTGTATCACTGAATTTGCTAATTTCTCGAGAAATTAGCTCTCATTTATTCTCTTTCATTTCCACAGCACTTCTGTCTTGCTCCTCTTTCTTTTCCCTTTTCTTCTTTCTAGGATGTCTATTTTGATCTTGGGAAAGTGGATTTAGTTCACTGAAATATTCTCCTATCACTTCCTTTATGACCTCATCACTCCCCTTGGTTTCCGCATCTCCATTAATCCTTTGTTTTCAGATCTGCATTGTCTCCTCTCTTTTTTGGCCTTCCGTTCATCCAGCTGGGCTTTGGTCTTTGCATCAATTTTTATAAGCAACCTTTTGTCTCCCACTTGAAGTTCATGCAATAACTTTAATACACACAGAGTAGATTCTGGTTCTTTACAATCACTGAAGCAGAACAATTACGGTTTCTTGAACACCAAATTTCTTGGTGTTCACCTGGTGGAGAATCTCACCTGGTCCCTCAACACCAGCTTTCCATAGCAAAGAAAGCCCAGCAGCGTCTCTACTTTCTGCGAAGGTTGAGGGAAGTCCATCTCCCACCTCCTATCCTCATTACATTCTACAGGGGTTGTATTGAGAGCATCCTGAGCAGCTGCATCACTGCCTTGTTCGGAAATTGCACCATCTCGGATTGCAAGACCCTGCAGTGGATAGTGAAGTCAGCTGAGAAGATCATCGGGGTCCCTCTCCCCACCATCATGGATATTTACACTATACACTGCATCTGCAAAGCTAACAGCATTATGAAGGACCCCAAGTACCCCTCATACAATCTCTTCTCCCTCCTGCCATCTGGGAAAAGGCACCAAAGCACTCGGGCTCTCACGACCAGACTATGTAACAGTTTCTTCCCCCAAACTATCAGACTCCTTAATACCCAGAGCCTGGACTGACACCTTACTGCCCTATTGTCTTGTTTATTATTTATTGTAATGCCTGCACTGTTTTTGTGCACTTTCTGCAGTCCTGGATAGGTCTGTAGTCTAGTGTAGTTGTTGTGTGTGTTTTTTTTTCTCTGTGTTGTTTTTTACGTAGTTCAGTCTAGTTTTTGTACTGTGTCATGTAGCACTATGGTCCTGAAAAACATTGTCTCATTTTTACTGTGTACTGTACCAGCAGTTATGGTCAAATTGACAATAAAAGTGACTTGACTTGATGTTCCTGAAGCTCCTTGAACTCTCTTCCAGCTTAAAACCAAACATTTCAAGTAATTGTCTGATTAACATATCAGAAGCTTTCTTAGATATGTTGCCTACAAAAACTGTTGTACTTGGATCACTGCTTTTGAAACCTTCACACTGCCTCTGAGCAGCATAGTCCTTGCATGGTCTAATGTGCTTTCCAAGCAGTGGCACAGAAGTTGGGACCAGTACCTCTTTGTGAGGCATGCTTCATGGTGTACAGCATGGAGACAGTTTTGGCATCATCCAGTACCTTTTTTAAATATTTTCAGTTGACAATTTCAGGGGGTCAGCAAAATTGGCACTTGCTTTTCACTGGCTATTTCATTTGCTTCAAAATATAGTTCAATTTGATTCATGTACAACATCCAGTTATCTGTTGTGGTATCAAACACATACGTCTTTCTGATGTAGCTAGCCACTTCTACCCTTTTAAAAAAAGTGATTATTATCACTTCGCACTCACAGTTCATGCGCAAGTGAATTCTTCCATTTTCTGCCTTCTTTTAAAACTCGAACATGTCTTCCCTTCTGAAAAACACGTGCTGCATTGCTGTTTCTTTTGTCTTGCAGTGCTTCCACAGATAGGTAGTCTTCTTGGGTTTTGTTTTGAAAATGCCTCATTGTCACTGTTATGTTTTGCACCTCCACAAAGAAAACAAATTTCATGACACATCCCGGTGATGTTAGACCTGGTTTTGATTGATGTATTTTTATGTATAACCCATAATGAATTACTTAAATGAGTAAGAATGTTTAATCAAACAATGTATTTGCAATATTACTTAAGCACCACTGAAATATTAACTACACATCACTTATGTTCCTGTGCATTTGATTTGCCATACCAGACCATGAGGCATAGAGTTGGGATATTGTCAACAGTACATCTGCAGAAGCTTGTTAGATTATTGACATGCTGAGTCCCCTTATTCTACTAAGAAAGGAACAACACTGGTGTCCTTTCCTTATTATTGCATCTATGTGCTGGACCCAAGACAAACCATTCAGCCATTCAATGCTCACTCTATTAACATTGTGTCCTATCATGCCCACAACCCGATTTAAGTTCTGCTTTACCATAAGATCTAATGGATTCTATTTTACAAACGTGGTGCCAGCCCTCTGCAGCCTTTTTTGATCCCATGCAGTTGCCCCCTCCACACCGGCTGATGATGGAAATGGTTAGAGTGGTCTCCATGGTTACAACCTGTAGAAATTTGAGAGAGTCTTTGGTGAAATATAACTACTGGGGTGTGGCTTCTTCCTGACTGAATACTACTGAAATATTAACTACACAACAGACCTTCAGACACATTGACACTCAGTAACATGAACCTGCCCACCCTTTCCACTGCTGACTCCTTGATGTGGATTAGACAAAATAACTTTATTTGACGAAGTCAGGCATGAGAACTCTCAAGGTAGAAATTACTCATTTAGTCTTATTTCACTCATCATTAATCCCTTAAATTTTTTTGACGCTTCATCCGTTTAATCTGCTGACAAGCGGCTGGGTTTGGGGAAGGGACCATCTTGTTTTTCACTCTTATCCAAGTGTCTTAATTCTGCCAGATAATAGTTTAGGCTGAAGTAGTTTCCCTTTGGACCAAGATTAATGTCAAAATGAATATGAAATTTAAAAGTCACGGAGCTGAAATATTCATTCTACGAGTACAATGTTTACAAACCACCGGTGTGAGTCACACAACTGTCTCACCAGCAACATTTTTAATAACATATAACATTACCAAAATATTCCACTTACCCCAATTGAACACTCAAGCAGTCCCCGAAAACTTGCAGGTAAGTTAGTTCCCCTTTTAGATTGCTACAAATAGATACATGTACTGATGAAGTTTCAAAGTTCAAAGGCCAAGGTAAATTCATTATTGAAGTATATATATGTCACCATATACTACCCTGAAATTCATTTTCTTGTAGGCATTCAGGAATAAAGGAATGCAATAAAATCAATGAAAGACTGACAAATAACCAATGTGCAAAAGTCAAAACTGTGCAAATACAAAAAAAGAAATAATAATAATAATACACATAACATATAGAAATCAATGTATATACACATATAGAAATCAATAAGTGAAAAACACCAGAAATATGCTGAATTAAATGAAGAAATTGAAAGACTTTGAAACATGATCAGGGTATACATTGTTCCAATAGTAATATCTAGAACTGGTGCCATCCCAAAGGCACTATGTGATAGCATTTAACAATTTGGGCTTCACAGTAATATCTACTCAAATCTCCTGAAAGTCACAATACTAAACACCATGAGAATAGTCCGTAAGTTCCTAGCAATGAACAAATAAGTGTTCTCGGCTATTCTTGCATCTCACACTTTACTAGCCTGAGCTGAGAGAAAAATAAATATAATAATAATAAAATACTAAATAAGTAACACTGAGAACATGAGTGGTAGATTCCTTGAAAGTGAGTCCATAAGTTATGGAATCATTTTGGTGTTGAGGTGAGTGAAGTTATCCATGCTGGTTCTGAAGCCTGATGGCTGAAGGATAACACCTTTTCCTGAACCTGGTGGTGTGGGACCTAAGGCTCCTATATCTCCTTCCTAACAACAGCAGTAAGAAGAGAGAATGGCCTGCCTGGATGGTAGGGTTTCTTGATAATGGATCATAATATATTGCTGAAATTACTATTGTAAACAATATTATATTTAGCACTTTTAACTGAAAAGTAAAACACACAGACGTCATAATTGGCCAAGAGATTCTTGGTTAATAGTATTGTGCGCATTGATAGCAGCTAAATTTTTGGTGGCTAATGATACACAAAGCTGGCTACATTGGGCAGGCTACAGTGCTGGCAAACCGGGCTTCCAAAGTAGGTGCTCATTTCCTCTCTGTCATAGGAAAGGATTCCCAGGTGGACAGAGGTAAAGTTTCAAGGATGTGCTTCAATCACACAACTCTGAACTGGTTCTATGAGCTGCAGACTCACTTTCAAGGGCTCTTTACAACTCACGTTGTCAGCATTATTTCTCATTTGCACAGTTTGTCATTTTTTGCACATTGGTTGGTTGCTACAAGTATAGTTATTTTTTGTAAAATTCTTTTGTATTTCTTTTTTCTTGTAAGAAGATGTACGGGATAGGGTTAGTAAGTTGTGAGAATGCTATGTAGGTGCTGGAAGCATGGCAACATTTGAGGGCTGCCCCCAGCACTGTGTTGGTTGTTGATGCAAACAATGCATTCACTGTGTTAAAAATGCTTTGGAAAAAAAAAGTTAATCTTTTAAAACATTTAAAGAAAATGACTCAATTGATATTTGGAAATACTTTATAGAGGTACTTTGATAATATATTTATTTTGAGTTCTGAACAGTCAGAGTTCCCATGACTAATGAACGCTCCTTCTGTACTTTGAGTTGCCATGAGCCAGATTCCGAGGAGATTTACTTATTTATTTATTTGTTTGTTGATTGATTGAAGAAATGTAAGAATCCCTGTGACTCTATGGTGGCAAAGTAATTAATGTTTCACAATTACAGCTTGGGGTGTCAGAGTTCAGAGTTCAGTCCTGGTGTCCTCTGCAAGGACTTGTACATCCTCCCCATGGAACTAGAACTAGGGGACATAGCCTGGAGATTTGGGGGAGTGGATTTAGGACAGAGGTGAGGAGGAACTACTTTTTCCCACAGAGTGGTGAATCTGTGGAATTCTCTGCCCAGTGAAGCAGTGGAGGCTACATCAGTAAATGTATTTAAGACAAGGTTGGATAGATTTTTGTGTAGTAGGAGAATTATGGGGAAAAGTCAGGTAGTTGGATTTGAGTCCATGGCCAGATCAGCCATGATCTTATCGAATGGCGGAGCAGGCTCGACGGGCCAGATGGCCTACTCCTGCTCCTATTTCTTATGTTCTTATGTTCCTATGGTATGTGTGGGTTTCCTCCTGATTTCCTCCCACAGTCCAAAGACATACTGGTTAGTACGCTAACTAGTCATTGTAAGTTACCCCATGATTAGGCTAGGGTTAAAATGATGGGTTGCTGGTGGTGCAGCTCGAAAAGCCCGATGGGCCTATTCCGTGCTGTATCACTCAACCAATCAATCAATCAACAAACAAATAAACAAATAAGTAAATCTCCTCGGAATCTGGCTCATGGCAACTCAAAGTACAGAAGGAGCGTTCATTAGTCATGGGAACTCTGAGACTGTGCATACAGAAACATGGTGGAAGCAAAACTCTACCTCACTGTCATCCCATCAATCATCTCCTGACACATCAGTGGAAGAATCCGCAGAGAGCCTCATCAACAACATCAGCACACACAAAAGCAGACGCAAGTTTCCTTAACTCCAAGGAAGAAAGAAGAAGCGAAGAATGAGTAAATGGAAATCAGATATGTGAAACATAAAAAATTTCATCTGTTTTTATCATGAGCTTCATGGTACCATACTAAAGTAAGGAAACATTAATGCAGTTTACCTTCTGGTGCAACGGCTGACCGTGAAGGTCATGATAAAACAACTGATCTTTTCTACATTGCACATATCTGATCTTCATTTGCTCCTTCTTCTTTTTGACCGTAAGACAGAGGAGCAGAATTAGGCCATTTGGCCCATCGAGTCTGCTCTACCATTTCATCATGGCTGATCCATGTTTCTTCTCTGCCCCAATCTCCTGCCTTCTCCCTATATCACTTCATGCTCTGACCAATCAACCTCTGCCTTAAATATATATGAAGACTTGGCCTCCACAATTGTCTGCAGCAAAGAATTCCACAGATTCACCACTCCCTGGCTAAAGAAATTCCTCCTCATCACCATTTTAAAAGAACACCTCTCTAATCTGAGGCTGTGTCCTCTGGTCTTAGACTCTCCCACCATAGGAAGCATCCTCTCCACATCCACTCTATCAAGGCCTTTCACCATTGGATAGGTTTCAATGAGATCACCACTCATTCTTCTCAATTCCAGTGAATACAGGCCCAGAGCCCTCAAACACTCTTTATATGTCAAGCCATTCAATCCTGGAATTATATTCACGAGCCTCTTTTGAACCCTCTCCAGATTCAGTACATACTTTCTAAGATAAGGGGACCAAAACTGCTCACAATACCCTAAGGCCTTATCAGTGCTTTATGAAGCTCCAATATTACATCCTTGCTTTTGTATTCTAGTCCTCTTGAAATGAATGCTAACATTGCATTTGCCAACTTTCTTCCTTCTTCCTTGGAATTAAGGGAACTTGCATCTTCATTTGTGTGTGCTGAGGTGATTGATGAGGAAACCTTCGGAAGTAGGGAGGCAGTAATGATAAGCTGTATGTTATCTGGCAGATAGAATCAGCAGTATTGCTCTCATAACTGTTCACAGAGGTAATTATTTGTTGTGGCATTTTGCATTTACATCTGTCTTCCGTATTTTCAGAATGGTGGTTAGGAACCAGGTGTTAGCTGTTTCCTCACACACAGAGCCATAGTTCATGTGGCTTGAGAGCTGTCACACTTCAAATGATTCAAATGGTTCCATTTATCATCAGACGCCGTATAGAATATACCACTTGAAATACTTGTTTTCACAGACATCCACAAGAAACAGAAGCCTAGAAAAATGTTAGAACCCCAAAGCTCCCTCTCCCCTCCTCCTCACAAGCAGCCCCAAAGAATCAACCCCCCCCCACCGTTTCAGCATAAAGCCCTAGTGCCCACCTGCTACCAAGCAACAGCAAAGAGACACCATGATCCTCAGTCAACAAAAACTATTGTTTACCTGACACTTTGACATGCCATGGGCTTTCTCTCTCTCTCTCACTAATGAGGGACAGGAAGGTGACAGTAACTCATGTAGCCACGTGTTACAGCAGTAGTGTGCAGAAGAGCATTTCTGAATGCACAGCATGTCGAACCTTGAAGTGGATGAGCTATGGCAGCAGAAGACCACAAACCTACACTCAGTGGCCATTTTATTAGGTACAGGCGGTATCTAGTGCAGAGGCCGCTGTATGTATATACAGACAATACCCAGAATATAGCTTGTATGTAACCATAAACAAAAGAACAGCAGGACATTCGAATCAGAAGAACCCGAATGAGGTTTATTATCACTGACATGTATTGCAAATTTCATTGTTTTGTGGCAGTAGTATAGAGCGCAACATTGTAAAAAAACTACAATAAATAAATAAAATAGTGGAAATGGTGAATAGGGAGGTAGTTTCATGGGTAATGGACCATTCAGAAATCAGATGGCAGGGGGAAAGAAGCTTTTCATAAATTATTGAGGTCTTCTGTACCTCCTCCCAGAAGAGGACACACCCCAGGTGGTGAGGGTCCTTAATAATGGATGCTGTAATGTATAGATCTATTTCTTTTAGAGCAATGACCACCCCCAAGCACTACATATTAATCTGTTGTCTGCGCATGCACGTTGCTCTCCCTCTCTCGCGCGCAGCAATGTGAATATACCAGTTAAGGCCACTTCCCGCGTGCGTGCTTTAAATTAATCGATACGTAGATGTGCACAGACACAACAAATCGACGACAAATGCAAATCTGAATGTCATAGAATATCATGAGCTGCACTCGACAGCTACGGGATGAAACAGCGAGAGTTAAAAGCCACGAGAAGGCAGCCACAGATGCTAACAAATGCGTGTGTATGGTGCAGAGTAACAGTGAAAGATGCACTGAATTTAAAGTGAAAATAACGGCAATGACTTCAGTTGGGAGAGTCGGCAAATTTGATAGTGCTGGGAGTCGTATAACGAGAGGGTTGAGCTGTATTGTAGCACGAACATCGTGGACGAGCAAAAGAAAGCCCCTAGCTTAATGGATGTACAATCCCTTATGCAACTTAGTAACCCCCTGAAAAGCCAAAAGCAAGACATTTGATGAAATTGTTATAATTTTACAAAATCACTTGAGCCCTACACCACTGGTCGTAGCTGGGAGATTCAGATTTTATAAAAGGAACCAGTCAACCTTTCTGAATGCACTGCAGAACTGGGCAAACTTCCCAAGTACTGTGACTTTCTGATACATCAGATTTGTATGTGGCATGCATAGTCAAAACACTCAAAAGAGACTATTGTCAGAAAGAGACCTAACCTTAGAACAGGCATTGACCATTGCAATATCGTCAGAGACTGCAGCAAAGGATGCAGCAGAACTACAGAAAAGGAGGTCAGAATGTGAAATGCACAAAATGAACCTGAATGGTGCAAAAAGTCAAAGATGTTATCGATGTGGCAAATGACTGTTGATTCAAGGAAAACGTCTGCAGAAAGTATCACAGACAAGGTCACAGAGTACGTGCAAGTAAAAAAGCACAAAAAGTGCTTGAAAAGCCTCAAACACAAAACTAAGCAGAAGCTACTGAATGTAAAGCAGAATCAGACAACATAGAGTCTGACAAAGGTGAATTGTCGTGCTTAGAACTGCAGAGTATAACTGAAGCAGATCACAAAATTTCTGGATCACGATATAATGTGTCTGGTGTAAAACTGAAAATGGAGCTGGATACAGGGTCAACTTTGTCCATAATTTCAGAGGCTGACAGAAACAGACTGTTTTCAAAGATACCTTTAGAGAAGACCTCAGTGATGCTAAAGACTTACACAGGTGAAAAAGTGTCTCCCAAAGGCAAACTGAAAGTAAATGTGATGTATGGAGGCCAAACACAACAGTTAAAGATTTATGTATTGAAAAGTGAAGGGCTAGTACTTTTCAGGCATGAATTATAACACCATAACATCATAAGACATCAGAGTTGGTTTAGGCCATTCAGCCCATTGAGTCTGCTCTGCCATTCCATCATAGCTGATCCCGGATCCCACTCAACCCCACACACCTGCCTTCTTGCCATATCCTTTGATGCCCTGACCAATCAGAAAACTATCAACTTCTGCCTTAAATATACCCATGACTTGGCCTCCACCACAATCTGTGGCAGAACATTCTACAAATTTACTATTCTCTGGCTAAAAAAAAATTCCTCCTCACCTCTGTTCTAAAGGGTCCTCCCTCAATCTTCAGGCTGTGCTCTCTAGTTCAGGATACCCCTACCATGTAGATACCTCCACATCCACCCCATCTAGTCCTTTCAACATTTGGTAGGTGTCAATGAATTCCACCCCAACTTTCTTCTAAATCCAGGGAGTACAGGCTCAAAGTTGCCAAATGCTTCTCATATGTTAACCCCTTCATTCCTGGAATCATCCTCGTGAACCTCCTCTGGACTCTCTCCAATGACAACACATCCTTTCTGAGATATGGGGCCCAAAACAGTTGACAATACTTCGAGTGCGGCCTGACTAGTGTCTTATAAAGGATCAATATTATCTTCTTGCCTTTATATTCTATTCCCCTTAAAATAAATGTGAACATTGCATTTGCCTTTTTTTTATCATCAACTCACCCTGCAAATTAACCTCCTGAGAGTTTTGCATGAGAATTCTTAAGTGCCTCAGCACCTCTGATGTTTGAACCTTCTCCCCATTTTTATAATAGTCCATACTACTGTTCCTTTTACCAAAATGGATTATCACATATTTCCCAATACTTCCATTTCATCTGCCACTTATTTGCCCATTCTTCCAATTAATCCTGTTGCAATCGCATTACTTCCTCAGCACTATCTACCCCTCCACCAATCTTTGTATCATCTGCAGACTTTGCTATGAAGCCATCAGTTCCATTATCTAATTCATTGACAAACAATGGGACCCCTGAGGAACACCACTAGTCACTGGCAGCAAACCAGAAAAGGCCCCTTTTATTCCCACTCACTGCCTCCTGCCTGTCAGCCATTCCGCTATCCATGCAAACTTCCAGTCCTCCGGGACCATGCCAGAATCAAGTGATTCTTGAAAGATCATGGCCAATGCATCTGTTATCTCTTCAGTTACCTCTCTCAGGACTCTGGGATGTACTCCATCTGGCCCTGGTGATTTACCCACCTTAAGACCTTTGAGTTTGCCTAGCATTTTTTCCTTTGTAATAGCAATGGCACTCACTCCTGCTCCCTGACACTCACAGACCTCTGGTACACTGCTAGTATCTTCCACAGTGAAGACTGATGCAAAGTAGCCATTAAGTCATCTGCCATTTCTTTGTTCCCCATTACTACCTCACCAGCATCATTTTTCAGTGGTCCAGTATAAACTCTCACCTCCATTTTACTCTTTATTTAATTGAAAAAAAAACTTCTGGTCTCCGACTAAATATCATTGGCTAGTCTGCCCTCGTATTTCATCTTTTCCCTTCTTATAGCTTTTTTAGTTACCTTTTGTTGGATTTTAAAAGCTCCCCAATTATCCAATTTCCCACTCACTTTGGCAAGCCTATATGCCCTTTCCTTAGCTTTTATGCAGTCCTTAACTTTGTTTGTCTGCCAAGGTTGCCAACCACAGTCACTTGGATACTTCTTCTTCTGTGGGACATATCTATCCTGCACTTTGTGAACTATTCCCAGAAACTTCAGCCATCTCTGCTCCGCTCCGCCCGTATCCTCCTCCAGTCCACCTGGGCAAGCTCCTCTCTTGTGCCTTTGTAATTCCTTCTATTCCATTGCAATACCGATACATGTGAGTTATGCTTCTCCCTTTCAAGTTGCAGGATGAGTTCAGTCATATTATGATCGGTGCCTCCTGATGGTTCTTTTACATTAAGTTCCCTAATAAGATCTGGGTAATTACACAACACCCAAATGAAGATAGCCTTTCCCTCAGTACATCAATCACAAGCTGCTCTGAAATACTATCTTGTAGGCATTCAACAAATTACCTCTCTTGCAATCCATCACTAACCTGATTTTCCCCAATCCCCTTGCATATTGAAACCCCCCAAAACAATCGTGACATTACACTTACTGTGTGCGTTTTCCTGCTCCCTTTGCAGTATCAACCTTACATCTCGGATACTATTTGGAGGCTTACATATGATTCCTATAATGGTTTTTTTACCATTGCAATTTCTTAACTCCACCCACAAAGATCCAACATTCTCTGACCTTATGTATCCACTTTCTAAAGATGTAATTCCATCTCTTACCAACAGTGCCACACCACTGCCTATGCCTTCCTGCCTGACCTTTCAATACAAAGTATATCCTTTGGTGTTAAGCTCCCAACTATGGCCTCCTTTCAGCCATGACTCAGTGATACCTACAACGTCATATCGAGCAATCACTGATTGTGCCACCAGTTTGTCAACCTTATTCCAAATGCTATGTGCATTTGAATACAGCATCTTCAGTCCTGCATTCATTACCCTTTTGAATTTCACCTCCGTGATACAATTTAACTCTTTGCTTTTGCTCATTGGCTTGTCCTTTCTTACATTCATGTTACAAAAGATGAAAAAATCCAACTAGACTGGCACTCCATCAAAGCTTTCAGGGTGACATCAACAGGCAACAGCAGCCCAAATGGTAGCACTAACCAGGGAATGGCACAGCCGTTTAAGGCTGTTGAGAAAGTGTTGGAGAAGGGGATTGGTAAATTCAAAAGCATGAAGGCTAGAATAAACCAGATGAAACAGGAACACCAAGATTCCATAAAGTTCTTCAAGTGGCTTATGCACTACGTCCTGAAGTGGATGCTGAACTGCTTAGCTTGGAGGTGTCTGGAATTTTCTCCAAGATTGAGTGGAGTGAATGGGCCATGTCCATTGTCTGGGTGATCAAGAAAGGGAAGGCCAGGGCAGTTCCCGTATGTAGGAACTTCAAAGTGAGCATCAACCCAGTGTTGTGTACTATGCAGTATCTCCTGACACGAATAGTAGACATTTTTTCATCTTTGGCAGGTGGGGAGAGTTTTCCAAAGGTTGACTTGTTGCAAGCCTATCTGCAAGTGGAAATTGAGGAGTCAAGCAGGAATTTCCTCACAATCAACACTCACAAGGGACTGTCCCTGTATAATGACCTTGACTTTGGCATCACATCAGCTCCAGCAATTTGGCAAAGACCAATGGCCCAAGTGCTCCAAGATATGTTACCTTGATGGCATGATCATGAAGAGCATCTCCAGAACCTTGGTAAATTGCTTACCAGACTGAGTGAGTCTGGTCTGTCGACAAAGAGAGAGAAATGTGTGTTTTTCAAGAATGAAATCTCCTATTGTGGACATGTCATTGACAAGCATGGCAAGAGAAAACTGAAGCAGTGCTATAGGCACCCAAACTGGAAAATGTGTCACAACTCAGGTTATACTTGGGCCTTATAAACTACTACCACCAGTTTCTCCCAAACATTGCAACAGTGCTGCATCCATTGAACAGACAGTAACAGACACTTTGCTACAGACAGTAGCAAAGTGAGAATGGTCAGAAACAAAGAGACTAATAGCATCCCATGAACTGCTCACCCAGTATGACATATCTCTGACCATCAGACTGGCGTGCGATGCATTGGTGCCATTTTGCCACATATTATAAAAGATGGATCTGAATGTCTGATTGCATTTGCTTCAAGATCACTGACAATCACAGAACGTACCTATGCACAGATTGACCAAGAGCCCCTTAGTTTAGTATGGGGAATAGACAAATTCCACCGCTACCTCTATGGACAAATTTTACACTAGTGGCAGACCACCAGCCCCTTGTGTCCATTTTCAATCCCAGGAAGGGAACCCCAGTGATGACTGCTACCTGGTTACAACATTGGGCACAATTCCTTGGAGCACGCTCTTATGACATAGGATTCAAGGGTCTATGCAACACTGCAACACTGATGGTTTGTCACGCCTTCCACTAATGGCATCTGAAGAAGAAAAGTCTTCATACTGTGACCCACCAGAAACATTCCACACTGCAGTGGTAACAAATTCAGAAATTCAAAGGGAATCAGGGAATGAACCGGTATTGTCGAGAGTCTGTGAAATCACCATGCAAGGATGGCCAGAACACGGTAAATATACGTTTCCAGAGTTCTCAATGAGATGAGACCAACTGTCAGTATGTGATGCACCATCAATAACTCACACTGAGACGTAAGGCGAGATATCGGCTTTTATTGACTGGAAGAGGGAACCAGGAGTGAGTGTCCATCATACTATGTCCTGGAGACTGAGGCTGAGCGTCAGGCCTCAGATCGCCTTTATACAGGGACCTGTCGGAGGAGCCACAGGAGCAGTCAGCAGGGGGCGTGTCCAGACAGGCACATAGTTCACCACAGTATGACAAAGAACGCTGATGTGTGGATCTAGTGTTGTGGTTTCTTCCAAACTGCGTACCAGAGTGTTAGAAAATCTGCATGAAGGACACCCGGGTACATCTGGAGGGAAATAGAGAATAAGCAGTTCAGCAAGTTTCCAAGTGAAGCAGCAAGTAGCTTTGAGATTAGACTGGAAGTCCTAGCACGAAATTACCAAGAAGACAAGTGGACACCCGGTAGGTTAGCTACATGAACTGGACTACTGAGTACACAGTGGATATTGGAGATCAGGCATGGAAACATTATGTGGACCAGACACTGGATGCTCAACCGAAGAACACAGCTGAGGCAATTGCAACGAACACAATGAACACATTACAGTCACTGAACTTAGGTGAAATTTTCTGCCTACATTTTCACACTAGAGAGATAGCTGCATTGCTTCTGCTGTAAGGGGGCTGTTCAGCTGGCTGAGATAATTTGATTAAGGATGGGGCTAACTGTGAAGTGTGTGCTGTCACAAAGTGGTTGTTTCAAGCCTTTGAGTGACTCATGAGACACATCCCCCTCCCTCGTTTGCTAAGCTGATCAGGGAAGTGAGAGAGGAAGAAAATATGACAGAGTGGGAGGCCTTCCACCCACCGGTCAAATCCTCAGTCATAGCTTTCATTGCTGAAGCAAACCCTGATGCCACACAAGTGGGTGTTTTACAGGATGTAATAGAAGACCTACAAGCTGGCTAGTGGTGGCACCAAACGTGACAAGTCCGATAGGAAACCTGACCTGCTTGTAGGACACTCTCAGCAAAGGGCTGCTGCTGACAGGGGTCTCGTGACGGGGGAAGTGACTGGTGTTTTCTGTTACAACTGTGGTTAAGATGGACATTTCAAGTGGGAGTGTGAAACCTTCAGAAGGTAACCCAGTGATTATTTAAACAAAGAAGGAAGTAGGGAAACTTTTGAGGGAGCCAGTGATGGAACAGGCTGGCGTCTCAGAGCTAACACATTCCAATCAATGTATCAAGGGAGACAGCAAGGTGCAATACCCTATTCCTGAAGGCTTAGTGGGACCGAGCTCGAGGGTACCCATTCAGTTTGAGGGTATTTGTGCTAGTCATACTTTACACAGGTTCTCAGGTTACTGTACTCTACAGATCCTTTTACAACCGGTATTTGATGCATTTACTATTGATGGCATCCAGTGGCCATGAAATATGGGGCCTTTGTATTGATAATTACCCATGTGATGGTTACTTGTTTTTGAAGCTGGAGTTTTTGGAAGCAGAAGCTGAAGCAGCTGAGACCCTTGATACATTAGTTTTGGTCCATTCAGATCTGGATGAAAAAGGTAAAGCTTCTTTTATTGAGGGAACAAATATTGCCATTGTGAGAAGGCTCATGGGAGAATACAAGGAGAGAAATGGAGAGAATTTACTGAAAGCCTTGTCCATTCACCTGGTGTCCAGACCTGTTTTTGAGAAGGTGCAAGTTGCTCCAAAGCAGGATGATGAGCATAAATGAGGAACTGTGTGGTACACCCAGACCAAAGCCATCAAGTTATGTCCTGGGGAAATAGCTAGAGTGACAGGAAACCACAAATTCCCTGGAATATCTGATGCCGAGGCCCTCCTGGTGGATGCTCTGGAGGATCTCAACGAAGAGTCACATTTACCTGCCGGATTGCTGGTGAGAGCTGAATTGAAGAAACCTTTGGCTGTACATGTAAAGAGGATGACAGTAATTGCCAGGAACACCTCAGAGACAGAGTTCGCCTTCAGACGTGGGACGCTGATGGCACATCTTTTCCCAGTGACATAATGTCTAGTTTTCCAGAGGGGGACAGTTTCCTGGGTCAGGAAAGTTAACAACAAAGTCATTCAAATTGGGTGACTCCTTGGTACTGAGTGAATGGAAAAGGAGACTATCAGACAAGATGCTGAATTTCGAAGATGTCTTTTCTACTGGTGAAAATGAAATGGGTTGCATCAAGGGTACTTGCCACACTATTCGAGTAATGGAGGATGTCTCTTTCAGAGATATGTCTCAACGGTTAACGCCAGCGGAGGTGGTAGATGTGGGATTTGTTGCCACGAGTGGCTGTGGAGGCCAAGTCATTGAGTGGATTTAAGGCAGAGATAGATAGGTTCTTGATTAGCCAGGGCATCAAAGAGTATGGGGAGAAGGCAGGGGAGTGGGGATGACTGGAAGAATTGGAACAGCCCATGATTGAATGGTGGAGCAGACACAATAGGCCAAATGGCCTACTTTTGCTCCTGTATCTTATGGTCTGATGGTCTTATGTTTAGCGGCATCTGCTGCAACTGAAGGAAGCTGGAATTATCACTGACTCGAGGAGTTTGTGTGCGTCACCTGTAGTGATGGTGAGGAATACGAATGGTAAGGTACGAATGTGTGTTGATTATCGGACACTAAACCGATGTACAGTCCCTGACCAATATACTGTTCCACAGATCAAGGATACTCTGGCCTGACTGAATAGAGCAAACTGGTTCAGTGTGTTGGACCTAATGAGTGTGTATTATCAGATACTCATGAGTGATAAAGAGAAGCTGGCATTTATATGTCCACTTGGATTCTGTCAGTTTGAAAGAAAGCCCCAAGGCATGTTAGGAGCACTGGCTTACTTTGCACATGTCATGGAGGTGACTGTTGGGACATGAACTTGTTTGAAGGTCTAATTGGACAAACTCATAGTGTTAGGGTATACACTGAAGGAACATGAGATGAGGATACAGAAGATGCTAGGTCACCTGAAAGCTGGAGGGCTAATACTGTCACTGGATGCGCCGGTTCTGTAAGACGTCAGTCAACTACATCAGACTCATAGTCTCATAGCATGGGGTAGCTATGAATCTATCCAAGAAAGAGGTGGTGATAAGATGACCAAGGCCCAAGAATGTGAGTTCGCTACATTCATTCCTTGGATACTGTGGGTAGGACTGGAGATTTGTGAAGGACTACTCCAGAGTAAGCTACCCCTTCAATCAGCTTCTGTGTGGTTTGCCCCCCCCCCTTTGGGGAAGAAGGAGAGGAGAACGAAGGAAGAAGATGGTAAGGTTTATCTCAGGCCTTCAGAGAGTTTTGGAGAAAGATGGGATGCAAAATGTGAAGAGGTCTTTCAGCTGCTGAAAGAGTTGATGACTAAAGCACCTGTGCTGGCCTTTGCAACCCTGAGTTGTCGTATGTACTGCATAACAATGCCAGCCTTGAAGTCTTAGGAGATGTTCTATATCAGGATCAAGGTAAAGGGTTGAAAGCTGTTGCATTCATTAGTTGGAGTCTGTCACCCTCTGGCCGAAACTACCCTAAGCACAAATTGGAGCTTCTGCCATTGAAATGGACTATGGGGGATATGTTAGGTGACTATCTATATTGTTCCAAGTTTGAGGTGAGGACTGACAACAATCCACTGATCTACTGTATATTCTGACCTCAGCGAAGATGAATGCCGCCGGTTGTCATTGGTTGGTGGTGCTGTCTGCTTATGATTTCAGCCTGAAATATCATCCAGGGAGTCAGAACATTGAAGTGTTGTCCTGTCGTTTGCATAGGTGTCCGAAATGGACGGAGAGTGGGAGGGCATTCCTGCCTCTGCTGATAAAGCAATGTGCCAGTTTTCCACAGTGGGGAAATCAGAGGCAAGCCTATGGCCTGATAAAGCTGTGGATCATTTGGGGGCTTCTGATTGTGCCATTCCACAAGCATATTGCAACTTGACTGCTCTAGATATGAAGCATTTGCCTGCCTTTGAGTCCTGTAAATGGGCAGCAGCCCAGCAAGACAACCTTTGTACAGGTGCCATTTGGTCATCTGTTGCTAAAGGGGATATAGCCCAGGTTGAGAAGGCAAAACACCCTACCATTCCCTTACTGATGAGGGAATGGGACAAAGAGGAGTTGAGGAACAAATTTTTTTCCATGGTTGTATCTCCTCCAGACAGGCCTCAGCCTTCTAGGTTTGTTTTCTCTGAGAAATATTGCAGGATGGTACGAAAGTCACTTCATGATGATGCAGGTTATTTGCGGTTTGTCAGGCTTTACAGATTGGTCTGAGATTGGTTCTATTAGCCCTGAATGAAGCCTGAGGTTGAAGAGTAACGTAAGTTGTGGATCTGATGTACTAGGAGGAAGATGCTGCCTACAAGAATTGGTCCATGATCTCACTTACAGAGTGTGGGATCACTTATATGGATTTATATGTATATGTATATGGATTTCCTCTCTATAGGGCCAGATTCCAGCAATGCTGCAAATGTCTTGGTCGTCATGGATCAGCACATCAGATATACTCAAACCTTCACCACAAAGTATCAGAGACCATCCACAGTTGCCAACGTGTTATGAGAGAGGTATTTTGTTCATTTTGGCCTCCCAAGAAGGATACACAGTGATCAGGGAAGAGATACGTGAGTTACTGGGCAAGCTTGGAGTTGAGAAGTTAAGGACCACACCACAACACCCTGAGGGTGATCGTCAGCCTGAAAGATTCAAACAAACATTGCTAGAGCTGCTTGGAACCATTGATGCCAACAAAAGAACAAGTGGAGTCAGCATATTGGGCATTTGGTACACTGCTGCAATTGTACACAGAGTGAAGCTACCCCATACTTGCCCTACTATTTGATGTTTGGGTGCGAAGCGAGGTTACCTGTAGATCTCTGTTTTGGAGCTGGCAGTGACAACTTGCCGCAGAAGATATATCTCAAAGGTGCGTCTGACACGAGGAAACAACTGCAAAAAAACTTACGAGCTAGCAGCAGTTTCTGCTGCCAAGCAAAAGCAAGAAAGCAAGAGGAGATATGATCAAAAGACTAGCTTCTCTCAGCTGAAGCCTGGAGACAGAGCTTTTAATAAGAAATTTGGGGTTACCAGGGAACCATAAGTTGGCCAACCATTGGGTTTCTACACCTCACATTGTGGAGAGCCAGATACCAGATGTGCCAGTTATTCTGGCGATGCCAGAGGATGGGCATGGTCCTGTCAAAATTCTCCATCAGTACCACCTTCTACCCCTAAGAACTACGTGTTAACCCAGAACCTACAGGTAGCAGGAGAACTCTGCGCAGGAGGAGCAGAACAGAAAGGCAACCGGCCGACAACAGTGTGATTTCAGTGCAGAGTCCTGAAGAGGGACCAGCCGCCGAGTACTGTACGGACTCAGAAGGAATGGGAGTGTGGTATGGTTTACCCTTTGCAAACTCCCCCAGAACTGATGAAAAGATTTCTGAATCTCCGAGCCCTGACTTGAATCCAATGAAGTGGACGACCAGTGGACAGGCAGATGTGATAATAGACAGTGAGGGAAAACTGGGCTCCAATTGGAGATAATGCTGAGTTCAGTCAGGCGGCCAGGGGACTTGAGTCACTGGAAGAAAGGAGTGATAGATGGGGGAGGAATCCACAGGTAAACAGGAACAGTCACGAGAAGTGCATAAGGCTGAAGAAGCAGACAATGAGATAAGAAGGTCTCAGAGAGTCAGGAAACCCCAGATAGGCTGACAAATGAAGCACTGAGGAAACAGATTGTTGACATTATCCCAACAGCAAGATACGTTGCTCCCACTTACAAATGGATTGAGGGATGTGTTCCTGAAATCATGAAATTCATTTGAAAACTGTGAAAATTAAAATTGGTTTAATAAGTTCCAAAGTCATGAGGACATGACTATTTTTGGTGTCAGTGGTGGGGGGAGTAGGGAAGGAATGCAATGCCCTGGTTAAGATTTCTACCGTTATGCTGTGAGGTATTCCACTTCAGCAGTTTTCCGTCAAAGCAGTGTGTCCTGCCGGTAAAATGTTTTGGTTTCGGCTAAAGATGAGGAGCCATGTTGTTCAACTTAGGAACTTTGACTCAGACAGTCAGGACGTTGGATTGGGAGAAGGTTCCGGAGAGAGCTGGGTGGAGAGAGAATTGTTATGGACAGTGGTCGGGTTCATGGTCTTTTAGCAGGAGAAGTGGGGAGGAGAGGTTCTGGGAGGACATCTGGAGTATCCAGTCAAAGGAGACCCTAATGCAAGGAGCACTTTGCAAGACAAAGGAATCTATGAAGGGAAGTTCTAGCTGAGATCAGTGATGAGAATTCAGCACCGTGATTGAAGCAGTACACCCAACCATTGCAGAAATGATATGAACTCTAACATTGTGAGTACATTTAGACTGTAATGGGCCCTCTTATTTATTTATTTTTTCTTTCCTTTTTCCTATTAACTGTTTGATGAATTTGAAATTGGTAAATATATTTTCTTTATAATTTTTCATGGTGTAATATCTATTATTTCTTGCCAATTGATAATTGTGTATTTATAAAGCATTTGCTCAATCGCGGTTTCTGTAATCAGCATTCCCTACGTTCCTGTTTGGTTGAACCGCAAATCACAGCAGCCTTGGACATATATTGTTTATGAAAGGTGACCTTCTGACCCTGAGTCATGTGGCCATTAGCAGAGTTTGTATACAAGTCCCTGTGAGAGGGTTACAGCAGTAATCATGGAACCACATGGCAGGACTGTTAGTCACAGCACATTCTTCAGGAATTATCTGGATAGCAGGGATCAATATGAGTGAGGACCAATGTTTGAAAGAAATCTGTTCAAATGTAAATGGCAAGCAATAATCAGTTTTGAAATTAAGATAACAGGTTTGTGAATAAACAGCTCGGGCAACTGAGTCACAGGAAGCCACTCAATAGATATGGGTTGCAAGCTGAGATGACCATCAAATGTTTGTCTGAGATTCAGCCTGATATAAGATCATAGTTAAGAGTTTCAATGTCATCGGAAAGTCAAATGAAATTTGTTATCAAAGTATGTACTATTACCATATACTAGCTTGAGAGTGATTTTCTTACAAGCATTTACAGGAACAAAATGCAATAGAATTTATGAAAATCTATATATAAGCAAAGTCTGACAAACAGCCAACAAAGAAGATTAAAAGCATATAAAAATAATACTAAGAACATAAGCCGTAAGGTCCTTGAAAGTGAGTCTGTAGGTTGTGGAATCATTTCAGAGTAGTGGTGAGTGAAGTTATCTACACTGGTTCAGGAGTCTGATGGTTGTAGGGAAACAAGTGTTCCTGACCCTGGTGGAATGGGCCCTTTACTTCTGTACTTCTTGGCTGATGGTAGTAGTGAGATGAGTCATGGTGGTGTTCTTTGATGACGGATACTGCTTTCTTTTGGCATTGTTGTCTGTAAATGTATTTGTTGGTGGTGAAGGCTTTGCCTGCAATGATTGAGCTGTATCCACTAGTTTCTGGAGTCTATTCTGTTCCTGGGCGTTGCTGTTACCATGTCAGGCCCCAAAGCAAACAGTTCAGATACTCTCCACTGTGCATCTATAGAAGTTTATCTGAGTCTTTGGTGACATGCCTGAGAAAGTAGAGCTGCTGCACAAACTACTAAGAAAGTAGAAGGATCTTGGGCTGAAACTTTAACTGTATATTTCCCTCCATAGTTTAAAACGAGTGCCTTTATTTCCTGTGGAGCATCAAGGAATCTCACCTCTGTCCCAGGATACAGACGGACTTTTACCGCTGTACCATTGAGAGCACACTCACAAATTGCATCTCAGTGTGGTATGGCAATTGTCCCGTATCGGACTGCAAAGCACTCCAGCGTGAGGTGAAAACTGTCCAGAGGATTATTGGCACCCAATTGCCCACCATTGAGTACATCTACCATAAACGCCGCCAAGACAGGGTGAAAAGCATTAATAAGGATGCATCTCACCCTAACCATGGACTTTTTACTCTCTCCCATCCGGTAGGTGCTACATGACCCTCCGCTCCCGCACCAGCAGGCTCAGAAAGTCAAGTGGATGTTGGAGATCATACATGGAAACATCATGTGGACGAGTTACTGGATGCTCATCTGAAGAACACACTTGGGTCGATTGCATCGAATGAGATGAACACATTACAGCCACTGGACTTAGGAAAACTTTCTGCCTACATTTTCAGACTAGAGAGCTAGCTGCATTGCTTGTGCTGTAAGGGGGCAGTTCAAACGGCTAAGATTATTTGGTTAAGAATGGGGCTAGCTGTGAAGTGTGTGCTGTCAGAATGTGGTTGTTTCAAGCCTTTGAATGACTCATGAGACACATCCCCCTCCCTCATTTGTTAAGCTGATGACAGAATGGAGAGAGGAAGAAAATATGACAGAGTGGGAGGCCTTCCACCCACCGGTCAAATCCTCATTCATAGCTTTCATTGCTGAAGCAACCCCTGATGCCACACAAGTGGGTGTTTTGCAGGATGTAATGAAAGAAACATAGAGACATAGAAAATAGGTGCAGGAGTAGGCCATTTGGCCCTTCGAGCCTGCACACCATTCAGTATGATCATGGCTGATCATCCAGTTCAAAACCCTGTACCTGCTTTCTCTCCATACCCCCTGAACCCTTTAGCCTTAAGGGACATATCTAACTTACAAAGACCAACAAACTGGCCAGCGGTGCCACCAAGCAAGTCCGATAGAAAACCAGACCCGCTTGTAGGACATACTAAGCAGAGGGGGAAGTTACTGGTATTTTCTGTTACAGCTGTGGTTAAGATGGACATTTCAAGTGGGAGTGTGAAGGACAGGAAAACTTTCAGAAGGTAACCCAGTATTTGTTTAAACTAACAAGGAAGTTGGGAAATTTTTGAGAGAGCCAGTGATGGAACAGGCTGGCGTCTCAGAGCTAACACATTCCAATCAATGTATCAAGGGAGACAGCAAGGTGCAATACCCTATTCCTGAAGGCTTAGTGGGACCGAGCTCGAGGGTACCCATTCAGTTTGAGGGTATTTGTGCTAGTCATACTTTACACAGGTTCTCAGGTTACTGTACTCTACAGATCCTTTTACAACCGGTATTTGATGCATTTACTATTGATGGCATCCAGTGGCCATGAAATATGGGGCCTTTGTATTGATAATTACCCATGTGATGGTTACTTGTTTTTGAATCTGGAGTTTTTGGAAGCAGAAGCTGAAGCAGCTGAGACCCTTGATACATTAGTTTTGGTCCATTCAGATCTGGATGAAAAAGGTAAAGCTTCTTTTATTGAGGGAACAAATATTGCCATTGTGAGAAGGCTCATGGGAGAATACAAGGAGAGAAATGGAGAGAATTTACTGAAAGCCTTGTCCATTCACCTGGTGTCCAGACCTGTTTTTGAGAAGGTGCAAGTTGCTCCAAAGCAGGATGATGAGCATAAATGAGGAACTGTGTGGTACACCCAGACCAAAGCCATCAAGTTATGTCCTGGGGAAATAGCTAGAGTGACAGGAAACCACAAATTCCCTGGAATATCTGATGCCGAGGCCCTCCTGGTGGATGCTCTGGAGGATCTCAACGAAGAGTCACATTTACCTGCCGGATTGCTGGTGAGAGCTGAATTGAAGAAACCTTTGGCTGTACATGTAAAGAGGATGACAGTAATTGCCAGGAACACCTCGGAGACAGAGTTCGCCTTCAGACGTGGGACGCTGATGGCACATCTTTTCCCAGTGACATAATGTCTAGTTTTCCAGAGGGGGACAGTTTCCTGGGTCAGGAAAGTTAACAACAAAGTCATTCAAATTGGGTGACTCCTTGGTACTGAGTGAATGGAAAAGGAGACTATCAGACAAGATGCTGAATTTCTTTCAGTTTGAAAGAAAGCCCCAAGGCATGTTAGGAGCACTGGCTTACTTTGCACATGTCATGGAGGAGACTGTTGGGACATGAACTTGTTTGAGGTACTGGTCTACTTGGACAATCTCATAGTGTTAGGGTATACACTGAAGGAACATGAGATGAGGATACAGAAGATGCTAGATCACCTGAAAGTTGGAGGGTTAATACTGTCACTGGATGAGCCGGTTCTGTAAGACATCAGACAACTACATCAGACTCATAGTCTCATAGCATGGGGTAGCTATGAATCTATCCAAGAAAGAGGTGGTGATAAGATGACCAAGGCCCAAGAATGTGAGTTCCCTACATTCATTCCTTGGATACTGTGGGTAGGACCGGAGATTTGTGAAGGACTACTCCAGAGTAAGCTACCCTTTCAATCAGCTTCTGTGTGGTTTGCCCCCCTCTTTGGGGAAGAAGGAGAGGAGAATGAAGGAAGAAGAAGGCAAGGTTTATCTCAGGCCTTCAGAGATTTTTGGAGAAAGATGGGATGCAAAATGTGAAGAGGTCTTTCAGCTGCTGAAAGAGTTGATGACTAAAGCACCTGTGCTGGCCTTTGCAACCCTGAGTTGTCGTATGTACTGTATACCAATGCCTGCCTTGAAGTGTTAGAAGGTGTTTTATATCAGGACCAAGGTATGGAGTCTGTCGCCATCCGACTGAAACTACCCTAAGCACAAATTGGAGCTTCTGCCATTGAAATGGACCATGGTGGATAAGTTAAGTGACTATCTATATTGTTCCAAGTTTGAGGTGAGGACCAACAACGATCAACTGATTTACTGTATATTCTGATCTCAGCGAAGTTGAATGCCGCCGGTTGTCATTGGTTGGTGGTGCTGTCTGCTTATGATTTCAGCCTGAAATATCATCCAGGGAGTCAGAACATTGAAATGTTGTCCTGTTGTTTGCATAGGTGTGCGAAATGGACGGAGAGTGGGAGGGCATTGCTGCCTCTGCTGATAAAGCAATGTGCCAGTTTTCCACAGTGGGGAAATCAGAGGCAAGCCTATGGCCTGATAAAGCTGTGGATCATTTGGGGGCTTCTGGTTGTGCCATTCCACAAGCATATTGCAACTTGACTGCTCTAGATATGAAGCATTTGCCTGCCTTTGAGTCCTGTAAATGGGCAGCAGCCCAGCAAGACAACCTTTGTACAGGTGCCATTTGGTCATCTGTTGTTAAAGGGGATATAGCCCAGGTTGAGAAGGCAAAACACCCTACCATTCCCTTACTGATGAGGGAATGGGACAAAGAGGAGTTGAGGAACAAATAATTTTCCAGGGTTGTATCTCCTTCAGACAGGCCTCAGCCTTCTCGGTTTGTTTTCTCTGAGAAATATTGCAGGATGGTACGAAAGTCACTTCATGATGATGCAGGTTATTTGCGGTTTGTCAGGCTTTACAGATTGGTCTGAGATTGGTTCTATTAGCCCTGAATGAAGCCTGAGGTTGAAGAGTAACGTAAGTTGTGGATCTGATGTACTAGGAGGAAGACGCTGCCTACAAGAATTGGTCCATGATCTCACTTACAGAGTGTGGGATCACTTATATGGATTTATATGTATATGTATATATACTTATATGTATATGGATTTCCTCTCTATAGGGCCAGATTCCAGCAATGCTGCAAATGTCTTGGTCGTCATGGATCAGCACATCAGATATGCTCAAACCTTCACCACAAAGTATCAGAGACCATCCACAGTTGCCAACGTGTTATGAGAGAGGTATTTTGTTCATTTTGGCCTCCCAAGAAGGATACACAGTGATCAGGGAGGAGATACGTGAGTTACTGGGCAAGCTTGGAGTTGAGAAGTTAAGGACCACACCACAACACCCTGAGGGTGATCGTCAGCCTGAAAGATTCAAACAAACATTGCTAGAGCTGCTTGGAACCATTGATGCCAACAAAAGAACAAGTGGAGTCAGCATATTGGGCATTTGGTACACTGCTGCAATTGTACACAGAGTGAAGCTACCCCATACTTGCCCTACTATTTGATGTTTGGGTGCGAAGCGAGGTTACCTGTAGATCTCTGTTTTGGAGCTGGCAGTGACAACTTGCCGCAGAAGATATATCTCAAAGGTGCGTCTGACACGAGGAAACAACTGCAAAAAAACTTACGAGCTAGCAGCAGTTTCTGCTGCCAAGCAAAAGCAAGAAAGCAAGAGGAGATATGATCAAAAGACTAGCTTCTCTCAGCTGAAGCCTGGAGACAGAGCTTTTAATAAGAAATTTGGGGTTACCAGGGAACCATAAGTTGGCCAACCATTGGGTTTCTACACCTCACATTGTGGAGAGCCAGATACCAGATGTGCCAGTTATTCTGGCGATGCCAGAGGATGGGCATGGTCCTGTCAAAATTCTCCATCAGTACCACCTTCTACCCCTAAGAACTACGTGTTAACCCAGAACCTACAGGTAGCAGGAGAACTCTGCGCAGGAGGAGCAGAACAGAAAGGCAACCTGCCGACAACAGTGTGATTTCAGTGCAGAGTCCTGAAGAGGGACCAGCCGCCGAGTACTGTACGGACTCAGAAGGAATGGGAGTGTGGTATGGTTTACCCTTTGCAAACTCCCCCAGAACTGATGAAAAGATTTCTGAATCTCTGAGCCCTGACTTGAATCCAATGGAGTGGACGACCAGTGGACAGGCAGATGTGATAATAGACAGTGAGGGAAAACTGGGCTCCAATTGGAGATAATGCTGAGTTCAGTCAGGCGGCCAGGGGACTTGAGTCACTGGAAGAAAGGAGTGATAGATGGGGGAGGAATCCCCATGTAAACAGGAACAGTCACAAGAAGTGCATAAGGTTGAAGAAGCAGACGATGAGATAACGAGGTCTCAGAGAGTCAGGAAACCGCAGATAGGCTGACAAATGAAGCACTGAGGAAACAGAGTGTGGACATTATCCCAGCAGCGAGATAAGTTGCTCCTACTTACAAACCGATTGGGGGATGTTTTCCTGAAATCATGAAATTCATTTGAAAACTGTGAAAATTAAAATTGGTTTAATAAGTTCCAAAGTCATGAGGACATGACTATTTTTGGTGTCAGTGGTGGGGGGAGCAGGGAAGGAATGCAATGCCCTGGTTAAAATTTCTACTGTTATGCTGAGAGGTATTCCACTTCAGCAGTTTTCTGTCAAAGCAGTGTGTCCTGCCGGTAAAATGTTTTGGTTTCGGCTAAAGATAAGGAGCCATGTTGTTCAACTTAGGAACGTTGACTCAGACAGTCAGGATGTTGGATTGGGAGAAAGTTCCAGAGAGAGCTGGGTGGAGAGAGAATTGTTATGGACAGTGGTCGGGTTCATGGTCTTTTAGCAGGAGAAGTGGGGAGGAGAGGTTCTGGGAGGACATCTGGAGTATCCAATCAAAGGAGACCCTAATGCAAGGAGCACTTTGCAAGACAAAGGAATCTATGAAGGGAAGTTCTAGCTGAGATCGGTGATGAGAATTCAACACCGTGATTGAAACAGTACTCTCAACCATTGCAGAAATGACATGAACTCTAACATTGTGAGTACATTTAGACTGTAATGGGCCCTCTTATTTATTTATTTTTTCTTTCCTTTTTCCTATTAACTGTTTGATGAATTTGAAATTGGTAAATTTACTTTCTTTATAATTTTTCATGGCGTACTATCTGATATTTCTTGCCAATTGTTAATTGTGTATTTATAAAGCATTTGCTCAATCGCGGTTTCTGTAATCAGCATTCCCTATGTTCCTGTTTGGTTGAACCACAAATCACAGCAGCCTTGGACATATATTGTTTATGAAAGGTGACCTTCTGACCCTGAGTCATGTGGCCATTAGCAGAGTTTGTATACAAGTCCCTGTGAGAGGGTTACAGCAGTAATCATGGAACCACGTGGCAGGACTGTTAGTCACAGCACATTCTTCAGGAATTATCTGGATAGCAGGGATCAATATGAGTGAAGACCAATGTTTGAAAGAAATCTGTTCAAATGTAAATGGCAAGCAATAATCAGTTTTGAAATTAAGATAACAGGTTTGTGAATTAACAGAGCTCAGACGACTGAGTCACAGGAAGCCACTCAATAGATATGGGTTGCAAGCTGAGATGACCATCAAATGTTTGTCTGAGATTCAGCCTGATATAAGATCATAGTTAAGAGTTTCAATGTCATTGGAAAGTCAAATGAAATTTGTTGACAAAGTATGTACTGTTACCATATACTAGCTTGAGAGTGATTTTCTTACAAGCATTTACAGGAACAAAATGCAATAGAATTTATGAAAATCTATATATAAGCAAAGTCTGACAAACAGCCAACAAAGAAGATTAAAAGCATATAAAAATAATACTAAGAACATAAGCTGTAAAGTCTTTCAAAGTGAGTCTGTAGGTTGTGGAATCATTTCAGAGTAGTGGTGAGTGAAGTTATCTACACTGGTTCAGGAGTCTGATGGTTGTAGGGAAACAACTGTTCCTGACCCTGATGGAATGGGCCCTTTACTTCTGTACTTCTTGGTTGATGGTAGTAGTGAGATGAGTCATGGTGGCGTTGTTTGATGATGGATACTGCTTTCTTGTGGCATTGTTGTCTGTAAATGTATTTGTTGGTGGTGAAGATTTTGCCTGCAATGATTGAGCTGTATCCACTAGTTTCTGGAGTCCATTCTGTTCCTGGGCATTGCTGTTACCATGTCAGGCCCCAAAGCAAACAGTTTGGATACTCTTCACTGTGCATCTATAGAAGTTTATCTGAGTCTTTGGTGACATGCCTGAGAAAGTAGAGCTGCTGCACAAACTACTAAGAAAGTAGAAGGATCTTGGGCTGAAACTTTAACTGTATATTTCCCTCCATAGTTTAAAACGAGTGCCTTTATTTCCTGTGGAGCATCAAGGAATCTCACCTCTGTCCCAGGATACAGACAGATTTTTACCGCTGTACCATTGAGAGCATACTCACCAACTGCATCTGGGTGTGGTATGGCAATTGTCCCGTATTGAACTGCAAAGCACTCCAGCGGGTGATGAAAACTGTCCAGCAGATTATTGGCACCCAATTGCCCACCATTGAGTACATCTACCATAAACGCTGCCAAGACAGGGTGAAAAGCATTAATAAGGATGCATCTCACCCTAACCGTGGAATTTTTACTTCTTCCCTGCTGAACCTCACATCACAGCGCTAAACATTATTGCACCCATATTGTAATGTCCCAGTACTTCTAACTTTGTATGATGTAGTGGTTACTTTTTATTCACAGTTATTTTGTAAATAACAGTATTCTTTTGCACTTCTGGTTCGATGCTAATTGCATTTCATTGGCTTTGTATCTGTACTCGGCACAATGTCAATTACGTTGAATCTAATCTAATCTAATAGATGCTGCATGACTTGCTGAGTTCCTCTGCCATTTTGACTGTGTTGTCACAGAATTTTGTGGCGAGCATTTGGTCTATAATGACAAATGAGGAAGCTCATTAATTCAACAACCATTTTATTGTGATAAACACAAAACTGACTGGGCTTCGTGACCCGGATAGTTAACCCAACCAGTCTCATATGGACGGGTGAGGTGACCATCACATACCCCGGTTACAGTTAGGGTGACCTACAAACACACAAGCAAGTAACCCAAGCTAAAATGTGATAATAAATGAACTGGAAATTCCCACCATAATCCCAGAAAGCATTGAACATAAGAACAATAAACAGCGTTGGTCATTAGAAATGCAGGGCGGGCTTTCAACCACGCCAACCCCCCCCCCCCCCCCCCCGAGCGTCACAATATCTCATATCTTCATTTGTTATTTTGCATTGAGGAAAGTTCCAGACCAGACTTATTTTATCACTTAGCACATGAAACATGGTCAAAGGCATATTTGCTCTGTCTGTTAATAATTGGGATTTCTGTGCAGCCAGAGTCAACCCTCACAACACTATTTATTGACACCTACATTTTCTGCCCTCAGAAGCTGTTAGACCAAACATACGAATTATATTGTCCCAGCAAAGGATAGTGAGATCTGTGTGGAATACATTTATATCAAGAGAGAGAAGGTGCTGTGTGATGAACATTAGGGAGTATTAGCTATAAGAAGAAGTTGAGAAAACTTCAATTATTTTCTCTGAAACTTTGGAGACTGAGGGGTTACCTGACAGATATTTATAAAATTATGAGACGTGTGGATAAGGAGACGGTCTGAGTTTTTCCCCCAGGATGGAAATGTTAAATAGTGGTGTTCCTACAGTAGGGGTCAGTGTGGCGCAGTGTCCAGCTGGTGTTGGTACTACCCAACAGTGTTTGCTTGGCAAAAGACAAGCTCTATTGTGGTCAACTGCAGACTTCTGCGGCATTCATGGCGCGGGTCTTGTCTATTCTTTTTTTGCGTAGCTGTATTTTATGTGCTTGCTATCCTGTATGTGCTATACGTGATTTGTGCTGTATGTGACTGTTGGGTCAGTGTTTTGCACGTTGGCCTTGGAGTAACATTGTTTCGTTTGGCTATATTCATGAATGGCGGAATACAATTAAATTTGAATTGAATTGAATTTAAGGATGAAGGAGAAAGTTTAAAGGTGACTTGCGGCACATGTTTTTTTTAACACAATGTATAGTAGGAAATTGGAATGCACTGCCAGAGGAGGTGCTGGGCCTAAAATCAGAGTTTAAGAGGCATTTACACATGCACATGAAAGGATGGAATTAGGGGATATGGACTATGTACATCAAGGGCCAAAGCACCTGTTCTTGTACTAATACTGTTCAGGCATCTAGACTCTGTACAAACATTAGCATGTATCAAAGTCTTTGGGATTGGAGAAAAAGAATCCAAATGAAAAGCATTTTTAGTCTGGATGAGGTCAGTAAATTTGAAAGATAAATGACCCCGGATTTGAGAAATATGAAAGAGAGAGAATATGGAAGTCTCAACAGGTTAGGCTGCATATGTTTGGGGTGAGGGAGAATGAAAAATACAAAATAGTAAACATTCTCCAATAAAGGATCATCAGTTTGAACTATAACTCTATTACAAATTTAATGTAACTTTATTATCAAAGTATATATATGTTACCACATTGTACCTCAAGATTCATTTTCTTGCAGGCGCTTACAGGAAAAAAGAAATACAATAGAATCAGAATCAGGATTAATATCATTAACATACATTGTAAAATTTGTTGTTTAGTTGCAGCAGTACAGTTAAATCATACATTATAAGAAATATATATATATATGTAAATATAATAAATCAAATAAGTAGTGCAAATAGAGAGCAAAAATAGTGAGGTAGTATTCATTGCCAATTAAGAAATCTGATGGCGGAGAGGAAGAAGCTGTTCCTAAAACATTGAAGTTTTGCACCTCCTCCTTAATGGCAGCAATTAGAAGAGGGCATGTCTTCTAATGATGGATGCCACTCTTTTGAAGGTGTCCTTGATGCTGGGGAAGCTAATGCCCATGATGGAGCTGGTTGAGTCTACAACCCTCTGCAGATATTTCCAATCCTTTGCAGTAGCTCCTCCATCTCAGAAGGTGATGCAACCAGCAGGAATGCTCTCCATAGTAGATCTTTAGAAATTTGCTGATGTCTTTGGTGACATACAAAATTTCCTCAGACTACTAAAGAAATATAGCCACTGTCCTGTCTTCTTGCAATTACATCAATATTTTGGGCTCAGGATAGATCTTCAGAGATATTGACACCCAGGAACTTGAAACTGCTCACCCTTTCTGTTGTTGTCTCCTCAGTGAGGACTGGAGTAAGCCATATGGTACATAAACAGACAAAGACTGACAAAGACCAATGGCAAATGAAGGCAAACTGTGCCAATAGAAGTTATACTGAGAACATCAGTTGTTCAAATTCTTCAAGTAGTAGAGTCATAGAGTCATAAAACACTAC
Organism: Hypanus sabinus; assembly: GCF_030144855.1. Lineage (NCBI taxonomy): Eukaryota > Metazoa > Chordata > Chondrichthyes > Myliobatiformes > Dasyatidae > Hypanus > Hypanus sabinus. The sequence continues at coordinate 67,515,333 of NC_082720.1, read as the reverse complement.
AGCAAGGAAACAGGCCCTTAGAAACATCTAGTCTGTAATGAACTATTAATTTGCCTAGTTCTGTCAACCTGCACCCAGACTATAGCCCCCTATGCCCCTGCCATCCATGTACCTCTCCTAATTTCTCTTAAATGTTGAAACTGGACTGAAATCCGCCACTTGTGCTGGCAGCTGATTCCACACTCTCACCACTCTCTGCGTGAAGACATTCCCCCTCAGGTTCCTCCTAAACTTCTCATTACATCTCCAGCTCTGGTTTCACCCAACCTTAGCGGAAAAAGCCTGCTTGCATTTACCTTATCTATACCTCTCATTATTTTGTATGCCTCTATCAAATCTCCCCTTAATCTTCTACACTCCAGGGAATGAAGTCCCAACATATTCAACATTTTCCTATAACTCAGGTCATCAAGTCCTGGCAACATCTTCGTAAATTTTCTCTTCACTTTTTCAATCATTGACATATTTCCTATAGGCAGGCGACCAAGAGTGAACACAACATTCCAAAATAGGACTCACCAACATATTATACAACTTCAACATTACATCCCAACTCCTGCACTCAATACTTTCATTTATGAAGGTCAATGTGCCCTAAGCTCTCTTAATTACCCTATCTACTTGTAACAACACTTTCAATGTATTACGCATCTATATTCCTTCTCCCACACTGTTCGGGTCCCTACTGCTCACCATGTAGGTCCTACCCTGGTTTGTCCTCCCAAAGTGTAACACCTCACACTTGTCTGCATTGAATTCCATTTTTCAGCACATTTTTCCACCTGATCCAGATCCTGCTGCAAGCCTTGATAGCCTTCTTAGCTCTCTTCGATACTCCTAAACTTGGTGTCATCCACAAATTTGCTGATCCAGTTTACCACATTATCATCCAGATCATTGACATAGATGACGAACAACAACCTCCAGTCAGAGGAGCAAATCATCCATTACTACTCTCTTCTGTGAAGCCAATATTTAATCCAATTTACTACCTCATCCTGAATGTCAAGTAACAAAGCTTCTTGACCAACCTCCCATGGAGGACTTTGTCAGCTACTGAGTACACTGAGAACATGCTGAAAACATAGGTGTTTCCCTTCAGAATTGCTGCTTGATCTGCAGATTACTTCCAGAAATTTCTGCTTTATACTTAACTCAATAAGTTGCACAGGTCTTTGCTTTGTAATTCATAACATATTAGGAGGGTGACAACACTGAACCTGGTAACTTTAGACCAGTAAGCTTAACGTGGTATCGTTGGTAAGATAATGGAGACGATAATAAAGCGTGAAAAGGAAAAGACAGATGATAAGAACAGTCATGTTAACAGAAAGCCAGCATGGGTTCAGAAAGGGGGAAATCATGTTTCACTAATATGCTGGAGTTCTATGACGAGGCAACTAAAATTTATGATAACAATAGAAGGGTTGATATAATTTACTTAGACTTTCAGAAGGCTTTTGACCAGGTACCCCACAAGAGGTTAATGATCAAATTACAGGAGATAAGGTGTGCAGAATAGGGTCAAAAACAGAAAACAATGAGTTTTTAACCCAAGAAGATGTTAAGAATGGGGTTCCTCAGTTTTGGGGCTGCTGCTGTTTTTAATTTACATTAATGATTTAGATAAACACATCACACATAAACTAGTAAAGTTTGCCAATCACACACAATTAGTTGGGGCGGGCTGATAACATTCAGGCAGCAGAATCAATACAGTCAAATCTAAACAAAATCCAGATGTGGATAGTTAAATGGCAGATGAAATTTAATTCAAATAACTGTAAAATATTATATATAGGGTGTAGAAATAAATATAAAAAGTGGGATCTTGAGTTAGAAAGTACACTGATTGAGAAGAACTTGGGTGAACTGGTAGACTCATCACTATCAACCTCTAAATGCACAGAAGTGATTAGAAAGGCAAATAGAATGTTGAGCTCTATAATGCACTCAGTGGAGTTCAATTCTAGAGATGTTCTCTTTAAGTTGTATAATGTACTTGTGAGGCCACATCATGAGTACTGTATACAACTTAGGTCTCCATATTGTGTGAGGGATGAGAAGGCACTGGAGAGACTTCAGAGAAGGGTGACTAGACTCTTCCCAGGTTTGCAGGGTATGAGCTATGAAGAAAGGCTGAAAGAATTAAATCTTTTTAGTTGACGTAGACGTAGAATGAAAGGAGACATGATAGAAGTGTTCAAAGTCATTAAGGGTAAGGTTTGCCCATCGTCATCGATGAAGACCTCGACATCATTAGTACTTTTTATGAGATCGAGTTGCTAGGTCGACCCTCAACCCAGCACAGATGGAGAACATGCAAGGGAGCCGGCTGGATTCGAACTTGGGACCTCTCGTCCCAAAGTACAGCACTGATGCCACTACACTACCATCCGGCTTTTGATGGGGTTGAGATTAGCGCGTGATTTGGATTTAAGTGAGGGAGAGTTGCACAGCATCAGCCTCACTCTCTCCCTTCCCAATTCCCATCTGGATCTGGTGGCAAGACAAAAGTCGAGATGGCAGGAGATGGGACTAGGTACAGCGGATGACTAGAACATCTTCTGTGTCTTGTCGTGCTCTACACGTTCCACAACACTTACAGAGACCGCCTTCTTGAACGTTGGACCTTCCATTGGTCTCATCTGTTCAGTTCGCTGGAGTCTGTCCTCACATGCTGGGATAGACAACTCCCTATCTCACTGAGGGTTTGAGACTCGTCACCTGGTTTAGCTGGCTTGTCGAAGCCGTTGCCTGGGGTATGGCCACTATCGCATGCAAGCAGCTACGGGGAGCCACAAGTAACAGCTGAGTGCCAGGTGGTGACCAAAGGTGGACAATCCACCCGAAAAGGATGCAACATGTTCCCCCACCAGAGGTGCTACCCCTCCCTGACACCCCATAGATACATTAAGGGTATAAGTAAAGGGGATGGCAACTGCCACTTCAAAATTAATCCATCATCAAGGACACGGGGCCATAGATGGAGACTGCTTAAGGGGAGATTTCAGACTAGCATCAGGAAGCATTTCTTTGCACAGTAAGTTGTGGACATGTGGAACAAACTACCTAGTTATGTAGTTGAGAGTAGTACCTTAGAGACTTACAAATCTAAACTCGATAGTTATTTCAACACACAATGTGAATAGAATTTGGCCAGCTTTGTGGGCTGAATTGCCTGTTCTTGTCAAAACCTTTCTAATGTTCTAAACAAGCTGCAGGGTTTTCTTGTAATAAGAAACACGGAGCTTCTTTTGCAAGTTTTATTTTTCTTAATTGCATTGTGAGGTTTAACACATTAGTATTGCGAATGTGAACAGTCTATGAATTCTTATAACCTTTTCCTAAACCTTTTAAAAATACAAGAACTGCCACCTCATAACAAAAATACAGAAGTCTGAGATAATTTCATTTTTGACTAACATCATGTCTGGCAATATTTTATTCATGATTCGTTCCCATCTTTAGGCACATTTACCTTTTTATCTCAATTGTCATCACCGGAAAATAATGAAAAACATGTGAAAATGAGATGTCAGCAAATACTTTAACCTCAGTTGCTCTAATAGTTTCTTTAGAAGAAAAATTGAGAATATGAACTTTCAAATTTAGAAAAGTTCTCATAAAGAAAATCTAGTAAAATCACTTCTGTTTGTCATGAAGTCAGTTACTAGAAATCTTAAATTTGAGATCTTGATAAAGAAAAAGCAAAAATGAATTAAATTTCTCAGCTTGATGGATTGTTAAGGTGAGGACCACTTTACCAAAGAAAAGTGGGGACCAGAATTCAGAATAGCTCTTGAATGGAAAGTGGCTAAAGCTAAGAATTTCTGTTACAGGCTTACCAAGAAAGGGCAGTGAGTGAGGAATCTTTGGTTGGTGGTGACGGAGACATTACAGCCAAACTCTTCTGGACTGCATTAGCACATGAAAGTAGCACTGAGTTAAGTGATATGTTGTGGTCTGAATGAATGGTAGAGCAGGAGTGAGAGACTAAAGTTCTTCGTTTTTAAGGCGGTGTTTCAAGAAAGCAACATTCGTCTTCAAAGGTCCCTACCATCTGGGATATATCACCCTTTTGTAAGTACCATTGGGCAGGAGGTATAGAAGCCTGAAGGCTCACACCACCATTCAAGAATAGCTACTTCCCTTCAACCATTCAGTCATTGAACCAAGCCTGCAAAACTCTAATTACTACCATTTAGCAATGCTATGATCAATTTTTACTAAAATAGACATTTTTTGTTCTAATTGTCTCCTTTATTGAAAAAGGATCTAGTGTTTTCCCGGCACATATGATGAATAAGCTCTTCTCTGGCTTCCAACCAGGTGAGGTATTGATTATAACCAACATTTTGATGGCAGGCAAAATTCCTGATTAAAACAGCAGAGTTTGTCTTTGAAGCATCGGTTATAGTTGATAACTGTTCCTGGCTGGAAGTCCGAGAAAAGTTTATTTGTCTACTTTCTTGTAAAAATTGTGTATAATTTATGCTTATGTTTTTCTTGTGAATGCTGTTTATGATGTTATGTGCCTTTGAGAGTGTTGCAAGTAAATTTCCATTAAACCTGTGTCCACCTGCGCTTGTGCATATGGCAATAAACTCAAATTAACTTTATATAAGAACGTATGAACATGAGAAATAGTAGCAGGAGTCGGCCACCTAGTCCGTCAAGCCCACTCCGCCATTCAATAAGATCATGGCTGATCTGGCAATGGACTCATCTCAACATACCTGCCTTTCCCTCATAACCCTTAATGTAAAAATCTATCCAACCTTGTTGTACTTATATTTACTGAGGTCGCCTCTACTGCTTCACTGGGCAGAGAATTCCACAGATTCACCACTCTTCGGAAAAGCAGTTCCTCATCTCCATCCTAAATTTACTCACATGAATCTTGAGGCTAGTCCAAATCTCACCTACTAGTAGGAACAACTTTTTCCATACATTTTATTCAGCTGACTTCAGAAGTCAATCATTGGCAAATGCTCTTGCATGCATTTAAAACCATAGACAAAACGTTCGTCCCAAGTATATTAACTACTAAAGTGGAACTGTTAATGTGGTATGGCAGGTTCAGATCGCTGCTGAAAGAGTTTCACTTGGTTTGTGCTGAACTATGGGGCTCTCTTTATGCACTTCAGTTCAGAAACAATATTTGCCTGTTGTTACTGTTTGCATGATGTTTTCTACCATTGTACATTGAGTATTTGACAGTCTTTTTACAGGCTATTTTTGTTTTTTTGTGTGCTTGATGTGGTTTTTATTTTCTGTGCATTGGGTGTTAGTTTTATTAAATACATATATGAGGTTTGCTTTTGACTTTCTTTGTTGTGTGGCTGCCTGTTAGGAAAAGAACGTCAAGGTTGTATGATGGTTAGGTACTTTGATCATAAATGTACTTCAAACCTTGAACGAGCCAGTTTTCCTTTCCTCTCTCAGTGCGGAGTTGTACCAAAGAGTAAAGCTGACAATTGATGGCTAAGCATGAAACTAATTGAAATATAGCAAATATCACAAACATAATCTTTTAAGAGTGCTTTTCTCTGAATTGTTGCCTCTAATGAGAAATAAAAGCATGAAGTATTCCAAGTAGACTGTCAGGCAGCATCAGTAGAGAAAATAACAGAGTTAATGTTTAAGGCTCAAGACATTTTATCAGACTGTGTACTGGTTTTGGCATATTTCCATATAAATATGTAAATAACAGCAATTTGCAATCATCAGATATAAACTAACATGGAGATGTTAAGGCAACTCTAATTCCTTGAATATAATTTCTGTACATACAATATTTGTATCAATAATAGAATTGTATTCCTTTACATTGGACACCTAAAACAGTATCAGGAATTGTCTTGTCCTCTCAGTACAATATTGATAGTCCCAATCTCCACAACCATCCCACTGTAGTACTGTTTCTTTGAGTTATTAATTTCCTAGCAAAATAAACATGTATTTTGCTACGTTACAGTGAAGTAACAATACACAACTTGATTGCTAGAAATTCACCCCAAGTCAAAAATGCTGTCTAGTCATGTCAGCATGTTGCAGATTCATTTCAAAATTATGTGAATTAGCTATTTACCACATTCAGCACAATTGACTGGTGCTAAATTTCTAGGTATATACTATATGTCTATTTCTTAAGTGATAAAAAAGTCTAATGAGTTTATGAAAGGTTAAGGTTTCTGAGATTCAGGAATAGTTTTGCCAGATTCTGGAACAGATATTACCCTTCAACCATCAGGCTGCTATAACTTTGGCAAATGACTGAGAACATCAAGTTCCCCATGATAATGCTGCAGATGATCTTTTCTCCACCTGTGTCCAGGTTATGGGTATATTGCCTATCAAAGGCTGCAAAAAGTTGTGGATATAACCCAGTTCATCACAGGAAAAGCCCTCCCCTCCATTAAGCATATACAGTATATAAAGAGCACCGCCGCAAGAAAGTATCAACCATCCAGGCTATGCTCTCTTTTTGCTGCTGCCATCTAGAATGACTTACACCACCCATAGGTCCTACACTTCCAGGTTCAGGAGCAATTATTATCCTTCAATCATGAGGCTCTTGAAACTGTGTGGATAACTTCACTTATCTCAACTCTGAACTGATTCCTCAACTTATGGGCTCATTTTCAAGGACTCTACAACCCATGTTCTTAGTATCATTTATCTATGTATCAATCAGTCTATCTATCTATCTATCTATCTATCTATCTATCTATCTATCTATTTAGTTGTCTGTCTATCCATCTATCTATTGATTTAATTATTTTTATTATTATTTGTATTTTGTCTTCTTTTGCACATTGATTGTTTGTCAATCTTTGTGAGTAGTTTTTCATTTATTCTGTTACATTTCTTTGTTCTACTTTAAATAACCTGCAAGAAAATGTATCTCAGGTCCATATGTGGTGATGTTTACATACTTTGATAATAAATTTACTTTGAATGTTGAATTTTGATCTTCCCTACAGAATTACACTTCTTCAACTGCTGTAAATGCATGGGTGGAGATACATGCACAATGTTGTTGGGTGTGAAATTCCAGGTCTTAGATAATGAAGGAAGGGCTAGACATCTCCAAGTCATCCATTTCCATGGGTGGAGGACAAAGCATCGATCAAGTGAGCTGCTTTGCCGTACACAGTCTTTGGTGTTGATGGAACTATCATCAACAAGGCAAGTTCAGCGTTTCCCATTTAGAAAAGAAAGATCAGATAGATTATCTTTATTTGTCACTTATACATCTAACATTGAAACATAGAGTGATATGTGTCATTCATGTCAGCGACCAAAGGTCAGAACGCGCACTGGGGCATGCTTCTGGCTCCAAAATAGCATGCTCACAATTTGCTAACAACAGTCCATATACCTTTAGAATGTTGGAGGGAACACACAGATGAAGCCCACGTGGTCACAGGGAGGACATACAAACTCCTTACAGACAGCAGGGGGAATTGAACCCTGATCCCTATTTTGTTCCTGACTTGTGCATTATTGATGATGGGAAGAGTTTTAGGGCCTCAGGATGTGACTAATTCACCGGAGGATATCCAGCCTACCGTGTATATGTGACAGAGCTAGTCAGTTTGCTGATCTGTGGTTCACTGCTTAAGGATATGATGATAACAGGATTTCACGATAATGCCTTTGTATCATAGTTGGATTTTTTTTGTTAGAAATGGTTATTGCCTAGCAATTTAGTGACACAATATTAAATACCATTCATTAGTCTATGCCTGAACATTGTCTAGATCTTGCAGCAAGCAGGCATGGGGTTGCTTTATGTCCTGAGGTGATTTAAATGGAATATCTACACTTCTGTCTCATCCATTTATGTCAGAAATGTCGCAGTCGGGACCTGAGCATTTTAGTAAATTTTCACAAGTACCTGTACTATAACTTCTGCCATTTCAGTCAGTTACCTGGGAATCATTCCATCAGGACCATGGAACTTGACTCCTCTAAGAGGACCACAAACTTGTCACAGGGTTTGGAGGATTGCATGCCTCAATGACCCGGAGAGCTATATTGGCTGGAGTCATGGCCTTGAGCTTTGGCTCTTGGTAGAGTCACTCATGCCAAACAGGTCAAAGGGTAGAGGTCAGACTAAGAGTGGTCCACTGGTGCTACAGGTTTGGGGCTAACACCCCTGAATGATTAAAGAAAATGATTGTTATGGAAACAGCTATATCCGCGTGCAACTGGCTGAACAGAGATGAAGGACTTTCATGCTGCCCTAAATGCCAGAGGCATAATAGATAGTAAGTATGGAACTTGTCTACCTTAGAGTCACTAGTTTTCTCAGCACTACCTCTTAAGGGAAAACTTACTGAAAGACAAATTTTTATGTAAGGTTTTCTCTAACCCAGAGAGCCCCTGTATTGTTAGAATAAATCTCCCTGAACATCGTCAAAGCATTTGTTTCCTTCCTTAAGTAAGGACATCGTAGAGTCTGGTGTTAATATTGAGGATTCTCAGGTTTCTGACTGTATACCTCTGTGCCTTGGCCCTCTGATGGGTTGACTCCCCCAATGGAACAGGCAGTACTCAGGGCAGGAAATGGAAGGATCTGGTATATTGTAAGGTATTATTTTGTGAGTACAACTATATCTCAGTTGGATTTCTGTGAAGAGGCTTTGGAAAGGTTGACTGGACTTGGCTGGGGTAAACATTTTTGTGACAGAATTTGATCTAGGGTCATAACCTGGTGGCTTTTTCATTTTTATCCTCCACTTACACTGAGCAGTTCAGAGGATGGTTAAGAGTCAGCTGCTTAGCCATGATTCTGGAGTCACAGATAGACCAAACCATGTGGATAAGCAGATTTCTCTCAACGAAACACATTTGACATGTTCCCTCTGGGTAGTCTCCAGACTGACTGCATGATCATCGATTTCTCTAATTTCTGGTAATTTCTCTCCCCTTTCCCCTTCTCTCTTTTTCCATTCCCCATTCTGGCTCACTCTTACCCCCTCTTTTCTCCTTACCTGTCTATCACATCTTTCTAGTACCCCTCATCTGTCCCTTTCTCGCAAGGTCCACTCTCTGCTCCTATCAGATTACTTCTTCTTTATCCTTTACCTTTTCCACCTATCACCTCCCAGCTTCTCACTTCACCTGGCATCCCCTAACACCAGCCAACTTGTACTCTTTCCACTCCCCCACCTTCTTATTCTGGCCTTTTCCCGCTTACTTTCCAGACCTGATAAAGGGTCTCAGCCTAAAACATTGATTCTTTATTCCACTCCTTAGATGCTCCCTGACCTGCTGAGTTCCTCTGGCATTTTTGTGTGTATAATTCTGGATTTCCAGCATCTGCATAATCTCTTGTGTTTAAGACTTGAGAGTTGAAATGACTTCTTTTTCTTACCGCTCCATCAGCTTCGTTGTCAATGTTACTAATTTTATCTGGTTATTTCACTAAATTAAAAAAAATAAAGCTGCCATGCTCATGGGACTGTAAAAAATAACATTGAGGGGCGGCCGGCTTTCACCTTTCACGTTAAGTGTCATCATCACGAAGGAAAAGGTTACAGAGCTTTTTCAGAATTTCCTCATGCACTTGTGGATATCAGACTAGCACACATCCTCCACTGCTGAGATAGTACTTTGCACTTGTATTTTGCAATCATGGTTTGACAAAGAAAAAAGTGTAGACATAATTTATTCCTCAAAATTTACCCTGCTCTACTCACTTTACACTTATGACTTTGTGACTAAGCAAGGCTCCAATGCCACATTCAAGTTTGCTGATGACACCATTGTCGTAAGCCGAATCAAAGGTGGTGATGAATCAGCATACAGGAGGGAGATGGAAAATCTGGCTGAGCGTTGCCATTATGATGGCCTCTTACTCAATGTCAGCAAGACTGATTATTGACTTCAGGAGAAGGAAGCCAGAGGTCCTCATGGGAGGATCAGAGGTGGAGAGGATGAGCAACTTTATATTTCTCAAACTCCTCGGTGTTATTATTTCAGAGGACCTGTCCTGGGCCCAGCACGTGCGCAATTATGAAGAAAGCATGGCAGCACCTTTACTTCCCTAGGAGGTTGCGAATATTCGGCATGACATCTAACGCTGACAATGTTCTATAGATAAATAGTGGAGAGTAAGTTGACTGGCTGCATCACAGCCCGGTACGGAAACACCAATGCCTTTGAATGGAAAATCATACAAAAAGCAATGGACAGCTCAGTTCATCATGGGTAAAGCCCTCCCCACCATTACAGTCACAGAGTCATAGAGAAGTATAGCACAGAAACAGGCCCTTTGGCCCATCTAGTCCATGCTGAAACCATCTAAACTGCCTACTCCCAATGATATGCTCCTGGACCATAGCCTTCCATATACCTACTTCTCCATGTACCCATCCAAACTTCTCTTAAACATTGAAATTGAGCTCACATGGACCACTTGTGCTGGAAGCTTGTTCCACACACTCATGACCCTCTGAGTGATGAGGTTTCTCCTCCTGTCCCCTTTAAACTTCTCACCTTTCACCCTTAACCCATGACCTCTGGTTGTAGTCCCAATGAACCCAACTTTGATCCCTGTGGCATTCCACCAGTCACAGGCCTCCAGTCAGAGATGCAACCCTCTGCTACCACTCTCTGGCTTCTCCCACAAAGCCAATTTACTACCTCATTCTGAATTTCCAGTGACCGAATGTTCTTAACCAGCATTCATCATCCTACAATTAGGACAACCCACCACTTGGACATAGCTTTTTCCTGCTGTTGATACAGGAAGAAGTTACAGGAGCCTCAGATTTCCTGCAACTGAGTTCAGTAACGGTTATTACACCTGCAAGATCAGACTCTTGAACCAAAGGGTATAACTTCACTCAACTTCACTTGCCCCAACATTGAAATGTTTCTATAATCACTTTCAAGGACTCTTCATCTCGTGTTCTCAATATTTATTGCTTATTGATTTATTATTATTATTTCTTTCTTTTTGTAGTTGTACAGTTTGTTGCCTTTTGCACACTAGTTGAACGCCCAAGTTGGTGCAGACTTTCATTGATACTGGCATGGTTATTATTCTATGGATTTATTGAGTATGCCTGTAAGACAATGAATCTCATGGTTGCATATGGTAGCACATATGTACTTTGGACATAAGTTTACTTTGAACTTTCCTGGTCTGATACCTGGCCTCTCAGTCAAATATTAATAAAAGATATGTAGTCCTAGAGATCTAGGTCTTGGGTGTATTCCCTGGTTGTTTGATTGGTCATATCGTTATTAAGCATTTTATATTTTTTTCATGCGGGTTGCAGATGGCATGAAACTCCCCATAAAGACTGCTGGAAGGGAAATGCCTGGCTGATTTGATCCTATATTCAGGCACCAAAATATAACTGAAATATCTACCCTTGTAAACCAATGTCCCTTCTTTGGGAAAGCTGACTGTCAAAATTTATCGATATTTGCATCCGTAAGACTATAAGACCATGAGGCATAGGAGCAATATTGGGCCATTTGGCTTATTGAGTCTGCTTCATTCTATCTCTTATTATCCCTCTCAACTCAATTCTTCTGTCTCCTCTCCATTACTTTTGGCACCCTGACCAATCTGTAAAGGTCCATAAAGCAGTTAACTAGCTTTTTTGATCTACGCTCCTAACCTGTGGAACTCAATCCTTAAAAGACTGTGGATGCAGTTGACACTTTTAAACACCAGCTCATGACCTATTTATTTAACCTTGCTTTAAACTAACACCACTTTGTCTTTTATTTTCATATTTGTATTATTCCATTGTAAAGCACTTTGAACTTTGTTTGCATGAAGAGTATTTGTAATCGAATTTATGGTTAATCTACACTTGCTACTGATAAATATATCTATAAACCAAGTGCTTCTACATTTGACAATTGGAATACCAAATTTTCCCCCTTAAACTTCCATTCATTGATTGCATAAGCTCAGAAATAGCTAGCTTACACATTTTTTCATTTTCCTCCACGGGATCATTTTCTATGCTCTTGAGTGTCACCAAAAACTACATGGGATAGGGAAATACTTCAGTGTGTTGCTGCTAGCAGTGAAGTGAGAAATGTGGTCTTTGTGTGTGTTGCAGAACTCAACTTGGGTTTTCTTAGATGCAAGGCCATTGCGGCAAGTCATTTTTTTTCCCCTATCAAATGCTGATTTTGAAAGATTAAGTCACATGTCTGGGGTTTCACGATTTCCAATCCGTAAATGCGAAAAGTATCAAATACTCTCATTACATAATGACTTCTGCTTAGATTATCATGCACCCTGACTCAGAATATGGCTTTGAATGTTACGGTGGATTCCATGGTGACCTCAGGAGGAGGCATTTCCTTCTTTCACCCCACACCTTAATTTCCACCTGATAATTGGACTTCCTGTGAGTTTCTGAAGGATATATAAAGACCTATCATGCCCAAACAAATTATAGCTAAATCACTTGTAGTAAGTATCAGAAAGAAGAACTTTGAGAAGAAGAAAAATGATTCGCTTGTGTCTGGTTTTGTTCAGCTGCTGTTTCTTCACTACCTTTGCTAACCATCTAATTGATGAAATTATTAACGCTTTTCATAAAATGGATCAGAACTTACCACCGGTAAGATGCTTTAATGATTTTTATTGCAATGGTAAAATACAATTTCATTTTTGTGTGTGTGTGCCATACTCTGCCTGAGACTCGGCGACCACTTTTTTTTCCAAGTGGTTGCCTTGGAGGGATGGTTCTGTGAGTGGTCCCCCACGTCCTGCTCACAGCGCAGTGTTTTGTTTTACGAGGCCGAGTTGTGAGCTCGACTCTCAACCCGGTACGGATGGAAAGCATGTCCGAGAGCAGCCTGATTGGGTTCGAACTCGGGAACCTTCGCTCCGGAGTCCAGCACTAATGTCACTGCGCCATCAGCCAGCTCAAAATACAAATACGTGTATATAAGTATATAATACGTGTAGAAATAATCAGTGTGGACATATCATAATCAAACTATTTTCTCTTACAGAACCTGGCTAACGACTATTTCCAAATACCACCATGTCTGAAGGTAAGCAATGATTTTCAGTATTGTTTACAATAACTCTGTTTTCACATCAGAATAGGTTTAACTTGTGTTCAGGATGAACATTATTTTGTTTTTGCTGTATTTTAGAAGGTGGGAAGAGCAGTGATAGTTTTGTGTGTTTTTCTAGATTACATACAAAAACTTACAAATTTCATAACTTTCATTATTATTGGCATGCAGTTCAGTGTCACAGTGCATTCACAGCCACTTAAAGGCCGTCTTTAACAATCAACCTCTGGTTGACACTATGTAGGCACACATTAGGTGCAACCACAGAGACAAGCCTAGAAGCTCCAACATGCGAGATTTCCAGGACATTGGGTTCAAGTGTTCACAGTGTGATGCTGTAGAATCAGAATGTGAATCAGGTTTATTACCTCTGGCATTTGCTGTGAAACTGATTAACTTTGTGGTAGCGGTAAAATGCAATACATGAATATATGGAAAAAAAGCTGTGAATTACAGAATATATATATATAAAATAGTTAAATTAAATAAGTAGTGTAAAAACAGAAATAAAAAAGTGGTGTGGTAGTATTCATGGGTTCAGTGTCCATTCAGAAATCCAATGGCAGAGGAGAGAAAGCTGTTTCTGAATCGTTGAGTGTGTGCCTTCAGACTTCTGTACCTCCTTGCTGATGGTAAAAATGAGAAGAGGGCATGACCTAGGTGGTGGGGATTCTTAATGATTGATGCTGCCTTTTTGAGGCCTTGCACCTTGAAGATTTCCTGGATACTACAGTGGCTAGTGCCCATAATGGAGCTGACAAATTGAACAGCACTCCGCAGCTTACTTCCATTCTGCGCAGTGGCACCCCTCCCCCCCCCCCCCCCCCCCCCACCGTATGGTAGACATCGCATGAGTTTGAATTTTGCGTCGGATGCAGTAGACTGATGACAAAATGTTGCAAGGTTTATTCACAGACTGTGAAACAGGCTAAAAAAAAAGGGGGGGCAAAACTAATTACAAGGTGTTTTGCATGTTTGTCCCGGAGGAATGCTGTTTCATTTGGCTGTACTCATTGGTATGGTTGAATGACAATTAAACTTGAAGTAAGGCACAGACTAATACTCACCTGAAAAGTAGGTTAATGAGTCTGATGTATCGTAACAAGGTAACATGCAAAATATTTTGTTGCTCACTCTTCAACTACATCCTGTCTGAGTAGTCTCATCTGAATACTAGTTATCATTTCACGTAGGCTCACACATTGCAAGGCAACTAACTGATAAGATCATTAAATCCTTTTATTAGTCAGGGTAATAAATAGTAATTCTGAAATCACACCTGTCTGCAGTGACTATTGGAGGACGGGTGTCCAATGAAAATTGTTTTTTGACAGGTGACGGAGACTTATTCAGTTCCTTTATGGTTCGCGGAACATATTGCGGTTCCACATATTACTGAAGATTTGCCTTTACGTCAATACTTATAAGTTTACTGAAGATACCAGTCACTGGATCTGTATTTGTTTGTGTGTTTCTGGAAATTTGAAAAACAGTGCTGAAAGGCTTGTAGAATGTCATCTCCCCAAGTGAGTAGTCTGAGTGCTTAAATCTGACCACTTGCCTAGCAGTCAGCTTGAGCTTACTCAGCACTTGAATGAGTCCTGCCAGCTTCTGGATGATCCTCGTAGAAAGTTGATGCAAACTCAAACACAGCCACCTGCTGTAGGTGAGAATATGGAGAGTTGCTGATGAAAATAGCGATTATAACCTCCAGCCGAGGCCAGGATCAGCTTCATTAGGAATGCCTCTCAGAATCGGTGATGTCTGATTTCAAACGTTAAGGTGAGGAGGAGGAGGAAATTTAAAAAGAAAATTCATGTTAAAATCTTTTATCAGTCTTGTGGGCTTAACTGCAGCAAATGTTCCAGAAAATTATTCTTGATTTTCCTACGTTAATGAACATGGAGGCCATTGCTGTGTCTGTTAAAAATAAAGTTAGGAAAAAATAAATTCAAATGAAATTGTGGGAAGGATCATTACTTTGAGGCACATTCTCCTTTTTTCATCTAAATTAATTTCAATCAAACAACAGATAAACAGGGTAATTTTTAATGTTATTTGACACAAATACATTGAAAAATGCTATATGGTGGTTTTGTTTTAAAAATAGCTTATTTAAAATTGTATTTCTAAAGATTCTATTTTTTTTATAAATTGTAGGTCAGAAGTGCCAAGCAAGCTCTCCCCAAACTGTTGGAATTACTAGAAAGCATAGAGAAAAAGTGCCGAGAGGTAAGTTTACCAATTAATCATATTTTCTGTTTCTAATGATTAAAGATCCGATTAGTCACATGTACATTGAAGCAACAGAACATAGACAATTGTGTTGGCTTATGTCAATGACCAGCACAGTTGAGAATTCTGCTGGTGGCAGCCAACAAGTGTTGCCCCATTCCTGACACAAACATAATATACCTGCAACTCACTAGCCCTAATTGTATGTCTTTGGAATGTCAGAGGCAACTGGAGCGTCCAGATGAATGCCAAGGTGTCATGGGGAGAACGTAATCTCTCCTTACAGACTTAGTGGGAATCAAACCCTGACTGGTGAATGCTGATCATTCTGCTAACTGCCACACTACCGCGGTTAGATACTGCCAATTGAATTGGTAATTACAAGTCCTGGATGCAGAGTTTAAGTTGCATTGTAATAATTTGCTTTGGGCTCTCCACATCGTGTGTCAGGGATGGTGAGGGTTGCAAAAATAGAATCATTCTATCAATTGAAGGAAGCTATCAATGAACAAAAAAACCCACCAGATCTTTAATTGCTTCTCATGAAGAGAAGTGACAAAACTAATATAATCTAAAGATACATTCTAGATTTTATCTATTCATTCGAACATGGGAATGGCATTGTCAGAACTTGTCTCCAAAGAATATTTCAGTAGATAGTTACAAATAATCAACTAGATATATGATTTTTCTTTCCGTAAAAAAGGAACCAGATAGGGTTCTTTTACAATACAAATTCAAAGCTATTGAATATGATTTTGATTCATTCATCAATTGAATTTAAATTCTAAATAAAAGAAATTCTGCAGATGCTGGAACCCAGACCAACACACACAAAATGCTACAGGAACTCAGCAGGTCAGGTAGCATCTATGGAAATGAATGAAAAATCGAGGTTTTGGGCCAAGTCCTAATTAAGTCCAGATAAGGGCCTGAAACATTTCCTCTTCCTTTGTGTGCATTACTCTGAATTGAAATTCCTTTTCTTTGGGATGGAATTTGAATCCCTCTGTATTGAAACTATGATACTGCGTTTTACATCGGGACCAACTAAAATTTCCTTAGTAATATAATGCTTAATAGTAAGGGAGGTTATTTTTATATTAGAGAATTTATCAAAACAAAGTATTTGAGGAAAAAGATATAGTCTATGTTTCAAGTCTGTGTTTCTCTTCTTGGATGCATCTGCCAACATACTGATTTAACTTCAAACTTGACCAACAAACTTATAATAATTGCCTTTTTAACTCATCACAGCGTATTTCCTTCCTTGAAACTCTATAACTGAGACTGAGAGCAATTATCTTTTACAGTATCTAAGAGGCCCTAGATTCTTTGAAAATTCTTTGCAAAATAAGCTTCCTCTCTCTGTTTCAAGTGAAAAAAAGCAATAAAAAAACAAATTTTATTTTCTCTTTCAACTTCTTTTTGCTTCTGGTAAAGTGCATTTTCATTTCTATTTCCTATAGAAGGAATAAACTTCCTTTGGCAGCTGAATGAGCACTAAATGCTCCAAGCATTCTTTGTTTGTATTTCTCATCTCCAGTATTTGCATTTTATTTTACTTTTGTTGTGCACATTTAGTAACAAGGAGGTCATCTGCACATTCCTTAGTTGAGATGATACACCAGATAGAGAAATAGAACAATTACTTAACAGATTACTTTTTCATTCTGGAGGTGTTAGTTCAAATTTAATGATTCATTGGGAAGTAGGGTCCTCTTTTCATTGCTAGCATCAGGGAGGAGGTACAGAAGCCTGAAGGCACATATCAATGTGTTAGGCAAGCTCCTTCCTCTCTGCCATCAGATTTCTTTTTTTTAAACTTTTTTTATTGCATTTTTGAATCGACAATGACCACTATCTCTTTCCTTACTTTTGATCTCTTTGTGCACTACTTACTTAACTATTTAAAACGTATATTCCTGATTGTAATTTATTTTTTTACGTATTGCACTGTACTGCTGCCACAAAACAACAAATTTTATGACACAGGTTAATGATACTAAACTGATCCTGATGTTTAGTAAGTTAGTGTAATTATAAAGTAATTGATCAATTAAGCAAGATGGATGAAGCGAGAAAATTGGAATTGGTTAAGATTCAGTTGGATATTTGGAGCTGCAGGTGTTGCTGAGTGGGAATAATTAAACTTCTACAGTTTATTTTTAATCATTGTCTAAATGCAAATTCTGAACTGCTGCGATATTGTAAAAAGCAAGGGAAAAACTTTCAGCATGGAAGACTTCACATTCATTGTTACCAGACATAGGAAGATCTTGATGAATTCTTTGTGAAAATTGTAACACTTCATTGCAAGTGTGGTAACTGGTTCACCATTTAAAAACAGCAAATTAACTGAGGCAAAAAAAACCCTGTTGATTTCCTTCCTTTATCTCGACTCAACAGCAAGATAGTGTTAATGAACATGAGTAAAGTCAGTGGCAAGCTCTTTACCAGTGCTGGCACAATGATTGTAGATACATTAGAAAAATCCTGCTCTTTTTCTGAAAGTGCTTCTCTCTTTCTTTTAACCAGCAGTCCAATTGCAACGAAGAATTTCTAGGTCGTCTACAAATAGCCTATGCAAACCTAAAGCTTCTGTCAATCCATGTTCAGAAATGCCCAGTAAGTATCCTTTATCTTTAAAATCACCCCGAAGAACTATAAATTAATATATTTTAAAATATCAAGTACATTTGAAATAAATTTCTGACTTAACTTTGCTTTATTCTTAGAATTTACATATAATAGAAAGCTGTCGAAAAGGACCATCCGACAAAATGATACGCTTTTGCCTGGCTGAAGTCAAACGTTTTTTGCTTCAACTGAAGCAAAGAACATGTTTCCAAACTCGTTAGGCTAATTTTTTACTGGAATCTCATTGGCTGTCAACAAAGAGAAAATGCTCTAAATATCACAAACCAGGGATATCTCCTTCCATTTTTCTCAACGTAGTCTGCTTTTTTGTTCTCTGATGAAAGTGCTGATTCATATGCTGTAGACCTTCTCATAAACCTTTTAGCTCACAACAATTTTTTTTCTGTCCTTTGGAACTAGCCCAGAATTTTTGGTATTTCTGTGAACTTAGCTCCTGAAATTATGACAAGGAAGCAACGTTGACTATTGTGAAGCAGGCAATTACTGTCATTCGTATAATATATGAAGGCTGCTTGATCATAGAAGGAACATATTTTAAAAAAGTAATTCCAATTCACTGATAGTTCTTCAATTCATCTTTATGATGGTTCTTCTGTTACCCCTCAGAGGGGAGATTTTAAGAGCAGGCGACAAACACAAAATGCTGGAGGAATTCAGAAATTCAGGCATCATCTATGGAGAGGAATAAACAGTTGACACTTTGGACTGAGACCCTTGATCAGGACTGGAAAGGAAGGGAAAAATTCAAGAATAAGAAGGTGGGGAGAGGGGAAGGAATACACGCTGACAGGTGATAGATGAAAAAAGGTGAGGCAGAAGATGGGTGGTGGAGGGGATGATGAAGTGATAAGCTGTGAGGTGATAGGTGGACAAGATAAAGAGCTGAAAAAGAAGGAATCTGATACGAGAAAAGAGTGGACCATGGGAGAAAAGAAAGGAGGAGAGGCACCAGAGAGATGTGATAGGCAGGTGAGGAGAGAAGGGGTTAGAAAGGAGGTAGACTGAGGAATAGAAATGAGAGAGGGAGAGGTAGGAGAAATTTACAGAAGTTAGAGATATCGATGTGCATGCCATCAGGACAGGATATGAGGTTTGCTCTTCCAGCCAAGAGCAGATAGTTTTGTTCTCAGCCCAGCATTTAGCTCACAGCTCCACTGTATTAGTTTTGTCAATGACCTGCTTCATCTGTTCAAAAATGATTGGTTCTCCTGTAAGTCTTCCTCTCTTGTTCACTATAATCACCTAATACCACCACTTGTAGTTTATACTTTGCCCAATTGGAAGTCAACATTCTCTACAGTTCATTAGGACAAATCAATCTCCACTGGACTGCAGAATAACGCAAGCCATTCCTTTGAAAATGTTCAATCTATTTTTTAATGTTAAACTTCATGTTAATGAATCAGCACCTCTGAATTTATATTTCCTACTTAACAGTTGCAAATTTCCTGATCAACTTTATGACAAGCCTTTAGAGTATATTCAGTTTTCAGTTTAAAGATGTGTCAAAATGATGAGAAATGGACACATTAATTTCAAATATGTTTGGATTGTTTCCATACAGTATATACATATTGCAGCAATATTGTAGCTTGACATGAAGTATTAAAAAGGAACTTATAGTTTGTTATTTAATTATGCAATCATTGTATGTTGGTAATGGCGGTCTAAACCATGTGAATGATATTTATTTATTTACATTTTTTGCAAAATAAATTAAAAAGATGAAGTGTTAAATAAAATGTTTTGTATGAAGATATGCAAAATTAACAAATATTTATATCATTTTGATATATTTATGCTAATTATATTTTTAAAACAAAGTATTTTTAATAAACTTATTTTCCAAGTGAATGATTCCTAGTTGTTGATCTTTTTCTACCAGTTTAAATTACACTAGCAACAATTTTAAGTCAATTTATTTCATATTTAGCTACTACAATGCAACATCTAACAACTGAGTGGACAGATAGTCTTTTTCTATCACAGCATTGTTTTTAATTTCTCAAGGAAAACTTTTTAAAATCTTGATT
Source organism: Hypanus sabinus (assembly GCF_030144855.1). Taxonomy (NCBI): domain Eukaryota; kingdom Metazoa; phylum Chordata; class Chondrichthyes; order Myliobatiformes; family Dasyatidae; genus Hypanus; species Hypanus sabinus. Next base: position 67,495,327 of record NC_082720.1, on the reverse strand, counting down.
GCCTTTGACTTTTCCATCCTCATGATACCCTCCTCAGCTACTACAATGTGACTTTTTTTAACAACTCAGAATCAGGTTTAATATCATTGGCCTATGTCGTGAAATTGGTTGCTACATGGCAGCAGTACATTGCAATACATAATAATTAAACCTGTAATTACAGTGAGAAGTATATATTTAGTAGTAGTAGGCAGCTGTCGATCCCAGGGGATCATGGGTTTGTGCCTCTGGTGAACTGTGTCCTCTCTAGGGCTCAAGCCAAGGATGGGAAGATTTGAAGTATCAGTTGTTGCCCATGCAGTGGGCTCCCCTCTCCACGTCACTGATGTAGTCCAAGGGAAGGGCAATCACTGGTACAGCTTGGCACCAGAGTCGTCGCAGAAGTTGTCAGAGTGAAGTTGTAAACAACTTCTAACTTCCTTAGGGACCCCAGCTCCGGATTTCTTCCTTGGGGTTTGCACCTGAAACCCTTCCCATGGGTGAGTATGGCCAGCAAGGCAGCAGAGGTTTAAAATCTGAGTTTTCCTTCTCCTAGGTGGGCTGCCATCCAATGTGGACTTGCCCCACCTGCCCAGTGCAACTGGTTTTGTTGCACCAATAGTCTGCCTTTTCCTCTCCCCTTGCCAGTAGAAGCAGGCTTCCAGGCCTAGTAGCTAAGCCACATGTGAAGGCCAAGAGTTGGACTTCATTGTCAGAGGCTGTTAGAGTCACACACCATTTGGAGCACTTTATAGGTAATAGGAGGTTATCCCCACTACCGCTATGACAACCTTAAGAACTAATATTTATTTATTAAACAGTTAAATTACTTAAGTAGTGAGGTAGTGTTCTTTGTTCATGGGTTCAATGTCCACTCAGAAATCTGATGGCAGAGGGGAAGAAGTGCTTCATGAATCATTGAGTATGTGCCTTCAGGCTCCTGTCCCTCCTCCCTGCTGGTAGCAATAAGATGAGTGCATGTCCTGGGTGATCAGGTTCCTCAATGATGGCATTGCTTTTTGAGGCATCGCTCCTTAGAGATGTTCTGGATGCAGGGGGAGGCTGGTGCCCATGATAGAGATGAATGAGTTCACATCTTTCTGCTGCTTATTTTGATCCCACGGTACATCTTTAGAAATTTATGAGTGTCTTTGGTGACGTACCAGATCTCCTCAAACTCCGAATAGAATAAAACCATTGTAGTACTTTGTTTGTAACTGCATGAATATGTTGGGCCCAGGATCAATCCTCAGAGATGCTTACAACCAGGAACTTAAAATTGCTCACTCTTTCCTCCTCATAGATATCTCTATGAGGAGTGATGTGTGCACCCTTGTCTACTCTTTCTGAAGTCTATACTCAATTCTTTGTTCTTACTGATGTTGTGTCCAAGGTTGTTGCTGCAATTCCGCTTAGCCAACTGATCTATCTTGTTCTTGTATGCCCTTTCATCATTATCTGAAACTCAGTTAACAGTAGTTGTATCATAAGCATATTTATAGATGCCATTTGAGCTGTGCCTAGCCACACAGTTGTGGGTGCAGAGAGATTAGAGCAGTGGACTAAGCACACATCCTTAAGGTGCGCCAGAGTTGATTATTAGCGAGGCGGAGATGTCATTTCTGATCTGCAGAGACGGTGGTCTTCCGGTGAGGGAGCTGAGGATCTGGTTTGAGAGGAAGGTAGAAAGGCCTAGGTTTTGGAGCCTTTCAACTAGAACTGTAGGAATGATTGTGCTGCAGTCTGTGGTCAATAAACAGTATCCTGACACAGGCATTAGTATTGTCCAAGTGATCCAAGGCCACGTGAAGAGCCAATGAGATCGCATCCACTGTAGAGCTATTGTAGCAATAGGCAAATTGCAATGGGTCCAGGGTGCTTGCTGAAACAGGGGTTAATTCTAACAATAACCAACCTCTCAAAACCTTTCATCAACATAGATATGAGAGCTACTGGATGATAATTGTTAAGGCAGCACACCCTGCTCTTCTTGGGCACTAGTATGATTTTTGAGACAGGCATTGAGAGTTTGAAAATGTCTTTGATCACACCTGCCAGTTGGTAGGCCCAGGTTTTCAGAGCTCTACCAAGTTCTCCATTGGGGCCGGCTGCCTTGCAATGGTTCACCCTTTTGAAAGACAGTCTGATGTCGGACTCTGAGAAGGGACTTATAGCTTTGCTCTTAGCACAACAGGAACTCCATATTCAAGTACCATTTTAGCTGGGGACTTCAAGATAGCTATGTTTTTAACAAGGGCCTGTCTGTACTCAGCTCAGAATTGCAAAGGGGAACAGTTGAGTCCTATTAAATCAATGTCACTCCTGGTCTACAGCTTTCTCCATTACAGCTATCCCAACCACAGTGCAAAGGCCAGCTGATGATTTGTTTGAATATTTCCATCCATTTTGTTCACTGTCTTTTCCTTCATTTATCTTTTAAATCAATGGGCATAATTGGCTTTTTATTTTATCTCCTGTCTGCAGCGTCATAAGTTAGATTGTTTTCTGTTTGAGGATAGGAAACAGATTTATTTGACACACGCCCGTACTATGCCTCACCTTCCAAACAAATAAATGAATAAGCAAGCAAATAAATAAACAAATATTAGATGAATGAATGAATGAATGGCTGGATGCAGCTGCATTCAATACGTCATGAACAACAAATTAAATGTCATATATCAGTGATACTAATCTCAAGGGATTCTGTAGATGCTGGAATTTCAGAGAAATACATGCAAACGCTAGGGGAAATCAGCAGGTTAGGCAGCATCTATGGCAAGGAATAAACAGCCGATGTTTCAGACCAAGACCCTGCGTCAGGACAGTGATAACAAGCCTGATTCTGATTCAATAAAAAACACAAAATGCTGGCAGAACTCAGCAGGCCAGACAGCATCTATGGGAGGAGGTAATAACGACATTTCGGGCCAAAACCCTTCATCAGGAGCGAAGTAACATGGGATGGTCAAGGGGCGATAAGAAGTGGGGGGAGGGATGAAGTAGAGAGCTGGGAAGTGATAGGCTGGAGGGAAATGGGCTAGGGGGAAGGTGGAGAATTATGGGAAATAAAAGAGAAAGAAAGGTAGGGCTGGGGGGAGAGATTATAGCGAGGGGGGAAAAAGAGAGAGAGAACCAGACTAAAATAATAGATAGGGATGGGGGGTAAGGGTGGGGGGCAGGGGTATCAACGGAGGTCAGTGAGTTGGATGTTCATGCCGACAGGAAGGAGGCTACCTAGGCGGGAGATAAGGTATTGCTCCATCGACCTGCGTGTGGCCTCACCTTGACGGTAGAGGAGGCCATGGACAGACATGTCGGAGTGGGAGTGGTCTGTGGAATTGAAGTGTGTGGCCACAGGGAGATCCCGCCACTGCTGGAGGACCGAGCGTCGGTGTTCGGCGAAACGGTCTGCCAGTCTGCGGTGGATCTCCCCAATGTATAAATGGCCACATCGGGAGCACCGGATACAGTATATCATCCCAGTTGACTCGCAGGTGAAGTGGTGCCTCAACTGAAAGGACTGTCTGGGGCCTGGGATGGTGGTGAGGGAAGAAGTGTGGGGGCTGGTGTAGTACTAGGTCAATGGAGCAATACCTTATCTCCCGCCTAGGTAGCCTCCTTCCTGCCGGCATGAACATCCAACTCACTGACCTCTGTTGATACCCCTGCCCCCTACCCTTAACCCCATCCCTATCTATTATTTTAGTCTGGTTCTCTTTCTCTCTCTTTCTCCCCCCTCACTATAATCTCTCCCCCCAGCCCTACCTTTCTTTCTCTTTTATTTCCCATAATTCTCCACCTTCCCCTAGCCCATTTTCCTCCAGCCTATCACTTCCCAGCTCTCTACTTTATCCCTCCCCCACTTCTTATCCCCCCTCGACCATCCCATGTTACTTCACTCTTGATGAATGGTTTCAGCCTGAAACATCGTCACTACCTCCTCCCATAGATGCTGTCTGGCCTGCTGAGTTCTGCCAGCATTTCGTGTTTTTTTATTTATTTCCAGCATCTGCAGATCCACTCGTGTTGCCTCTGATTCTGATTCAGCTGGTCCTTCCTTGCTTCCCAAGGGCTCTCAAGATTCTGAGATTCCTAAGTGTGTGACCATCCTACTTGTATGTGCAAATGATCCAATCTCTCCCTCAGAGATCTTTTACTAAACCGGCTACCACTATTTCAGTAATGTAATGTACATACGTGTACTGCCTGTGCATTTTACGTGCCTGGAAAATGAAACTGAACAATTCAACCTCCCGAAAGGGCTTAGAAATGAATTGCACATGACAGACAGTGGGAATCTCATTCCCTCTCTGCCTCATTGCAAGACAGATAGCAGGGGTCGTATGACAGAGCTCATATTCATTACCAGATTGAGGAATTTACAAACTGAGAAAACGCAGCTCCACAGCTTTCAGTCAAAGCAATGCAAATGAGATTACAGTGCTGTGTCAGTGATTCAGGTTCTATCCTGACCTTGGCTGCTGTGTTCACGTTCTCTCAATGACCACGTCACTCTCTCCTGATTGGCTCCGGTTTCTTCCCATATTCCGAAGTTGTGCTGATTGGTAGATTATTGAATTGAATTGACTTTATTACTTACATCCTTCATGTCCATGAGGAATAAAAATCTTTACGTGACGTCTCATTCTAAATGTGCAGTTTATAGTCATTTATAATGACAGTATGTACAATAGGACAGCCAATATATAGAAATACATTTGTGTCAGCATGAATTAATCAGTCTGATGGCCTGTTGGAAGAAGCTGCCCCTGAGCCTGTTGGTTTTGGCTGTTATGCTGTTGTACTGTTTCCTTGATGGTAGCAGCTGGCACAGTTTGTGGTTGGGGTGACTCGGGTCTCCAATGATTCTCGAGCCCTTTTTACACACTTGTCTTTGTAATTATCCTGAATAGTGGGAAGTTCACATCTGCAGATGCGCTGGGCCATCCGCACCACCCTCTGCTGAGTCCTGCGATTGAGGGAAGTACAGTTCCCGTACCGGGCAGTGATCCAACCAGTCAGGATGCTCTCAATTGTGCCCCTGCAGAAAGTTCTTAGAATCTGGGGTCTCATGCCAAACTTCTTTAACTGTCTGAGGTGAAGGAGGTGCTGTTGTGCATTTTTCACCACACAGCCAGTATGTGCATACCACGTGAGATCCTCGGTGATGTTTATGTTGAGGAATTTAAAGCTGTTCACCCTCTCAACCCCAGATCCATTGATGTCAATAGGGGTTAGCCTGTCTCCATTCCTCCTGTAGTCCACAACCAGCTCCTTGGTCTTTGCAACATTGAGGGAGAGGTTGTTTACTTGACAGCACTGTGTCAGGGTGATGAGTTCTTCTCTGTAGGCTGTCTCATTATTATTAGAGATTAGGCCAATCAGTGTAGTGTCATCAGCAAATTTAATTAGCAGATTTGAGCAGTGGGCGGTGACACAGTCATGGGTAAACAGAGAATAAAGGCGGGGGCTAAGTACATAGCCCTGAGGGGCACTTGTTTTGAGGGAGAGTTAGCTACCCCTGGTGTAGGTAGTCAGGGGGAGACCTGGGAGGTGTTCAGAATCAGAATCAGAATCAGAATCAGGTTTAATATCACCAGCATATTTTGTGCAATTTTTAAATTTAATAATTTCTTAAAATGTTAAATTAAATAAGTAGTGAGGTAGTGTTCTTTGTTCATGGGTTCAATGTCCATTCAGAAATCTGATGGAAGAGGGGAAAAAGCTGTTCGTGAATCATTGAGTGTGTGCCTTCATGCTCCTGTACCTGCTCCCTGATGGTAGCAATGAGAAGAGGGCATGTCCAGGGTGATCAGCGTCCTTAGTGATGGATGCTGCCTTTTTGAGGCATTGCTCCTTCAAGAAGTCCAGAATGCTGGTTAAGCTACTGCTCATGATGGAGATGAATGAGTTTACAACTTTCTGCAACTCATTTTGATCCTGCGTGGTGAAAACACCACCTCCCACCCACATACCAGAGAGTGATGCAACCTGTTAGAATACTATCCGTGATAGATCTTTAGAAATTTGCTGGAGTATTTGATGACATACTGAATCTCCTCAAACTCCAAATGAAATATATTTGCTGGCATGTCTTCTTTGTTACTGCATCGATATGTTGGACCCAGGATAGATCCTCAGAGATATTGACACCCAGGAACATGAAATTGCTCACTCTTTCCACTTCTGATCCCTCTATGAGGATCAGTGTGTTTTCCCTTGTATTACCCTTTCTAAAGTCCACAATCAGTTCTTACTGATGTTGAGTGCAAGGTTGTTGTTAGGACACCACTCAACCAGCTGATTGAGCTCACTCTTGTATGCCTTCTCTCACCATCTAAAATTCTGCTAACAATAGTTTGTTGTCAGCAAATTTTGTAAATGACTTTTGAGCAGTGTCCAGCCGCACAGTTATGGGTGAAGAGAGTGGCCAGTGGGGTACCACAAGGTTCGGTGCTGAGACCGCAGCTGTTTACAATATACATTAATGATTTAGATGAAGGGATTAAAAGAAACGTAGCAAATTTGCTGATGACACAAAGCTGGGTGGCAGTGTGAAATGTCAGGAGGATGTTATGAGAATGCAGGGTGACTTGGACTGATTGGGTGAGTGGGCAAATGTATGGCAGATGCAGTTTAATGTAGATAAATGTGAGGTTATCCACTTTGGTGGCAAGAACAGGAAGGCAGATTACTATCTAAGTGGAGTCAAGTTAGGAAAAGGAGAAGTACAACAAGATCTAGTTGTTCTTGTACATCAGTCAATGAAAGCAAGCATGCAGGTACAGCAGGCAGTGAAGAAAGCGAATGGCATGCTGTCCTTTATAACAAGAGGAATTGAGCATAGGAGTAAAGAGGTCCTTCTGCAGCTGTACAGGGCCCTGGTGAGACCCCACCTGGAGTATTGTGTGCAGCTTTGGTCTCCAAATTTGAGGAAGGACATTCTTGCTATTGAGGGAGTGCAGCGTAGGTTCACAAGGTTAATTCCCGGAATGGTGGGACTGTCATATGTTGTAAGATTGGAGCGACTGGGCTTGTATACACTGGAATTTAGAAGGACGAGAGGGGATCTGATTGAAACATATAAGATTATTAAGGGATTGGACACACTGGAGGCAGGAAGCATGTTCCCGCTGATGGGTGAGTCCAGAACTAGAGGCCACAGTTTAAGAAAAAGGGGTAGGCCATTTAGAACAGAGATGCAGAAAAACTTTTTCACCCAGAGAGTGGTGGATATGTGGACTGCTCTGCCCCAGAAGGCAGTGGAGGCCAAGTCTCTGGATGCATTCAAGAGAGAGTTAGATAGAGCTCTTATAGATAGTGGCGTCAAGGGATATGGGGAGAGGGCAGGATCGGGGTACTGATTATGTATGATCAGCCATGATCACAGTGAATGGCGGTGCTGGCTAGAAGGGCCGAATGGCCTACTCCTGCACCTACTGTCTATTGTCTATTGTCTCTCTCTCTCTCATTGATGGGGAGAGTTTGTTGCTGATTCTTAAATCAGAGAACTTGGAAAAGAAAGTGATTGTGGCAGAATTTTATATCACAATTCAGCCAATTGTTTTTTTTCTGTCGAGTTAGTCTTCCCTCTCGCTGTGTGCCCCTTTATTAGGTAGAGGGAGACAGACAGACAGAGACAGAAAGCCTGTGGAATAGAGGAGTAGGCTAAGCACACATCTTTGAGGTGTGCTCGTACTAATTATCAGTGAGGTGGTGATATTATTTCTGATTTGCAGAGATTGTAGTTTTCCAGTGAGGAAGTTGAGGATCCATTTGCAGAGGTCCGTGTTTTAGAGCTTGTGAGCTGACCTGATTGTATTAAACACTGAGCTCTAGTCTATAAACAGCAGCCTGACATAAGTATTAGTATTGTCCAGGTGATCTAAGGCCACATGAAGAACCAATGAGATTCCATCTGCCATAGACCTATTGTGGTGATGGCAAATGCAGTGGCTCCAGGCCCTTGCTGAGACAGGAGTTGATTCTAGCCATAACCAACTTCTCAAAGCATTTCATCACCATAGATGTGAGTGCTATTGGATGATAGTCATTAAGCAGCTCACATTGCATTTCTCGGGCACTGGTATGATTGTTGCCCTTTTGAAGCAGGTGGAAATATCTAACTGTAATAATGAGAGATTGAAAATTTCTTTGAATGCACCTGCCAGTTGGTTGGCACAGGTTTTCAGAGCCCTATTAGGATCCCCCCATCAGGACCGGTCACCTTGAAAGATGATCCTGACATCCTCCTCTAAGGCAGAGATCACAGCATCTCTGGATGCTTCAGGGATCCTTGTAACTGTAGTTTTATTCTCCCTGTCAAAGCGTGCATAAAAGGCATTGAGCATATCAGGGAGTGAAGCATCTCCGCTATTCAGGATATTAGGTTTCACTTCGTAGGAAGTAATGGGTTGCAAACCTTGCTAGAGCTAACACGCATCCAATTCTGCCTCTAACCTCATTTACTATTGTTCCTTTGCTTTTGAGATAGCTCTCCGTAAGTCCACCATTCAGGGTCCCAAACAGTCCTTCCAGGGGAGGCAGCACTTCACTTGTGAGTCTGTTGGGGTAATCTATTGCATCCGGTGCTCCCGGTGCGGCCTCCTCTACATCAGCGAGACCCGACGCAGATTGGGAGACCGCTTCGTCGAGCACCTCCGCTCCATCCGCCACAACAGACAGGATCTCCCGGTTGCCACTCACTTCAACTCTGCTTCACATTCCCATTCAGATATGTCCATACATGGCCTCCTCTGCTGCCATGATGAGGCCAAACTCAGGTTGGAGGAGCAACACCTCATACACCGTCTGGGTAGTCTCTAGCCCCTTGGTATGAACATCAAATTCTCCAACTTCCGGTAATTCCCTCCCCCTCCCTTGCCCCATCCCAATTTCACTCTGCCTCCTCCTCCAGCTGCCTATCACCTCTCTCATGATTCTGTCTTCTTCTACTACCCATAGTGCTTTCCCCTTACATTCCTTCTTCACCTTTCCTGCCTCTCCCCTTCCTGCTACCCTTCCCCCACCCTTTGATCTTTCCTCTGATTGGTTTTTCACCTGGCACCTTCCCACCCTCCCCCACCTTCTTTATAGGGCCCCTGCCCCTCCTCCTTCAGTCCTGACGAAGGGTCTCGGCTTGAAACGTTGATTGCTCGTTTCAACGGATACTGCCCAACCTGCTGAGTTCCTCCAGCTGGTTTGTTCGTGTTGATTTGACCACAGCATCTGCAGTGTACTTTGTGTTTATCTCCGTAAGTCATGCCTGCCCTTCCTGTATAGTTCTGGAGCACCAGACTTGAATGTCACAGATCTAGCCCTCAGCAGGCTGCAAACCTCCTGGTTGATTTATGGCTTTTAATTTGGAGTGAACAGGTGGCCTTTTTTTGTATCACAGCATTGTTTTTAATTTCTCAAGAACATCTTTAGTGAATGTTGATTGTCTCCTACTTCTCCATCCTCATGAATGTCTCCTCCTTTCAACAAATGTCAAACATCTTTGGTTTGTTTGATAGTGATGAACACCAAAGTACACATATAGGCCCTTTGACCCAGCTAGTCTATGCCAAACTATTTACCAGTACCTAGACCACAGCCCTCTGTACCCCTCCCACCCATCTACCTATCCAAACTTCTCTTAAATATTGAAATTAAACCTGGATCCAGCACTTCCACTGGCAGCTCATTCCACACTCCCACCACCACCTGAGCAAAGAAGTTCCTCCTCACATTCCCTTAAGCATTTCACCTTTCACCCTTAATCCATGACCTCTAGTCAACCTCAGTGAAAAAGCTGGCTTGCATTTGCTCTATCTATATCCTTCATAATTTTGTATCAAATCTCACCTCATTCTCCTATGCACTATTGACTGAAGTCTTAACCTTTTCAACCTTTCCCTATAACATGGGACATCAAGACATTGATTTATGAAGACCAAGGTGTCGAAAGCTTTCTTTATGACCATATCTACCTGTGATGCCACTTGCAAGGAATTATGCACCTGTGTTCCCAGTTCGCTCTGTTCTACTTACTCCCCAGTGCCCTACCGCTGACCATGTAAGTCCTCCTTTGGTTTACAGTCCAAATTGTAACACCTTGCAATTGCCTGTATTAAATTCCATCTGCCATTTTCAGCCCATTCATCCTGCTGGACCAGATCCTGCGGCAGGCTTTGATAATCTTCCTTGCTGTCAACTGTGCTCCATCCTTGGTGTCATCTGCACATTTGCTGATCCAGTTTACTACATTATCATCTTTGGTAGAGATGAGAAACATCAGCAGATCCAGTACTGATGCTTGTGGCATACCACTTGTCACAGGCAGAGAGGCAGCCATCTACAACAACTCCCTGGCTTCTCCTGCAGAGCCAATGTCTAATCCAATTTATACTTCACCCTGAATGCCAAGTGACTGAACCTGCTTGACCAACCTCCCATGCGGGACCTTGTCAAAGACCTTGCAAAAATCCACGTGGACAACATCCACCACCTTAACATCATCTATTTTCCTGGTAACTTCCTCAAAAAACTCTAAGAGATTAATTAGACACAACCTACCACACACAAAGTCACATTGACTATCCCTAATCAGTCCCTGTCTATGCAAATACTTATATATCCAGTCCCTTAGAATACCTTCCAATATCCTACCCACTGCTGACATCAACGATCAATAAATTCCCGTCTAATACTTAGAACTTTGCTTAAACAATGGAACAACATTTGCTATACTCCAGCACCTCTCCCATTGTTAAGGATATTTTAAATATTTCCGCTAGAGCTCCTACAATTTCTGCACTAGCATCTAATTTCTGAGCGAACGCATTATCAAGCCTTGGAGATCTATCCAACATAATTTGCCTCAAGACAGCAAACATCTCCTCCTCTGTAATCTGTGTACGGTCCATGATATTACTACTGTTTTCCCTCGCTTATATAGTATAGACTCTGTGTTTGTTTCCCAAGTAAATACACATGCGAAAAAAAATCCATCGACGATCTCCCCTATGTCTTTTGGATTAATGCATAGATGACCACCCCGATCTTCAAGGGGACCAATTTTGTCCCTTGCTGTCCTTTTGCTCTTCATATATAAAATATCTGTTGAAGCCCTTGGGACTCACCTTCTCCTTGGCTGCTAGAGCAACCTTATGCTTTATTTTAGCCTTCCTGATTCACTTCCTAAGTGTTCACTTGCATTTCTTATACTCCACAATTATCTCAATTGCTCCTTCCTGCCTATACATGTTATCTACCTCTTTCTTCTTCTTAACAAAGGCCTCACTTTCACTTGAAAACACAGCATCTATCTTGCTTCTATGTTATTTTTCTGTTGTAGACAATAATAGACACTAGGGCTTGTCATAAACATGAGATTCTGCAAAAGCAGAGATGGAGGCAGAGTTAAGATGGCATTAAACAGTGACTCTTTTGCTTGCATCTTTGGAAACAGCTCTATTTCCATCTTTAATATCTTTATTTTTCCCTTTCAGGGTTCTTTTGAAGATCCTAACCTGGAGTTACACGCTGACTTCGGTTCTTTGCGGGAATGGGACCCATTGTTCAGCATGCCAAGGGTTCGTATTTGAAAGCCTAAGATCTCGGAGCCCTGGAGGCGGGTGGACCCAGGGTCGGTGTCACTGCAGGAGACCCGTGTGTCGTCGGGGAAGCCTGAAAATCTATTGCTGCCGTGTGCCCGAAGACCCGGGATCTTTGAGATCTTCAGGCACAGACCTGGAAAAAAGCAACGTCAACAAGACATTTAACATCAGATACCAGCGAGTTGTTTGTTCTGTCTCCCCGCTCGCTGGGAAAATAGAGGCACCCCACACTCCCTTATTAGGGAGAGAATGCCGGATGAAACGCGGAGTCTTTGGAGTGACTGTAAGTCTGTGTCTTTGCTATTGCTTTGCTCACTCTTGAGTGCCCAGTGGCGGTGCCGAGGCTTGCTGTTGTTTTGCCGGGGTGTGTGTGTGGGGGGGGGAGTGGTTGTTGATTGTTGCCGCTTATGAGTGGGAGGGGAGAGTTGGAGGGGACTTCGTGATTCTCACGTTTAACTATCGTTCATTCTTTGGGGCACTTCTCTGTTTTTCGTGGACGTTTGTGAACGAAAAGCATTTCAGGATGTATATTGTATACATTTTTCTGACATTAAATTGGACATCTGAACCATTAAAATGCTGGAAATCCAGAGTAACACATAGAAAATGCTGGAGGAACTCAACTGTTCAGACAGCATCCATGGAGAGGAATAAACAGTTGACATTTCAGGCTGAGACCCCTCATCAGGGTTTATCATGCTATTTTTAGGGGACATAATGGATACAATTGGGCTGACTTAATAGCCAAAGGGTAAGGATACATGGAATCAGATTAAAACTAGTCTGTTAATAAAAATGAATAATTGAATATCTGTTTAAGCCAAAGACCAACTCTATCCTTCTGTGACATTGAGGGAAAGATTGTTGTCATAATACCATATCACCAAGCTCTATCTCCACCCTCACCGTTCCCAATACCCTTTGCACCCACTGGATTTACAAACTCACTATCTGCTCCATGTTGACAAATACAGTACTGCACAAAAGTCTTTGGCAACTGAGCTATATATATGTGCTTAAAACTTTTGTACAATTTTGGATGCTCAAGAGATTCAGTTGTAGTTCAAAACAAACATAAGAATGAGGAAGAAAGATGATCTAATTGACTTTGACCATGGAATGATTGTTGATGTCAGATGATATGGTTTGAGTACTTCAGAAACTGCTGATCTCCTAGGATTTCATGTGCAAAACAAAAAAAAAAAAATCCAGTGAGCAGCAATTCTGTGGGCAAAAACACCTTGTTAATGAGAAAAATCAGAGCAGATTAGCCAGACTGGTTCAAGCTGATAGGAAGGCAACAATAACTCAAATAACAACAATGGTGTGCAGAATAAGTTAATCTGTCAAACTTCTCAGCTGTTCCAAAAGGAACAAATCCTGCCTTTCCAGTGTAACCTTAGAGCTGATGTCTCTGATCTCTCAAACCAAAATTACAGAGTCACATGCAGTTGAGAAGGGGGAAATTTGGGTTGAAAATACTTGACTGCCTTATGCAAGAGAATTTCAGCTAGATATCCCTCTGTCATCTCTCCCCAAGGCTGCAAAGTCTTTTCTTTTAGCCTCCACTCCTATCCGTGGCAGTTTTTATATGAGTAAAACGTTCTTCCAAATCTACTATCGGAAGCCATGGTTGACATCCCTAATAGGAGAAGAAAAACTCTGATCTTAAATCTCTGCTGTCTTGCAGCTATACTCACTCATAGGGAAGCCTTTGTGAGTAAATCCCAAGGAAAAATCTAAAGCTGGAGTCCCTAAGGCTGTCATACATTGAGTTAAATGCTGACTGACAGCTGCTGTGATGCTGCTAGTACCAAATGTATTGGCCTCTGTCCTTCCTTTGGATTCATCAGCTACATGGAGAGGAGGAGCCTGCTACATTGGCAGCAGCTTGCTCTCCATATAATACAGCCTTGGCTTGTATATCACACAGGGAGCAGAGGTGCAATATTCATAGTCAACCCCAACAAAGGACGGCCTCATGGATTCTTATCTTGTTAAGCAGCACCTTGTCAAAGACCTTCTGAAAATCCAAGAAAACAATATCTACAGATTCTCCTTTATCTATTTTGCCTGTTACTTCCTCAAAGAATTCCAACAAATTTGCCAGGTAAGCTTTCCCCTTAAGGAATATATTGCTAAATATAAATATATTGCTATATTTCTACACAATTCTTGGTTGGTGCGACTGTAACAAAACCCAATTTCCCTCGGGATCAATAAAGTATGTCAGTCTGTCTGAAAGTATGATGATTTTGGCATACTTTGTCATGTGTTTCCAAGTATTCTGAAACCTCATCATAAATAACGGACTTTAACAACTGAGATCTGGCTAACTGGCCTGTAATTTCCTTTCTTCTGCCTCTCTCCCTTCTAGAAGACTGGACTGAGATTTGCAGTTTTCCAGTCCTCCGGAGCAATTCCAGAAACTGGTGATTCTTCAAAGATCATTAATAATGTCTGTACAATCTACCCCTACACATTCTGTCCCACCACTAAAGGCTCCAAATAGTCCTTCCAGGTGATCTGTAAGTCTGTTGCAGTCACCTACTGTCTTTAGTACACCAATTCGACTTCCCATTCCCATTCCAACATGTTGGTCCATAGCCTCCTCTACTGCCACAATGAGGCACACTCAGGTTGGAGGAGCAACACCTCGTATTCCATCTGGGTAGCATCTAACCTGATGGTATGAACATCGATTTCTCTAATTTCCAGAATTTCATTCCTCCCACTTCTCTCTTTTCCTATTCCCCTTTTTGGTTCACCCCTTTCCCCTTCTCCTCCCCTACATAAGAGCATGAGACATAGGATCCGAAGTAGGCCGTACAGCCCTTTGAGTCCAGTCCGCCATTCCATCATGGCAGATTCTGGATCCCACTTAACCCCACCCACTTGCCTTTTCGCCATATCCTTTGATTCCCTGACCAATCAGGAAGCTATCAACTTCCACTTTAAACATACCCATGGACTTGGCCCCACCACAGTCTGTGGCAAAGCATTCCACAGATTCATTACTTTCTGGCGAAAAAAAATTCCTCCTTACCTTTTTTGTAAAAGGTCTCTCCTCAATTTCAGGTTGTGACCTCTAGTTCTGGATACCCCACCAGAAGAAACATCTTCTCCATGTCCACCTTATCTCGTCCTTTCAACATTTGGTAGGTTTCAATGAGATCCCCCAGAGACTCAACCTGTACATTAAAGGAGACTTGCACTTCTGGGAGTCTTTCACAAGGACTCCTAAGTCCCCCTGCACCTCTGATGTTTGAATTTTCCCTCCATTTAGATAATAGTCTACATTATCATTCCATTTCTAAAATATGCATTATCACATATTTCCCAATGCTGTATTCTATCTGTCACTTTTTTGCCCATTCTTCTAATTTGTCTAAGTCCTGCTGCAATCACATTGGTTCCTCAGCACTACCTACCCCTCCACTTATCTTTGTATCATCTGCAAACTTTGCTACAAAGCCATCAATTCTATTATCTAAATCATTGACAAACAATGTGAAAAGTAGCAGTCCCAATACTGATCATAGAGGAACAGCACTAATCACTGGCAACCAACCAGAAAAAAGCTCCCTTTATTCCCACTTGCTGCTTCCTGCCTGTCGGCCATTCCTCTATCCATGCCAGTATATTTCCTGTAACGCCACAGGATTTTATCTTGTTAAGCAGCCTCATGTGTGGCATCTTATCAAATGCCTTCTGAAAATCCAAGTAAATGACATTCACTGCCTCTCCTTTGTCCACCCTGCTGATTACTTCCTTAAAGAACTCTAGCAGATTTCTCAGACAAGATTTTCATTCACAAAAACTATGCAGACTTTGACATCATTAATCTCCAAGTACCCCGAAACCTCATCGTTAATAATGGACTCCAACACTTTCCAACCCTTGTGGTTGGCTAACCTATAATTTCCTTTCTTTTGCCTTCCTCCCTTATTAAAGAGTGGAGTGACATTTGGAATTTTCCCATCCTCTGGACAATGCCAGAGTCAAGTGATTCTTGAAAAATCATGACCAATGTGTCTGTTATCTCTTTAGCAACCTCTCTCAGGACTCTAGGATGTTGTCCATCTGGTCCAGGTGGCTTAGATCTTTGAGTTTGCCTCACACTTTTTCTTTTGTAATATCCATGGCACACACTCCTGCTCCCAGACACTTATGGACCTCTCACACACTGCTAGTGTCTTCCACAATGAAAACTGATGCAAAATACTTGTTAATTTCATCTGCCATTTCTTTGTTACTACCTCAGCAGCATAATTTTCCCATTGTCCAGTATCAACTCTCACCTCCCTGTTACTCTTTATGAAACTGAAAAAAACTTCCAGTGTCCTGCTTTATATTATTGGTTAATTTTCCCTCATAATTCATCTTTTCATTTCTTATAGCTTTTTTAGTTGCCTTTTGTTGGATTTTAAAAGCTTCCCAATCAAACAACTTCCCACTCACTTTTGCTACCTTATATGCCCTTTCCTTGGCTTTTATCCAGTTCTTAACTTTCCTTGGTTATCTACCCCAGTCATTTGAGTGTTTCTTCTTCTATGGGACTTATTTATCTTGTGCCTTGTGAACTAATCCCAGAAACTTCAATCATTTCTGTTCTGCTGTCATCCCTGCCAGTATCCTCCTCCAATCCACCTGGGCAAGCTCCTCTCTTATGCCTCTGTAATTCCCATTATTCCATTGCAATACTGATACATGTGTCTCATGCTCTTCCTTTTCAATTTGCAGTATGAATTCAATCATATTGTGATCACTTCCTCCTGACAGTTCCTTACGTTATGCTCCCAAATAAGATTTGGGTTATTACGCAACACTCAATCTAAGACAAACTTTTCCTTCAAGCATAAGCTGCTCTAAAAAACCATCTAGTGGGAATTCAACAAATTCCCTCTTTTGTGATCCGACACCAACTTCAATCCCCTTGCATATTGAAGTTCCCCATTACAATTCTGATATTACCCTTATTGTGTGTGTTTTCTTGTTCCCTTTGCAATCTCAACCCCACATCCTTGGAGGCCTATATGATTCCCATAATGGTTCTTTTACATTTGCAGTTTCTTAACTCCACCCATAAAGATTCAATATTCTCTGACCTTATGTTCAGACAATGCTACTGCCTGCTATTCAGAGGCACAGAAATTGGTGCCTTTGAGTTGGTGTGAAGATGGTGTGCAATTTAACTGTGACTGACTGTCTTGGTCAATTCTTTTTCCTGTTGGTCATTAATTGCCACAGGCATGCTTCCCTTGTTTTGTGACATAACAGGCGGCAAGACAGCAGTGTTGCCTTGGCAGACGTCCCACCCTGCAAAAACTCATTTCAGGGAGGTAGCATCCCCCATCCCCCCACAACCCCATATTCCTCCCCCCCACGGTCGACCTCCAAGGGTGTATGTATACAGGACGTTTGATTATGAAAGAACACAACAATTTATTTGATCACATATTGAAACTACTTATACACACACACACACACACACACACACACACACACACACACACACACACACACACACGTGTGTGTGAGTATATATATTCCTTGTTGAGTATTTTGTTGGCAGTCTCAATGCTAGTACAAATAGCTTTTCTATTTCTTTTGCAAACTTTCCTTGTACTGTGATGTGGCTTGCTCGGCAGATTTGAGCATTTTGCCGGAACCCTCAACCTCATAGCAGTCTGTGTTAATGAATTTGTTAATTTTGCAAGACACCATACTCACAAGTGTTTTGTGCGACTGCTGACTTCTGAATTCTGTCTTAATGTGACGCACCATGCTGAATGCCCTTTCTACATCACAATCAGAATTTGGCAGCACCACAAGCAGCTCCATCAACTGGCAGAGCTCTTTGAATCTCAACTGCCCTGCGCTCACAGATTTTACTTTGGACAGCTTCCCCCAGAACTCATCAACTGGCAAACTTTTGTAGTTTGGCACCAGTCCTTCAAGGTTAGTTGAGGCATAATCCAGGACTTCCAAGTGGAGCTGTTCTCTTGCATCTTCCTTGATCACATTTGGAAATCTCTCGGCCGAAGTCAAAATCTGCTCTGGATTCACCCCACCTTGGCTCTGTATTGTCCACTGACAGAATTTTCAAGATTTGGTCTCTCATTGGGAACTTCTGCAAGATTTTTTGAAAGCACCTCACATAGAATACGGGAGATGCTTTGGAGGGCAGTGTTGATAGTGGACGAAGGGAAGCCCCTTTCTTTAAAAGACTGGGAGACCGTTTCGCTGAACACCGACGCTCAGTCCTCCAACAGTGGCGGGATCTCCCTGTGGCCACACACTTCAATTCCACGGACCACTCACACTCCGACATGTCTGTCCATGGCCTCCTCTACCGTCAAGATGAGGCCACACGTAGGTTAATGGAGCAATACCTTATCTCCCACCGAGGTAGCCTCCTACCTGCCGGCATGAACATTCAACACACAGACCTCCGTTGATACCCCTGCCCCCCACCCTTACCCCAACCCTATCTATAATTTTAGTCTGGCTCTCTTTCTCTTTCTTTTTCCCCCCTCACTATAATCTCCCCCCAGCCCTACCTTTCTTTCTCTTTTATTTCCCATAATTCCCCACCTTCCCCCAGCCCATTTCCCTCCAGCCTATCACTTCCCAGCTCTCTACTTCATCCCTCCCCCCACTTCTTATCCCCCCTCGACCATCCCATGTTACTTTACTCCTGATGAAGGGTTTCGGCCCAAAACGTCGTCACTACCTCCTCCCATTGATGCTGTCTGGCCTGCTGAGTTCTGCCAGCATTTTGTGTTTTTATTTATTTCCAGCATCTGCACATTCACCCGTGTTGCTGGGCAACAGTGCAGAACTCTAGAAACTGTTTTAGGTCTTCTCTTCATTTGGAACTTTTCTCAGAGTAGTTGTAGATGTCAGTGAGCAGTTCTTCAGGTGAAATTGAGAGCTCCTTAGCAGCAGTTTTGGCACAAATGTTGACTAGGTGACTTGGACTGCCAACGCTGTAAATATGAGGGGGCTGTGCTTTCACTCTTGATAAGACAGAGTTGTTTTTGCCAATCGTCACGTTGCAGTTGTCACTGCTAAATCCTACACAATTAGACCATTCAAGGCCTTTGTCATACTTGGATGATGCAATGCAGTTGGATATATTTTCAGCTTTGGCATCATTGCACACTGGCATGTCTACAAATCCAACTGTTACCTTATCCTGTGTTTCATTACAGTACCTGGCTAAAATGGCTCATTCCTTCTCACACATGATAGCGTTGCTTTCGTCAACCAAAATACTGTATGGCCTTTTTTCTGTCCGGATGAACTTGTACAGATCCTCTGAACATTCAGGTTCCAATGCCATGTTCATGATAGCTGCTGTCTTGGTTGATGAGCAGGCATAGTTTTTTTGTTATTTCTGAATCAGGAAACAGTTTCCTGAATAGCTTGCCTGTGTGCTTACACACCTGTAATAGTAGGTTATGTTCAACAATGAAAGAGGTAAAGTTTGGGGTGAAGTACGTTTTATATTTTGTTTTTTTTGTAACACTCTGTTATGGTGGTGCAGGACACTGAACTGAACTGATGGACAATGAAAGAGAGAGAGAGAGAGAGAGGTCGACTGTAAAGCCCGCCCACAGAGAAAACTGATAGGTCTACTTAGCACAAAGAGAGACCAATCAGGATGCTCGCTCTCGCTCTCCCTCTCAAAAAAGTTGATTTCCGGGATATTGTATATAATTTTCAGGCGTCAGGGAGCCACTATCAATATGTGGGAGACTCCCGGAACTTCCGGGAGAGGTGGGATGTCTGCCTTGGTTGTATTTAGGACTAGGCCTCATTCCCTGGGCTTGCATTGTAACGTGGTGTGTGGGCTCAGTTGGGGGTGACGTCTCCTGTTGGTGCTGCCCTCCAGTGTTAGATTGGTGGAATTACAGGCTAGAATGCCAGGAACCATCAATTTGCGGACTTGTTGCTCAGAGACTTGGAAAAAATTTGTTTTCTTACATAACTATGTTCTCTTTTTTTCTTTCTCAATACTTTGAATACTCATGTTTGCTGTTGCAGCTTGGCCCCAGAGGAACACTGTGTCATTCTGCCTTATCCACACATGGTTTGAATGACAATAAACTTGATTTGATTGATTTGGTTTTGATATACCCTGAAGTTTGTTAACTTTGGGGCAGCAGTACAATGCAAAACATGATAATATAGAAAAATAAACTGAATTGCGGGAAAAATATATTAAATATTTTAAACAAATAAGTAGTGCGAAAACAGAAATAAGAAAAGGAATGAGGCTGTGTTCATGAATTCAACGTCCATTTAGAAGTTGGATGGCAGAAGGGAAGAAGCTGTTCCTGAATCAATGAGTAAGAGCCTTCAGGCTTCTATACCTCCTTCCCGACAGAAATAATGGGAAGAGAGCATATCCTGCGTGGTGGGAATCCTTAATAATGGACATCGCCTTCCCAAGACATTGCTCCTTGAAGATGTCTTGGATACTACAGAGCAGTTTAAATCTTATCCTTCTCACCTTAATTCTATGGTCCTCTAGTACTTGAGTCCCTTTCTTATGCTCCAAGAAATGCAGTTCTAACCTCCGCAACCTCTGCTTGAGTACTGGCAATAGTCCTGTATATCTCTCTTGGACTCTTTCCAGTTTAAATGCATTGTTCCTATAAGAGCACAACCAAACCTGCACTCAATATTCCAGGTACAACTTTACCAAGGCCACGTACATAATGTCCCAACATCTGTACTCAGTGCCCTGACTGATGAAGGCCAGTGTGTCAAATACCTTCTTCAACTTCAGTACTTGTGATATTACTTAGAGGGAACTATATATTTGTACTTCTGGCATAGCAGTTAGTGCATGAACTTCACAGTGCCAACTACATACTACATTGGTACCTGAAGCAAGGTAACACTTTCCTAGCACAATTCTAGCTGATTTGATATGATACTATATGTTTTCTCTGTGTGTTTTGATGTACATGTGATAAATAAAACTAATCTGATTCTTCACAATCTACCTAATTCTGGCCTTTCTACTTACTTTCTGCCTTATAGCACTCTCTCTGTAACTGTAACATGTTATTCTTCTGACAGTTATTATTTTCCCACATATTACCTTGATGTGTTGATGTGATGAAATGATCTTGATATCCTGTTGAATGGTCTTGGCCCAAAACGTCAACTGTTTACTCTTTTTCATAGATGTTGCCTGGCCTGCTGAGTTCCGCCAGCATTTTGTGTGTGCTGCTTAGATTTCCAGCATTAGCAGATTTTCTCTTGTTGAGGAAGTGACCTGCATGGATAGGTTGCAAAATAAAGTCTTTCTCTGTACTTTGGTACATTCAAGACTCAAAAGATTCAAAGTGTATTTATTATAAAAGTATGTACGCAGTATACAACCCTGAGGCTCATCTTCCCACAGACAGCCACAAAACAAAGAAAACATGGAACCCATTCAAAGAAAGACATCAAATCCCACAACATGGGGGGAAAAACAAATCGCACAAATGGTAAAAATGAGCAAGAAATCCAGAAAATAAAACGTCAAATCACAAATCATTGAAATAGTCTTGGAATGTTCAGTTCAGCTTAGTTCAATTCAATTTAGTGCAGTGGTGTCCATTGGTGGCAGGCCATCGTAAACAATTAAATGAAATAGAGCCTTTTAACTTTCTTAGGTAGTTGGGACTGCATGCATTTAGGGTTTAGCTTGTATAAGGTGATTTAAAATGTGGGCATCAGAAAATACAGATGCCGGAATCTGGGTTAACAAGTAAATGGGTCAGGCAGCATCAGTAGGGGGCAATAGGTCCATTGGTCCTTTATAAAGAGGTTCCGGATTCCCATCCATCAAGTCCCCTCATCCCACTCCTGAGGCTCAGACAAACCATAGGTA
The DNA here is from genome assembly GCF_030144855.1 of Hypanus sabinus. NCBI lineage: Eukaryota > Metazoa > Chordata > Chondrichthyes > Myliobatiformes > Dasyatidae > Hypanus > Hypanus sabinus. The sequence continues at coordinate 67,473,847 of NC_082720.1, read as the reverse complement.
GGTAAGTTGGCCATATAAGTTCACTCCTCTGATGGTGTGCTCAGCACCTACATTTATATCCTTCCGAGTTTCCCAAAGGCCTCTGACAAATATGTCCCTTGTCACATAAAGTCAGAGAGAGAGACAGCAGAGAGACAGAACCTCCAGTCCGCAAGGTCAACCACCTGTTTTACATTCATTTCATGGCATGTCCACAATTGCTAACCCTTGCCAAAAGGTACATCTTTTGAATGTGGGAGGAAACCAGAGCGTGTGGAGGCAAGCCATGTGGTCAGAGGAAGAAGGTACAAACTTCTTACAGACGGTGGCTGGAATTCAACCCTAATTGCTGATGTTGTATAGTGCTACATTAACTGCCATGGTGCCATACCATGTGATTATGCGGATGCTGGATGTGAAAAGTAACTGGAGCAATCAATGCGGTCACAGGGAGAAGGTTCAGTCTCCTCATGGACACCAGTGAGGTCAGGACTGAACTTTCTGCTGCAGTCAAACCGATTAGTATACAGGAATTTGTTCATACCTGTTCATTACTTGTTCCTGACAGGAGTAACTTATCAGAGTCATAAGGTCATAAAGCATGGAACCAGGCCCTTTGACTTACCTTTTCCATGCCCACCAAGTTTCTCATCACAAGATACTCCCATTTGCCAATGTTTGTCCCATATCCCTCTAAAGCAAGGGATCCCACCCCGACTCCATGGTTCCCTCAGTCAGTAGTAGAAGTCCACAACATTAAAAAAGTTTGGGAAGCCCTGCTCCAAAGCACTTCTACCCATGTACCTGTGCAAATACATTTTAAATGTCATTGATGTACCTGCCTCAACCACTTCCCCTAGTAGTTCCTTCTGTATGTTGTATCTGTACAGTATTCCATTTACCTGCCTGAAAAGATGGACGCTCATGCTCCTATTAAATCTCTTCCCTCTCGTCTTAAACCTATGCTCTCCAGTTCCTGATTCTCCACCTCTGGTATAAAGACTGTGCGTATTCACCCTATCTATGCCCCTCATAACTTCTACAGGAACAATGTTCTTTCTCCTAAGCTTCAATGAAAAATGTGCTCAGCCTCTCTCTAGAACTCAGTTATCTATGCCCTTGCATCACCCTTACTAATCTCCTCTGCATCTTTTCCAGTTTAATAGTATCTTCCCTGTAGCAGGACAACCAAAACTGAACACAATATTCCTAATATGGTCTCACAAATGTCTTGGACAGCTGCAAAGTACCTAACTTTTGTACTAACTGATAAAGGCCAGCTTGTTGAAAGCCTTCTTCACTCCCCTGCCTACCTGTAACACCTCTTGCAGGGAACCAGGCACATATAGATAACTTATTGTAAATGACTTACAATAAGTCATATGTTTGTAATAAGAAATATGTTTGACAAAAACCGAGGGAAATAACTTATCCCCTATGGCGTAGGTTCTTCTGCAAGGAAGGGTTTAACGTAAAATTCTTCTTTTCCAGGTTTTCTTCATAACTTAGGCTTGTAAGGCACAGGACACTTCGTATCAAGGCCTAATAATTTCCGAGTGGCTTATGTTACCTGATTTTTGAAGTGACTCACTTCAACAGGGTTCTATCATCAAAGAGAATCCCTGCTTAGGGAACTCTATCCCCTTCATTAGAGATTTAACTCATGCTGTGATTTGCACAGCAAGGTTCCTACTTATTTAGGGAAAATAGAGTATTGGTTTTCCTTCTTAGCGGTGGACTAGTGAAACCTATCTCAACACACTGCCGTGGCCTGTTAGGTTGCTGACTGGTCTTTGAGAGATTATTCCTTTCATAGATGTTAAGATCAGATATTTGCTATTTGAATCAATTTTAAAATAATCCTCTACATCTCTGACAGAACAGCCTGGGTCTCCAGGCATCTGAACCCTGCATGAGCAAAGTTCAAAGTAAATCTATTATCAAAGTGCAAATATAATATGTTACCATAGACCACTTCGAGGTTTATTTTCTTGCAGACATTTACACCAAAAAATACAATAGAGTGCAATACCACATAAAAAGGAATCTATACATTATCAGAAAAGAATGACAAACAACCCATATTCAAAATAAGACAGAAATAATACTGAAACATAATCCACTTTGAATGGAGGCATCCCTGGACTTTCCTATGACTGGCTCCACGTATTGACTTATTAAAAGAGGTAAAATTAGCTGTTTCCTTCAAGTAAATGGAAAGTTAAAACAAAATTGCAGTCACTAGAAATCTGAAGCAAAGGAGAAGACAATGGAACACACATCAGTTTCGGGCAGTACCAGTGGAAGGGGAAACAAAGTTAATGCTTCAAGCTGAAGAACCTTTGTCACAGGTAGTGCCTGACCTACTGAGTGTTTCCACCACTGTGTGATTCTTTACCCTTTTTCATCCAGCTCAGCTTTTATCGCTCGCTGATCTGTGAAGATGTGGGACAGTAACAGCCATTGGAGACACAATGACCATCGCATCACTCATCTGCTCTGCAGAGGTCTGAGACAGTAACAATGGAACAACAGTAACAGCCATTGCAACACCTTTCAAGAGTAGTGTGGGTGCCACAAAATTCCCCTTTCTTTCCACTTTGGTTTGGTCATGGAATGAGTTTTCCCTTTATGTAACAAGTAGTCTTGTTCATGCCCTCCTCAAAATGGCTGGCATCAAAGCAGTAATTAATGATTTTCCACCCGCTAATATGAAGCCTCCTTTCCTAGACAACCACTTCAAGAATTGCATGTCAACCTGGAGTCAGGATAGATTGAGTAAGACAGGGAAACTCAATAAGAGTTAAGCTCATAGATTGCACTACCTGTATGAATTGTGGAGTTCTAGATGCTATGGGCAACCAAACAGCTAATTTTACCTCTTTTAATAGGTGAAAATCCCATATCTTTTTTCTATAACCTATATGATCCACATAAATATCTCTCTGCACTGGATGGATCCCAGATTTCAACTCTTGTTTTCCTGTATGCATTCTGTCATACAGGGGAGGTATGATAGTTTGGTGGTTAGTGTAAAGCTCTTTCAGCATGCCAGCTGTAAGATCAGGGTTCAATTCCCACCACTGTCTGTAAGGAGTTTGCACGTTCTCCCCATGAATCCGTGGGTTTCCTCCTTATGCTCCTGGTTCCTCCGACATTACAAAGGTATACAGTTAAGGTTAGCGAGTTGTGGGGATGCAATTTGGCATCAGAAGCACGGTGACACTTGTGACTGCTCAACAAAACTCTTGCCGATTTGATTTGACACAAACAACACATCACACCACGTACATGTGACAAAGCCTATTTTCTTTTTCCTAACTTTCTACATTATGGTGCTGTCCCTTAGAGTTGTAGCTAGGTTTTAGCTAGGGATCACTAAGTGCTTTAGCCCTCAGACCCTTTCTAGCCAACAGCAAATGAAACCTGAAACACAGGAAACTGCAGGTAGTGGAGCCTGAAGCAACACACAAGATGCTGGAGGAACACAGTGGGTCAGGCAGCATCTATGGAGGGAAATGAATGGTCAGTGTTTCAGATTGAGACCCTTCATCTGGACTAAAATAGAGAGGGGAAATAGCTAGCATAAATATGAATGGGTGGAGCAAGAGCTGGCAAGTGATAGATGGAGGCGTGAGTAGCAGATGATGGAGGGATGAGTGGGAGTCACTCTAATTTGCACGGGTGTGCAGTAACTGAAATGCTCCTGTGCACATACCCTTTGTTGCCATGCAGCTGGAATTTTCTTTTATATAGTTAATATAATCTTGAAATCTATATTAATAGAATTGTGAAATATCCAGTAATTAATTCTGTGTTAGTGAACGTAATCCATAAATGTGCTAAATAATCAATGTCTCACAATCTTCACTTTGAAACTTCTAAGGACTTCAAGGCTTCAAAGTATTTACATTGATAATGTTTCAAGTTACAACACTGTTATAAATTGTAACAATAAACACAGAATGGAAGTCAGTAGCTCATTGTCAATAAACTGCCAGACTATTGAATACCGGTGTAGTCTAGTCAACATATTTCACTCTTGCTATTGTGCCTGACAGCTGTTTTGACTGCCTGACATCATATACCTATGTTGTGAGTTGTGGTTTGTGCTTGTTTGATGTGAAAAATTCTTTATTCTGTTTTTTTAGAAAGTAAACTTACAAAAAACTCAATCTATAGAAGATTTTGAGAGCATGGCAAAAATTATGTCTATACAATTGTTTGCATAACTGATTATTTTATTAAAATTATAATTAAAAATAATTATTATGTTTCATATTCTCAAATAATAATAATAATTATTATTATTTTTGTATTTTAAGGATGTCAAAAGGACAAGCATGTGAAGACTTAAATTCTTTGAAGAACAAAGTTTGTACAAAAGTTAAGGTAGAATGGTATTTGCAACTTGTAGATACTGAACTGCCCGTCTTTGGATCAAAAACAAAAAAAAATTGCGATATTTTTATCTAACAAGATGCTGGTGATGTTGCATGCACAATTTGCATTGAACCAAAAGTTAGGATGAGCTTGGTAGTGGAAAGATGGAAGTTACATACTTAAAACTACATCTTAAGAAGATAAGAAATAGCAGGGGTAGGACATCTGGCCTGTCAAGCCTGCTCCGCCATTCAATAAGATCATGGGTGATCTGGCCATGGACTTATCTCCATCTACTTGCTGTAACTCCATAACCCTTAATTCCTCTACTAGGCAATAATCTATCCAACCTTATCTTAAATATATTTACTGAGGTAGCCTTCACTGCTTTATTGGGTAGAGAATTCCACAGATTCAGCACTCTCTGGGGAAAAAATAGTTCTTTCTTATCTCTGTCCTAAATCTATTCCCCTGAAACTTGAAGTTATGTCCCCTAGTTCTAATCTCACTTACCAGTGGATGACCACTTACCTTTCTGCCTCTATCTCTTTCATAATTTTATATGTTTCATAAGATCTCCTTTCATTCTTCTGAGTTCAAGTAAGTACAGTCCTAGATGACTCAATCTCTCCTCATAGTCTAACCCCCTCATCTCTGGAATCACCTGGTGAACCTCCTCTGTACTGCCCCCAAAACCAATGTATCCTTCCTCAAGTAAGGAGATCAGAATTACACACAGAACTCCAGCTATGGCCTCATCAGTACCCTGTACAGTTGCAGCATAACCTCCCTGCTCTTAAATTCAATCCACTTAGCAATGAAGGCCAACATTCCGTTTCTCTTCTTGATAGCCTGCTACACCTTCAAGGCAATTTTGTGAATCATGTAAATCACTCCCATATCCCTCTGCACAGCAGCATGCTGCAATCTTTTACTATATAAATAATAATCTGCTCTTTCATTTTTCCTTCTATCTGTATCTCTCTGCAGACTCTCCACATCCTCTGTACAATTTGCTTTTCCACTCAATTTAGTATCATCAGCAAACTTAGATACACTACACTTGGTCTCCTCTTCCAGATAGTTAATATATATTGTGGACAGTTGTGGGCCTGGCACCGACCCCTGCAACACACAGCTGACCACTGATTGCCAACCAGAGTAACACCCATGTATCCTAACTCTCTGCTTTCTATTAGCTAACTAATCCTCTATCCATGCTAATACATCATCCCCAACTCTATGCGTCCTTAGCTTATGGATAAGTCTTTTGTGTGGCACCTTATTGAATGCCTTCTGGAAATCCAAGTAAATAATGTTCACTTGTTCCCCGCTGCACTCATTATATCCTCAAAGAATTCCAGTAAGTTTGTCAAACAGGACCTACCTTTGATGAATCCATGCTGCGTCTGCTTGATGGATCCTTTTCTTTCCCAATGCCTCGCTATTTCTTTTTTAATTTTAGCTTTAACGATTTTCCCACCTACAGATGTTAAATTAATTGGCTTATAGTTACCTGCCTTTTGCCTACCTCATTTTTTGAACAGTGGTGTGACATTCACTATCTTCCAATCCACCGGGACCTGGCCAGAGTCCAGAGAATTTTGGTGAATCATCACCAAAGCCTCTATTATAACTTCTGCCATTTCTTTTAGTACCCTGGATGCATTCCATTGGGACCAGTGGACTTATCTGTCTTCAGGCCCACAAGTTTGCTCAGCACTACCTTGTTAGTGATAACTATTGTATTGAGGTCCTCACCTCCTATCACATCCATAACATCTCTTTTTGGCATGTTAGATGTGTCCTCCATCATGAAAACTGACACAAAATAGTCATTCAAAGCCTTGGCCATATTACCCAATATCAATTCCTCCTTCTTGTCCACCAAGGGACCTACATTCTCTTTTTCACTTCATATAATTCTAATTCTTTTACTATCCATTTTTATATATTCTGTTAGTTTATTTTCATAATCTAGCTTTCCTTTCCTTATTGCTCGCTTAGTGGTACTTTGGTGCTTTTTAAAGTTTTCCCAGTCTTCCAGTTTCCCACAACTCTTGGCGACTCTATGTGCACAAGCTTTTAGTTTGATGCCTTCTTTTATTTCCTTAGTTTTCCAAGGCTGGCTCTCCCCACCCTTACTGTCCCTGCTTTTAACGGGAATATACTTTTGTTGAGCACCATGAAAAATCTCTTCAAAGGTCTTCCACTGTTCTTTGCCTGTCCAACTGTCCCACCATATAGCCTGTGTTCCTGGTCTACACCAGCCAGTCCTCTTTCATCCCATTGTAGTCTTCATTGTTTAGGCAATAATACACTGGTTTTAGATCAAACTATTACACCCTCCATTTGTATGAGAAACTCGATTGTACTGTGATAACTCTTTCCAAGAGGATCCCAAACTTCAAGATCACTAATTTTACCTGTCTCATTGCACAGGGCCAGATATAAGATAACACATTCCCTTGTAGGTTCAGTAACATGCCATTCAAGAAAGCCATCAAGGATGCATTCTATGATGTCCTCCACAAGACTGCCTCAACTAACTTGATTAACCAATCTATGTGCAAGTTAAAAGTCCCCCATGCTAACTGATGATTCGTTCTTACATGCCTCAGATATTTCTCTGTTTATTGCCTGTGCCATTAGTCATTAGTCGGAGGCCGATATACAACTCTCACCAGTGATTTTTTTTCCCTTTACTATTCCTAATCTCTACACAGATTTATTCAACATTCTGCTTCTTAGATCTTATATTCTCTTACTAGCACCCTATCTCACCCTTAATTAAGAGTGCTACCCTATCTCCCTTACCTTCCTGCCTATCTTTCTGTATTACCTGATATCCTTGGATATCTAATTCCCGATTGTGGTGATATCATGTGCAATGATGTGCCAGTATGTGATTGGGCAGAGCACTGAACATGCGCAGGATTGCTAGAGTATTCCAGCACGATGCTGGGTTAAGATGTGTTTGTTTATTACTGTAAATAAAAGTTCTCTAATTCTTCCAGAATATGATTCTTCATTGTTAACCCACAGTATGTTTAAACAGAAGTAACGTAACATGGAACATAGCAGGCCAGGCAGCATCTATAAGGAGAAGTACTGTCGACATTTCGGGCCGAGACCCCCTCTTCATCCTTATAGATGCTGCCTGGCCTGCTGCGTTCCACCAGCATTTCGTGTGTTTTGCTTGAATTTCCAGCATCTGCAGATTTCCTCGTGTTTGCTAACATAACATGGTGTCAGAAGTGGTTCTGGAAGAATAATACAGAAGAATCGAGAATCTAGAATCAAAGATAATCGAAAAAAAGAGAAGGAGAAAAAAGTTTGAACTGCAAATGGTAAAATGGAAGGTTTACAACCCCCATCAAAACTTCAGCTGACTGGCAATGCAGCTGAGAGCTGGAGGATATTCAAGCAACAGTCTGAACTGCACTTATCAGTGATCGATTATGAAGAAAAGTCAGAAAAAACCAAAGCTGCGCTTCTGCTCCATGTAATCGTGAATGACGCAGTAGAGGGATATAACAATTTTGTCTTTGAAGATGGAGATAATTTCAATTTAGAGTCAATAATGGACAGATTTGAAATATTTTGTATACCTAAGTGTAATTTAACGTATGAGCAATATAAATTCTTCACATGTGTGCAGAGAGCTGCTGAAACAATTGATCAGTATGTTACTGAGTTAAGAAAGCATAGTAGAACATGCGAGTTTGGATTGCTCATGGACTCTCTCATTAAAGATAGAATTGTTTGTGGTATTCGAGGTAACGCTCTGAGAGAAAGGCTGTTGAGAGAGCAAGATGTAAATTTTGAAAAAGCTTTTGCACTTCGCAAAGCTTCTGAGACCGACACGTTGCAGGCTGAAGAGCTTTTTGTTGAAAACTGCAATATAAATGCTGTTAAAAGGTGTGAATATATCAAGAAATATAATAACATGTCAACAAAACCGACAGAGAGCAAGACGACATTTGAAAGAAAAAAGTCATGTGATGGCTGTGTGCAGGAACATTGTCCAAATCAGTGTCTTGCATATGGCAAAATTTGCAATGGCTGTGATAAGATTAATCATTTTTCATGCTGTTGTAAATGTAGAAAGAAGGAAAGTAAATTGAAACAAGTAAATGCTGTGCTTGAAGATGAATGTGAGGAATTTTATATCGATGTGCTTTGAAAATAAACAAAGTAAGAATGGCTGGACTATTCTGTTGCAAGTGAATCAAAACAATATTCTGTTTAAACTTGATACTGGAGCACAAGTAAATTTCCTTGCAGAATCTGAGTTTAATGCTTTAAAGCCAAGACCGAAGTTACATCAGATAAATATAAAAGTGACTGGGTATTCAGGTGCAGACATTCCAGTTAAAGGAACATGTGTGGTAAAGGTATCACACAAAAATATTGTGTACGTGCTTTCATTTGTGGTCATGCCAAAAAATGTACAGTCAATTCTGGGTTTATCTGCCTGTGAAAGACTTAATTTGGTGAAAAGAAATTTAGTCCTGAATAGCGACACAGAGTCAGAATACAGTGACTTGATGAAAGAGTATGAGGACTTGTTTAAAGGGCTTAGTTGTCTTCCAGGAGAGCAATTGATTAAAATTGACAATACAGAGCAACCCATAATACATCCATACAGAAAAGTACCTTTTGCATTACGTCATCAACTGAAAACAGAGCTAGACAGAATGGAAAGACTAGGAGTCATAAAAAAATTGATAAAACCAACTGAATGGGTCAGTTCGCTTGTCATTGTTGATAAAAAAAAATGGAAAACTGAGGATTTGTTTAGATCCAAGAGACTTGAATTGGACCATTAAAAGAGGGCATTTCAATTTGTCCACTCATGAAGAAATTATGTCACAGTTTGCTAATACAATGTATTCTAGTAACTTAGATGCATCTTCCGGATTCTGGCAACTCAAATTTGATGAACCGAGTTCAAAATTGTGTACCTTTAACACTCCTTTTGCCAGATACTGTTTTCTCAGGCTTTCTTTTGGAATTGTATCAGCTCCTGAAGTGTACCATAAAACCATTCACATGTTATATGAGTACATTGAGGGCGTAGATACATCCATGGATGATATTATTATTTGGGGATCATCTAAACAAGAGCATGTCACCAGACTCAGACAAGTCTTAGAGGCAACACACAAGGCTAACCTGAAATTGAATAAAGAAAAATGTCAGCTAGGAGTGATTGAACTTACCTTTGTGGGTGATATCATCAGCAATGAGGGTGTGCGTCCCGATCCATTGGAGGTTTCTGCTATTGAGAACATGCCAAGACTGCAATGTAAAAAGGATGTTCAGAGGTTTATGGGAAAGTTTTACTAATTGGGAAAATTTATACCCAATCTCTCGGAACAGCTTGCTCCATTGAGGCAGCTAACAGAAAAGAGAAATGAATGGAGCTGGAGTCATGAACAGGAGAGGGCATGGCAAAATCTCAAGAAAGTGCTCACAGAAGAACCTGTGTTGAAATTTTATGACGCTGAGAGACCCTTCAAAATCTCATGTGATGCATCTCAAGCAGGCTTAGGGGCAGTATTACTTCAAAAACATGATCAGTAACGGCTACAAGTGGCATATGCATCTCATTCATTATCTGATCCAGAAATAGAATTGCTCAGCATTATGTTTGCTTGTGAGAGATTTCATCAGTTTGTATCAGGGCAATCTATTGATGTTGATACCGATCATAAGCCATTAATAGCATTAACAAACCTTTAAGCGACTGTCCTTTGCAAATTCAGCGAATGATGGTCAAATTGCAAAGATATGCGTTAAGTGTGTCATACACACCTGGAAAATTCATGTACACAGCTGACACGCTTTCCAGAGCTGTGGATCCAACAACAAAATAATGTTCATAAGAACATTATTGATTTTCAGGTACTTATTGATATGGTCATAGAAACTGTACCAATTGCTCCCAAAAAGTTGGAACTGCTGCGTCTTGAGACAGAGAAGGACAAAATTCTCAATCAGGTAATACGAGTGGTGATGGATGGATGACCAAATAATAGGCATGACTGTACCTCAGTAGTACAAGATTATTGGAACCACAGATCACTTTCTGTTGTGCATGGGATATTGTGCAAGGCAGCAGAATTGTTATACCTAAAAGTCTCCATAAAGAAATGCTTGATAAAATTTATGAAGGCCACCTAGGTATTGAAAAGTGTAAGAGAAGGGCATGGGAAGTGATGTTTTGGCCCAGGATGAATCAAGAAATTACAGAATTGGTGTCTTCTTGTCAAATATGCCTTAAGTACCAACCTAGCAACCCTAAGGAGCCACTGCATCCACATCCTAGTCCTCAGAAACCTTAACAGAAGGTAGGCATTGATCTTTTTGTAACCGACAACAAAGACTATCTATTAATAACAGATTACTACTCATTGTATCCTGAGGTGTGTTGTCTGGGCAGAATGACTGTAGAAAACGTAATTACATGCATGAAGTCATTTTTTTCAAGACATGGTGTACCTGATAAAGTTTTCACAGCCAATGGTTTTCAGTAGTGAATGCATGAAACATTTTGCTTGTGAATGGGGCTTTGTTCATACAACATCTAGTCCATTTTCCCCACAGTCCAATGGATTAATCGAGTAGTTGGTAGGAATGATCAAGAAACTGATGCACAAAGCAAAATATAGTGGAGGTGATTTTTATAAAGCTTTGTTAGCCTGTCATAGTACTCCACTTGAATGTGGATTTTCACCTGCCCAGCTCTTGATGGGACGCCATTTGAGATCCAATCTGCCAATGAATGAGAGCCTTCTGAGAACAGAGGGAGGTGAACAAGTGAAAAGATGGAAAGATGAACACAAAGCAAGGCAGAAAACATTCTTTGACAGATGTTTTCTTCCTGAACTGCACCAAGGAGATGAAGTGAGGATACAAGACAAAATGAACACATGGACACAGAAAGCAACAGTACTTGAAGAAGTACAACCCAGATCATCCATGGTCCAAACAGAGGAGGGAGCAGTGGTGAGGAGAAATCATAAAGACCTCAAGAAAGAGCCAACTTCAGAGATTCAGTTAATGGATGAAGATGAGACAAAATATGTAAATAATAACAAGGAAACACAAGAACTATGTTTACCACTTAGAAGGTCTACTCGTGTTCGTAAACCCACAAAGAGATGATAGAGACTTGTTGAATTATGTATTTGCTTTGATTAATGTTGTTAATTTTTTTTTCTTTTTAAGGAAAGGAAGATGTGGTGCTATCACATGCAACAATGTGACAGTACATGATTGGGCAAAGCACTGAGCATGTGCAGGATTGCTAGAATGTTCCAGCACGTGGCTGGATTAAGGCATGTTTGTTTATTACTGTAAATAAAAGTTCTCTAACTCTTCCAGAATATGATTCTTCATTGTTAATCCATGGTATGATTAAACAGAAGTAACGTAACACCAATCCTCTCCACCCTGAAACTGCGACTCAGTAATGGCTTCTTTATACTGATTTCTGCCACAAGTTCACTGACCTTGTTTCGAATACTACCGGCATTCCAATAAAGTGCCCGTGCATTCATTATGCTTTTAAATTCTTGTAATCTTTTACTCTTTTGCACTTGATTTTTCTTCACTCTACTCTTACTTTTCTGTTTTTTATCTTTTGCTTTTCCTTTATCGTTATCCACACTTTTCTGTTTTACTTAATCCATTTTTCTCCAATCTGTTGAACTCACCCCCTCCCCCACGATTTAGTTTAAAGCCCTATCCACAGCCATAGTTATATGATTCACTAGGATCTAGCTCCCTTCACAGTTCAGGTGGAGCCTGTCCCATTGGTACAGCTCCTTTATTTCACAATACTGAATTCAAACCCACTTCTCCCACACCAATCTTTGAACCACACGTTTAACTCTCTAATCTTCTTGACCCTATGTCAATTTGCACTTGGCTCAGGTAGTAATCCAGAGATTACTATTCTTTTGATTCTGTTTTTTAAATTGAGTCTCTAGCTGTTCAAATTGCCTCAGCAGAGCCTATTTCCTCGTTCTACCTATGTTGTTGATACCCACATGGACAATGACAAATGGATCTTTCTGCTCCCACTGCAAATTCTTCTGCAGGCCAGATAAGATGTCCCGGACCTGGGCACCAGGCGGGGAACACAGCCATTGGGACACTCTGTCCTTACGACAGAGAACACTGTCTATTCCCCTAACTGTACTACCCCCAATTACCACAACATTTCTCTTCTTTCCCTCTTGAATTCATATAGATGCAGTTAAATAGATCTTAACCAGAGTATTCATACAGATGTAGTATTCAAATTTTGTAACCAGAAGAAATGCAGAATTTAGCAATTTTATCTGTAACTGAAAAGAGCGTAAATCATTAGTGAAACAAGATATGATCAAAGTAGTAATTGATATCATTATCTTAGTAAGTAAAATTAATTCTTCAATGCATTCCTTGCAAGAAATTTGTGTACCTGTGGCCAAATATGTAAATGTACCAGAGAGCTGGCACAGGAAGAGTTGCACATGTGAATTTGTTGAGTGGATCAGATTTGTGCTTCGGAAACAGATAATGGAAGAATTGCAGAAAACTGTTTTCCATACACTAATTGCTGATGAAAGTACAGACATTTCTGTACAGAGAATGTTAATTTTGTATTTTAAATTTTGACTGGAAAATGAAACTTCCCATAAGACTGTGTTTGTAAGTGTTTTAAAACTAACTGCATATGACAAAATCACTATTGTTGAAGTTATAAAAAATTATATCAACAACATTCTTGATATTCAAAAGGTGGTGATATTTATGTCATGCATTATGATTGGAAAGAATAATGACGTGGAAGCAATTCTTCAACAAGAAATAAAGCATCTGTCTAAGCAATGTTCGTTTGCACACAGAGAAAGTCTGGGATGGAAAAAGCATCAGTTATACATTACTGTACAATTACTGCGACGAACAGTGCATACAATGTTCAGCAGGTCAACAGTTACGAAAGGAAGGCCAGAAGAATTAGCTAATGTCACAGAATGTGATGTTCTTTCACTTAGACCACTAAAGGAAGAAATTTGTCTGTCAGGATATTTTGCTGTTATGCTTTAACGAAGAATTATGAAGATTTAATCTAGTATTCCAAAGGGTAACTGCTGCCTGAAAAATTTGGCCAGGCCTCAATATCGAGTAACCATATAACAACTACAGCATGGAAACAGGCCATCTTGGCCCTTCTAGTCCGTGCCGAACGCTTACTCTCCCCAGTCCCACCAACCTGCACTCAGCTCATAACCCTCCATTCCTTTACTTTTAATGACAATACTGAACCTGCCTCAACCACTTCTACTGGAAGCTCATACCACACAGCTACCACTCTCTGAGTAAAGAAATTCCCACTCGTGTTACGCTTAAACTTTTGCCTCCTAACTCTCAACTCATGTCCTCTTGTTTGAATCTCCCCTACTCTCAATGGAAAAAGCCTATCAACGTCAACTCTATCTATCCCCCTTATAATTTTAAATACCTCTATCAGGTCCCCCCTCAACCTTCTACACTCCAAAGAATAAAGACCTAACTTGTTCAATCGTTCCCTGTAACGTAGGTGCTGAAACCCAGGTAACATTCTAGTAAATCTAGTAGCATTAACTGTCCTTAACGATGTTTTAGAAGATCTGGCATCTCTTTGTATATTCCTTCAGAAAAGCTGTTTGAATACAATTGAAGCACTGCAGAAATTAACAAGTTATGGTCATGGTATCACAGTGATACTCTTTATTGGAGTGACAAAGTGAAAGATCTGCTTTCATCTATAAGTTCTGATGCCGATACTGTGTCTATTATTGGATTAATTCAGCATGCGTGTAATCATTTAGATAATGGATTTCCTGATGATGAGTTAAGAGAATGGTGAGCTTTTGACACTGTTGCTATTGCAAATGCAACCAATTTTGAATCTGGAGAAGAAAATGTATGACTGACAAAAAGAAAATACTCAGCTATTATTATCAACTACCACAAAAGTGCTGCCTCATATATCTCAAACAATGCTGTGATTTCATAGTTCCCTTTTCTGAGAACAGTAAGACCTGTTCAGTTAAAATGTTCACTGATATGTTGAAATACATACTTAGAAATGAAGAATTTGAAGAACTGTCAATTCTTGTTGACATCGTTTGAACATTTCAAGCTTCTAGTACTGACTACGAACGTGGATTCAGGCTTATGAATTCAATCTAATGTAAACACAGAAACAGACTAGAAATAGGACACTTGGATGATCTAATGAGGATTCAGACATGTCTTTCATCTAAAAGCAAAATTAATTGGACATGCTTATAGACAATGCATTTGGAATAAAGAGAGACAAAAAAAAGTTTATGAAACATGAAAGATTATCTTTTTTGTACTGTAGTTCATTACACCCTTCAATTAATAAATAAAATCAAAAGCTGTAAGATAATAGCGGGAACAGTGGTGGGAATAGCAGCAAAAGTTGGGAGGTGATTGGTCGTGGCAACAAAGCACTGAAGATAATGGGATCTGATTGGAGAGGAAGGTGGAGTGTGCAATCAAGTGTGAAAATAGAGCAAAACAAGCCCCTTTCCTCCCCCCCCCACTACACAGATACTTCTCCAACCCCAGGACAGGCTTCCTCCAGCTCTCCAGCCTCCAGTAGACTCACAGAATCAGAGATATTGGGCCTCAGAGAACTCTCAGATTTGCAGACATAGGACTTCAGCTTCAACTCAGAATTGGGCATTGACTTCCAGACTCTATTTTCTGATACTCATTCCTTGACCCAATTCTGTGGTGCCCTTCTTCAAGGGATCATCACCTAACTACCATTGAATGTTATGTGCCAGTTTGAGAGGGACATACCCCTCCCAGAAGAATCCTGAAATCCCTGCTTCTTTCTATGTTGTGTATTTAATATTTCAGTAATAATTGAGTACTTTTGTAAATATATTGTTTAGTTAAGAATTATTTGTTTAAATAATCTATTATGGGTTCTCCGTAAGAGTATGTGAATGGCAGCAATTCACAAGTGTGTGCCTCACTAAAAGCAAAATCGAAGTACAGACATGTTATTTCAGGTTCAGTGTTTTTCTTTTGATTAGTTTTATGTTTTGGAGCTACAAAACATAACAGCGGCAATGAGGAAGCTTGAAACAAACTGAAGATGACCACCAACCTGTTGACGTGCAGCGAGGCGTTGAAGTTAAAAAAACACAGTGAGACATTTGAGTTAAAAAGGAAGTGCTGCACATGCTTCTTTGGAAAGGGATAGAGATGGGCAAGTTAAAAGGCAGAAAAAGGACAACATTCATGGTCATTAAAAAATGAGTACCAGGTGATAATAGTCATAAACGAGAAAAAAACACAGACTAGCTGGCTACATTGGAAAGACAGACATACTTGATTGCACAGAAGAAGTATACTGAACAAACTGAGAAGCACTTTAAAACAAATGGAATAGCCAATGAGAAACAAGTGCCAGTTTTACTGAGTGTAATTGGTGGGAAACCATACAGTTTGGTTAGAAATTTAACTGCTCCAAACAAACTAGCTTTGTTGTTGTCATGAAAGTAATGTGAGGACATTTAGGTTTCATAAGTGTAATCAAAAGGAAGGAAAGAGCTTTTCTGTGTCTGTGGCTAAATTGAAGAGATTGGCAGAGCATTGTCAGTTCAGTGATGGGTTTAATTATGCACTGAAAGATTGTTAGTTTGTGGAATCTTACTAAAAAAAAGCATTTAAAAATGGCTCCTACCTGATGAACATTTAAAAGAGAAGTTGAAATTGCTGTATCTGTGGAAACATCAGCTAGAAACACAATTTAGTTGTAGTCAGGAATGAAAATGAGGATGAAGAAAATTAACAAAAGGAAATCTGCAGATGCTGGAAATTCGAACAACGCACACAAAATGCTGGTGGAACACAGCAGGCCAGGCAGCATCTATAGGGAGAAGCACTGTCGACGTTTCGGGCCGAGACCCTTTGTCAGGACTAACTAAGAGGAAAGATACCAAGAGATTTGAAAGTAGGAGGGGGAGGGGGAAATGCAAAATGATAGGAGAAGTCCGGAGGGGGTGGTTTGAAGCTAAAAGCTGGAAAGGTGATTGGCAAAAGTGATACAGAGCTGGAGGAGGGAATGGATCATGGGATGTGACGCCTAGGGAGAAAGAAAGGGAGGGGGGGAGCACCAGAGGGAGATGGAGAACAGTCAGAGTGATGGGCAGAGAGAGAGTAAAAAACAAACAACTGAATATGTCAGGGATGGGGTAAGAAGGGGAATGGGGCATTAACGGAAGTTAGAGAAGTCAATGTTCATGCCATAAGGTTGGAGGCTACCCAGCTGGTATATAAGGTGTTGTTCCTCCAACCTGAGTGTGGCTTCACCTTGACAGTAGAGGAGGCCATGAATAGACATATCAGAATGGGAATGGCATGTGGAATTAAAATGTGTGGCCACTGGGAGATCCTGCTTTCTCTGGCAGACCGAGCGTAGGTGTTCAGCAAAACAGTCTCCCAGTCTGTGTCGGGTCTCACCAATATATAAAAGACCACACTGGGAGCACCGGACACAGTATACCACACCAGCCGACACACAGGTGAAGTGTTGCCTCACCTGGAAGGATTGTCTGGGGGCCTGAAGGGCAGGTGTAGCACTTGTTCTGTTTGCAAAGATAAGTGCCAGGAGGGAGATCTGTGGGAAGGGATGGTGGGGGGGGACAAGTGGACAAGGGAGTTGCGTAGGGAGCGATCACTGTGGAAAGCAGAAAGGAGGGGAGGGAAAGATGTGCTTGGTAGTGGGATCCCGTTGGAGGTGGCGGAAGTTACTGAGAATTATATGCTGGACCTGGAGGCTGGTGGGGTGGTAGGTGAGGACAAGGGGAACCCTATCCCGAGTGGGGTGGTGGGTGGATGGGGTGAGGGCAGATGTGCGGGAAATGGGAGAGATGTGTTTGAGAACAGAGTTGATTGTGTACGAAGGGAAGCCCCTTTGTTTAAAAAAGGAAGACATCTCCTTTGTCTTGGTATGAAGAGCCTCATCCTGAGAGCAGATGTGGCGGAGACGGAGGAATTGTGAGAAGGGGATAGCATTTTTGCAAGAGACAGGGTGGGAACAGGAATAGTCCAGGTAGCTGTGAGAGTCTGTAGGCTTATAGTAGATATCAGTAGATAGGCCGTCTCCAGAGATGGAGACAGAAAGATCAAGAAAGGGGTGGGAGGTGTCAGAAATGGACCAGGTAAATTTGAGGGCAGGGTGAAAGTTGGAGGCAAAGTTAATGAAGTCAATGAGCTCAATATGCATGCAGGAGGCAGCGCCAATGCAGTCGTCGATGTAGCAAAGGAAAAGAGGGGGACGGATACCCGTATAAACTTGGAACATGGACTGTTCCACAAAGCCAACAAAAAGGCAGGCGTAACTGGGACCCATGCGGGTGCCACAGCTACACCCTTGGTTTGGAGGAAGTGGGAGGAGCCAAAGGAGAAATTATTGAGAGTAAGACCTAATTCCACTAGATGGAGGAGAGTGGTGGTAGAGGGGAATTGGTGAGGTCTGGAATCCACTGAAAAAAATTGCAGTGTCTAAACAGAAATCTGCCTGGCCAAACAAATTGTGTTCCCATTGTGACAAGGACTCACATACACCAGATCAATGCAGGTTTAAAGGCAAAGCTTGCATAAAATGCAACACAGTAGGACACATGCTAAGAGCATGTTGGGCAGTCAGAAATAAATAGATTGCACAGTATGAGAAAAAGATTAAAAGGTCAAGCTGCAGTTTCAAAAAGAGTACTAATCTGCATGCCGTAGATGAGAAATCTGATAATGAGAGTGACTCAGGAAAGGGCAGCATTAAGATTTAAAATGTGAAAGCTAACAGAAGTAATAAGGCTTACACCAGAAGTAAATGACAAATTAATTTTAATGGAATTGGACAGTAGCTCAGCTGTTTCACTCATTCCACAAAATGAGTTTGGAAGTCATTTCAAAGATATTAAACTGAAGCCTGCAGATATCCATATAAGAACTTATACTGGAGAAATGATAACTTCCATGAGAATGACATTTACAACAGTGAAATATGAGCCACATTGAGTGTGTATTTGGTATAAACAGGAGAGCCAGCATTGTGGGGCTGTGAGTGGCGGAGACAACCATGACTTGTTTGAAGATGCACCTTTCGTTTCCATATCGCTACTAAAAGAGCCATCTGAAAGTGAATTAGAAAAGTACTGAATAAAGCTGCAGCAGTGTTCAAGGACAGCATTGGAAAGCACAAACATATCAAGGGTAAAAGAGCATTATACGAAAATGCCACACTTATACAAATTTCTTCCAGTTCCTTGTATCATCTGTGATAAAGTAACCAGTGAGCTAGATCACATGGAGGCTGAAGGAATTATTTCCCAAGTTGAGTAGACCCCGCGGACAACACCAGTGTTTCCAGTAACTAAGAAAAATGGGTCTGACAACATCTGTTGTGATATCAATGTCACCATCAACCCAGCACTGAAAACAGATCAATAACTTCTGCCCAAGATAAAAGATATCTTTGCAAATGTTTCTGGACAGAAACACTTCAGCAAAGTGCACTTAGCTGAGGTCAACTTCATCGAGATGGAAGAAGAGAACAAGGTGTTTCTCACCAGAAACACACACAAAAAGGCTTTATTGCTAAAATAGATTTATTTTTGCAGTAGCATCTTCACCTGCACTTTGGTAGAAAGCTATGGACCAAGTTCTGCAAGCTGACCAGGCACTCAGTGTTACCTGAATTACACCATTGTTGCTCATGAGGATGACAAGGAACATCTCCAAAATCTCAAGACATTATTAAAAAGATTAGGAAATTATGGGCTGAGAACACAATACAACAAGTGTGAATTCTTCAAAGCAAGCATCACCATGCACAAGGATTACACAGACGTGCTAGGAAAATTCATATAATGGTGGATGAGTCACAATTGTTATCCTTTTTAGAATTTGTCCATTACTATAACAGCTTCCTGCCAATTCTGGCTACTATCCTCCACTCCTTGAACTCATTACCAAGATTGGGTTAAAATGGCAATGGACAAAGTGGTGTGAGATGGCTTTTAAAAAAGTAAACTAAATGGCAATATCAGACACAATATGATCCACACCACCCTGCGAGGCTTGCCTGTGACACTTTGCCTTATGGTATAGGAGCAGCCATGTCGCATTTTATGAATGGCTGAAGCAATCATCCCATAGCAGTTGCATCACATTCCCGTAACGCTGTAGAGAAAAATTACACACAGATTGACGGAGGGGCCTTGAGTTTGATTTGGGATGTAAAACGTTTCAACTGGTACTTGTATGGGAGAGAGTTTATCCTCATTACTGAACATCATCCACTAGTGACTATTTTCAAACCAAAGAAAGCTGTTCAGCAGCAGCACGGAGGCAGAGATGGGCTCTGTTTCTTGGAGGACTCAATTATAAGACTGATTTCAAGAGGACAACTATAGACAATAGACAATAGGTGCAGAAGTAGACCATTTGGCCCCTCGAGCCTGCACCGCCATTTTGAGATCATGGCTGATCATCTACTATCGATACCCGGTTCCTGCCTTGTCCCTTTATCCCTTAATTCCCCTATCCGTAAGATACCCATCTAGCTCCTTCTTGAAAGCATCGAGAGAATTGGCCTCCACTGCCTTCCGAGGCAGTGCATTCCAGACCCCCACAACTGTCTGGGAGAAGAAGGTTTTCCTTAATTCTGTCCTAAATGACCTACCCCTTATTCTCAAACCATGCCCTCTGGTACTGGACTCTCCCAGCATCTGGAACATATTTCCTGCCTCTATCTTGTCCAATCCCTTAATAATCTTATATGTTGCAATCAGATCCCCTCACAATCTCCTTAATTCCAAAGTGTACAAGCCCAGTCTCTCTAACCTCTCTGCATAAGACAGTCCAGACATCCTAGGAATTAACCTAGTGAATCAACGCTGCTCTTCCTCTACAGCCAGGATGTCCTTCCTTCACCCTGGAGACCAAAACTGTACACAATACTCCAGGTGTGGTCTCACCAGGGCTCTGCACAAATGCAAGAGGATTTCCTTGCTCTTGTACTCAATTCCCTTTGTAATAAAGGCCAACATTCCATTAGCCTTCTTCACTGCCTGCTGCACTTGCTCATTCACCTTCAGTGACTGATGAACAAGGACTCCTGGATCTCTGTATTTCTCTCTTACCTAACTCTACACCACTCAGATAATAATCTGCCTTCCTGTTCTTACTCCCAAAGTGGATAACCTCACACTTATTCACATTAAACGCCATCTGCCAAGTATCTGCCCACTCACCCAGCCTATCCAAGTCACCCTGAATTCTCCTAACATCCTCATCACATGTCATGGAAATGCTGATAGATTGTCCTGTTTACTCTTGGAAAAGGAAGTGCCTCAAAAATTTATAGAGGAGTGCACCCATCTTGATGTACAGTATTCTTCCCTAATGCAAATCGGACATCTCCCTATTGTGACGGAGATGACCCTGCACTGTCTCAGACACAAAATGGATGGCATGTGCAGCATAAAGGCTAATATCCCCATTTTTACCAGTGCCGGGATAAACTTGCCCTTGACGGAGGTTGTCTTTTTTGGGGATCGAGAGCTGTTGTACCATCCAAAGTGAGAGCTAAAGTGTTGAAGGTGCAATGTGCCAATCATCTAATCATTGTCAAAATGAAAGCACTGGCCTGAAGCCCTGTCTGGTGGCCTGGGATAGATCCACAAATTGAGCAGCTTGCCGTGCACAGTTCGGGATGCCAACACATCCAGGAGAATCACTTCCTGCTGTCCCCCGAGTCAAACCCTATACCAACTGCGGAAAAGTCCCTAGAACCTGGGATCGTTTTACAGCCACAAGGCTCAGCTGCCAAGCAGAGTGGTTCCCCTCCACCCCACCCTGTCAGCCAAGATGTTTTCCCACAAGTGTAAGAAATCTTCCACAGTGATTAAATCTTTGAGCCGGAATGAGACAATTTCAAATTTACTATGCTGTGGATGTCTATATAAATATGTTATATTATACAGTATACTGTATATATAAATTGAGGTACATTCTATTATGATGAAGGGTTTCGGCCCGAAACGTTGTCACTACCTCCTCCCATAGATGCTGTCTGGCCTGTTGAGTTCTGCCAGCATTTCGTGTGTTTTTATTTATTTCCAGCATCTGCAGATTCACTCATGTTACATTCTATATTCTTTGAATAATTCAATACAGGTTATATGTGAAAGAACATGAATGACATACATCATTATGCCACCACGTCATAAGAGTGCACCTCGCTAAAAGTAAAGTCGAAGTACAGATACATTATTCCCACCCCTGAGTTTTCTTTCAATTAGTTTTATGTTTTGGAGTTACAAAATATAGCACTATCCCATACCGAAGGTTGGGGCTTAGCAGCAGTAGTAGTGATGTATTTACTCTATTTAAGTATGATGTCTTTCCAGGGTGTTATTCCCTTAATTTTGCATGCCTCTACGCACAGGCATCCACCACAAATCCTTGACAGATTGGGATTGGGGGCCAGTGGCAAGGCATGTATGATGACTGGAGATCCTTCACTGATGCAGCCTTCCCCTGCCTTCATTGTTGTTGTGATGTGTTGCCATCTCCCACCAGCTCCACCACTGAAATTTTGGTTGGATTACTATTTGTCTGGAACCTTTCCTGTGACCTTGTCGCCATGATTGATACTACCAAGAGCTAAGCTCCAGACTGCATCATTCTCGGAACTTCAGGAACTCACAAACCTCTCCACGGTACCATGGTGATGATCCTCAGAGGGCTTGGCACCTCCTAAAACACAAGTGCTCAATAACTTCTCAGCTTTCCAGATATTATACACTAACTCCAGTTGCCTCTCAGCACTAAATATGATTTCAAGCAGCTATAAATAGAACTTAGAATGTAGAACATTATAGCACAGTATGGGCACTTTGGCCCACCGTGTTGCACCAACTTTTAACCTATTCTAAGATCAATCTAATCTTCCCTCTAAATATCCCTCTTTTTTCTATCATCCACATGCCTACCTAAGAGTTTCTTAAATGTCCCTAATGTATCTACTCCTGTCACCACCCCTAGCAGTCCAATCCAATCACCCACCACTCTGTGTAAAAAAATTTGCTTCTGACAATTCCCTTATACTTTCCTGCAGTCACCTTAAAATTATACCTCCTTATATTAATCATTTTTACCCTGGGAGAAAGTCTTTGACTGTCAACTCAATCTATATCTCTTATCTTATACACCTCTATCAAGTTCTCTTTTGCCCTAGCGGGAAAAGCCCCAGCTCACTAAACCTATCCTTGTAATTCCTTTTTCATCAGATCATGGTGAGTCATGAGTCCTGATGAAGGGTCTCAGCCCAGAATGTTGACTCTTTATCCCTTTCTATAGATATTGCATTACCTGAGTATTTCCAGCAGCATTTTGTGTGTGTTACTCCAGAATTCCAGCATCTGGAGAATCTCTTGTTCTCATAATTTCTTGGTGTGTTCAGGACATGTGATCAGTCCTGAAGTTCTCATATCTTGCAAGAACTGCTAGCACAACATCTCAGCTCCATGACATGCAAAAGTTTTATTTCCTTTAAAAATGCTTCACCAGTTGCTTAGCCAGTTGAAAGTTGCCTATCTTTTTTATCTGTGTACTTTACCTTTCCTGTAAATGTTTTAGATTTCAGAATGTCACAACTCCTTCCCACAGTAACCTATCACAACTCAAATCTGTACATGGCTTGAAATCTGTACTCTTACACATCCTACCAAGTTAACCTTTCCTTTATGATTCACATAACACCTCTTAGCCACTTGACTAAGTACTTGCTGGCCCAGTATAATAATTTGCTTTGTCAAAGTTGCACTCAGCTTAAACTGCACCCAATTTGTCTCCCAATCTATGTCAGGTCTCACTGATGTAGAGGAGGCTTCAGTGAAGGTCTGGATACAGTAGATGATCTCAACAGACTTGCAGTCAATGTATTGCCTCACATGGAAGGACTGCTTTTATTTCTCCCTCCTCTCGCTCTTTCTTTTCTCCATTCCCCATTCAGGCTTGCCTCTTCTCCTCACTTGCCCATCACCACCCTCTCTGTCCATCCTCCTTCCCTCTCCCCCCAGCCCACTGTCCTCCCATAACAAATACCTTCCTCTTCAGCCCCTTATCTCTTTGACCTATCACCTCCCAGCTTCTTACTTCATCCCCTCTCCCCTACCCACCCAGCTTCCCCATAACCTGGTGTCACCTATTACTTGCCAGCTTGTACTCCTTCCCCTCCCCCCACTTACTTATTCCGATTTCTTCCCCTTCCCTTTATGGTCCTGATGAAGGGTCTCAGTTTAAATTATCAACTGTCTATTTATTTCCATAGTTGCTGCCTGAGCAGCTGAGTTCCTCTGGCATTTTGTGTGTGTTGCCCTGGATTTCCAGTATATGCAGAATCGCTTGTACTTCTCAAGAAACCATAGCAGAAATCGGTTCACCCCCACCCCCAAGACTACTCAAACATCAGTGATACCTTCCTATAGGATGGTGGGGTGCTCAGAGGCATTGGCCACGTGGGTGCATTTGTTCTTCTTGTACGTCTTTTTTACGATTGCTACCAGATACTAAGAACATCAAGTACTTCAGGACTCTCCAATCAGAGGGTTTCCCGATAGCGATAGAGCTGGACTCATTGCATATCGCTGTTGTGTCATTGCCTGGACGTTGCGTATCATTGTGTTGAATGGTGCGTGATCCAACAAGTGGACCAAGTGATTATCTTGGACGTGTTTATTGGGATCACAAAACCCTGCTGGACATCCTCTTTTGTAATTTTTGTACTCCTCTTTTGTAATTTTTTCATGTATTTCCTTTTCCAAGGGTAAATGGGGCAATCCATCAACATTCTCATAGTTAATTGCCCTCTTGAATTTGATCTTGTAATTCCGTCCGCCAAGAAAATGCCCATCTCCGCATTTGTGCTGCCGCTACTAGTGTTGGCGCGTGGCCAAGTGGTTAAGGGATTCATCTAGTTACCTGAAGGTTGCTAGTTCGAGCCTTGGCTGAGGCTACGTGTGTGTCCTTGAGCAAGGCACTTAACCACACATTGCTCTGTGATGACACAGGTGCCAAGCTGTATGGGTCTTAATGCCCTTGGACAACATTGGTGGTGTGGAGAGGGGAGACTTGCATCTTGGGCAACTGCCAGTCTTCCATAAAAAAAAACTTTCCAAGGTGCAAATCCATGGTTTATTGAGACTAACTATACACTACACTAGCAAAACTCACTTCTGCAGATTGAAAATGGACAGCAGGGGTTGATGATCAGGAATGAGGGTAAACTCCCTCCCATACAAGTACTTGCTGAAACATTTTACACCCCAAACCCGACTCAAAGTCTCCCTGTCAATAAAGTAAGAGAACATGATGCAAAGGCAATGGGGTGCTCACTTCCATAACTCATAACATGTGACATGACTGCACCTAATGCATATCATAAAGTGAACATTACAAACAAGCTTCACTGGATGATGTAGATTATGATGTGTGAGAAAAATGTCTAATGTCACCATTTCCTTCACCTATTTGAAAGCCACCTCGCACTACTTTGTCCATTTCCATTTCTTCCTGATCTGTAGAAACGAGATGAAGAGATGGAGCACAGTGGCCAGGTTTGCCAGGAACTTGTTATAGTAATTGACAAATCCTTAGGAGTATCCACCACTACTGAATTTTCTCTGCACACTAATGTAATCCTTATGTGTCTATGGTGTGACCACAGTAAGTGATGCTTGGTGCATTGTGGTCTAAACCCATTGTCTTCCAATCTTTTTAACACTGTGTTGAAATTTTTGATGTTATCCTTACTGTTAATAATGATGTAATTGAGCTAACACTGCAAGCCTAAGCAGTATTGCAGCACCTGGTTTCCAGCATTCTGCCCGAATGCAGGTACTGAAGCCACTCCAAAATAAGCCTTTGATAGTGCTAAAATGCTTTGTGTGTTTATGCTGAGAAACACCTTGAACTCTTCGCCCATCTCCATCTGAAGGTCGGCCTCAGCTAAGTTCACTTTGCTGAAGTGTTTCCCTCTAGAAAGGTCTGCAAAGGTATTCCCTATCATAAGACCATAAGACTCTTAAGATATAGGAGTAGGATTTGGCCACGCAGTCCATCGAGTCCACTCTGCCCTTTCATCATGGCAGATCCTGGATCCCATTCAAACCCATACACCTGCCCTCTCACCATAACCCTTGATGCCTCAGCCAATCAGGAATCTATCAACTTCTGCTTTGAATATATTGCTTTGGACTTGGCCTCCACCGCAATCTGTGGCAAAGCATTCCATTGATTGATTCACCGCTCTTTGGCTAAAAAAATGAGTCCTTACTTCCATTCTAAAAGGTCCCCCCTCAGTTTTGAGGTTGTGCCCTCTAATTCTGGATAGCCCACCGGAGGTAGCATCCATGTTATCTAGTCCTTTCAAAATCTGGAAGGTTTCAATGAGATCCCCACACATTCTTCTAAATTCGAGTGAGCACAAGCCCAAAGCTGCCAAATGCTCCTCATATATTAATCCTTTCATTGTTGTAATCATTCTCATGAACCCTCGACTCTCTCCAATGACAATACGTTCTTTCTGAGATAAGGGGCCCAAAACTGTTGACAATATTCCAAGTGAAGCCTGACTAGTGTTTTATAAAGCTTCAGCATTATCTTTTTGTTTTTATATTCTATTCCCCCTGAAATCAATGCCAACATTGTTTTCTTTACCACAGACTCACCCTGTGAATTAACCTTCTGGGAGTCTTGCATGAGTCCCTTTACACCTCTGATGTTTGAATTTTCTCCCCATTTTGATAATAGTCTGCATTATTGATCCTTTTACAAAAAAATGTATTATCATACATTCCCCAACACTGTATTCCATCTGCCAGTTTTTTACCCGTTCTTCCAACCCGTCTAAATCCTGCTACAATTACATTGCTTCCTGAGCACTACCTACCCCTGCACCTATCTTCACATCATTCGCAAGCTCTGCCACAAACCCATCAATTATCTAAGTCACTGACAAACAATGTGAAAAGCGGCAGACCCAATACTGCATCTTGTGAACTACTCCTAGAAATTTTAGCCACCTTTATTCTGCTATCATCCCAGGCAGTTTCCCTCTCCAGTCAACCTGGACAAACTTCATATTCATGCCTCTGTAATTCCCTTTATTCCACTTCCATACTGATACATGTGACTTGTGCTTCTACTTCTCAAGCTGCAGTATGAATTCAATCATATGATGATCACTGCCTCATGACAATTCCTTTACATTAAACTGACTAATAAATTCCGGGTTATTACAGAACACCCTATCTAAGATAAACTTTCCAGTGCAGAGGATATTGATCTACTTATAGAAATGGATTGATGGTGATATTAAAATCACCATAGATCCTAACACACATTCTTCTAGGCTGTTGGGGCCACAAATGTTGCTTATGAGGTCCGCTCAATGTTCAAAAGAATTCTTCAGCTTCCATGTTAATCAGATAATTGGCTACGTTATTACAGATGGTACAAGGAACCAGATGGGCTTTGTAAAACTTGGATGTGGCATTTTGATTTAACCTTACTTTACCCCTAGCTTAATCATCTACAGATTCATGATTTTACAAAGGACTCAGCAGACTTAACTCTCAAGCAATCAGGTATGGCGCCTTTGAGTGGACGGAATTTCATCGTCATGGTCAGAAGTGAGGCAGGATGAAGGTCTTTAAATCAAGCTGAAACACAGAGGAATTAGACACCCTATACCCAGCACTTTGTTAGCTGGAAAACAAAATTGAGGACCTGAGGGCAACATTGCTGTATCAGAGGGAAATGAGAGATTGTTATGTTCTACATTTGAATGAAACGTGTCTTCCCCCTTGCATACCAGATACAGCAATCAGACGCAAAGGCTTTTCAGTTCACAGGATAGACCAAAACTGCTGATTCAGAAAAGGCAAAAGATGGAGGCATGTGTTCCATGATAAGCTCTCTGTGGTTCTCCAATGTGGCAATTTTGTCGAACTTGTATTCACCCAACCTCGGACACCTAATGGTCAAATTATATCCATTCTATTTACCTAGGGAGTTCTCCTCCATCTGCCTGACCACAGTTTACATACCACCAGTGCTCAACTATAGTCAAGCCATCTCCAAACAAGAAGCAGTCTATCCAAATGCATTTCAAATCATAGCTGGGCACTTTAACCAGGCTTGCTTGAAGAAAACTCTGCTTGACAGAAGAACACAACCAAGTGTGACATCTTTTAGACAGTTCGCAAAACTATTTCTTTCAGTATTTTGAAGCAAATGAAATAGTCGATGAAAAGCAAGTACCAGTTTTGCTGAGTGCATGAGGTGGAAAAGCATTCAGTTTGTTTAGAAGTTTAACTGCTCCAACAAAAACAGCCAAAATGAGTTTTGCTGATATTGTGAAATTGATGCAGGAACATTGAGAATGAAAACCATTGTTGATAGCAGAACACTTTAGGTTTCATAAACGGCAGAATCAGTAATGGGCTCAATGATGTTCTGCGAGATTGTTTAGCTTGTTGAATCTTTCAAGAAGACATGCCAAAAGTGGTTTCTAACTGAAATAAGTTCAGATTTAAAGATTAAATTTTCAGAAAATGCAACAGAAAGCAAGTTGCACAGACAAAATTAATGGACTGCACAGGGAAAAGAAAAAAAAACAAAATGTCAACTTGCAGATTCAAAAAGAGGACCAATCAGCAAGCTGTTGATGAAAAATCTGATAATGATGAGAGTGACAAAGACTGGGTAGCCTTGAGTTTTAAAACATGAAAACTAGCAATAGTGGAACAATATGGATTACACCAGAAGTGAATAGCAAATTAATTAAAATGGAATCGGGCACTGATTTGGCCATTTCAGTCATTCTACAAAATGAGTTTGAACAACCGCATTTCAAAGATACTGAACTGCAGCCTGCAGATATCCAGCTAAGAACTTACACCAGAGAAAAGTTACACACACAAAATGCTGGTGGAACGCAGCAGGCCAGGCAGCATCTATAGGGAGAAGCGCTGTCGATGTTTCAGGCCGAGACCCTTCGTCAGGACCCTGATGAAGATGCTGCCTGGCCTGCTGCATTCCATCAGCATTTTGTGTGTGTTGCTTGAATTTCCAGCATCTGTAGATTTGCTCGTATTTGACCAGAGGAAAGTTAACTGCTGTGAGAATGACATTCATAACAGAGAAATACAACAGCCAACAGGTCACTTTAGGCTTGTATGTGGTAAAAACAGAAAGGCCAGCGTTGTAGGGATATGAGTGACTGAGACAAGCACAAATTGATTGCAGATGAAATCTAGAGTAAAGGGAACCATGAATCTCCATGAATGTAGACCTGGGGCAGGGATGTGAAAACAGCATGAAGAAAAGCCATTTTTAGTTGCCTTGAACACTCTGAGCTAAAAACTTTCTTTTTGTTCAATTGATTTCCATGATACTAGTTATGTTAAAGTCCTCTATGATTATAATGGCTTACACTTAGAGGTGTACAGGAGCAAGATATATCAGCCAGTTAAGTGGTGTTGCAGCAATAACCTTGCACTCATCGCCAGTAAGACCGAAGAGCTGGTTGTGGACCTCAGAAAGGATAAAACGAGGAAACACGAACCAATCCTCGTAGAGGGATCAGGCGTGGAGGGAGGGAGCAGTTCCAAGTTACTGTGCCTCAATATCTCTGACGATCAAACCTGGTCCAAGCATAGCGATGCAGCTAGAAAGAAGGCAAGACAGTGGCCGTATTTCATTTGGAGTTTGAGGAGGTTTGGTTTAGCACCTAAAACACTCAAAAGCTTTTACAGATGTGCTGTGGAGAGCAGTCTGACTGGCTGCATCACCATCTGGTATGGGGGATGGAGTTGCTGCACAGGACTGAAGAAAGTTGAAAAAACTTGTAAAATTAGTCAGCTCCATCATGGGTACCAGCCTCCATCAGATCCAAGACATCTTCAAGGAGTGGTGCTTCAGAAAGGTGGCATCCATCATTAAGGACCCCCACCTCCCATTTCCCAGGACATGCCCTCTTCTCATTGTTACCATCAGGAAGGAGGCACAGAAGCCTGAAGGCACACACTTAGTGATTCAGGAACAGATTCTTCCCCCCGCCATCCAATTTCTGAATGGACATTGAACCCATGAACATCTCCTCACTACTTATTTATCTCTGTTTAGCACTACTTATTTCAATTTAATATGAATACATATACTTAATGCAGTTCTGTTCTTTTTTCTATATTTATCATGAATTGCATTGTACTGCCTTTGTAAAGTGTGCCAGTGATGTTAAACCTGATTCTGATTCTGATTAACTCCCTCCTGTATCAAATCAAATCAAGTTTAATTGTCATTTCAACCATACCGATATAGCCAAACAAGGCAGCGTTCTTCTTGGGCCGAGGTGCAAGAATATGCACGTGCAATTCAAATAATGAGAAAGATAAAAGAAGAACATAGACATGTAAGGAAACACAGTTTTAGTCCAAGACCCTGAGTGACAAGTCCCGCAAATTGCTGGTTCCTGGTAGTCCAGCTTGAAATTCCACTGATCCACCACTTGAGGACAGCACTGACAGGAGAGGCACCAAATGATGTGCCAGCCGAGTGCTGTAAGTTTGTGGTCTCCTGCTGCTGCAGCCCATCTACTCCAAGGTTTGATTTGTTGCATGTTCAGAGATGCTCTTCTGCACACCACTGCTATAACGCATTGTTATTTAAGTTACTGTTCAGTAACAGACTAAGACAACTGCGCTGCTCCAAAGAGCGCTTTACGAGGTCACTCTTACCCTTGGCCATTCGACTTGATAATGAGTCAATCTATAGCTGGGGAAGTGATGACATCCCCCACCCCCGTTACACTGTTATTAACCTCTGCTTACCAGAGCTCCGTTTAAGCTCTGTTTAGCTATGTTTACCATATGCTGCCATTGTTGTCACACTGCAATACTGTGCATTGTACACCCATTCCTCGATAATATTATGGTAATTCTTGCACTACCATCTGTCAGTGTAAACTTGTAAATCTTGTAATCTTTGTCTTGTAAATCTTGTATATCTTAATTTTAAGATGACTTTTTAAATTCTTTTTGTGTATATCTGTGCACTTGTGATGCTACTGTGACACTGTAATTTCCTTTGGGATTAATAATGCCTGTCATTTGGGATTAATAATCCATCTGCCTGTCAACCTGAACCAGTCAGGCTATTCTCCTCTGACCTCTCTCATTAACCAGGCATTTTTGTCCATTTGGCAGTAAGATCATGGAGGAGCTCCAGACAAAGAGCAATCCAACCAAGTCCTCAATGTCGAAGATGATGGAAGAGCCTTCACCATCGCTGGGAAGTGAAGGGTCCCCAGTTGTCTTGCATTTCACACCACTGGACCCTGACCCCAATCTTTCATGGACTGTGGTCCGATTGCCTGTGAATCAGCCTCCCCATGTTAAACAAAGCCACACACAGGCATTCTCCAATCAGTGAATTTGGCAAGCAAATGCATCACTATTAACTGCTACTGTTGACATGCATGGAAGACCAACTGGCACCTGGAAACGGAAGGTAGGTATAAATGGATTGGTAAGATATAATCAGTCCAAATGCCACAGGGATTAGCAGGGGTCTCTACTAATTGAAATTTATTTTAATGACTTTGATGTACAAAGCAAAGGTATAGTAACTAAACTTGCTGAAGACACAAATGGAGGAGCACAAAGTGTAAGAGAGACATACAGTAGGTGGACGTATAAAAGTTAAGTAAGTTAAGTGAATAACGAAGATCTGGAAAGCAGAATATAATGTAGGTAACAATAAGATTTGTCACTGTGGTAAGAAAAGTTTAAAAAAAGTAGATCATAAGACATAGGGGCAGACTTAGGCCATTTGGCCCATCAAGTCTGCTCTACTATTCCATCATGGCTGATTTATTATCCTTCTCAAAATCATTTCTTGTCTTCTCCCAGAAATCATTGAAGCTCTGGCTAACCCAGAATTTATCATCTTCTGCTTTAAATATAATGATTTGGCTTCCACAGCCATCTGTGGCAATGAATTCCACAGAGCTACCACCATCTGACAAAAGAAATATTGTCTAAATGGTGATCAGCTGTGGGGTGTGAAATGCAGAGGAAATCAATACGTTGGTGCTACTACACAGTAATATCTAGTAGTTAGAAAAGCAAAGAGAATACTATTGTTTGTTAACAGGGGACATGAACACAAAAATAAGGAGATCATGCTTCATTCTGGAAGATAAATGGTGAAACTCTGTGGGAATTCTTTCATTAACTAGCTAATACTAGCACCTGTTGCATCCAGTATGATTGAGTACATTAACATCTTTTTTAAAAAGTTTGAAGTAAATTTATTATTACAATAGATGTAGGTTACCATATACAAACCTGAGATTCATTTTCTTATGGGCATACTCAATAAACCAATAATAGAATCAATGAAAGACCTCACCAACAGGATGGACAATCAGTGTGCAAAACAAAACAAGCAATGCAAATAAAAAAGAAAGAAAAA
Source organism: Hypanus sabinus (assembly GCF_030144855.1). Taxonomy (NCBI): domain Eukaryota; kingdom Metazoa; phylum Chordata; class Chondrichthyes; order Myliobatiformes; family Dasyatidae; genus Hypanus; species Hypanus sabinus. The sequence goes on along the minus strand of NC_082720.1, from coordinate 67,441,855 downwards.
ATATTATTAACATTGAACATAAAGAAAGGTGCAATAGAGCAAATAGAATATGAAACAGAGCAGCAGGATACAATACAACCAATGGATGAATATGAAACACTTAAGTCTCTGGAATATCAAATGATAAAGGGAAAACATTCAACAGAATTTACTTCAAGGATTAAAAAAATCTGCCAAGCAGAGCTCAAAATTAAAAATATAACAAAGGCAATAACAATTTTGTTCTATCCATATTAATGTATTCTTTTGGCATTATATCTTGGTACAATATTTTAGAAAACACTATGTACACTCAAATGTGTACTACCTAGATTAATACTACCTAGGAGAGAAGGAAGAAGAGCAAGGACAGACATAATAAAATTGTACAACAGTCAGATCAAACTTCTAAGGATATATTTTCATCAATGCAAACTGGATTTTGTCCTCTGCGCGAAAATATGTAATTCTGATAAGAAGTATACACCACTGAATCCAAAAAGATGAGGGAAGTATCACCATAGAAGAAAAAATTAACCAACGGAAGAGCATGACTGTCCATGGAAGACAAACCCATGATCTGAGAGACTAGATGTTGATGTGAAAACATCGCATGCCTGGCTCAGATTTGGAGACCTCCCAGAAACAGAAGGGTTCCTGGTGGCACTACAGGACCAGGTAGTTATCACAAAAAGTGCTCAAACCTACATAATAAAAGAACAACAAATTCAAGATGGTAAATGCAGAAAATGCCAAAAGACACCAGAAACAGTCCAACACAATACCAGATCCTGCAGCAGTTTAAGTCAATCTGATTACTTACACAGGCACAATCAAATAGAAAACAACTTTCACCAAAATTTTGCTTTAAAATACAAATTCATAAAAGAAATGTACCTTAAATAAATAGAATTCTAATCCAGTTTTTGGGTCAGAGTCCCACAAATTATATTGCGACCGATCCATTATTAGAGATAGGACAATCCATAATAACCATATAACCATATGACAATTACAGCACGGAAACAGGTTCTCTGCCCTTCTAGTCTGTGCTGAATGCTTACTCTCACCTAGTCCCACTGGCCTGCACTCAGCCCATAACCCTCCATTCCTTTCCTGTCCATATACCTATCCAATTTTACTTTAAATGATAATATCAAACCTGTCTCTACCATTTCTACTGGAAGCTCATTCCACACAGCTACAACTCTCTGAGTAAAGAAATTCCCCTCGTGTTACACTTAAACTTTTGCCCCCTAACTCTCAACTCATATCCTCTTGATTGAATCTCCCCTACTCTCATTGGAAAAAGCCTATCCACATTATCTATCCCCCTCATAATTTTAAATACCTCTATCAAGTCCCCCCTCAATACATGATAAACAAGCAAGAAAAACTTACTTAATAGATATAGCCATCCAAAATACACATAATATACAGAAATCAATGAGATAAAAATGCCAGAAATATGCTGAGTTAAAAGAAGAAATTGAAAGACTATGAACATGAACAGGGTATACGTTGGCCCCATAGTAATATCCACCACTGATATCACCATGAAGTGACTGCACAATAGCATTAAACAATTAGGCCTACACAACAATATTTGTGTAAATCTCCCCACTGGCCACAATACTAAACATCTCCAGAATAGTCCAAAAGTTCTCGTAATTGAGAAATGAGTTTCTTTGGCTATGCCTGGACCTTAGGTTTTACTAGCCTGAACTGAGAAAAAAATAATAATAAAGCAATAAATATGGAGAACATAAGATGAAGAGACCTTGAAAATGAGTCAGTAAATTTGCAAAAATATAGGTCTTGTATGTGGGTTGAAATTCCAAATTTGAGAAAAGAAAATTTTGATGGTATCAGAAAGGAACTGTCAACTGTGGATTGGAACAAGTGGTTTTTTGGCAAAGGTGTACTTGGTAAATGGAAGGCCTTCAAAAGCAACACTTTGAGAGTACAAAGCTTGCACGTGCCTGTCAGAATAAAAGGTAAAGATAGCAAGTGTAGAAAACCTTGGCTTTCAGGAGATATTGAGGCCCTGTCTAAGAGAAAAAAAGGGTGGCATAGCAGGTATAGGCAGGTAGGTACAAGTGCTTATGGAGTGTAAGAAATGCAAGAGAAACACTTAAGAAAGTAATCAGGAGGGCTAAAAGAAGGCATGAGGTTGCTCTAGCAGACAAAGTGAAGGAGAATCCTAAGGGATTCTACAGGAACATTAAGAGCAAGAGGATTTCAAGGGACAAAATTGATTCTCTGGAAGATCAGAATGTTATCTGTGCGTGGAGCCAAAACAAATGAGGGAGATCTTAAATATTTTTTTCATTGGTATTTTTTCTGAAGAAAGACATAGTGTTTATAGAAATGAGGCAAAGTGGCATCAACTTCATGGGCTCTGTACAGATTACAGTGGACAGATTTGTCCTGAGACAAATCGGGACAGATAGACCCCTAGAGAATGACCAGGTGTTCCTTGGACCCTAGAGGAGCAAAGTGCAGAAACTGCCGAGGTCCTAGCAGAAATATTTAAATTATCTTTATCAACAGGTAAAGTATCAAAGGACTGGGGGATAGCCAATGTTGTTCTGCTGTTTAAAAAAGGCCGTAAATTGCAACCAGGACGTTATTGGCTGGTGAGTCAGATACCAGCTGTGGGAAAGCGATTGGAAGATATTTCAAGGAATGAAATATGTAAGTATTTGGATAGACATGGTCTGATTAAGGATAGTCAACATGGCTTTGTGTGTGGTAGATCAAGTCTAACCAATCTTATAGAGAACTTTCAGGAAGTTAGAGGAGAGTGGATGCTGGCAAGGCAGTGGATGTTATCTACATTGACTTTAGCCAGGCATTTGATAAGATCTCACATGGGAGGTTGGACAAGGAGGTTCAGGCGCTCAGCGTTCAAGATGAGGCAGTAAATTGGATTAGATATTGGCTTTGTCGGAGAAGCCAGAGAGCGGTAGTTGATGGTTCCCACTCTAACTGGAGGCCTGTGATTGGTGTTGTGCCCTAGGAAACGGTATCTGCAGCAGCTGGAAAAATGGGCTGATAAATGGCAGACGGAATTTAGTGCAGACAAGTGCGAGATTTAGCACTTTAGTAAGACCAGCCAGATTAGGTCTGACACAATGAATAGTAGGGCACTGAGGAATGTGGTAGAACAAAGGGATCTGGGAATCTAGGTCCATAATTTGTTCAAAGAAGCATCACAGGGAGATAGAGTCATAAAGAAAGCTTTTGGCACATTAGCCTTCATAAATCAATGTACTGAATGTAAAAGATTGGATGTTATGTTGAAGTTGTATAAGATGTTGGTGAGGCCTAATTTGGACTATTATGAGCAATGTTGGTCATTTCCCTACAAGAAAGATGTAAGAAAATTTTGAAAGAGTGCAGAGAAAATTCATAAGGATGTTGCCAGTTCTGGAGAACCTGAGTTATAAAGAAAGATTGAATAAGTAGGACCATATTTGTTAGAATGTAGAATTTCAGAGAAGATTTGATGGAGGTCTACAAAATTATGAGGAATATAGATAGGGTAAATGCAAGCAGGCTTTTCCCACTGAGGTTGGGTGGAACTACAACCAGAGTTCATGGTTTAAGGGTGAAAGATGACAAGTTCAAGGGGAACATGAGGGGAAACTTCTTCAATTAGAGGGTTATGAGAGTGTGGAATGAGGTGTCAGCACAAGTGGTGTATGCAAGCTTGATTTCAATGTTTAAGAGAAGTTTTGATTGGTACATGGATGGAAGGAATGTGGACTGTCCTAGTACAGGTTAATGGGATTAGGCAGTTTAAATGGTTTCAGCTTGGGCCAAAAGGCCTGTTTCTCTATGAGCCCGTAGGTTGTGGAAAAACTTCAGTGATGGGACAAGTGAAAGTGAGAAAAATTATCCCCTCTGGTTCATGAGTCTGATGGTTGAGGGGTAATAACTGTTCCCGATGGTTCATTTCCACTATCCATGAAATAATACTTTGTAAATGAGCTGGAATTTAATCCCTCTGCTCTACAGGCATTTCCTCTCCACTCAAAAGAATGGAAGCATTGAACCTATAACAGGTTTAATACATTTTCCAGTGTAATCATCACAATTTCTCAGGAAACCACCCATCAGCTGACCAATCCAGCGCAAAATCATTGACATCATGCTGTCAGATGCTGTCTAGATTACAAAGCTGAATCAGATATTTGGGGTTCAAGCCCCACAGTGGGCTCTAAATTGCAAGTTTATTTTCCAATAATGCAAAACTGTATTTTACAATTTTATATGCTGATGCAACACACAAGTTACTATGGTCCAGTTGATAACAATCAGCAAAGAAAGGAAATGCGATCTAGGCGATATATGAACAAGAAATGCCCGAATTTCCGCCTTGTCATATTGCAGACTTATTTGCTGATAAATCTTAGTGGGTGTGAATTTGCTGTCAAACAGGTGAATCAAGATAATGCGTGGTGAATTTTGAGACTGTACTGGGTACTTCCTAATGTACAGAAAAAGTCCTCTGATCAATCATTTCTCGATTCTGAAAAGTATATAAAGAGAATTGAGAAATCTCCAAGATTGCACCTACATTCAAAAGACTACTTGGTGCAGTAAAGAAAGTCTCTTAACTTTGAATTTAAAAATGCTCGGTGTCCGCTATTGCATTTTACTCTGCTGCTTTAGCAGGCAGTCTCTCAGCATCAACTTTATTGCAGAGATTCAAAGTTACATCGATAGAAATTTTACTGAAATTGCTCAGGTAAGTGTTTGGGATAAGTTATAGCTTGTTTTTGGAATGTGCTTTCGATTTCAAACAGATGATTATCTAGGTTTGATATAATTTGAGCTATAATATTAATGTTGACAAAAGTTGCCAACCACTTACATATATAAAAATATACAGAAATCTTGGGTGGGTGTTTTTTTTCAAATTACTTTTTCTACAGGAATAGACAGCCAAAAGCTTCATAGTTATTTGCAAATATGCTTTCTTCTTTCTTTAATCCTTTTCACTCCTTGTGGAGCACAGTGCCTCAACAAAAGTCCTCCACTTCCTGCGATCTCTAGCAGATGCTTTTGCAGTCTCCCAAGTTTGGCTGGCAGCTTTCAGTTCATCCAAAAGCCTACGCCTCCAGCTTTGCTTTGGGTGACCTCTCCTTCTCTTACCTTGTGGATTCCATTCGAGTGATTGGCGAGTGACGTTCGACTGGCTCTTCCTCAAGGTGTGGCCGACCCATCTCCACTTCCTCCTCCTTATCTGGAATACAATGGGCTCTTGGTTTGCTCTCTTCCATAGGTTTAGGTTTCACACTCTGTCGTACCACTTGAGGCGGAGGATCTGCCGGAGGCATTTGTTGAGAAAGGTCTGGATCTTGTCGCAGCTGGTGTTAGTGATTCTCCATGTTTCAGATCCATATAGCAGGATGGCTTTCACATTGGAGCTGAATATACGGAGCTTAGTTTTGACAGAGATGGCTGTAGATCTCCAAACTGTTCGCAAGGTTGTGAAGGCATGTTGGGCTTTTCCGATCCTTGCTCTGATGTCCTCATCTGTACCTCCTGATTTACTGATTTTGCTTCCCAGGTAGGTGAATTTGTCTACATCGTCAACTATTTGTCCTTCAATCCGTAATGGCTCCTCTTGTTTGTTATTAATGCGTAGAACTTTCGTCTTCTCCTGACTGATCTTAAGGCCTAATCGCTGTGAGGTCTCTCCCAAGGAATCTACTTTCTTCTGCATATCTTGAAGCTGGTGTGAGAGAAGAGTGAGATCATCTGCAAATGCCAGGTCTTCCAATTTCCCTGTTAACGTCCACTGGATGCCTCTCTCTGAGCCAGCATAGGCTGTTCTTGTAGCCTTGCATAGAAGAACTTGCACATGTTCTTGCATATTTGCAAATATGCAATTCAGGTATCAGTCAGATTCAAAGTAAGCGTGAATGGTCTACCATAATGACTATTGGAGTCGCAGAGCCACAGCCTTCTGGAACCAGAGACACAATTTAATCTTCACCTTCACTGCTGTCGGTGTGTAGAGCTTGTATATTCTTTCTCTCTGTGACCATATGGGTTTACACCATAAGACATAAGATGTAGTGGGCAGAATAAGGCCATTCAGCTCATTGAATCTACTCTGCCATTCAATCATTTATTATCCCTCTCAAACCCATTCTCTGGCCTTCTCCCTGTAACATTTAACACCCATAATAATCAAGCTCTGCATTAAACACACCCAGTGATTTGGCCTCCTGAGGCAATGAATTCCACAGATTCACTGCCATTTCATTAAAGCTATACCTTTTCATCTCTGTTCTAAAGGGATGTATTCTGGGGCTGTGCCCTCTGGTCCCAGACTTGGAAACATCCTCTCCACATCTATGCTGTCTAGGACTTTCAATATTTGATAGGATTCAATGGGACTCCTTCTCATTCTTCTAAACTCCAGTGAGTACTAGACCCAAAGATTTCCTCCTTGTGTCCAATTACCCTCCCCATCCTGAACATGTATGGGTTGGTTAAATAGCCACTCTAAATGTGCCCTGGTGTGTAAGTGTGGTAGAATCTGTGGAGAATTGATGGGTTGTGGGGGAAAATAAAATGGATTAATATAGGAGTAGTGTAAATGGGAGATTGATGTCAGAATGGTTTCGATAGACCAAAGGAACTGCTTCTGTACTGTATTCCTCTGTGACAATGAATCATTCCTCTCAGATATGAACACCACTTGCTTTTTCATGTATTAATATAAAACTGTAACCTAGAAACATACATCCATTTATTGGAGTAATTTTGTGATTACCCTCCTTTACTAAAGTGCTACTCTCATTACGCAAGCTTCTTGCGCAGATCCCAGGTTTTGAGCATGTCTTTCTTCCACTCCAGCTCCAGGTTAGCTGAGATGATAGGTGAGGCTATTGTTTCTGACATGGATGGGGCGGGAAATGTTTGACTGGACGGGTGGGTAGGTAGTCTCTGGGGTTGTTGTGTGGGATTCCTAAATGGACCATAAGTCATAGGAAAAGAATTAGGCCATCCAGCCCATCGAGTCTACTTTGCCATTTCATCATGGCTGATCCCGGATCCCACTCAAACCCTTACGCCTGCCATCTCGCCATATTCTTTGATACCCTGACTGATCAGGAAACTATCGACTCCTGCTTTAAGTATACCCATGGACTTGGCTCCACTGCAGTCTATGTCAGAGCATTCCACAGACTCACCACTCTCTGGCTAAAAAAAATCCTTCTTACCTCTGTTCTAAAAGGTCACACCTCAATTTTAAGTCTGTGCCCTCTAGTTTTGGATAGCCACAGCATAGGAAACACCCTCTCCACATCCACCTTATCTAGTCCTTTCAACATTCAGTAGGTTTCAATGAGATCCCTGTGCATTCTTCTAAATTCTAGTGGTTGAAGGCCCAAAGCTGCCAAATGCTCTGCATATGTTAACATTTCTAGAATCATCTTCGTTAACCTCCTCTGTACTGTCTCCAATGGCAACACATCCTTTTTGAGATATGGGGCCCAAAACTGTTGACAATACTCCAAGTGAAGCCTGACTTGTGTCTTATAAACCCTTAGTATTATCTCCTTGCTTTTATATTCATATTTCCCCAAATTTTAATCCATCTGCCACCTTTTTGCCCATTCTTCCAATTTGTCTAAGTCCTGCTGCGATCCCATTGCTTCCTCAGCATTACCTACACCTCCACCTATCTTTGTGTCATTTGCAATGTTGCCACAAGGCCATCAATTCCATTATCTAAATCACTGACAAACAATGTGAAAAGTAGTTTCCCTGAGGAACACCACTAGTCACTGACAGCCAACCAAAAAAGGCCCCCTTATTCCCACTTGCTGCCTCTTGCCTGTCAGCCATTCCTGTATCCATGCCAGTATCTTTCCTGTAAAGTCATAGGATTTTATCTTGTTAAGCAGCCTCATGTGTGGCAGCTTATCAAATAACTGCTGAAAATCAAAGTAAATGACATCCACTGCCTCTCCCTTGTTGACACTGCTTGTTACTTCCTCAAAGAACTCTAACAGATTTGCCATGCAAGATTTCTCTTGACAGAAACCATGCAGACTTTGACTTATTTTATCATTAGTCTCCAAGTACCCCAAAACCTCATCCTTAATAACAGACTCCAGCACTTTCACAACCACTGAGGTCAGGTTAACCAGCCTGTAATTTCCTTTCTTTTGCCTTCCTCCCTTCCTAGAGAGTGGAGTGACATTTGTAATCTTCCACTCTTCCAGAACCATGCCAGAATCAAGTGATTCTTGAAAGATCACGACTAATGAATCTGTTACCTCTTCAGCAACCTCTCTCAGGACTCTGGGATGCAATCATCTGGTCCAGATGACTTATCGTCCTTAAGATCTTTGAACTTCCTCAGCACTTATTTCCTTTGTAATAGCAATGGCACTCATTCCTGCTCCCTAACACTCACGGACATCCAGCATACTATTAGTATCTTCCACAGTGACGACAGGAGCAAAGTACTCATCAGGTTCACTTGGAATTTCTTTGTCCCCCATTACTACCTCACCAGCATAATTTTCCAGTGAGTTCCCTTTTACTCTTTATATAACTGAAAAACTTCTCATATTTTGCTTTATATTATCAGCTAGTTTGCCCTCATATTTGTTTTTTTTCCCTCCTTATAGCTTTTTTAGTTGCTTTTTGTTGGATTTTAAAAGTTACCCAATCATCCATCTTCCCACTCACTTTGAACCATGAAAACTACCTCACTTTATATCTCTATATTATTTCTGTTTTTGCATCTTTAAAATCTATTTAATAAACATATATATATATATACTTAAAATAATTTATTTACTTACCAATTTTTTATTTCTATATTATCATGTATTACATTGTACTGCTGCTGCTAAGTTAACAAATCTCAAGACACATGTTGGTGCTAATAAACCTGATTCTGATTTTGTTATGCTCATTCCACCCTTTACACCTGAACGTGGTGTACACTAGCCGAAGGATTGGAATTAGAATCAGAATTAGGTTTAATATCACTGGGATATGTCTGAATTTTGTTGCTGTGGAGCAAGAGTACATTGCAAAACTGTACATTACACTAAGTATATATATATTTAAAAAGTTATACTAAATAAATACTGTAAAAACATAAAACAAAGTAGTGAGGTAGTGTTCATGGGCTCAATGTCTTTTTAGAAATCTGATGGTTGAGAGGAAGAAACTATTGAATGACCAGTCCAGCCATCAGAAGTTTGAGAAGAAGGGATTTCACTCAGGTCCACTGTCTGAGGTGGAACTTATTTCAGGTCTGATCTGTGACCAATCCACATTTAGCATTTGTTGCGTATGTGGCCTGGTTACACAGCAATGCTATTAATAAAAACGCTGCAGACGGGAGCTAAGTTTCATGGTTCTTTACTGGCAGAATCAGAACTTGACACACACGTACAGATCAATACGTGCCTAATAGCGCATGCAATGATGTGTTACTACAACATAAGGTAGTCCCTTATTATACTGTAGGCTATACGGTACACTCTTCCCCTTTTATTTTAATAGTATATGAACTTTTTTTTACTGGGGCACAATGCTAAAACAAATGTGTTTACCCTTAACAAACAAATGCCTATCATTTGTTTACTCAGTAACTTAATAATATCAAATTATAACAAGTATTTTTTTTAAACTTTTGACATAAGACCCATTTACAACTCAAGTCTCGGGGGGGGGGTCTTCTCTGCCTCTCCGGGTAATGTTTGTCAATAACTTGCTTGTTTTAATATAGATTTCTGTATAAAACTCATGAAAAGTTGACCTCTGAGCATAGGAAGTTAAGAAGATGTGCATCTCTAACTTGCTAAGAGTTCTAGGCAGCAGATCACCTCCCTGTGCAGCTGTCCTAGATATATATGCATCTTTGTGCTATCACTTGTCTTCCTTACTCATATCTCATTTGTTCTAACTGAGCTAATTGCACAGCCAATCTTCGTATTCTCGCTAGATTCCAAATAGGTAGCCTAACCTTTATGATACCATCTCTTATCAAAATTTAACTTCCCACCTTTTATTCGTGCTTTATATCTTTGTGCTGGTGATTCAGCACGAGTGTTGAGAAATTGCTCAGAAGAAGACGGAGATGCTGGTCTTTTCAGAGATTTAAGCTTATTGAGAGTTTGCAGATCTTCCTTTATCTGTTCATCTGTTAACAAGTAATTTAAATGTGCAGGTCCAGGTTTTCATCTTTTGTCTGTAAGTGGAACAGGGTCATTAGGTCTCCTCCTTAGTTTTCTAGTCATTATTGGCTTTACCTCCATAGAATCTCCTGTGAGTTCCATTGTTAGCCTCTCATTCTCTTCTTTTGGAATTTATTTTTTTATTGAAGTTCATCATAAAACAAACATTTCCATAAGATGTATTTCAGATATTGTATTTATATATCATATAATCATATATGTCACAAATCTCCACGTAGTATTTATCTGAGGTATACGCTTATAGAAAAGAGTGGAGAGAAAAAACAAGCAAAAGGAAAAAAAACTATGTACAAGTAGGGAGTGATCTCTTTTTACAACATATTCATTGATTTGTGAGAATAAAATCAGGCCTATGAGGCATTATGTAGTTAAACCATTTTTCCCAGTATGAATCAAATTGTTCCAGCTTATGCTTAACAGATGCAGTTATCTTCTCCATTTTGTAAATGTCCATTGTAATTTCCATCCATGCATTTAAAGTTGGGCTCTGCTGTGATAACCATTTCCTAGTAAGAGTCTTTTTACCAGCCACCAACAGTATATTCATTAAATATTTATCTCTTTTCAACCATTCTTGAGGTAAATATCCAAAATATATGGTCTTACTCTCTAAGGGTATTTCATATTTAAAGATGTCTTGTAGGACATTGTGTATCCCTCTCCAATAGTCTTTGATAACAGGGCAGTCCCATAAATATGATAATGATTTGCATTTTGATTTCCCCAATTCCTCCAGAAAACAGGAAGGTTACTATCATAATGGGATTTCTGAGAGGGTGTAATAAAATATCTTATCAAGTTTTTCCATCCAAGCTCCCCCCATTTCTGTGAAATGGTGCACTTCCATTAATACCTCCATATTATTGTCCATTCTTTCTCAGATATAATTATCCCTCCTTCCTTCTCCCATTTTGTTTTAATGAATGAAGTCAAATGTGTTTGAAGATTTGACAACCCCTTATACATGCTTGAAATGATTCTACTACCATTATCTGAATTATATGCTTTTCTAATGAGCTCTATCAAGCATGTACTTGCCTTAGTTACATTTTTAAGTGTCTTATTAACATATTGTCACATCTGTAAATACCAATAGAAATTTTGTTTTTCTAATAAGTGTTTTTCTTTAAGCATTTCAAAACTGAACAGTGTTCCTTCTTCCATTATGTTGCAAAGAACTGTCATTCCTTTAGCTGTCCAGTCCTTAAATCTAGCATCCAATTTATTTGGTGTAAAATCCGAGTCATATGCACACCATTTAAGAATTGCAATATCTCCCTCTAGGTTATATTCTTTTATAGTAGTTTTCCATATTTTAAGAGTCAATTTCACCCATGGGTTATCAATAGTATTTATGTATCTTTGCAGGTTGTTATCAGCTGAAATTTCTTGTATGGGAATGGGAAGTACCTGCTCCTCAATGTTTTTCCATTGAGCGTCATATGATGGGTTGCACCAACATATCACAGCTCTGAACTGTGCTGCAAAATAATAATCTCTAAGAGAAGGTAGGCACCAACCCCCCCCCCTTTTCCTTTGCTAATTGCAAAGTTTTGAGGTGAACTCTAGGCCTTTTACCCTGCCAAATATACTTTGATAACATCTTGTTCCATTCATTGAATTGATTTTGATTAATCTCTATTGGTAGGGTCTGAAAGAGATATAACAGTCTGGGCTGTATATTCATTTTAATAGACTCAATCCTTGAAACGAGACTGAAAAAAGGAATCAGGTTCTATTTTGCCATATCTTGCTTTTTTTTACATAAAGGCTGATAATTTTGCCAAATCTTTTGGCATAATAATGCCCAAATATTTGAAAGACTCTGTTTGCCATGCCCAAGAATATCTACTTTCAATTTCTCTTGGTGGGCTATAGTAATATGAAAGTAATTGGGTTTTATCTATGTTGGTCTTGTATCCTGATAATTGACCATATTGTTCAAAGGATTGCATCATTTTAGGTAAAGAGTATATTGGTTGCCCTAGATAGATCAAAATGTCATCTGCATAACAAGCCAATTTATGCTCTGCCCCTTTAATAGTAATTCCCGTGATATCTTCATTTTGTCTGATGTATTGAGCTAATGGTTCCAGATATAACGTGAAAAGTAGTGGTAACCATGCACAACCCTGTCTCATGCCCCTTTCTGGGGTAAGACTATTTGATAAATATCCATTGATTTTAATCCTAGCAGTAGGATTGTCATATAGTGTCTGTATAGTTTTAATAATTGTGTCTTGGAAACCAAATCTATGTAAAACTCTGTAAGGAAAATTCCAATTAACCACAAATCAAATGCTTTTTCAGTGTCCACGCTTATCACTATTGCTTTGATTTTATTTTTTTGTACATGATCCATAATGTGAAGTGTCCTTTGTATATTGTCTTGTGTCTGGCGTTGTCGTATTAAAACTGTTTGATCGTTACATATCAGTATGGGTAGAAACTCCTCTAACTGTTTGGCTATGATGGAGATAAATAACCTATAATCTACATTAAGAATGGAAATTGGTCTAAATGACCTGCATTCCATTTTATCCTTGCCTTCTTTCGGTATAGCTGAGATTATCACTTCCTTCCAACTGGGTGGCATTTGTGCCTTTTTTAGAGCCCAGTTCAGTGTGGGGAGTAAAACAAGAATTAACTCATTTTTAAATATTTTGTACCACTCTGCCATATACCCATCTGATCCTGGTGATGTGCTTAACTTAAGCCTACTAATTGCAGCTTTTAATTCAACTTCAGTTATGTCATCAGTCATTGTTCTATTTTGTTCTGCGCTTAAAGTGGGTAACTCTAGAGAATCCAAGAAGGTCTCAATTTGGGTTATGCTTCCCCCTGTAACTTTGGAATATAGACTTCTGTAAAACACTTCAAAAGCTTCTTGAATTTCACTTAGCTTATTTTTTTATCATTTTCATTCTTGGGTCTCTAATTCTATGAATTGTATTTTCTGCTATCTTTTTTTTTCAGTTTCCATGCCAGAATTTTCATAGATTTTGATCCACTTTCATAATGTCTCTGTTTCAGAAACATTAAGTTTTTCCTGATTTCTTGCATAAGCCTCTCATTCTGAATCATCTTATTCTTTTATCTCTAACTCAAGCTTTTTATCTTCAAATTCCTTCATTGCTGCTTTCTTCTCTTTAGTACAATTTCTTTCCACTTGTTCTGTCTCCAGTTGCAGAAAAAGCTCTGCATTTCATGTTCTTTCCTTGTGCTGTTGATCTAGTTCATCCTTTTCTGATACTCCTGCAAATTGCCTTCCTCTAACTGCTGTAGCCGTCTTTTGAGAGATGTTAATTTCTCCTGGCACATCTCCTCTTTTACTTTCAGGTAGTCTTCATCATCCTGCTTATTGGCAATATCTGTCTCCCTTGCATCCTCTGTATCTTCATCCTAGTCGCAGCCATGGATACTGCGTTCATCCTCATCGTCGACACTGTCTAGCTCCTCTTCCTCATTGTAATAATCAACAATAGGTGAGAGGAGAGCTGCGGACGTCTTCCCAGGTGAGCTACCCTCCTTTGTTGACACATCTAGTGCCTTGATGGTGTGTCAATCCAACTGGATTTTCCTGAGCCATTCACGTCCCAGCAACTGTGGCCCTCCATTTTTCAGTACATAGAGGTTCAGCTGCTGTGTTTTGTCTCTGTAGGACACCGTCACTTTAATTTTACCTTTGGGATGCACTCTCTGTCCTGTGTAAGTCTTTAGCAGTAGTTTAGTTCGTTTCAGAGGAATGTGAGAAAACTATCGTTTGTAATCGTGTACAGAGATCACTGTTAAATCTCAGCCTGTGTCCAACTCCATTTTCAGTCTCACGCCTACCACTTGTGGAGTGATCCATATTACTCTTCGATCATTTGTCTCTTTCACGCTGTGAAGTTGCCAACAAGAAAATTCACTTTCGTCAGAGTCAATTTCATCAGATCTGCCTTCTTTCATTTTGTCTACTTTGTTGTATTTTCCTTTCTGGGGTCTCTTGTTTCTCTGTATTTTGCCCTTATTCTGCTGTTGACTAGCTTTGCATACTTTGCCAATGGGGCCCTGTTTGCCACAGTTTCTGTATTCTTTGTTTTTAAACCAACAGTCATCAGGGTCATATGACCTGTTCCCACAACGGTAACATTTCTTTCCTTCATTTCTGTTCAGTGACACTTTATTTGTGACGTATTCCAGAGATTGTTGTTGTATCTCGGAAGCACCCCATGCCGCTGTTTTCGTTGACATTGCAATGTTTAACGCTTTCTCGAATGTAAGATCTCTTTCACACAGAAGCTTCTTCTGTTCTATGATTCTATTTGCGGTTTCACAGTGCATGCCACACACTAACCTGTCCCTCGATGTGTCCCATTGACTGGCTCCAAATTGGCAATGTCCTGATTTGCACAATTTGCACAATTCAGCACAATATTCAGAAATACTTTCAGTTTTGCTCTGATTCTGATTCTGAGATTTAAATCTTTCAGCAATGACCAGCGGTTTGGGGTTTAAATGCTTTTGGAGAGTGTCTACTATTTGCTTGAACGTTTTTTCAGCTGGCTTTTCAGGGGTTAACAAGCTCCGTAGCAGCCCATATGTTCTTGCCCCCATAACACTGAGTAAGACACTGGCTTTCTTTTCATCTTTAACACCGTTAGCATCACAATATAACTCTACTCTTTCAATGTAAGCTGCCCAGTCTTCAATGCCACTGTCAAATGCTGTAATGGTTCCAATCGCCATCTTTGTTATATTAATTTAGCCCCGTTTTCCCCTTGTTTTCTTTTTGACTCACATGATCTTTTTGCTAGCACCGCAAGTGCACTCCATCTAGATGTGTGTGTGTTGCTCCTTTTTGTCCCCTTTCTGGGGCAGGCAGACCCTCAGCCCCTGGGGGTCGGTGCCAGCTGTGGTCTCGCCTGGACGTGCTGTGGCTCCGATTGTGTCTCTTGGTCTCCCAAAGTTCCTGACCCTGGCTGTGTTCTCGCTTCCTTTCAGACTTGCGGACTTACGCTGCCTCCATCTCCCGCTCCTTGGCTCATTCCTTGCGCTCTTCCTCCGAGTGTCGTTATCAATTAAAACACGCCGTTCCGATACGATGTAGGTTCGTTAACCTTGTCGCCAATTTGTTGTGTATGTGGCCTAGATACCTAGCAATGCTATTAATAAAAACACTGGAGACGGGAGCTAAGTTTCATGGTTCTTTACTGGCAGAATCCAAACTTGACATGCACATACAGATCAATATGTGCCTAATAGCGCATTCAACGACCTGTTACTACAACATAAAGTAGTCCCTTATTATACTGTAGGCTACATGGTACAGGATTGATGAGCAACAACAAATTGAAGGAAGGCAGGGGCAGGCATGGCAGCCATCCGGGGTGTGGTCAGAGAGTGGTGATCTTGAGGCATTAGCTCTTCGAGGCTTCAGCAAACAGAGATGTCAGTCAGAGAAAGCAAACGAAAGAAAATCTCAAGGTTAAGTCTGTTTTCCTTCTTTATATTTGCTCAGATAGGACAGTAGAGATCCAGGTAGGACAGCTGAATGCTCCTCTTGTGGGATGTTGGAAGGCAAAGAGACCTCCAGTGGCTCTGACAACTACAACTGTGAGAACTCCTAAGATTCGTTGAGGACCAGGTAGTGTAGAGGCTACAGAAGGACTTAGACAGATTAGGAGAATGGGCAAGAAAGTGGCAAATGAAATACAATGTTGGAAAATGCATGCTCTTGCACTTTGGTAGTAGAAATAATGGTGTAGACTGTTTTTAAAATGGGGAGAAAATTCAAAAATCTGAGATGCAAATGGACTTGGGAGACTTTATACAGAACGCTTTAAAGGTTAGCTTGCAGGTTGAGTTGGTGGTGAGGAAGGCAAATGCAATGTTAGCATTCATATCAAGAGGTCTAGAATACAAGAGTGGGGATGTGATGCTGAGGCTTTATAAGGCACTGGTGAGACCTCACCTTGAGTATTGAGAACAGTTTTGGGCTCCTTATCTTAGTAGAGATGTGCTGGCATTGGAGAGGGTCTGGAGGAGGTTCACAAGGATGATTCCAGAAATGAAAGGGTTACCATATGAGAAAAGTTTGATGGCTCTGAGTCTGTACTCACTGGAATTTAGAAGGATGAGGGGGAGATCTCACTGAAATCTTTTGAATGTTGAAAGGCCTAGAGAGAGTAGATGTGGAAAGGCTGTTTTCCATGGTGGGGGAGTCTAGGACATGATGGCACAACCTCAGGATGGAGGGGCATCCATTTAAAGCAGAGATGTGGAGAAATTTCTTTAACCAGGTGGTGGTGAACTTGTGGAATTTTTTACCAGAGGCTGATGCGGAGGCCAGATCGCTGGGTGTATTTAAGGCAGAGCTTGACATGTTCTTGATTAGGCATGGCATCAAAGGTTACAGGGAGAAGGCTGGGGAGTGCGGGTGAGGATGGGAGAAAAGGATCAACCATGATTGAATGGTGGAGCAGACTCGATGGGCTAAATGACCTAATTCTGTTTCTATGTCTTATGGTCTTACAGTCTAAGTGCATCCAGTTGCAACTTCTAACAATCCACATTAAGGAGTTGGAGCTGGAAATGGCTTATCTCCGGACCATTTGGGAGGTTGAAGGGGTGATCTAGGACATAGAGAAGTAGTTACATCCAAGATGCAGGACACAGGAAACTCGGTGACCATCAGAAAGGGGAAAGAAGTTAAACAGCAAGTGCAGGTTACCCCTGCAAGAGGTATAGCAGGTATACCACTGTGGTGGTGGGGGGGTGGTGGGGGAAATGACCTAATTGAGGAAAGTCACATGGTCAGGTCTCTGGCACTGAGTCTCTCTGTGACTCGGAAGGGAAGGGGAGGGAGGAGACTGCAGTGATAGGGGATTCGTTAGTTAGTAGGACAGACAGGAGGTTCTATGGACGAGAATGAGTTTCCCAGATGGTCCAGAGTCATAGAGTCATATACAGTAGTCATACAGAAGTACAGCACAGAAATAGGCCATTTGACCCATCTTCTCCATGACAAACCACTTAAACTGCCTACTCCCAATGACCTGCACCTACACCATAACCCTCCATCTCTCTGCTGTCCATGCATCAGTCCAAACTTCTCTTAAGCATTGAAATTGAGCTCACATGGACCATTGGTGCTGGCAGCTCATTCCACACTCTCACAACTTCTGAGGGAAGACGTTTCTCCTCATGTTCCCCTTAAACTTCTCACCTTTCTCCCTTAACCCATGACCTTTAGTTGTAGTCCCACTCAACCTCAGTGGAAAAAGCCTGCTTGCATTTATCCTGTCTATAGCCCTCATAATTTTTTATAACTCTGTCAAATCTCCTTTCAATCTTCTATGTTATAAAGAATGCAGTCCTACCTGTAACATATGGATTTATTTCTTTTAGAGCAATGCCCCTCCCCTTTTAGCACTGCATGTTCTGTCTCTTGCTGCAATGTGAATACATCAGCTAAAGCCAGCTCCAGTGTACGTGCTTTAGTTAATATATTTGTAGTTGTGCATAGACACAATGAATTGGTGATGAGGATGGGATAGCTACAAGACCTGGACCATTGATGTACACAGTGGATTTTGGAGATCAGGCGTGGAGACATCATGTGGACCAGATACTGGATGCTCAACCAAAGAACACACCTGAGTCGATTGCATCGAACAAGATGAACACATTACAGTCACTGGACTTGCCTCTCAGTAATGATGTCACTGACAGCAAAGTGACACCGGAAACTGAGAATGGTGTCTTTGACATGGCACCTACCAAACCTGATGCCACTCCACAGGTCCAGAGGCGCTATCCTGAAAGAAACAGAGTGCCACGCTAAAGACTGAACCTTTTGTAGAGTGAAGTTAGCTATGGGCCGTTATTGTGATTGCATGTTTATTTGGGATACGGGTTGATGAAAGGGAAATTGAATGTTTTGCATGTATATAGTTTTATATTGCATTAATCTAAAGGGGGAGGAAGTGTAATGTATAGATCTATTTGTTTTAGAGCAATGACCTCCCCTGCCACCCCAGCACCACAGGCATGCTTTTATTTAATTGATATGTAGTTGTGCACAGACAACACTGCCTATTCAATCTTTCCTTATAACTGAGGTCCTCCAGACATAGCAGCATCCCTGTAGGTTCTCTCTGCACTCCTTCAGCCTTGCTTACTTCTTTCCTGTGGGTAGGTAACCAAAACTGCACACAAAATTCCAAATTTGGCCTCACCAACGTCTTATACATTTTCAACATCCCATCTTCTATACTCAGTGCATGGATTTTTGAAGGCTGATGTGCTAAGTGCTTTCTTTATGACTCTATCTACCAGTGATGGCACTTACAATGAATTATGGACCTGTATTCCCAGATCCCTTTTATCGACCACACTCCTCTGTAACTTCTGCCATCTTCAATGGGATCCCACCACCAAGGGCATCTTTCCCTCCCTCTCACTTTCTGCTTTCTGCAGTGATTCCCTCCATGGAGCCCTTGTCCATTCATCCCTCCCCACCGATCTTCTCGCTGGCACTTATCCTTGTAAGCGGAACAAGAGCTACACCTGCCCCTGCACCTCCTTCCTCATTACCATTTAAGGCCCCAAATAGTCCTTCCAGGTGAGGCGACACTTTATCTGTGAGTCTGTTGGGGTCAACACCATACCTGATGCTCCCAGTGTGACCTCCCTTATATCTGTTGGACACGGCGTGGATTGGGAGGCCGCTTCACCGAATACCTACTCTCCCGTCTGTCAGGAAAAGTGGGATCTCCTAGTGGCCACCCATTTTAATTTCACTTCTAGTTCCCATTCTAACATGTCAGTCCATGGCTTCCTCTATTGTCACAATGAGTCCACTCTCAGGCTGGAGAAGCAACATCTTATCTTCCGTCTGGGTAGCCTCCAACTTGATGGCATGAACATCAATTTTTTGAACTTCTGGTAATGGCCACACCCCCTTCACTATTCCACATTCCTAGTTCTCTCTCTCACCTTATCTCCTTGCCTATGCATCACCTCCCTCCCCTTTCCCTTTCTTCCATGGCCTTCTGTTCTCTCCTATCAGACTCCCCCTTCTCCAGCCCTGTATTTCTTTAACCAATCAACTTCCCCCAGTTTACTTCACCCCTCCCTTCTCCCGGTTTCACCAATCACCTACTCCCTTCTCCCCACATTCTTACTCTGACGTCATTTCTTTCCTCTAGTCCTGATGAAGGGTCTCAGCCCGAATCATTGGCAATTTACTTTTCTCTATAGATGCTGCCTGGCCCGTTGAGTTCTTCCAGCATTTTGTGCATGTTGCTCATTTCTGGTAACATCAAAACTGGCCTTCCTCCAAGTTAGAATCTCAGCCCTCAGACCAGACCTATCTCTTTGCATATTTACTTTGGAACTGTTGGCATCGTGGTCACTGGATGCAAAGTGTTTCCCTAAACAAACTTCTGTCACCTGCCCTGGCTGATTCCCTAATAGCAGAGCCAGTATCGCGTGCTCTCTCATTGGAACTGCTACGGACTGATGAAGGAAACTCTTCTGAACCCATTTCACAAACTCTATCCTATCTAGTCCTTTTATAGTGTAGGATTTGCCTCCCAAGTGCCAGGGACTGGGGCATCTCAGATTGTGTTCTCAGTAGGAGCTTGAAAAGCTAGAGGCTGTGTCCCGTGTAGGTACCAATGACACGGATAGGACAAATGCTGAGATTCTGCATAGGGAATTCAGCAAGTTAGGAGTTAAAGAGCAGGATCTCTAGGATTATCTCAGGATCGCTACCTGTGCCACATGCTAGTGAGGCCAGAGCTAAGAAGATTATACAGTTTAACACGTGGTTAAGGAGTTAGAGTAGGAGGATGGGCTTATGGTTTTTGGATCATTGGGGTCACTTCCAGGGAAGGTGTGATCTGCACAGAAGGGATGGTTTGCACCTGAACTGGAGGGGGACTAATATCCTAGTGGGAATGTTTGTTAATGCTTCACGGTAGGGTTTTAACTACGTTTGCAGGAGGATGGGAAACAGAGTGCCAGAACAGTTAGTGGAGAGGTTATGGAGACAGATGTTGGTAAGACCTCAGACAAAGTCAGTAATGAAAAGGTTAAGCAACTAGAGTCCTGAGCTGTCTATATTTCAATGCAAAAGGCTGATGAGCTCAGGGATGGATCAACACTTGGAATCATGACATGTAGCCATTAGTGAGACTTGGTTGCAGGAGGGGCAGGAATGGCAGCTCAATATTCTGTGGTTCTGTCGTGGACGTGACAGAGCAGGAGGGATTAAAAGAGGAGGGGTGGGATTACTAGTCAGGAATAATGTCACAGCAATGCTCATCAAGACAGACTAAAGAACTCGACTAGTGAAGGGTTATAGGTGAAACTGAGAAATAAGAAAAGAATGACTATGTTAATAGAGCTAATTACAGACCACCCAAGAAGCTTAGGGATTTAAAGGAACAGATTTGGTAAGAGATCACAGACTGTTGCAAGAAACATAAGGTTGCTATAGTAGGTGATATTAACTTTCCACATATTGACTGGGAATCCCATGCTGTAAAAGGACTAGATGGGATAGAGTTTGTTAAAGGTGTTCAGAAAAATTTCCTTCATCAATATGTGAAGATCCCAACAAGATTATGTGATACTGGATCTGCTATTAAAGAATGAGATAGGGCAGGAAACAGAAGTTTGTGTCACTGCATTCAGTGGGCACAATGCTACTGTTTTCAAAGTAAATGTGCAAAGAGATAGGTCTGCCCTGCGGGTTGAGATTCTAAACTGGAGAAAGGCCAATTTTGAAGATATTACAAATGTTCTGGCAAGTGTTTATTGGCCAGCTGTTTTCTGGCAAAGTGGGAAGTGAGAAGCATTCAACAGGAAAATTTTGAGAATACAAAGCTTGTATGTGCCTGTCAGAATAAAATGTGACAAGTGCAAGGAACATTGGTTTTCAAGAGATATTGGGGCCCTGGTTAAGAGAAGAAAGGTGCTTATGGAGTATAAGAAATGCAAGAGAACACTTAAGAAAAATCAGAAAGGCTAAAAGAAGGCATGAAGTTGCTCTAGCAGACAAGGTGAAGGAGAAACCCAAGGGATTCTACAGGAATGTTAAGAGCACAAGGATTGTAAGGGTCAAAATTGGTCCTCTAGAAAACCAGAATGGTAATCCATGTGTGGAGCCAAAACAAATAGGGGTGATTGTAAGTAAATTCTTTACTTATGCATTTACTTAGGAGAAGGATACAGAATCTATAGAAGTGAGGCAAAGTAGCATCGACTTCATGGACCCTGCACAGATTATAGATGGGGAAATGTTTGCTATCCTGAAGCAAACCAGAGCAGATAAACTCCCCAGGGCCTGACAAGGTGTTCCCTATGAGAGGCAAATGAAGAAACTTCAGGGGTTCTAGCAGAGATATTTAAAACATCTTTAGCAACAGGAGAGGTACTAGAGGATTGGAGGATAGCCAGTGTTGTTTTGCTGTTTACAAAAGGCTCTAAGGCAGTAAATTATAGTCCAGTGGCATCAACTGACATCGGTTGTGGGGAAGTTATTAGAAGGTATTCTTAGGGACTGGAGGTACAAGTATTTGGATAGATATGGACTGATTAAGGACAGTCAGCATGGGTTAATATGTAGTTGGTCATGTCTAAACAACCTGATAGAGTTTTTTGAGAAAGTTACCAGGATAGTGAATGAAGTCAAGACAGTGGATGTTGTCTACATGGACTTTAGTGAGACATTTGACAAGGCCCCACATGAGAGGCTGGTCAAGAAGGTTCAGTTGCTTGGCATTCAGGATGAGGTAGTAAATTGGATTAGACATTGTGTTTGAGGCAGAATCCAGAGAATTGTAGTATATGGTTGCCTCTAACTGAAGGCCTGTGAGTAGTGGTGTACCATAGGGAGCGGTGCTGGTGCGTTTGTTGTTTGTCATTTATATCAATGATCTTAATGATAATGTGGTTAACCAGATCAGGAAATTTGCAGATAACACCAGGATAGGTGGTGTAGTAGACAGTGAGGAAGGCTATCATGGCTTGCAGAGGGACCTGTATCAGCTGGAACAACGGGCTGAAAAATCTCAGATGGAATTTAATGGAGACAAGTGCGAGGTTTGGCACTTCGGTAGGACCCATCAGGCTAGGTCTGATACAATGAATGGCTGGGCACTGAAGAGTGTGGTAGAACAAAGGAATCTGGAAATACAGGTCCATAGTTCATTGAAAGTGGCATTACAGGTAGATAGGGGCATGAAGAAAGCTTTTGGCACATTGGCCTTATTCAATCTATGTATTGAGTACAGGAGATGGAATGTTATGTTGAAGTTGTACAAGACTTGGGTAAAGCCTAATTTAGAGTATTGTGTGCAGTTTTGGTCACAAACCCACAGAAAGTTATGAACAAGGTAAAAGAATGGTGAGAAAATTTACAAGAATGTTGCTGGGCTGAATTGGTAAGATTGAATACGTTAGGACTGCATTCCTTAGAACATATAAGATTTATTGGAGATTTGATGGAGGTATACAAAATTATGATGGGTATAGATAGGGCAAATACAAGCTGGCTTTTTCCATTGAGATGGGTGGGACTACAGCCAGAGGTTATGGGTTAAGGGCGAAAGGTGAAAAGTTTAAGGGAGCATGAGGGGAATCTTCTTAACTCAGAGTGTTGTGAGAGTGTCAAATGAGCTGCCAGCGCAAGTGCTGCATGCGAGTTTGATTTCAATGTTTAAGAGAAGTTTCAATAGGTATGTGGTTAGTTGGGGTGGGCAGAGCTATGGTCCCATTGCATGTCTATTGGAGTAGGCAGTTTAAATGATGTCAGCATGGACTAGATGGACCAAAGGGTCCACCTCTATTGCTGAATCATTGGTTGGAAGGTTCTGACTGGTATACTGAATGTTCTTTCTCTGTTTGTCCAGAGATTCCATAAGATGCTCAGATGTTACATATTTCTAATAAGGGTTTGAGAGCGTTCATGATTACTTTCTTTATTTACCTGACAATATACTAAGTTTAAGGGTTTATAATACATTGGTCAAATCGCAACTGGAAGATGGTGAGCAGTTTTGTGCCCCTTATCTGAGAATGATGTGTCGGCTTTGGAGAGGTTCCAGAGGAGATTTACGAGAATGACTCTGGGAATGAAAGGGCTTAATTCGTGAGAAATGTTTGATAGCTCTCATCCTGTACCTACTGGAATTTAGGAGAATGAGGGGAATCTCATTGAAAGCTGTCAATTATTGAAAGGCCTAGATAGAAAGAGCATGGAGAGAGGTTATTTCCTAAAGTGGGGGGGGGGGGGTGGGTGTCTAGGACCAGAGCGAACAGCCTCAGGACAGTTAGAAGAGAGATGAGAAGGCATTTCTTGAGCCAGAAGATGGCAAATCTGTGAAATTTGTTGTCATGGATGGCTGTGGAGGCCAAGTCATTGGGTTTATCTAACATGGAGATTGATAGACTCTTGTTTAGTAAGAGTATCAAAAATTACAGGAAGATGGCCAGAGAATGGGGTTGAAGGGGATAATTAATCAACCATGACAGAATGGTGGAAGAGACTTGATGAGGCAAGTGACCTAATTCTGGCGCTATGCCTTATGGTCTTAATGTAACAGTCAGTCATAGAGTGACTGCTTTGAGAATGTGGTCTTCCACGTGTGGATGTGGATGTGGATGAGGAGCTAATTGTAATTAGGTGCTTAGTTGGCTGGGTTAGGATTGGAGATACACCTCCAGTACTGTTGGGTGCTTGTTGTAGGTTATCCATGACGCAGAAGTGTACAGAAGGTCATTGCTCATTATGGGTACTATTCCTTTATATTAAGGATAGAATCATGGCTTTGAACAGTGATATGTAGCCAGTTGTCTCTCTATCCATGTGATGTTCTCCTCTATTTTCATCTTTCAGTTGGGGTGGTCCAGGGGTGTGTTGGTTCTTTACAAAAATGATGCATTTTATTGTATGTTTCAGAGTTCGTGAACGAATCTAAATCTGACTCTGATCAGACCCTTTTTGCTGGCGCAGTGAGGCTGCAGTACCACCTGCTGTGTGACAGTGTTCCTTTTATAACTCAGTTGACCATTCATAACACTTGATTAACAAGGATTATAAAATTAAGTATCACTCAGAAAAGACAAATATTTTGATAAAGTAAACATTTTCATGGAGGGACTGGTAAACATGCAGTAAAGCTACTCAAAAATGCCAGCACTGACAGAATATAATTTATATGTTAAGAATAATATATTGAATTCAGGTAGGAGGAAGAATTGAAGGTGTAGACCATAGGAGCATAAGACAAGGGAGCAGAATGAGGCCATTCAGTCCATTGAGTTTATTCTGCCAATTAATCATGGCTGATTTATTGTCCTTCTCAAACTCAATCTCCTGCCTTCTCCTAACCTTTTCCTACCTTTGAAACTCAATGCATAAAAGCATGCAGATATGATCAAGAAGTTCAGTTGTTCAGACCAAACATCAAAGTACAGAAGGAATATAATCTAAATGACTTTTTCCGTGGGCTGATTCTTGGTGCCAGATGAGACGATTTGAGGTATCTCAGAAATCGCTGATACTCTGGGGTTTTCATACAAAACAGTTACAAAAAATGGTGCAAAAAACAAAAGAAAAAAGCAGTGAATGGAAGTCCTGTGGCCAAAAGTGCCTTGTTAATGATAGACGTGAGAGGAGAATAGCCAGACTGGTTCAACCTGACAGGAAGGTGACAGTAGTTCAAGTACCACATGTTACAACAGTGTTGTACAGAAGAGCATCTCTGAATGTACAACATGTCAAAACTTAAAGGGCATGGGCTACAGCAGCAGAAGTTCACAAGAATACAAGAAGTACCTAGTAAGGTGGCCACCAAGTGTATGGTATATTAAATTGCAATATAAATACACATGCAATTTTTTTTAGATTTGTTATTGTTTAGCTGTATTGCCATATTGCTATTACATTAATGATTCTCATTTGTTCAAGACTTTCCCTACATGGATCTACACACCAAGTACTTCAATGGTAAGCCTCAACACTCGCTGAATTACAAAAACAAAATCATTATTACTATGCACGGACTATCTAATGGGGATAGATTGAGGGAGTTAGCACTTTTCTCCTTGGAGCGAAGGGAAGTGAGTTGTGATAGAGGTATCTAACGTGATAAGTGGCATAGGGTGAGTGGACAGGTAGAGACTTTTTCCTAGGGCAGAAATGGCTAATACGAGGAGCCATCATTTTAAGGTGATTGGAGGAAAATAAAGGAGGGGATGTCAGAGGTAAGCTCTTTGTATTGAGAGTGGTAGGTGAGTGGAACTTCCTGCCAGGCGTGGTGGTAGAAAGATACATTAGGAGCATTTAAGAAACTCTTAGATAGGCACACGGATGATAGAAATGGAGGGTTTTGTAGGACAGAAGGGTTAGATTTACCTAAGAGTAGGTCAAATCTCAGTACAACATCATGGACTGAAGGACCTATGCTCTATGTTCTAACTTAAAATGAAATATTTCTCATTAATAATACATTTGACATGTAAAGGATTATTACATGTGCATGTCTAACCATGTAATGGTTTACAATACAAGCTACTTTTTTAACCTGTCACATTCAAGAATTTTAAATTATAATCACTTCTTTTTATTGGGGGGGGGGGAAGCACTATTGAGTCAGGTGTGTGTGTTAATACCTTGCTATTGTAGTGTGTCTTGGAAAGCTGTGGAAGTAATTGCATTACATCAGCTTTCAGAGTAAGGTTTCAATTGATGATTTAGTTTTAAACGACAGCTTATAGAGAGGAAGTTGAAGAGCTCAAAGCCTGGTGCCAGGAAGGTAACCTCTTCCTCAATGTCAACAAGAGAAAGGAGATGGTCAGCAGCTTCAGGAGAACTCGCACCACTCATACTGCTTCACAGCAGCATATTTCGCACTACCTCTCATGGCCCAGAATACATCCTACTCAATCGAGAAGCTCTTCATTCTGAGAAAGTTGAAGGGAGCTAGACTGCGCACACCTATACTAATGTCATTTTGCAGATGCATAGCAGAAGGCATCCGAACCTGCTGCGTCACTGCATGGTATTGAAACTGCAATGTGGCAGACAGGAAGGCTCTGCAACAGCCCAACGTCCAATGCATCACTGGCTCCAGACTACCCACCATCAAAGAGATATATACAGAAAGGTGTCATAGAAGGGCCAGTAATATCACGAAGGATCCCACTCACCCTGCTCATGTCCCACTGCCATCAGGGAGGAGCCTATGTAGCATCCACACCAGGACGACCAGACTCATAAGCAGTTACTTTCCCCAAGCAGTAAGGCTGATCAACACCTGCACCCACTAACACACCCATCCAGGCCCCCACCCTGCACCACCACTACCTTATAATTTCTTGTCAGAGTCATCTTATGTCCAAGCACTCCAGTACCTAGTGTCACTTCAAGGACATTTACTGTAAATAATCTATACATAGAGGTTATCTTATGTATTTTATTTGTTGCATTTTTATATCTTTATCTTATTGTGTTTTTTGCAACCCAAGTGGAAAAGAAGATAAACAGTGCAAGTAAAAATAAAATACTGAGAACATGAATTGTAAAGAGTCCTTGATAATGAGTCTGCAGTTCAAAGAATCAGTTTCGAACCAAATTCTGACTGACTCTTGTCTGTTCAGCAAGCAATATAATGAAAAATAAACACACATACACACACATTAAGAAGATTTTTTGGCTATATGACTTTAACTCAAAGGATTCTCAAATTTAAATCAAAGAATTGTAAGCAAAATGTATCATACAAGCCTTATAAACCAAGCACAGGCATCCTCCTTGTTTTCCCACTTTTCAATCTTTGCTCCTCAGCGGAGATCAAATTATAAGATCTGTTTGCTCTGCAATCCCAGTCAATGTGTTTGGATATGCCACTTTGGCACTATTCCCTTTAGAAAATTCTTCTTTTCCTATCCTTCTGCTTGTAATTTAAATGTGGGATTAAATATGATGAGCCTTAATCTTTGCCGTGAGCAACTTTTCAGCTTTCTTCTTCTTCTGTTAAGCTCAGCACGTGAGGAGTTTGCCTGAGTCCTCTGCCCTGGTCCCCGTGGCTTTCAGTTTCTTCACATGACTTTATATATGTCTTTTAGGTGAATATTCTTCCTGTCCTAGTGAAGAGGTCTGTTGAACTTCTGTTGGAGTTTCTGTAGCACTGGGTTTTTACAGGAAAGGGGTGCTGCACAAGCCATGTCTCACTCCAGCTGCTGTTGCTCACCTACACACTAGGAGCCTGTAGTGGCCAATAAAGATATTAATCTAGTAGAGGTTGTGATATGAGAAGAACGCAGAGTTCCTGGGAGAAACCAACAAAGTCACTGGAAGTCCAACAAGATTAAACCAGTATAACGGCAACTGTGAAAGTGTGGCTGGGCTAACTGTCCCTAGCTGTTGGTAACTTCAAAATGATATTCATTTCATCCTCTTTATAATTCAAGGTATCTATTGACTGTGGATATGATGTTGCATTTAAGAGAGTTAATGCAAATTGCTTAATTAATTTATTTTTGTCCTTGGGTTAGATATCACGCTGTCCAGGGAGAACACATTCACTCCTTATTAGAGAACTGGAAAAAATAGCAAGGACAACAGACCACGTAGATTTCATTGAGATGTCCATTGGCAACATTAAAAGATTGCAGGAAGTTATTTCCAAATGTCCGGTAATTTTTTTCTCTTCTTTTTACTGATCATTTAATTCAACACAATGAATATCATATAAAAACAAAGTGAATAATTCGCTGAGAGCTGAAAATAGTGGGACAGTGTAACTTCCACTCGTTCTGCTTCAATTAGAATTTCTGAAGTTATAGCCTTATAACTATATAACAATTAGAGCACAGAAACAGGCCATCTCAGCCCTTCTAGTCCATGCTGAACGCTTACTCTCACCTAGTCCCACTGGCCTGCACTCAGCCCATAACCCTCCATTCCTTTCCTGTCCATATACCTAGTTATTTATTTACTTGGCGATGCAGCAATGGAGCCGGCACTGCCAGCCCTTCGAGCCATACTGCCCCAGCGACTTCACGACCCTGAACTACCCTAACCTAATTGCAAGACAATCTACAATGCCCAACTAACCTACCCTGTATCTCTTTGGTCTGTGGGAGGAAACTGGAGCACTTGAGCAAAACCCATGCATTCCACTTGGAGAATATACTGAAACTCCTTACAAAAAGGTGCCAGAGTTGAACTCTGAACTCCGGAACACCCCAAACTGTAACAGCATCGTGCTCACCACTATGCCTCAGTGGTGCTCTATTTTGCATGGATATCACAGAACTGCAGGAGATACTTGGTGGAATTTTACTCTTGAAAGACTTAGATCTGAATTCAAACCTTCAAATTCAAAAGGAAAATGATGCTGAAGGTTCCATTTCATCTGAATAATTTGGTACATTTTTTGGTTGTGGGGACTGTGGATAAAAAACGTGCACCTTTTCCTATGACTTTGTATCAAAAGGTCTTGCTGGTGGGACACAAGGAAAAAGGATTGTGGAGAGGTTTTTTTGTGTTGGGTAACAGTGTGGTGTAATAGTGCCAGGCTTTCCTGGAGAAATTCCTTTTTTTCCCTCAGTAGAAGTCACTCCATTTTAAATCTATCACTTGGTCTTGGTATCTTGGTATCTTCCTGAAAATCCCAAACCTCGGCCTGAGGTGTCAACCAAACCCAAGACTTCTTCAAGGTTCTTCTCTATACTTATCAAATGAACTTTAGTTGTTTTCCTCCTTTGGGTTCCAATGACTTGCAAGGTTTCTCTATACATCATCATAAACAGAATTTGAAGAACTTCAAGACATCCAGCTCCACAACTTTAATTTTTCTAAATCAGTGAACCAATTCCTAGCATTCTTAGTCTAATGGTAGAAATCTAGGGAGCAAGTAAAATATGATCCTAGTACCAAACTTGTGTATATCTCAGTTTCTTCCGAAATTGCATTTAGGCAATAAAATCAGACAATGCATTACTGGAGTAAAGAATGTGTCTGTTGTAAGACCCAGTAGGCCTCCGTTAGTCTCGATAGACCATGGATTTGTGGATTTGCACCTTGGAAAGTTTCCAGGGCGCAAACCTGGGCAAGGTTTTTTTTTTATGGAAGACCGTCAGTTGCCCAAGCTGCAAGTCTCCCCTCTCCATGCCACTGATGTTGTCCAACGGAAGGGCATTAGGCCTTATACAGCTTGGCACCAGTGTCATCGCAGAGCAATGTGTGGTTAAGTACCTTGCTCAAGGACACACACGCAGACTCAGCCAAGGCTCGAACTAGTGACCTTCAGGTAACTAGACGAATGCCTTAAAACCACTTGGCCATGCACCAACACTAAGACCCAGTAATACAAACATAAATGGACAGATACATACAAGGGTGGGGCTTAAAGCGATATAGGCTAATTTGGGACTCGCAGGGTGGGCATCTGGTTGGCATGGGCTCGATGGGCCAAAGAGCCTGTATCCATGCTGTATTACTCTATGACTCTATAATTACATTGTGGGAGTTCCTTTGTCATAGGGTCTGAAATGGTTCAAAATATATTTCACCAGCATTTTCTCCGGTATTATCAGGGGCAGTAAATTAGATCTTTGATTGCTGTGTGCACTGCCATCAATTTTATAAAATGGAGTTTAATGTCTTAATATGTTGATATATTTCATTTGTGAGCATGACCCTGATCTTCACTCATAAATATACAGAAACACAAGTGTTGTGTATGTGACCTGGCTACACATCAATGATATTGATAAAAATGCTGGAGACGGGAGTTAAGTTTCATGGTTCATTACTGGCAGGATCCGAACTTTAACACCCACGTACAGATCAATACGTGCCTAATAATGCATGCTGAATAGGCGCCTAATAGCACATTCAACAACGTGTTTCTAAATCATAAAGTAGTCCCTTATTATACTGTAGGCTATACGGTATAACAAGCATATATGACACTAATTCTATTTTCCATTTTGTGTTTCAGGAGAAGAAATGCAGGTGGCAGGAGATTGAAATGAAGAGCAAGGCCTTTCTGAAGGCATTGAAAGCATTTTTAGACAGGATAAACAGATGTTAAGAAATCATTTCAAGGTTGCTTCAGTAATGATGCAGGTCACAATATATCCTATTTCAATTATTTCATCATGAACATGGCAAAAATGAAAATTTAATATAAGTGAGTTGTTTCAAAGATGAGGGGAAATTACACATTGTTGGAACTCTGGAATGCGAGTTGTATTTTGGTACTGTGTATCATAATAAGGAAGTACTCATTCACTCATTTCTTAATGCAGTCACATGAACACTGAATATTTATGTCTAACCAAACAGCAGAAGTGTTTAGTTTCTTGAAATGATGAAAATGTTCTTTTCTTTTTGTTATTTATTTTTTTATTGAAGTTCCTATTCAAACAAACATTTCCATAAGATGTATTTCAGACATTGTACATATATATCATATTATCATATATGTCACAAATCTCCACATAGTATTTATCTGAGGTATACTCATAGAAAAAAGTGGAGAGAAAAAACAAGCAAAAGGAAAAAAACTATGTACAAATAGGGAGTGATCTCTTTTTATAACATATTCATTGATTTGTGAGAATAAAATCAGGCCTATGAGGCATTATGTAGTTAAACCATTTTTCCCAGTATAAATTAAATTGTTCCTGCTTATGATTAACAGATGCTGTTATCTTCTCCATTTTGTAAACGTCCATTGTAATTTAAAGTTGGGCTCTCCTGTGATAACCATTGCCTAGAAAGAGTCTTTTTACCTGCCACCAACAGTATATTCATTACATATTTATCCCTTTTCAACCATTCCTGAGGTATATATCCAAAATATATGGTCTTACTCATTAACGGTATTTCACATTTAAAGATGTCTTATAGGGCATTGTGTATCCCCCTGCAATAGTCTTTGATAACAGGGCTGTCCCAAAAAATATGATAATGATTTGCATTTTGATTTCCACAATTTCTCCAGCAAACAGGGAGGTTATTATCATAATGGGATTTCTGAGAGGGTGTAATAAAATATCAAGTTTTTCCATCCAAGCTCCCTCCATTTCTGTGAATTGGTACACTTCCATTGATACCTCCATATTATTGTCCATTCTTCCTCAGATATAATTATCCCTCCTTCCTTCTCCCATTTTGTTTTAATGTATGAAGTCAAATATGTTTCAAGATTTGACAACCCCTTATACATGCTTGAAATGATTCTACTATCGTTATCTGAATTATATCTTTTCTAAATAGCTCTATCAAGCACGTACTTGCCTTGGTTACATTTTTAAGCATCTTAACATATTGTTGCATTTGTAAATATTGATAAAAATCTTGTTTCTCTAATGTGTTTCTCTTTAAGCATTTCAAAACTGAACAGTGTTCCTTCTTTCATTATGTTGCAAAGAACTGTTATTCCTTTAGCCGTCCAGTCCTTAAATCCAGCATCCAATTTATTTGATGTAAAATCCAAGTCATATGCACACTATTTAATAATTGCAATACCCGTCTAGATTATATTCTTTTATAGTAGTTTTCCATATTTTAAGAGTCAATTTCACCCATGGGTTATCGATAGTATTTATGTACCTTTGCAGGTTGTTATCAGCTGAAATTTCTTGTATGGGAATGGGAAGTACCCGCTCCTCAATGTTTTTCCATTGAGCGTCATATGATGGGTTGCACCAACATATCACAGCTCTGAACTGTGCTGCAATATAATAATCTCTAAGAGAAGGTAGGCCCTATCCCCCCCTTTTCCTTTGCTAATTGCAAAGTTTTGAGACGAACTCTAGGCCTTTTACCCTGCCAAATATACTTTGATAACATCTTGTTCCATTCATTGAATTGATTTTGATTAATCTCTATTGGTAGGGTCTGAGAGAGATATAACAGTCTGGGCTGTATATTCATTTTAACAGACTCAATCCTTGAACTGAGACAGAAAAAAGGAATCAGGTTCTATTTTGCCATATCTTGCTTTTTTTTACATAAAGGCTGATAATTTTGCCAAATCTTTTGGGATAATGATGCCCAAATATTTGAAAGACTCTGTTTGCCATGCCCAGGGATACCTACCTTCAATTTTTCTTGGTGGGCTATAGTAATATGAAAGTAATTGGGTTTTATCTATGTTGGTCTTGTATCCTGATAATTGACCATAGTGTTCAAAGCATTGCATCAATTTAGGTAAAGAGTATGTTGGTTGCCCTAGGTAGATCAAAATGTCATCCACATAACAAGCCAATTTATGCTCTGTCCCTTTAGTAGTAATTCCCATGATATCTTCATTTTGTCTGCTGTATTGAGCTAATGGTTCCAATATAACGTGAAAAGTAGTGTTAACCATGCACAACCCTGTCTCGTGCCCCTTTCTGGGGTAAGACTATTTGATAAATATCCATTGATTTTAACCCTAGCAGTAGGATTGTCATATAGTGTCTGGATAGTTTTAATAATTGTGTCTTGGAAACCAAAGCTATGTAAAACTCTGTAAAGAAAATTCCAATTAACCAAATCAAATGCCTTTTCAGCATCCAAGCTTATCACTATTGCTTTGATTTTATTTTTTTGTATATGATCCATAATGTGAAGTGTCCTTTGTATATTGTCTTGTGTTTGGCGTTGTCGTATAAAACCTGTCTGATCATTACGTATCAGTATGGGTAGAAACTCCTCTAATCGTTTGGCTGTGATGGACGTAAATAATCTATAATCTACATTAAGAATGGATATTGGTCTAAATGACCTGCATTCCATTTGATCCTTGCCTTCTTTTGGTACAGCTGAGGTTATCGCTTCCTTCCAACTGGGTGGCATTTGTGTGAATGTTCTTTGTATTAAAGTTTACATTTAAAACTAAAACAGAATGTACAGTATACTTTTGACATATTTGCATTTAATTCAACTGTTTGATAAATTTTATGATGATGAATCAATCATTGGCTGTCATTCCAGTGCAATAGTTGCCCATATATTTCCAAATGATCTTGATCTTCTTGCGCCTTTGCACTCGCTTATATGCACAGATAAAGTTGGAACATCGATTTTTGTAACTTCTGGTAATTTTTCCCCTCACCCCTCCCCCTTCCACACACACACTTTTCTCTTTTTCCATTCTCCATTCTGCCACCTCTCTTACCTCATCCCTTTTCCTTTCCTCTGGTGCCCCTCCTCTTTTGCTTCCTCCCGTGCTCCTCTCAGAAGGCAAAGACAAACCACTGCTGTAACCTACCACAAACATGATTTCCCAATATGTCAGAGCGGCGTGGAGTGAAATCATCTGCCAACTGGAAATTCCAGTTGTGACCTAACGACAACATGTTCCTCTGTCCTCTCCTAACAGATTCCTCCTTCTTTATCCCTTGTCCTTTTCCACCTATCATCTCCTAGTTTCTCACTTAATTCCCCCTCATCCAACAACTGACCTTTCCCTTTCAATTTCAAGTTTAAGCTCAAGTTTATTATCATCTGACTGTACTTAGTTATAACCCTACAGAACAACATTCCTTTGGACCACAGTGCATCTACTACACATACTGTATATCACACACATCACATAAAGCAAAATATTACCATAAATAAGTTAATAAATCTATCTTATAAATCTATATGGTGCGCAACAGAGGTAAACATTAAATAGTAAACAGTACTGCAAACAGTGAACTCCTGATGATGAGACCTCAGTGGCGTCTGGGTATTCATTAGTCTCACAGCCTGAAGGAAGAAGCTGTTACCTAGTCTGGCAGTCCCAGTCCTGATGCTCCTGTTCCTCCTTCTTGATGGAAGTGGGTCAAAGAGATTGCGGGATAGGTGGTAGGGATCCTCAGCAATGCCTCTGGCTCCTTGTATACAACACAGTATATGTCACAAATAGTGGGAAGGAGACCTTGGTGATCCTCTCAGCTGTCTTTACTACGTATCCACTTGCGGTCTGATGCCTTTCAGCTTCCATACTACCCAATGATCCAGCCAGACAGGACACTCTCAATGGTGCTCCTGTAGAAAGTTGTTAGAATGGGGGCAGGGAGCCTTGCACACCCGATTCTCTGCAGAAAGTGTAGGAACTGCTGTGCTTTCTTGACTAATAAGGAGGTGTAGTGGGTCCAGGTTAAATCATCCATTACGTGCACACCATGGATCTTTGTGGCCTTCACTCTCTCTGTGGCAGAGCCATTGATGTACAATGGAGAGTGATTGACCTATTCCATCCTGAAGTCCATAATCACCTCTTTTGTCTTGTCCGCTTTGAGACTCAGCCGGCTTCACCTATCACCTTCTCGCTTGTACTCCTTCCCCTCTCACCACCTTCTTATTATGGCTCCTTCCCTATTCTTTTCAAGGACCGATGAATCATTTCAACTTGAAATGTTGACTCTTTATTCCTTTCCAGAGGTGCTGCCTGACTTGCTGAGATCCTCCAGCATTTCGTGTGTGAGGCAATAATGACATCCATGCTGGGTGTGGGACTGGACCCTCTCATTGGTGCTGCTCTCCAGTGCTTGCTCGGTGAAAGACAAGCTGGATTGTGCTCATCTGTGGCTGGACAAGCACGCGACGACTGGACTGCTGCTGTGGGCTTGTTCTTGGATCCCATGCACCATTGATCTACAGGGCATGATATCCAGGGGTTTGGGCTATACTGTATTATATTTTGTGTGATTATATGCTTACTGCTATCATAATTATATGAGCTATATGTGCCTTGTGCTGTGTATGACTGTTGGTACTGTGTCTTGTACCTTGGCCCTGGAGGAACATTGTTTCATTTGCCTGTATTCATGGACATTCATGTATGGTTGAATGACAATTAAACTTGAACTTGATATGAAGTGACCTTTCAGAAGAGTTTCTATTCCACTTTATCCCATCCTTTCCTACCTGCAATGTGTCTTCCCTGTGTATGTCTTTAGACTATAAGAATGCGAACAGCCCCATGGCAGTTGTCATTATCAGACTGTGAGTGGAGTGATTCCCAATGGGCCAAACATATTTGTGGTTCTGAAACCAGTGGTTGATTTTAATATTTTAATGCACTTTTTATTGTGTTTTAATGCAAAGAAAAGGGGACATAAGTTATTTTGAACTATTTATATATATATATACATACTGCGACCATAAGACCATAACGCATTGGAGCAGAATGAGGCTATTTGTCCAATTGAGTCCAATTTAATCAGTCATTCCACCATGGCTGATTATAGGAGACATATAAGAACCTATTAAAAGTTATTGACAGCTGTAGCCCACGGGATCCTTTTGAGACTGGGAGATTAATGTACAGAAATAGTGCATCAGGTTTGGGGTCTGTTTCATCTAATCTGCTGGTCCATTTGGATCTCAATCAACTTTACTGATGAGTTCAGCAAGGTTCCAGAATTTTATAATTGGGTCCTGTGCAAAAACTGATTGTTTGGCATCTGTCTGTCTTGAAGGACAATGAGTGGTAATGATCACTACCACCAGCCTGGAGATCCTGAGATGCCCAGTCGTCAAGATCACCCAAATGGATTCACAGTGTAGTCCAAAGAAAAGCCTACGAAGCAATACATTTGGCACAGCTTGGCTGCAGGAGCTGCCGGAAGGACATTTAATGACATCTATCCCCTGAGGGGCTCCACTCTGGATTTGCTGTCCGTCTTTACTCCTATAGCCTTTGTCCCTCCTGAGGCTGTTCACAAGGCAGTAGGGGTATTTACCCATGATTAGGGATCTGGTTCATGAGCACCAGGGTGTGTCCACACACCGGTAGGCCTTTGTGCTACTTCTGCAAGGGCCAAACCCCCTCCCTGTTCTCTGCAGATCAGCCTGAGTCCAAAAACAGCTCAATTTCTGTGTGTCATCAGTGAGGAGGCACTACATGAGACTATGTACTGGTAGGGAGAAACTTACACATTCAGCTCTCATTTTCGCAAGACTGATAGCCAACGGTGGAAGCTGAGAGTGAGAGTGACAAGCACTGCCCACTACACTACCACACCAGACTGATCACAACCATTTTATGACACCTGGGCATAAACTACTCACTATATTAACAATGCAGCTGATTTATGAAGATTGTTGCCATTTTCCTATCACTTTTGCATTTTCCTGCCATCTACTTCTTAGTAATTTAGAAATTTCCTTTCCATGACATGATTATTTGATACCAACGTCCAACAATTAACTGAAAGGAAACACAGTGGCATGGTGGTTGGCACAATGCTTTACAGTACCAGCAACCCAGGTTCAATTTTCCACCATTGTCTGCAAGGAGTTTATATGTTCACCTGTGACCTCTGGGTGCTCTTGTTTCCTCCCACAGTCCAAAGATGTACCAGTTGGTAGGTTAATTGGTCTTTGTAAATTGTCCTGTGATTAGGCTAGGATTAAATCGAGGGTTGCTAGGTGACACGGCTCAGAGGTTCTGTGCTGTATCACAATAGATAAGTAATTAAAATTCATCTGTCAGTCTTTCTGAGGTATAGCTCAGAGAGACAGTAGAGCTAGCTTGAATTTTCTTTTCTCTCTGCTTCTGATAAAGGTGAAAGTACATATTTACGCAGGTTCAATGAAAAGCTCCACACACAGACTGCTGGAGGAACTCAGCAGGCCAGGCAGCATCTATGGAAAAGAGCGAACAGTCTACGTTTTGGGCCAAGACCCTTCATCAGGACACAAACAAGATTCCACCCTGATGAAAGTTTGCCTGAAACATTGGCTGTTTACTCATTTCCATAGATGATGCCTGGCCTGCTGAGTTCCTCTAACATTATGTGTTTGCTGCTGGGATTTTCAACATTTTCTCATGTTTGTCAATGAAAAGCTTACCCACAGTGGTATCACAGGGCCAAACTTGTAAGGGACATGTCATTCACAAGAAAAATATGAATAAACATAAATTACAGAAGAAAGAAAACAATAATAGAAGTTATCTTGTTGAGGTGGTGCTTTATGTAGAGATTTTCAATGGTGGGATGGAATGTGCCTGTGATGTATTGGACTGAGTCCACTGCTCTGTGTAGCTTCTTCCATTCGTGAGCGCGTGAATTGAGTACCAGACCATGACGCAACAAATCTAGTGTTTGAGGGAACTGTGTCCTCTTTAATCTGGTAGGAATAAAGTCTCAATAGCAAAATAATGTTATTCTGTAAATATCTTAAATTCTTTTCAGATGAATTGTGCCCTGTTGTCACATATAAGTTTCAAAGGAATCGCTTGTCCTACAAACATGTTTCTGACACTTCAGGCAGTTGTTATGGCTATCAAGTCTTTGACCCTTCTGATAACTGTTATTGCAATCCATAGTTAAGAATGAGACATAAAACTTGTTGCTTATGTGCTTATTGTTCAAATATTTTTTAGAAAGGATCAAAATAATGTATTTAATGTGAATATAATTTCATGTTGAGGAAAAAGGGATATTATTTTAAAAACAAGCAAATATGTTTAGTTGAAAACTCTGAGAACATGTGTGCAAGGTATTCTTTTATAGTATAGGGCATTGAATCTGCCATTGACTTGTAAGGGCTTGCATTCAATCTTCAGCTGATGCCCACCAAAATGCCTGGGGAGTGGGGAAGGACTGTACATGCCATACTTGTTCATCATAAAATGGCCAATAATTAACTTTATAGCATTTAGGTTTCATTTCTCTTCCCTTTTCGGGGGAACTACACTTACAATCATTTTATTAAGTGTTACGAGAAGAAAGGAGAGTTGAGGGAAGAAGAAAAACGAGGAGGGACAATGAAGAAAGAGAAGGGACAAAGCGGGAAAAAGGGAGAACAAAGATGGCATGGTCTTATACAAGACTACAGATAACCATAAATTACATAAAAATTCCATTGATAACATTAACCAATGAAATTGCCAAATTCAAGTGAAGTGACACCCGCCACGAAAACCAAGAAGTTTCCAGAAAAATCGGGAGTTAATTGTAACCACTGAAAAACTCTCTGAATAATCATATGTATATTGGTGATTATATAAAATAAAAACAAGCATAAGAAAGTTAGCTACAAGGAAAGCAATAATTCTACAGCCCAGTCCAGCAGTGTCTATAACGGAGACACCATTCCTCTAATTTGGTGGAGCACGAGGTTGCAGCAGCTTCTTTGGGTCCAACAAATGGTGTAAACTTTTGTCTTAAACATTTTCGCAAGACCCTGTTGGACATCAGTAACACAAAATACTTCAAGTCTGTTTGATTGGTTCTTTGGCAGGACTGACAGCTGGGGTGCTGCATGCCTTGTGAGGCCTTCGTGCTGTGAATTGCCAGTCACAGCAACCCAGGGGATGAGGCAATGGTTGGTGTGTAGGAGAGAGAAGAGGCCCATCACCCCTCGGTTCTGCATTGGGGGGTTGGCTGCTGCAGGTTGGCTCTCCTGTCGGGGCAGCTCTCCAGTGTTCGCTCCCCAGAAGACAAGCTGGATTGTCTTTACCAGCACGAGATGAATGCTTGTACCTGCAGAAATGTAGCTCCAGGCCAACATCAATCTTCCAGCTATAGTCAACATGGAAAGTCATGTCTAAGCAATGTTTGTTTTTGTTTTTTGAGAAAGTTACCATGAAAAATGATGAAGGCAGTGGATAGCCTTTAGCAAGAAATTTGACAAGGTCTCCTTCATGATTCAGTTGTTCGACATTCAAGATGAGGTAGCAAATTGGATTAGACATTTGCTTTGTGGGAGAAGCCAAAGAGTAGTTGTAGATAGTTCACTTTCTGACTGGAGGCCTTTGATTAGTGGAGTGCTACAGGGATCGGTGCTGTGTCCTTTGTTTGTCATCTACATCAATGGTCTAGATGATAATGCAGTTATCTGGATCAGCGAATTTGTGGATGACATCAAGACTAGGAGTGTCATGGACAGTAAGGAAGGCTATTATGACTTGTAGAGGGGCCTGCATCAGATGGAGAAATGGGCTACAAAATGGCAGATGGAATTTAATGCAGACAAGTGTGAGGTTTTGCACTTCAGTATTGCCAACCACAATAGGTCTTATACAGTGAACAGCAGGGCACTGAGGAGTGTGGAAGATCAAAGGAATCTGGAAGTACAGGTCCGTAATTCACTGAAAGTGGTGGCATAGGTAGATATGGTTGGAAAGAAAGCTTTTGCTACATCAGCCTTCATAAATCAAAGTATTGAGTAAGGATGAAAGAGTGAAGAAAAAATTTACAAGGATGTTGCTGGGTCCAGAGGACCTGAATTATAGGAAAAGATTGAATAGCTTGGGACTTTAAAGAATGTAGAAGATTGAGAGGTAATTTGTACAAAATTATAAGGGGTAAAGATAGGATAATGCAAACAGGCTTATTCCATTGAAGTTGGATGGGACTATCATTAGAGATCATGGATTAAGGGAAAAAGGTGAAAAGTTTAAGGAGATCATGAGGGGAAACTTCTTCACTCAGGGGCTCATAAGAGTGTGGAATGAGCTGCCATCGCAAGTGGTGCATGCGAGATCGATTTCAACATTTAAGAGAAGTTTGGATAGATACATGGATGGTAGGGGTATGAAGTGTTATACTCTGGGTGTGGATTGACAACAGGAGCAATTTAAATGATTAGACATGGACTAGATTGATGAAGGGCCTGTTTCTTTGTTGTATTTTTGTATGACTCTATGACTAAATCTGTATTTTCCCATACATCCTCTGAAATAACGCTACTGACAGTTTTTTAAATATAGTCATTGGAACAACATCTCCTAATCAGACATGATCTCTGTTTAGTTAAGTCTTATTCCTAGCTGTAATTTCTGTGTGCCCTCTATAGTCTTTTCAGTGACCACTTTATTAGGTACATCCGTATACCTGCTCCTTCATGCAATATCGAATCAACCAATTATCTGGTAGAAACTCCATGCATAAAAGCATGCAGACATGGTCAAGAGGTTCAGATATTGTTTAGATCGAATATCAGACAGGAGAGGAAATGAGATTTAAGTGACTTTGACCATAGGATGACTGTTGGTTCCAGACAGCATGGTTTGAGAATCTCCGAAACAGCTAATCTTGTACAATTTTTGTGCACAGGAGTCTCCAAAGTTTACAGAGAATGGCGAGAATAACACAAGAAAAGAAATCCAGTGAATTGCAGTTCTGAGAGGAGAGCAGCTTGTTGATGAGTGCGGGTAGTAGAGAATGGGCAGGATAGTTCAAACTGATGGGGAGGTGACAGTAACTCAAATCGTCACATGTTGCAACAGTGTTGTGCAGAAGAGCCTTGAAGCGAATAGGCTACAGCAGCAGAAGAGTACAAACATTCACAAAGTGGATAAAAGGGGTAGTTGATAAATTGGCACTGAGTACATTTCATAAGAAATGATATAATTTCTAGGAGCACACAACTCATTGACATATTCGGGCTTGAAAACGTGCTGGAAGCACTTAGCAACAGATTGCGAAACTGTAGCATTGCTTGAGAAACAAGCATTCCCCATGATACTGCTGCTTGATAGGATCGCATAAAAATACATGATCCAACATGATAAGCACTCTGAGTCCTGCTTAACAGTACCTCCAATCAGTTTGACTACTTTGCTATTTCTGGGAAGTGTGCAAATAGACAATTCAAAGAAAATTTAACATCAATAAACATATATGTCATCATTTACAACCCTGCCAGTTGTGATCTTGCAGGCATTCACAGTAAATCCAAGAACTATAATAGAATCAATGAAAGATAAAGAACTACTGAGAGTGAAACTTGTTTATTCCCTTATCTGCACTGATTATTTATTGCAAATGTGCACATACATGTTATTACAGATATCATTATATTTGCATACACCACACTGCTTTCCCTTTCTGATAAAAAGTGATTGATATACTATATGCATAACTTATCCATTCAGTGGCCACTTTATCTGGTACAGGATACTCAGGCTACATCCACACTAGACTGGATAAATCGGTAACCGAAGCTTTCTCTCTTCGTTTTGACCTTCCATCCACACTGAAACGGCATTTTCCTCCCCTGAAGACAGAGCTTTTCTAAAATGCCCTCCAGAGTGTGCAAATTTGAAAACGCCAGTTGTGCAGACTAGTGTGGACAGGGTAGCCAGAGATTTTTAAAAATGTTGTCGTGACGTGCCAGAACAGATGGTGGTGGCAGTGCGGCGTTTCATTGTTTTCTTGAACGCAACCTAACAATATCAGAACAGACAGCAACAAGACTGATGCCATAAAAGTTAGAAATGTACTCACCAAATACTTTGATCCATAACTTACTGAATAAATAAGTATACTCACTTTGCCCTCTTTTCCTTCCTTGCTTGTATGAAGGTGGTTTACCTAGCTATGCAAGTACTTCTCTGATAATAGATGTGTAACAGCCTAATGTAAGATTGTATGGAAATACAAGGTAACACTGATGCAGACACATTTTATACTTTTAACAAGGTGCTTTATTAATGCAATGGTTAGTCAGTTTTTCAATATTCATTGTCAGCTGGATCACACTGTCCATGAACTCCCTGTCGGTTGTCTCCATACACTCCAGTATTTGTTTTTTTTATTAGCTATAAGTCCTCCTGGACGAGAGCCAACAGTTGTCCGTCATTTTGCAATTTACTTTTAAGTTTTTCTAGTCTGCACTTTCACAGCAAGATTCAACACCAAACATGTCGCTTGTATCCTGTAGATGTGTCCTGCACATGCCCAGTAGGAGGAGATTTGCCCAAATACCCATTTTAATGTGGACTGAGGTATTTTCAGTAATGCTTGGTGTGGATGCTTATTGTTTTTATGTGAAACCAGCGGTTTCAAGATTACCTGGTTTAGTGCGCACGTAGCCTGAGTGTATGTTTGTGGTCTTCAATCCACTTCAAGGTTCAACGTGTTGTGCATGCAGAGATGCTCTTCTGCGCATCACTGTTCTAACGTGTGGTTATTTAGGTAATTGTTGGCTTCCTGGCATTTTGAACCAGCTGGACTTCTCTCCTTAACAAGAGATTTTTGCTCACAGAACTGCCACTCACTGGATGCTTTTTGCTTTTCTTACCATTTTCTCTAAACTCTAGAGACTGTTGTCTATGAAAATCCCAGTAGATCAGCAGCATCTGCCATACTCAAACCACCCCATCTGGCACCACTGTTATTCCACAGTCAAAGTCATTTAATTACACTTCTTCACTATTGAATGGTGGAGCAGACTCAATGGACAGAATGGCCTACTTCTGCTCCTGCATCTTATTTCACTCCAATGTTCCAAGCCAATTCTTATCGATTGAACTTGGTATATTTGTGTTATTGGCTACACAGCTGATAATGTTATTTACTGATCATTTGGGCTATCGTCTTCACCTGATTATAGAGTCACAGAGCCATCAAGATATACAGCACCGAAACGGGATCTTCAGCCCACCAAGTTCAAGGAAGCTAAAAAGCCCCATTTTTACACAATGATTTCATATTAACCCAATTGATTTTCCCCACATTCCCTTTAATATCCCCCAGCTCCTGGATTCCCTACTCACCTGCATTCAAAGTGCCATCTACCATGGGTACCTAACCTGTCAATGTGCACATTGTGTGACACAGATAGATATCACAGACAGCTTTGGAGGTCACAACTGAATTAACGTTTTGGAGTGGAGCTGGCAGCACCGCTAGTTGAATATTTGTGTAGCATGTTTCAAAATGTGTTTACAAGTATGGCTAAGAATCTTATTTATACTGTGCATAGAAGAGAGATGAGGAGGGATTTCTTATTTATCAGGTGGGGAACCTGTGGCATTCATTACTACAGATGACTATGGAGGGCAAGTCATTAGATATATTGAAAGCAGAGTTTGATAGGTTCCTGATTAATAAGGACATCAAAGGGGGAAGGCAGGAGAATGCGGTTGAGAGGGATAATAAAAGGTGGGGCAGATTTGATAGGCCAAATGGCCTAATTCTAACCCTATGTCTTAATGTCTTATGATCTTATGGCCTTCATATAGCTATTCATACCTATCCCATTTCCCTGGTCTCAGCCTATACGTTACCATGTGGCAGCATTTTAAATACTCATCTAAGTACTTCTTAAGTATGATGAGAGTAACTACATCTCTCAGCTCTTCAGACAGAGAGTTCTATTACTCTCTGGGTGAAGAAGTTCTTCTATATTTTTTCCCACTTTCCTTCCCCTTACCCTAAGTCAATGCCTTGTGGTGACACACCTCTGAAATGGGGAAATGCTTCTCACTATCTACCTTCTTATGCTCCTCACAGTGTTGTGCATTTCACCATCATAACCTCAAGCAAAAAGTTAAGTTATATTATTCAGGCCTTTTACAAAGCCTGAATTAATTTCTGCCTCTTTATGTCCAGATTTATTATGTCTCTCAGGGTATTTTCCCAATAATTCCCTGTCACTGAAGTTAGACTCATTAGCCTGTAAGCAGCTGCTCCAAGACAATTTTGCCAGGTTGCATCTTGGCATCTTCAATTAACCTCCTCCCAATTCTGGGTCTAAATCTTAGTCTGTCCCTATTTTTCTCAAACATAAATTTATGGGGTTATAGTCGTGAATTCTAAAGAAATCCCTGACATTCCCTTCACTTGACTGACTATATTATACAGAGGGTTGTGAGAGCCTGGAATGATTTGCCAGGGATGGTGGTGGAGGCTAAAACATTAGGGGTATTTAAGAGCCTCTTGGACAGGCACAGGGATGAAAGAAAAATGGAGGGTTATGGGGTAGTGTGGGTTTAGTACTTTTTTAAAAAGGATTATATGGGTCAGCACAACATGGAGGGCTGAAGGGCCTGTACTGTGCTGTAGTGTTCTATGGTTCTAAATTCTTAAAGATTATGCTCAATACCACCTCTTCTCCAGGAGGTCTACTACAAATATCTGTACAAACTCTTCGTTTTCGCACATCCGATGGTCTTGTGGTATGAGAGTTTTAAATAAATGGTTTCTATGATTTTTGGTCAAGATGGCACCTGTGTACAACACTCCTCATATGGTTGGACCTTGCACACCACAAAGCTATTTATTTCACTTCTTTTATGTCTTTCACATCTGTTTTACATCTTGAGTGTGTTTCTGAAACTGTTGGAGCCGGTGA
This sequence comes from Hypanus sabinus, assembly GCF_030144855.1. Lineage (NCBI taxonomy): Eukaryota > Metazoa > Chordata > Chondrichthyes > Myliobatiformes > Dasyatidae > Hypanus > Hypanus sabinus. The sequence continues at coordinate 67,397,545 of NC_082720.1, read as the reverse complement.
TTTGCAGTTTGGAGATCGTTTGGGCAATCCAACGTTTTGCAGTCTACGCGACGGTTCTGGGTGGCAGAGGCAGCAAGTGCAAGCCTCGTGGTGAGGTGGCTGGGGGTTGCCAGCTGACGTTCAACTCCGTTTAGTCAACTAAAGCTTCTATTGTTCGCAGATTAAAGCTACGAGGGAGATTGAAACATCAGAGTTGATGGTGGAAACACGCTTTGATAATAAATAGTGAACCTTTGAAGCTTTGAATATGGAAGGCGAGCACCAGCTGCCTGTTTTTCTATCAGTGCTAGGATCACTATGCTACCAGAAAGGAGAGACCTTGTGCAGAGGTTATTACCGAGGTTTTCTGTATTATGGTTAAGGTAAAGACATGGTTTTGGACTATGGACTTTTTTTCAGTCTCATAGTTCATTATATTCTATGTTTTTTACTTGATTTTCTCATTTTTTTGTGTGGGGGAAGTGGATTAGGGGTCGATGTTGCTGGTCCACTTTTGTTTTAGTGCAGGGAGGAAGGATTTGTGGGTTGATGATAGAGCTGCCATTTTCTCTTTTGGTTTCGTGGCTATCTGGAGAAGAAAGATTTCAGAGTTGTATACTTTGATAATAAATGAATGTTTGAACCTTTGAGCTTCTGTTGTTCCTTTGTTTTGTGGCTTTCTGCAAGAAGACAAATCTTAAGGTTGTATACTGTATGCACACGTTGATAATAAATGAACTTTGAACTTTGAAATTTGAACTCATTCAGATAGCTCTCTACTTTAAAAGTTCCAAGCCCTGAATCCTTTCACACTGAAGTCCCAACAAACATCAAGCAATTTGAAATAACTGACTCCTATTTCGCTAATGTTTTAATGCTTCTTTGTGACTTTTCTACATACTCACCTCCCACTAACTGTTTGGAGGCTTACAACAGACACGGGCAAACTAATTAATTGTTAGCACAACAAGTGCCACACCTGCCCCTAATGTTCCCCCTCACTACTATTCAGAGCCGCAAACAGTTCTTCCAGGTAAAACAACACTTCACCTGTCAGTCTGTTGAGGTCATCTGCTGTATCCAGTGCTCCCGGTGTGGCCTCCTGTACTGCTTATCAGTGAGACCCGATGTAGTTTGGGAAACCGCTTCACTGAGCACCTATGCTCTGTCCGCAAGAAAAAGCTGGATCTCTTAGTAGCCACCCATTTCAATTTCACTTCCCATTCCCATTCGGACATGTCAGTCCATGGACTCCTCTGGTGCTGTGATGAGGAGCAACCTGAGGAAGGGTCTTGGCCCGAAATGCTAACTTTACTTCTTCCTGCAGATGCTGCCTGGCCTGCTGCGTTTCACCAGCTTTTTGTGTCTGTACCTTATATTCTGGCTGGGCAGCCTCCAACCTGATGGCATGAACATCAATTTCTTGAACTTTCATTAATTGCAACCCCCCCCCCCCACACCTTTCACAAGAACACAAGATATAGGAGCAGGAGTAGGCCATCTGGCCCATTGAGCTTGCCCTGCCATTCAATAAGATCATGTCTGATCTGTCTGTAAACTCAGCTCCATCTACCTGCCTTTTCCCCATAACCCTTAATTCCCTTACTATGTAAAAACCTATCTAACTGTTTCTTAAATATATTTAGTGAAGAAGCCTCAACTGCTTCCCTGGGCAGAGAATTCCACAGATTCACCACTCTCTGGGAAAAACAGTTTCTCCTCATCTCCGTCCTAAATCTTCTCCCCTGAATCTTTCAATATTCCCCAGTCCTGTTTCACTCTCTCACCTTATATCTTTAACTGTCTATCACCTCTCTCTGGTTCTCCTCCCCCACCCTTCTTCCATGGCCTTCTGTCGTCTCATATCAGATTCATCCTTTTCTAGCCCTTTATCTCTTCACCAATCGACTTCCCAGCCCTTTACTTCACTGCTGTCCCTCTCCTGGTTTCACATATCACCTACCACCTTGTACTTCCTCCAACCCCCCCCCCCCCCTTTAATCTGTCTTCTCATCCTGTTTTCCAGAGCTGAAGCGTCTCAGCCCAAAACGTCGACTGTACTCTTTTCCATAGATGCTGCCTGGCCTGCTGAGCTCCTCCAGCATTTTATATGTCTTGCCTTGGATTTCCAGCATCTGCAGATATTCTCGTGTTTGTAATTACACTTTAAAAAAAAATTTGAACTCTGAAAGAGGAGCTCATTTGAGGAAAGTTCAAGGATATATCCCTCTGTTCAAGTGCAATGGATTTCTGGTATTCTTCTCATTACTACCATCAGGGAGGAGGTGCAGGAGTCTGAAGACCGACATTCAACATTTTAGGAACAGCTTTGGATTTATGAACCCACGAACTCTACCTCTTTTGCATTATTTACTTTTATTATAACTTACAGCAATTCTTACAAAATCTTATAGAATATGGAACACAGAATAGTACAGCACAATACAGACCCTTTGGCCCACAATGTTGAGCTGACCTTTAAACCCTGCCTCCCATATAACCCCCCACCTTAAATTCCTCCATATACCGGTCTAGTTGTCTCTTAAATTTCACGAATGTATCTGCTTGCACCACTGACGCAGGCAGCGCATTCCACGCACCAACCACTCTCTGTGTAAAAAACTTTCCTCTAATATCCTCCTTGAACTTCCCACCCCTTACCTTAAAGCCATGTTCTCTGGTATTGAGTGGTGGTGCCCTGGGGAAGAGGCGCTGGCTATCCACTCTATCTATTCCCCTTAACATCTTGTATACCTCTATCATGTCTCCTCTCACCCTCCTTCCCTCCAAAGAGTAAAGCCCTAGCTTCCTTAATCTCTGATCATAATCCATACTCTCTAAACCAGGCAGCATCCTGGTAAGTCTCCTCTGTACCCTTTACAATGCTTCCACATCCTCCCTATAGTGAGTCAAACAGATCTGGACAAAGTACTCCAAGTGTGGCCTAACTAGAGTTTTATAGAGCTGCATCATTACTTCAAGACTCTTAAACTCTATCCCTCGACTTATAAAAGCTTAACACCCCATAAGCTTTCTTAACTACCCTATCTACCTGTGAGGCAACTTTCAGGAATCTGTGGACATGTATAGGTATATGGACAGGAAAGGACAGGAAAGGAATGGACATGTATAAGTATATGGACAGGAAAGGAGTGGAGGGTTATGGGCTGAGTGCGGGTAGGTGGGACTAGGTGAAATTATGAGTTCGGCACGGACTAGGAGGGCTGAGATGGCCTGTTAACGTGCTGTGATTGTTATATGGTTATATGGTTATATGTACCCCCAGATCCCTCTGCTCCTTTACACTACCAATTATCCTGCCAGTTACTTTGTACTTTGCCTTGGAGTTTGTCCTTTCAAAGTGTACCACCTCACACTTCTCCAGGTTGAACTCCATCTGCCACTTCTCAGCTGACTTCTGCATCCTATCAATGTCTCTACAATCTTCGACAATCCTCTACACTATCCACAACACCACCAACCTTTGTGTTGTCTGCAAACTTGCCAACCCACCCTTCTACCCCCACATCCAGGTCATTAATAAAAATCACAAAAAGTAGAGGTCCCAGAACAGATCCTTGTGGGACACCACTAGTCACAACCCTCTAATCTGAATGTACTCCCTCCACTACGACCCTCTGCCTTCTGCAGGCAAGCCAATTCTGAATCCACCTGGCCAACTTCCCTGGATCCCATGCCTTCTGACTTTCTGAATAAGTCTACCATGTGGAACCTTATCAAATGCCTTACTAAAATAAACGTAGATTACATCCACTGCACTCATCTACATGCTGGTCACCTCCTCAAAGAACTCAATCAGCCCTGCTAGACATGATCTGCCCTTCACAAAGTCATGCTGACTGTCCCTGATCAGACCATTATTCTCTAAATGCCCATAGATCCTATCTCTAAGAATCTTTTCCAGCAGCTTTCCCACCACAGACATAAGGCTCACTGGTCTATAATTCCCTGGACTATCCCTACAACCTTTTTTGAACAAGGGGACAACATTTGCCTCATTCCAATACTCTGGTGCCATTCCTGTGGACAACAAGGCCATAAAGATCCTAGCCAGAGGCTCAGCAATCTCCTCCCTCACCTTGTGGAGCAGCCTGGGGAATATTCCATCAGGCTCCGGGGACTTATCCATCCTAATGTATTTTAACAACTCCAACACCTCCTCTCCCTTAATATCAACAGCTCCAGAGCTTCAACCTCACTCATATTGTCCTCACCATCATCAAGTGCCTTGGGGTTTTCCTTTACCCTACTCATCAAGGCCTTCTCATGCCCCCTTCTTGCTCTCCTCAGCCTCTTTTTAAGCTCTTTTCTTGCAACCCTATGCTCCTCAATAGACTCATCTGTTCCTTGCTTCCTGAACCTTGTGTATGCTGCCTGCATTGATGGAATTTCGGATACTGCCGTTCAGCTGGACGAGCTCGCCTTGTTTTGTGTGGACAGGGACACAGCTCTTTCCAGTAAGACCCGCGGTGGGTGGCTTGTGTGTTTACATCAATACAGAATGGTGTAAGAACTCTATGCTGGTTTCCAGACACTGCTCATCACTTGTGGGAATTCGCCACTGTCCTCATAGTTGGTGTGTACAGTCCCCCCCAGCGCTAATGCTAAGGAGGCACTCTGTGAACTGTACGGGGCTATTAGCGAACAGCAGAATGCATACCCTGATGGACTGTTGATTGTCGTCGGTGATTTTAACCATGCAAACCTTAAGTCAGTGCTCCCCAAATTCCATCAGTATGTGGACTTTACAATGAGGGGGGAGAAAGCGTTGGACCTTGTTTACACAAACATCCCTGACCCGTACCGGGCAGAGCCCCACCCCCACCTCGGATACTCAGACCACATCTCTGTTCTGCTAATCCCAGCATACAGACCGCTCGTCAGACGCTCCAGACCAGTTCAGAAGCTGGTGAAAACCTGGCCAGCAAGAGCCATCTCTGCTCTTCAAGACTGCTTTGAGCACACTGACTGGCACATGTTCAGGGAGGCTGTAACTGAAGGCGACTCTACCAACTTAGAGGAGTACGCAGCATCAGTGACCAGCTACATCAGCAAGTGCATTGATGATGTTACTCTGTCCAAGACCATCACTATACATGCCAACCAGAAGCCATGGATGTCTGCGGAGGTGCGTGCGCTGCTGAGGACCCGTGACTCCACCTTCAAAGCAGGTGACAAGGTAACCCTAACAACAGCGAGGGCCAAACTGTCCCGGGCCATCAGAGGAGCAAAGCGTGCAGTCGCCCAGCTAATCCACAGCTACTTCCAGGACAGTGGTGACACAGTGCATGTGGAAGGGCATCCAGGACATCACCAATTACAGGACAACATCACCTGACTGTGCGGGTGATGCCTCCCTCCCAGATGTGCTAAACAACTTCTACACTTGTTTTAATGCAGAAAGTGACATGGTGGCGAGGAAATCCAGCCCTCCTTCAAATGACCAGGTGCTGTGTCTCACTGTGGCCATCGTGAGAAGAACCCTGTGCAGGGTCAACCCATGGAAGGCTGCTGGACCAGACAACATCCCTGGTAGAGTGCTCAGAGGATGTGCAGACCAGCTCGCAGATGTTCTCACTGACATCTTCAACATCTCCCTGAGCAGCACCACCATTCCAACGTGCTTCTAGGCCGCCACCATCGTCCCTGTGCCAAAGAAGTCTTCAGTGTCCTGCATCAATGACTACCATCCTGTTGCACTCACACTCATCATCATGAAGTGTTTCAAGAGGCTCGTCATGAGGCACATGAAGACGCTGCTGGCCCCCTCACTGGACCCCTTGCAGTTCGCGTACCGTCCCAACCGTTCAACAGACGACGCCATTGCCACCACCCCCCACCTGGCCCTAACTCACCTGGACAAAAAAGACACATACATTCAAATGCTGTTCATATACTTCAGTTCAGCATTCAACACCATCATCCCTCAGAAACTGATTGGAAAGCTGAGCCTACTGGGCCTGAACACCTCCCTCTGCAACTGGATCCTAGACTTCCTGACTGGGAGACCTCAGTCAGTCCGGATTGGGAGCAACATGTCCAACACCATCACACTGAGCATGGGGTCCTCCAGGGCTGCGTGCTCAGTCCACTGCTGTTCACTCTGCTGACCCACGACTGTGCTACAACACACAGCTCGAACCACATCACCAAGTTCGCCGATGACACGACCGTGGTGGGTCTCATCAGCAAGAACGACGAGTCAGCTTACAGAGAGGAAGTGCAGCGGCTAACAGACTGGTGCAGAGCCAACAACCTGTCTCTGAATGTGAACAAAACAAAAGAGATGGTTGTTGACTTCACGAAGGCACGGAGCGACCACACCCCGCTGAACATCGACGGCTCCTCGGTAGAGATCGTTAAGACCACCAAATTTTTTGGTGTTCACCTGGCAGAGAAACTCACCTGGTCCCTCAACACCAGCTCCATAGCAAAGAAAGCCCAGCAGAGTCTCTACTTCCTGTGAAGGCTGAGGAAAGTCCATCGCCCACCCACTATCCTCAGGGGTTGTATTGAGAGCATCCTGAGCAGCTGCATCACTGCCTGGTTTGGAAATTGCACCATCTCGGATTGCAAGACCCTGCAGCGGATAGTGAGGTCAGCTGAGAAGATCACTGGGGTCTCTCTTGCCGCCATTACAGACATTTACACCACACGCTGCATCCGCAAAGCAAACAGCATTATGAAGGACCCCACACACCCCTCATACAAACTCTTCTCCCTCCTGCTGCCTGGGAAAAGACACCGAAGCATTCGGGTTCTCACGACCAGACTATGTAATAGTTCCTTCCCCCAAGCCATCAGACTCCTCAATACCCAGAGTCTGGACTGACACCAACTTACTGCCCTCTACTGTGCCTATTGCCTTGTTTATTATTTATTGTAATGCCTGCACTGTTTTGTGCACTTTATGCAGTCCTGGGTAGGTTTGTAGTCTAGTGTATTTTTTTTTATGTGCTGTTTTTACATAGTTCAGTGTAGTTTTTGTACTGTTTCATGTAGCACCATGGTCCTGTAAAACTTTGTCTCGTTTTTACTGTGTACTGTACCAGCAGTTACGGTCGAAATGACAATAAAAAGTGACTTGACTTCTTCCACCTGACTATATTTTCCATCTCACTTGTCACCCATGGTTCCTTCACCCTACCATTCTTTGTCTTCTTCACCGGGACAAATTTATCCATAACATCCTGCAAGAGATCCCTAAACATTGACCACATGTTCATAGTACATTTCCCTGCAAAAACATCATCCCAATTCACACCAGCAAGTTTTAGCCTTATAGCCTCATAATTTGACCTTCACCAATTAAAAATTTTCCTATCCTCGCTGATTCCATCCTTTTCCATGATAAAGCTAAAAGCCAGGGAGTGGTGGTCACTGTCCCCCAGATGCTCACCCACTAAGAGATCTGTTACCTGACCCAGTTCGTTACTTAATACTAGATCTAGTATGGCGTTCCCCCTAGTTGGCCTGTCAACATAATGAGACAGGAATCTGTCCTCAACACACTCACCAAACTCAGCCCCGTCTAAACCATTGGAACTAATCAGGTGCCAATCAATATTAAGGAAGTTAAAGTCACCCACAATAACAACCCTGTTATTTTTGCACCTTTCCAAAATCTGACTCCCAATCTGCTCCTCAGTATCTTTGCTGCTACTAGGAAGTCTATAGGATACTCCCAATAGAGTAACTGCTCCCTTCCTATTCTTGACTTCCACCCATACTGACTCAAAAGAGGATCCTGCTGCATTACACACCCTTTCTGTAGCTGTAATAATATTGCTGACCAGTAATGCCACCCCTCCTCCCCTTCCTGCCTTTCTCTATACCTTTTAAAGCACTGAAATCCAGGACTATTGAGAATCCATTCCTACCCTGGTGCCAGCCAAGTCTCTGTAATGGCCACTACATCATAATTCCATGTATGTATCCAAGCTCTCAGTTCACCACCTTTGTTCCTGATGTTTCTTACATTGAAGTACACGCACTTTAGCCCTTCTACCTTACTACCTTTACACCCTTCAATCTGCTTCTCTTTCCTCAAAGCCCCTTTATATATTAGATCTGGCCTTACTCCATGCACTATACTTGTAGTTCTTGCGTTAGCATTATCCTCCTCCACCTCACTATCTGCTCTAACCATCTGGATCCCCTCCTCCGCAAATCTAGTTTAAACAACCGCCCCCCCCCCCCCCAGAGCAGCACTAGCAAACCTTCCTGCAAAGATATTAGTCCCCTTCCAGTTCAGGTACAACCTGTCCCGTTGTGGCATGGGTAGCAATCCTGAGATTGCAACCCTGGAGGTCCTGTCCTTCAACTTTGCACCTAACTCCCTAAACTCTCTTTGCAGGACCTCCTCCTCCTTCCCATCAATTTCTTTGGTCCCTACCTGGACCACAACATCTGGCTGCTCACCCTCCCTCCTGAGAATACCGAGAGCTCGATCCGAGATATCACAGACCCTGGAAACAGACCATCTGGGATTCTCGATCTCCCCCACAGAACCTCCTATGTGTCCCTCTAACTATTGAAACCCCTAACACTACTGCACTCCTCTTCTCCCTCCTCCCCTTCTAAGCTGAGGGTCCAGACACGGTGCCAGAGATGCAACCACTGTAAATTGTCCCTGGTAGGTCATCCCCACCAACAGCATCCAAAACGGTATACTTATTATTGATGGGAATGGTCACAGGGGTGCTCTGCTCTTCCTGTCTATTCCCCTTCCCTCTCCTGACAGTAACCCAGCTACATGTCTCCTGACTTTTAGGGGTGACTATCTCACTGACAAAACTCCTATCTATTTCTGCCTCTGCCTCCCGAATGATCTGAAATTCATCTAGCTCCCTAAATCGGTTTTATCAGGAGCTGCAGCTGGATGCAACTTTTGCACGTGTAGTCATCAGGGACAATTGTGCTCACCCTGACTTCCGACATACTGCAAACGGAGCACCCGAATGCCCTAACTACTGCCTCCATTACCTACTTCTAAGTTAATTAGATTAATTAAAGGAGCTTACCCGGCCTTACATCTCTAGGAGCAAGCTTGTCCACAGGCTCTGCTCACTGAAGCCTCTTGAGCCAAAGCCTTCCTACTCTGTCTCCCACTACTCCGTTGACCACTCCTACGATGCCTGCTCTGTTAATCAGCTTGCTTTTTAAACTCTCCCGCTGTTCTCACAGGCCGACCTTCACTCACTTGCGCAGTCATGCCCCGTTCAAACTCCAATGCGTTACAAAGTTTATGACACATGCCAGAGATATTAAATCTGATTCTGATCTTTAATTGCTAATCCTGCCAAATCTTTCAACCACATTTCCCAGTTGGCAGCAATATCAGCTTCTTGCATCAATGCTACAATGCTGTCATGCTACTATATATGACCACGGACCTAATCCAGAAATTGCAAACTTAGATTTGTGGTTTTTTTTAATGTGGTAGCTAGCTCCTTAAACTCAACGTAACACAGACAAAATGCTAAAGAATCTCTGCGATGGAGAGCAGTCAGTACAAAAGGTATGTCACCTTGGATGCTATTGTAGGGGTAGGGGATGACCCTAGCTACTTATATGCATCTAAGACTTTTGCACAATATAATAGACACTACAGCACAAAAACAGATCTTTTGTCCCAACCAATCCATGCTGAACTATTATTCTGCCTAGTCCCTGGTCTATAGCCCTCCATATTCCTCCCAACCACTTAAATTCTCTTAAATATTGAAATCAAACTCTCATATCCACCACTTCCAGCAGCACTCTCCACCCTCTGTGTGATGAAGTTCTGACTCATGTTCCCCTTAAACATTTCATCTTTCACTCTAAACCCATAACCTCGAGTTCCAATTTCACCCAACCTCAGTGGAAAGAGCCTGCTTGCATTTTACTCTAGGTACCATATCCGATGTGGATGTTGGTGATCATGGTTTTCCATACAGATCTCTCCCTTGTTCTTTGGATGACTTCCATTTCCTCGATGTGTAGCCACCTGGCTAGCTTTTGATGTACTTAAGCCGAGGTCTTCCTCTAGGTTTGCTCCCCTCAATCTTTCCAGACACTATGTGTTTTTCTAGTTCATCTTTCTACATGATGTGTCCTATGAATCTGAGTTGACTTTCTCTTATTGTTGGTATGAGTGATCTAACTGTTTGGGCTCTTGAGAACTTCTTCATTTGAAGTGTGTAGTCCATGATATTTTTAACATTCTCCTGTAGAACCATAATTCAGCTGCTTCTAGTCTCTTTTCCGTTGCTGGGGAAAAGGTCCAGCATTCACTTCCATAAGTCAGGACAGAAAAAATGTAGCACTGCAGTATTCTGTTTTTAGTGTACTAGCTCATCTTTCTGTCTGTTAATATGGTCTTCATTTTCTGGAAAGCTTCTTTCGCCATTGCTATTCTGTATTTGATATCTGTGCCACACCTGTCATCACTTGTTATTTGGCTGCCAAGATATCTGAATTTGTTGGCTTGTTTGATGTTTGTATTTCCGATCCTGATCACACATTGTGGGGTGTTTGTCTTTCTGGAGATGACCATGCTTTCTGTCTTCTTGGTGTTGATTGAGAGGTCTCTGTGATTACTCTCTGCAGCCACTATAGTGAGTAGTTCTTGAAGTTTTGTTTCTGAGTCAGCTATTAGTACAATGTCATCAGCATATCTGATGTTATTTATATTATGGCCTCCAATTGTGAGTCCTTTGATGTCTTTGATACTTCTCACGATACCTTCACTATACAGGTTGAATAAGTTGGGTGAAAAGACACAACCTTTGAAGACTTGTGATTTGCATTGTTCTAGTGCTTCATCTAAGGAGTAGTAGAAGGCATCACCTTCTTCCTCTGAGCATGCCGTTGTGGGTGCTTATACTTGAATGATAGAGATGTTGTTTTGTTGTCCTTTTAGTTTACTTTAATTTAATTTAATTTAGTTTAGACTGGAATACTCCAGTGTCTTTCCATCGTATTTCACTAAGGCCTAGGATGCTGACTTCCAGTCTCTTCATTTCTAATTTTACGTTTTCTAGCTTACCAGCTTAGTGTAGGGTTCATACATTCCAAGTGGCAATTTGCAGTCTCTTGTTTTTGCAGATAGTAATGGTATGACGATCCGGGCTTACTTGTCTGTTTACATGATATCCCGTACTGAGCGAGGTGCGCACTATTTGGTAGTGGGCTCCTGGGTATGAGGATAAACTACGTCCGGTTGTGGAGCATTTGCTTTGGGCAATGAGTTTACTATTAACCACAGCTACCTCCAGGTCACCCTTAGGCAAGGTGGAGCTCCTGTTACTTGGGTTACAGTGAAGCCACGGAATGCAGGTGGTGGATGAAGCAGAAGGCAAATTGTGAGTAACACAATCGATGATTCCTGCTTCTCAGATGTTGAGCAGAAGATACTTTTAATAGGATAAAGGGTCACCCATCTTGTAAAGACACTGCATCGGAAACAAGCTCGGGGAAGCTACTTCTTGTATTTCATCCCTAGTACAACCATGGTTCATACATACACAAATGTAAAAGACAACAATGTAAATGTAAATGGGAGCCCACTCTATCTATATCCCTCATAATTTTGTATACCTATCTGTCCTCCCACAGATGTTGCTCAACTTGCTGAATTCCTCCAGAAGATGGTTTGTTTTTATAATTAATATATAATTCCAGTCAAAAATAATTACCTGTGAATTCAGCTCTTGTTTACCTCCTAATTAAATTATAGTAATCATGCTCTTTTTGCACTAATTTACTTTATATCATTTCTCATTGTAATTTATAATATACATTATGTATTGTACTGTATTGAGTTGCAAAGCAATTAATTTCACAATGTACTGTATTTCAGTTACAATAAACTACATTTTTGATTCTGATTCTGATTGTCATGCCACTCATCTTTATTTTAGTTTGAACTATTAACCCATAAACATATAGCAAATCCTCACCTGGGCTTACTAACTATTCTGTCACTTTTCCTGTCTTATGTCAGCTTCTAAGAATTGACGTCACATCCACCTCTGCTTCTGGTCTCCATGTGGTTGCCATCTCCTGTACTCTCGCAGGTAAATCTGGACCGCAGAAGCTGCTACCAATGCTAACGTAGTTAAAAACAGTAATTCTTGAGCAGCCAAAATTGGAGGGATGCAGTTATTTGAGAAGATTATTGGTTTGGAAGAGCTTGCAATGATTTGGAAGTGGGTGGAGGAAGGGAGTAGTTGTTGAGAGAAGGCTGGAATTCTGGAGCAACAAAGAAAAAATGATGGAGATTTGAGCAAGTGAGGCAGCATCTATGGAGGAATGGTTAATTCACCTCTATAGATGCTGCTTGACCTGCTGAGTTCCTCTAATATGTTGTCTGTGTTGCAGTTGAAGTGGATTTGTTTAACAACAAAGTAGGCTTAAATTTAAGAAGAATAAAATGTGGAAAGAAAGTTGGGTAATTTTAAATGATCAAGAGCAATAAAGTTGGATAATTATTACTTTCCACATATGGGAAGAGTTTTATGTAGACCATAGTTGCAAGAGCTAGGAATCGTTATGATATTTGTAGCAGGTTGTGTGGTTGAACAGAGAGGACTAGAATTAAGTCCATTACAGTGGCCAACAAATTCTTTCCAAAATGTTGCTTCCTCAGATTTTGTTATGGTAGCCTGCTTGAAGCTGAACGCAAATATAATTTCAGACGACTTACATCATGTAGGAATTTGGAGAAACAAGAAATTAACTTTCATTGAATATAAAGTGCTTAATTGCATAATGCTTAATGCTTTGCAATCGTTCAACTAAGCTAAAAATGTTTTGTTGATTTTCATTTGTACTCGGTTTCTGAGACATCTCCCTTAAGTGTTTAACAATAATCAGCCAACATTGATAGATTTCATTTTCCCAATACTGTTTCTCCATGACTGCAATGTCTTGGTGAAAACTTTCACCATGCTTGTCGTTGACAGCACCAGGATATGCAGGGAAGAATTCTAAATGGGAATGCAAAAACTGAATCTTTAGAGACATGGTGCACTTCATAGTTTTGTATCCTTGAAGCACGTTGTTGGTGGGAGTATTCAAGGACATTTTCAACCTCTCACTGCTATGGGTATATGTTCCCATTTGCTTCAAAAAGGCAATAATTATGCCAGTGCCTAAGAGCTGCTATAATGACTACCACCGGGTAGCACTCACATCTACAGTGATGACATGCTTTGAGAGATTGGTCATGACTAGAATTAACTCCTGCTGAAGCAAGGACCTGGACCCATTGCAAATTGCCTGTTGCCACAATAGGTCAACAGCAAATATAATCTCAATGTCCCTTCACACGGCTTTAGACCACCTGGACAATACAAACACCTATGTCAGGAAGCTGTTCATCGACTATAGCTCAGCACTTAATATCATCATTCCCACAATCCTGATTAAGAAGTTGCAGAACCTGGACCTCTGTACCTCCCTCTGCCATTGGATCCTTGACTCCCTAACTGGAAGACCACAATCTGTGCTGATTGGTGATAACATATCCTCCTCACTGACAATCAACACAAGCGCACCTCAGGGTTGTGTGCTTATCGCACTGCTCTACTCTCCATATACCCATGATTGTGTCTAGGCATAGCTCCAATACCATCTATAAATTTACTGATGATATAGCCATTGTTGGTAGAATCTCAGGTGGAGATAAGAGGGCAACAGGAGTGAGATATGCCAAGTAGTGGAGTGATGCCACAGCAAAGAGCTGATTGTGGACTTCAGGAAAGGTAAGGCAAAGGAACACATACCAATCCTCACAGAGGGATCTGAAGTGGAGAGAATGAGTAGTTTCAAGTTCCTGGGTGTCAAGATCTCTAAGGATCTAACCTGGCCCCAACATTTCGATGCAGTTACAAAGAAGGCAAGACAATGGCTATACATCATTAAGAGTTTGAGGAGATTTGGCATGTCAACAAATACACTCAAAACTTCTATAGATGTACTGTAGAGAGCATTCTGACAAACTGCATCACTGCCTAGTATGGTGGGGAGACTACTGCACTGAACCGAAAGAAGCTGAAGAGGGTTGTAAATTTAGTCGGCTATATCTTGGGTATTAGGCTACAAGGAACCCTGGACATCTTCAGGGAGCAGTGTCTCAGAAAGGCAGTGTCCATTATTAAGGACCTCCAGCACCCAGGTCATGCCCTTTTCTCACTGTTACCATCAGGTAGGAGGTACAGAAGCCTGAAGGCACACACTCAGCGATTCAGGAACAGCTTCTTCCCCTCTGCCATCCGATTCCTAAATGGAAATTGAACCCTTGGACACTACCTCACTCTTTTAATATATTTTTGCACGATTTTTAATCTATTCAGTACATGTATACTGCAATTAATTTACTTATTTATTATTATTATTTTATTTTGTTTTTTTCTTCTATATTATGTATTGCATTGCTGCTGCAATGTTAACAAATTTCACGTCACATCCCGGTGATAATGAAACTGATTCTGATTTTGTTTCTGAACCAGCTGCATGTAGTTTGCTGCTCTGTAGTCAGCAAAAAATATTTCTACAACATCCTGGAATGCATTCCATGTGATTCTCTGTGGTCTCACTAGAAGTTCTTTGAACTTCCTTTCATTGATGACCTGCTTGATTTGTGGACCAACAAAAATGGGTTCCTTAAACTTGGTATCAGGTATTCTGACTTGAATTATAAACTGAAATAACAAATATAGTTATCCCAATTATCCTGATCCAAGTTATCATTTTTGCTTTATTTGTGTTACACAAACAGCAGGAGCTTGATTGGAACTTGATCGAAGGATCCAGCGCTCTGATTGGAGAGCTACGCCGTGCGGGTATCCAAAAGTTCCGAGAACTCAAGCTGACTCTTAGAAAAGACCAGAGATGGAGTGTGAGGTCATGAACAACTCCATCTTGAAGGGTGAGGAAGATTGAAGCATAGAGGTGAATGTGGAGAGGGCCAGCGATGGCTCCCAATGGAGATGGTCAGCAACCAGATCGCTGAGTACAACGCTGGATTGGCGGCGTTCGGACCCAGGTTGGTGGTCACTCTTTATGAAAAGACTGAGCTCGTTTGCAGATGAAAAGAAGTTTCCCATGTTCAGAGGTTTATATGATTATTGGACCGTATTGATTTCCTTCAGCTTTTTGGTGTTCTCTTTCTTGTAGACAATTGGCAGGTGGGTGATCTGTTAGTTTTTTTTGTGTGTAAGGGAGGGGTTGGGGGCTTGGTGCTACCATCGCAGTTCTTTTTCTGTGAGTGCGGGGGTCAGGCATTGTTATGCGTAGGGGGTCATTGACTGTTATTGTGGCTGTTTTTTGCTGCAGATGAGAGGAGATTTTGGGGTTTGCGAGTTTTATTTCTTTTCTTTTTTGTGACAGTTGGGGGAGCTGATCTTTCATCAACACTCATGGTTTTTCTGCATTTAGTGGCTGTCTGGAGTAGACAAGTATTAGAATTGTACATGCATGCTTTGATAATAAGATGAGCCTTTGACTCTTTGAATTTCACAGAGTTCTTTGAATGCCTGAGTCTGGAATGTCTGTAGTTGTGGAAGATGGTTGATAATAAATTAATGATGAAACATTGAGTGGATATTATAATAATTTACCACAAGATGGCAGCAAACATCTGTTGAAACAGCTGCGATTAAAGCAATCCACTGGGAGGTCCTCTGGGAGATAACATACAAGTCTCAAGGAGAGAGGGTGTGATACTTGATCTCCTATTTGGGAATGATACAGGGCAGGTAACAAAAGAATGTGTGGAGGAACACTTTACTTCTAGTGATCATAATGCTATCAGTTACAAAGTAACTATGGAAACAGATCGGTCTGGTCCGTGGGTTGAGTTTCTAAATTGGAGAAAGGTCAATTTTGATGGTCTCAGAAAGGATCTGGCAAGTGTGGATTGGCACAGGCTGTTTTCAGGCCAAGGTGCCAATTCTACCATTAGACAACATCATTACTTAGCCCTACCATTAGCGAACCTTCAGTTCATCCAATATACAATTCCAAGTTATTGTGAATTGTGAAATATTTCCTGTAAGACAAAACTTATCATCATAATTGGCAGCAATGCCTCAAAACCTTTAATGCACAGTATGAAAGAGAGAATAACATTATACCTGTGTGAATTGCCACAGCGTCCATTGATTGTGATCTCTGTCTCTGAGCCTGATGTCAGAACATCGTTTAGGAGCATGTACACTTGCAAGACATCAGTTCCTACTGGTGTACCTGGCAGGGCATTGAAAACCTGTGCCAATCAACTGGCTTAAGTGTACATCTTCAATTTCTCTCTGCAGTAGTCAAAAGTTCACACCTTCATCAAAAGGACATCAATGATACCCATGCCTAAGCAGTGCAAGATGAGCTGTCCCAGCGATTATCACCGGCAGCGCTCACATTTAAAGTTAAAGAGTGCCTTGAGAGTTTGGTTATGGTTAGAATTAACCCCTGCCTGGACCCTCTGAAAATTGTCTACTGCCATAACAGGTCTGCAGCGGACACAAACTCGCTGGTTCTCCTCTCTGCTTTGGAAGACTGAGGCTGTTTACCAATTACAGCACATAATTCAACAGCATCATCTCCTCAGTACTGATCAACAATTCCAAGACCTGGGCCTCTGTACCTCCCTCTGCAACAGAATCCCAGTCTTCTTCATCATTAAACTACAGTCAGTGCAGGTCAGTAATAGTATCTCTTCCTGGCTGACAATCAACACAATTCTCCAACTATGCGTGTTTAGCTCTTCTCTTTTTACACTTATGTCTGTGTGGCGATGCACAGTCAAATGCCATCTATAAATTTGCCTATGATACTACTATGGCAGAATTTCAGATGACCAAGAGGAGGAGTACAAAAGTGTGACAGCTTGATTGATGTTGTGGTGTCACAACAACAATTTCACACTCAACATCAGTAGGACTAAGAAATTGACTGTGGACTTCAAGAAGGCCAAGTTGAGAGAACACACACAAATCCCCATTGAGGTGTCAGTGGTGGCAAGGGTGAGCAGTTTTAAATTGGTTCAAGCTAAAGGGAAGGTGGCAGTAACTCCAATAAGCATGTGTTGAAGCATGTGGTGTGCAGAAGAACATGCACAATATGTTGAACCTTGAAGTGGATGGACTACAGAAGCAGAGACTATGAACATGAACTCAATGACCACTTTATTAGTTACAGGAGGTATCTGATAAAGTGGTCATTGAGTGTAATTCCCCTTTAGGTTGTTTGCTCTTTTTTGAAAGAGGCCTTGAGTTATTGTAATCTTGGGCTTGTGTGACTGGGTGTTCCATTGCCAGGAAATATCAGATACCCTCTTGAAATTCTGTTTCGTATCATGGACCAGCTATCTTCAAGTGAGTTCTTTCTGCAAAAAGTGCAAAACCTGCAAGCAAACAGAATGTGTGCAGCATTCAGCGTCTTAAATCAAGTCGACTTTATTGTCATGCGGACAAGTACAGTGAGATATTAGTAGGCTGGGAGAGCTTGCAGTGATTTGGAAAGAGGGGGATGAGGGATGCAGTTGTTGAGAGAATGGAGGGTTTTGATGCAAATGCGTTTGTTTTCAAATCAGGGTTTTATGTATTGAGAGCCAATGTCAGTTTACAAACACAGCTGAAGTGTGGTGGATCATCATGTCAGTCCACGGCCTCCTCTACTGCAGTGATGAGGCCACACTCAGGTTGGAGGAGCAACACCTTGTATTCTCCCTGGGTAACCTCCAACCTAATGGCATGAACATTGATTTCTTGAACTTCTGGTAAATGCCTCCCCTCTCCTTCACCATTCCCCATTCCTGTTTTCCTCTGTCACCTTATCTCCTTACCTGACCATCACCTCATCCTCCTCCTTCCCTTTCTTCCTTGTTCTTTGTCCTCTCCTATCAGATTCCCCCTCCTCCACCCTTTTATCCCTTTCAACAATTAACTTCCCAGCTCTTTACATCACCCTTCCCCCTCTCCGTTTCACCCATCACCTACCACCTTACACTTCTGTCCCCTTCCCCTCACCTTCTTACTCTGACTTCTCCTTCTTTCTTGTCCTGATGAAGGGTCTTGGCCGGAAATGTCGAGTGTTTACTCTTTTCCATAGACACTGCCTGGCCTAATGAGTTTCCCCTGCAGTTTGTGTGCGCTGCTTTGGTTAATACAAGGGAGGGCTCACATCACATTTATGATGGACAAAATGAAAAAAAAAGACAAATGGTTCCAATGGTTCAATTTAATGTCAGAGTGTATATGCAGTATACAACCTGAAATTCTTACTCTTTGCCAACACCCACTGAATAAGAAACCCCAAAGAATGAATGACAGCGACATCAGAACCCCCAAGTCCCCCCTCAGGCACGGCAACAGCAGAAGCATCGATCCGCCAACTCCCCTTCACCCTACTTGCACCAACAGAAGCACTGATCACTGCCCACACCATACAAGCAATAGCAAAAGCCCACAAAGAGACCTTGATCTAGTCCATGAAAAACTACAGCCCATCCCAGCACTACAATATCTCAGACAGGCTCCCTCTCACCAGTGAGTGAGAGAGGGATCCCTCTTGCAAAACGAGAGTGGGAGACCAGCAACTCGCTCTTCCGATGTTACTATCTTCCACAACGCTTCTCCAAGTGCCCTGACTTGGAGACAATCAGGATGATTTACAATAATTAAGTTTAGAAACAGTGAAGATAGATAAATACTTTATTCACACATGGAAAGAGTTTGATCCAAAACCATAGCTTCAGGCCTGCGGACAGCCAAGAATCACCATGGTACTTGCAGCAGATTGTGTGGCTGAACAGAAAGGGCTGGAATTAAGTTCAAGTTTAACTATCATTCCACCATGCATGAATATAGCCAAACAAAGAAGCATTCTCCTGGGACCGAGGTGTGAAACACACTGCCAACAACTCACAGCACCTTGCACATTGCTCATAGCACAAATAGCACATGTGGTTACAATTTCAGAAAAGCATACAGTCACAGAGAGAGAAAAAATAATATAGCCCAAGTCCCCGAGTGGCATGTAGATTGTCTTCTACAGCACCGATCAAACCCCTGAAGACAACACTGAGCGAATACTCTTGGTGCTCTAACAGAGACATTGCTTTGTAGTATGTTAACACTTCCACAGTATTCTATGAATGCCCAAGTTGTAATTGTTGACATTCACCACTAGATGGCCAACAATGTTAATGGCGAATCACTCAGTGGTTATTATAATAGTTCACCACGAGATGTCAGCAAACATCAGTTGAAACAACAGCATTTAAAGCAAACAGAATCAAGTTTAATACCACTATGCAATTTCAAACAAGAGAAAATCTGCGGAAGCTGGAAATCTAAGCAACGGACACAAAATGCTGGAGGCCAGCAGCATCTGCAGAAAAAAAGTACAGTTGGCATTTTGGAATTGAAACTCTTCGACAGGAAGGGTTTTGGCTTGAAGGGCTGTCTTGCTGGAAACGTCAACTGTAGATGCTGCCTGGCTTGCTGAGTTCCTCCAGAATTTTGTATCTGTTTACCATGAGATTTATTATCTTTGTGGCAGCAGCAAAATGCAATACATAATAATAGGGAAAAATTGTGAATTACAGTCGCTATGTGTATGTATATACTAAATAGTCAAATTACATAAGTAAAGCAAAAATATAAATAAAGAAGTTGTGAGGTAGTGTTCACGGGTTTAATGTCCATTCAGAACTCAGATGGCAGAGGGGAAGAATCTGTTCCTGAATTATTGAGTGCTTGTCATAAGGCTCCTGTACCTCCTCCCTGATGGTACTGTAACAATGTGAAATAGGTATGTCCTGGGTGATGGGGTGCCCCTAATCATGCCCCTAATCATGCTCGGCAGCTCTTTTGAGGCACCACTCGTTGAAGTTCTCCTGTATGGAGCTGACTGTTCACAACCTTTTGCACCTTCTTTTGATCCTGTGTAGTCAAGCAACCCCCCCAACCCCCACAATAACAGATGGTGATGAAGCCAGCTAGAGTGCTCTCCATGGTAAACCTGTAGAAATTTGAGTGAGTCTCTTTGGTGACATACTAAATCTCCTCAAACACCTAATGAAATATAGCTGCTGTTGTACCTTCTTTGTAGCTGCATTGATATGTTGGGCCCAGGTTAGATCTTCAGAGATATTGACACCCAGGAATTTGAAATTGCTCACTCTTTCCACTTCTGATCCCTCTATGAGGACTGGTGTGTGTTCCCTCATCTTACCCTTTCTGAAGCTCACCAGAAGATGAGAGATAATAAATTCAAGAAGTTAGAGCTAGAGTGACAAATGTGGCCTTGAGCCACTTCATCATCAGTTATCATTATCATCAGAGTAGACTTTAGCTCATTCAAGACTGCGAAGAAACTACATAAGCTCCATTTCATTGTGAGTTGGCCCAACACATAATAATTCACCACAAGATGAGCAGGATTCTATATAATAAGCACAAGAGATTCTACAGATGCTGGAAATCCAGAGCAACATACACAATATGCTGGAGGAGATCAGCAGGTCAGGCGGCATCTATGAAAATGAATAAACTGTCGAAGTTTTTGGCCAAGACCCTCCATCAGGACTAGAAAGGAAGGGGGAAGAAACCAGAACAAGAAGGTGTGCATGAGGGGAGGGGGAGAGCACAGGTCAGCAGGTGACAGAATGGTGGGTGGATGGGGGAGGGGGAATGAAGCAAGAAGCTGGGAGGTGGATAGGTGGAAGAGGAATGGCTGAAGAAGAAGATCAGAGGTTCAATATCACTAGCTTATGTTGTGAAATTTGGCGTTTTGTAGCAGCATTACATAATAAAAAACCTGTAGAAAACCCAGTGCTTACAATAGGATTTATATATAGCACTGTGCAAAAGTCTTATAAGACATTTCAACACTACTTTATTTGTCGGCATGGAGGAGAGAGCGAGTTTGTAAATCTGGTGCAAGCAAAGCATGTTGGGAGTAGTGAGGGTGGAGCACTGTGGGAGGGATGTGGGACATGTGGCAGAAAACCAGTGTTGGTGTGGGTGCAGACACACCCAGCCCTGAGATACCAGGCAAGGTCATTTTGATTCCAAACAATTGGTTTATTAATCAATACCGAATGTCCCTCTCCTTCCCACTCCTTCCCCTTTTCCCAACCATGATTCCCCTCTCCCTGCCCCCTTTCCCAGTCCACAATAGAGACCCATATCAGAATCAGGTTTATCATCACTCACACGTCATGCAATTTTTTTTTTGCAGCGGTACGGTGCAATATGTCAAATTACTACTGAACTGTGCAGAAGTCCTAGCTAAATATACAGTACATGATTAAGGCCTTTGCACAGTAACCAATGTAGCTTCAGATACACAATATACACAAATTAAGCATAAACTAAATGACATTTGTGAGCTTGTGAATCCACCGGAGGCTGGTGGCCCAGAGATTGCCTCTCCTGGGGTTTGGAGAACTGTCCGTGAGTGTGAGTAGGTAGGTGGGAGTGATGAAAGGAGCTTGATTTGCCACAGCTGTTGCTGCTTATGTTGTTGTGTAGACCATTGCTGTGTTGACAGCAGAATATGAGTCAACACATCCTTCAATTGTCTTGGTCGTCAATGCAAATGATTCATTTCCCTATATGTTTCTATATGCATGTGATAAATGAATGAACCCGCATCTGAAGTTGTACAAAAACTGACAAAGAGAAAACACAATAAGAACAGAAAGGAACAAAGTCCGTCGTGGTACAAGTTTGTTAAAGTGGTCACGGTGTTGCTGTAGAAAGGTACTGATTGGTGTTGTGCCATTTGGTTCAAGAGCTGCAACTGTAGTTCAGCTGCTGTGCTCGAACCTAGCAGTTGGGATTTGAGGCTTCCGCATCTCCTACCCGTTGGGAGTTGTGCGAAAGTGATATGGCTTGAATAGTATGGATCTTTGATGATAAACTCAGTGGCTATTTTATTTTGTGCCACGTGTACCTAACAAAACAGCCACTGAGTTTATCTTCATGGTCTCCTGCTGTTGTAGCCTATTCACTTCAATATTCAATGATTTGTTCATTCAGAGATGCTCTTCTGCACACCAAGGTCGTAACACAATGTTATTTGACTTACTGTCGCCTACCTGTCCGATTGAACTAGTGTGACCATTCTCCTCTGACCTCTGTTATTAAAAAAGCATTTTTTGCACACAGAGCTGAGAAACAAGCCTTATCTACATGCTTTTATGCATTGACTTGCTGCTGCATGACTGGCTGATTAGATATTTGCCTTAACAGGTGTACAGGTGTACCTAATAAAATGACCACTATGTAGAAGATGACTCCAGTAGACAGAACATTTAAAGGCAGTGTTTCATATCTTATATTAAGTTGTTTTGGAGTCAGCTAGGTTTACACCAATATATATATTTAAATACTATCAGATGGAAAAAAGAAGTTAACCTCTTCCTTTCTGTAACATCACGTAGTGGCACGTATCTCATGCTACTGAAGTTATCTACATCTACCAAACGAATGCAGCATCTTACTTCAGGCTCTCTTTCATGGGTAAGCACAACTGGAAATCTCTACCAAAGGTTCAGAAAAGATAAGCAAAATATCACCCTCAAGAAAAATTATAGTTAGACATCATATCCATGACAATGATAGCATTAATCACTCCAGATGTGTTAGAAATGGTACAAAGTTCTGAACCTTCATGGTTTGACTCGACATGTTATCTTTACTATTAAAAGGAGCTATTCACTCTCCATGGTGTATTTGAAAGGAATGAATACTTAACAACAATATGCAATCCTGAAAATCATAAAAATACAGATCTAAAATAAAAACATCTGGGAAAGGGTTAATATTTATGACTGGTGATTTTCATCAGTACCAGCAAAAGGAGGAAATGAGATGTTTCAAAAGGGAGTAGTGCATTCAAACTAATGTCCTGATAGAATTGAGAGTGAATTGATATTAAGAAAAGGGGTAGCAATTGGGTGTGTTGGGGGTTGGGAGTGCTGTGGATAGTCAAGAGGGTTGTCAAAGGTTACAGCAGGTCATCGGTAAGATGCAGAACTTGGCTGAGAAGTGGAAGATGGAGTTTAACCCAGATAAGTGTGAAGTGGTTCATTTTGGTAGGTCAAATTTGAAGGCAACAGTGGTGGAGGTGGAGCCAATAGGGTCTTTTAAGAGACTCTTAGATAGGTACATGGAGCTTAGAAAAATAGTGGGCTATGCAATAGGGTAATTCTAGGCAGTTTCTAGAGTATGTTACACGGTTGGCACAACATTGTGGGTTGAAGGGCCTGTAATGCTTTCTATGTTCAATTAAAAGTTCTTCTCTTAGAGTCATGGAACTGTACAGTCATACAGCAGAGAAATGGGCCTTCAGGTGCACTGTCCATTGCAGCTGAGATTCTCATTCACCCGCATTTGGACCATAACTATCATAACCATTCACAGCAATGGTTATTGACCAAGTACATTTTAATTATAAACCTGCATCAAACATTTCCTCTGGGTACTCTTGCCATATACAGTACTTACCACCCTCTGGGTGAAGATATTGCCTCTCAGGTTCCTATTAAATCCCTTCCCTCTCTCCTTAAACCTATGTCCTCTTGTTCTTGATTTCACAACCTTGGGAAAAGGACTGTGTGCATTCATCCTATCTATAACCCTCATGATTATATTCACCTGTATAACATCAGCCTTTCTTCCTTTATGCTACAATAAAAATTTCAAATCTGCTCAAACTCTCTCTATATATGTCCCTTGAGATCTGAAAACATCTACTTATATCTTTTCTGCACTCTTTCCAACTTTTTCCCAACTTCTACGTATACTCAATGTCCTGACTAATGAAGGCCAAAAGAATAAAAGCCTTCTTCACATCCTGACAGCACATACTATCATTTTCAGGGAACCATGTACTCGTACTGCTGGTGCCTCTGCTCTACAACACTTCCCACAGCACCAGAGTTCAGTATGAAAGTCCTACCTCTTTAGTCTTCCCAAAATCCCAAACCTCACACTTTCCAAATTAAAACTTCACTTCTCAGCCCATTTGCCCCTGTTGATCAAAATCCCACTGGAAATACTGATAACTATCTTTTCTGTCAACTACATGAATTTTATTGTTATTGACAATCTTACTAATCATGCCTTGGACATGCTCATCCTGATTAATGGTATGGAGGTGAAGAGGAAATTCTTTAGCCAGAGAGTGGAGAATCTGTGGAATTCTTTATCACAAGCAGCAGTGAAGGCCAAATCTTTATGTATATTTAAGGCAGAGGTTGATAGATTCTTGATTGGTCAGGGCATGAAGGGATACTGGGAAATGGTGGGGAGACTGCCTCAACAATTTCCATCAGGAGTTTGACTGTCTCTCTCTCTGGTGAATCCTGTACAATGCTATTTCATTAACACATACAGGAGATTATACATTCATGTATACATCCGTACTCAACGTATCAAATATTCTGTGATCCTTCCGAATCACAATCAAGTAAATGGTGCCAGAATTCTTTAATGTTTTGGTTGAGCTGTTCTCTGATCTTTCCAACTTACTTGCACATGTTTCATCACCATACAAGGAGACACCATCAGTACGCTGCTGATTGAGCAGTGTCATCTGATTGCTTGGCTTTATATACTTAACTATTAGCTGATTAATCGCCATTTTGAAACTCAGTGGTGACGTGGGGAAGAAATTTTGTTGCTGATTGGTTGTGTGGTGAACTTTGTGTGCTCTGCTCTGGAACTTTGCCTGCATCAGCTCATTAATAGCTATTGAGGTCTACATGTTTGTTTACAGAAGATTTCGTAGAAAAACATGCTTCCAGGAATCCCCTTGCAAGTCTGCTTCATTGCGCCATGACTTTCACTAATGCTGAGTCAAACCTGTCTCCCTCTTGATCTTCATGGATAGAGACTAGGGAGAGTTGATCATGCTGCTTTCCAGTCAGTTAACGTCCATGGATCTTTGTGGATAGTTTTCTTCCAGTTTGGCCGACATAATGATTGTGTTTGATACTGAGGGATAGTGCAGAGCACAGCAAGATGCCAGCATGCAGGATATTCCTCTGAACTGTATTGATAATGTTGCTTGTACAGTATGTGAACTCCTCTCATGTAGGAGGGGCTAACTGAGTGGCAAACGGATCACTATATCTCTCCTTGAAGAAAAGAAAAACTAGATATGCACTTCTTTTTTTTATAGAACAGTCACACTTTACAAAATGTTTTCAACATTAGAACTCTTTTTTAAAAACACTAAATCTAATGGCACTCAGGGTGGACAACCTGAACGCTTTGGCAAAGTGAGAGGATTACTCTGGTTCTTTAGTCACTTCTCCTGAGCAATTAGGCTATGGAATATATTTTTGTGTTAGGACAGATAAACAACTTGATTTGGTATGGGTTCCTGGAATTGTTGGCGCAGATGGAGTTTCTTGAACAGGTGTGTCCACCACAGGAAAGTAGTCCTCTTCATGAGGATCAGGCACCTCTGTTTCTTTCTCTACCTTTCGTGGACTTTGAAGGTGCATGCTTGTTCCGCCTGATTTCACCTTGTGATGTTCTGATCACTAGCAATTGTGGTACATGCTGCCATACTGTTGATTCTCTGCTGGATTGGCCTGAAACTCAAACAGCTTCACCACTCTTGAGCAGTGTCAAAGATTTTGCTCTGTGTCTGAGATCATGCACGCTCTTCATATTCTCACGCTGTGTTGCCTCAAAATTTATCACTTTGCCGAGTGAGGTTGGAGAATGGATGGAAGTACAGCCAGGCTTGTTCTCAGTCTCCGGCCCATTGATAACTTTGGGGGACTGTAGCCATTTGCAAGAGGTGTGGAGCGATAAGTTAGTAGTGCTTTGTAGGGGCCTTGATGGATTTGACTGATGATTCTGGCATGCATGGAGTCAGGAAAGATGAGTCTGGAGCCCTTTAGCAGCAAACCATTAAGAAAAGTGAGGGTCACTCTTTCAAGCCAGTAAACTCTGAGTTTGTGAGCTCCTTTTGCAACAGCTGGCCATCCGTGCTGATGGTAATACATGAAAATATTGCAGATTTGGTCCTATTTCAACTCAGTGTGAAGTTCATCCAGTCCACTCTGTGATGCAGGAAAGCTTTCACATACCTGAGCGAAGTAGATGTTGGTATCTTCCATGAAGGCGGTGTCAGGTCCTGTCCACCATTGCAGGGCATCGTCGAGAGAGTATCCGGTGTTGTGAAAGATTTGCTGGGGACATGTTCAATGTCACAACAATGTCGCTTAATCCTCATTCTTAATCTGAGGTAAATCATCCAAGTGTTTCAAGCTGAGAAGGTTGACAAGTGGCTTGTGGTCTGCTTCAACGAGGAACTTAGGGCTTATCAAGTAGTAGCTGAAGTGTCCACACACCGAAATGAGAGCCAGTGTCTCCTTTTTGATTTGGGTGTAACACTGTTCAATGGAAGTCAGTGCTCTTGATGCCAATGACCCTGGTTTTCATACACCACTGCAGTTTTGCATGAACACTTCCACTAGGTCGAAAGAAGGGGCATCTGGTGAGACCTTGATTGCTTTGTTCGGATCAAAGAACACCAATGATGGCAGAGAGATAAGCTCTGCTTTAAGTGATGAGAATGACTTCTCCATGGGTGCGTCCAAATGTTTCTCTGAGAGAAGTCTCATAGTGCCTTTGTTTTCTCTGCCAAATGTGGAATGAACATTCCCAGCTGGTTTACCATGCCAAGGAAACCACAACTCACTGATACATTCGTACGTTGTTTCATGTTCTGAACTCCTGCCAGTTTATCTGAATCTGGTTGCACTCCCTCTGAGGATAGTTGGTGGTCTAGGAACCTCACCTCTGACTGTAAATTTGCATTTCTTTTGTTCAGGGCAATTGCAGCCTGTTTCAGTTTCTTCAAAGCAGCTTCCACTCTTTTGTCACGTTCCTTAGTTGAGCCTCCGAAGATGAATTTATCATCTATGTGGCAGACTACTCCTTCCAGTCCCTTCAAAATTTGGTTCCTCTTCATATGAAAGAGTTCAAAGGCTTATGAGATGCCAAAATGGAGTCTCTTGGAGGCATTGTGTCCATATGGTGTGATAAAGATTGAGTTTCTGAGACTCAGGAGCTACATGGATCTGCCTGAACCCTGAATGTGCATCTAGCTTGGTGAAGAACTTTGTTCCACCCAGCATACTGAATGTGTGCTCGGCAGAGGGTGGAATAAACTTCTCCTGCCTCACTGTATTATTCAATGTTGTGAGATGAACTCAGATCATCACAGCGCAAGCTGGCTTGGTGACAGGAACAACGCCTGAACAGCAGTCACAAGGTCCATTCACTCTAGTTATGACATCAAGCACCTCCATTCTCTCAAGTTCAGCTTTGACTTTGGTTATCAATGGGAGTTGTAAACCCCTTGCTGTTGTCAGACTCTCCTGGCCTCAGGTGGATAAGATACTCTTCTTTCAGTACCCCAGGCCTGTGAACAACTCCGGGTATTTCTCCTACCACTGGGCATTGTTTCGTGAATCCGTCCTTTCTATGAGATTCAGCTTCTCAACGGCATGTCATCCACATATTGGTAAGAAGAGGTTCTGAATAACATAGACATCCCCATTTAAATGTTTCTCATTTTTACAGACAGAAGTAGTAAACGTCCTTTTCACACTGAGCTAATGCTTCCTTGTCCCCATGAGCACTTTCTTTGTTGGGTCTTAATGGAGTCTATAGAAGTGTGGCAAAGAACAACAAGCTCCTGGACCATATACGGATTACAGAGGAGAAGGTGTTTGCTGTCTTGAGGCAAATGAGGGTGGCACCTCATTTGTGAGGCACCTTAGGGCCTGACAAGGTGCTCCCTTGGACCCTGTGGGAGGCTAGTGCCATAATTACAGGGCCCAAGCAGAGATATTTAAAATATCCTTATCCATGGTTGAGGTGCCGGAGGATTGGAGGATAGTTAATGCTGTTCCATTGTTTAATAAATAATCTAAGAAAAACAGAAGAAATTGTAGACAAGTGAGCCAGATGTCAGTAGTGGGAAGTTATTGGAAGGTATTCTATGGGACTGGATATACAGTAATGGGAAGCATCAGAGAAACATTCTGTAATGATGAATAAACCATAAATTGTTTGGAATCAAAACCTTTCCTGATATCTTAGGGATGGGTATGTGTGCACTTGTACCAACCCCTGGCACTCCATCTCTGCCAAGCTACCCATATCCCTTGCACAGCGCTCAACACTTGCCATTCCCAAAATACTTTGCTCCTGCCAGTTTTACAAAGTTACTCTTCACTCCACATTGACAGCTCAAGACGTTTGCATGGTACTGTATATGCTTTTGGATCGACGGAGACTGATTAGGGATAGTCAACATGTCTCATCAATCTTAGAAAGTCTCTTGATGAAGATACCTGTAAAATGGATGCAGTCAAGACAGTGAATGCTGTCTACATGGAATTTAGCAAGGAGTTTGACAAGGTCCTACATGGGAGATGGGACTTGGAGGTTCAGTCGCATGGCATTCAAAATTAGGTAGTAAATTGGGTTAGACATTGGTTTCACAGGAATAGCCAGTGACTGGTAGTAGATGGTTGCCTCTTTGACTGGTGGCCTGTGACTAGTGGAGTGCCCATGTTCTACGAATATCAATGATCTGATGATAATGTGGTTGATAAGATCAGCAAATTTCCAGATGACACCAAGATTGGAAGTGTAGTGGACAATGAGGAAGACTCTGAAAGCTTGAAAGTGGATCTTGGCAAGCAGGAAAAATAGTCTGAAAAATGACAGGTGAAATTTAAGAAGTGTGAGGTGTTGCACTCTGGGAGGTCCAACCAGGTCTTACATTGTGTTCAGTAGGGCACTGAGGAGTGTGGGAAAACACAGGGATCTGGGAATACAGATCCATAATTCCTTGAAAGGGATATCACAAGTACATAGGGTTATAAAGAAAGTTTTTAGCACATTGGTCTTCATGAAACAAAACACTGAGTACAGGAGTTGGAATGTTTTGTTGAAATTACATAAGACATTGTCAAGGGTAATTTGGAGTATTGTGTACATTTTTGGTCACCTACCAACAGGAAAGACGTAAATAAGATTGAAAGAGCACAGGCTGATTAGGTTGGAACTTTATTCCCTAAAATATAGATGATTGAGAAGAGATTTGACAGCAATGCACAAAATTATGAGTGTTATAAGTAGGGTAAATGCAAGTTACACTATCTATACCCCTGTGATTTTCTCAGAACTAGAAATGTATAATCGACTATTCAGCAAAATATGAAATATGATCACTATATTGTAAGATATAGAGATTCAGCGCAAGGGGATTTCGGTGAGAGGAAATCAGTGAGCCTGAGTACCTGCTTGCTGAGGTAAAAAAGGTAAGGTCAGTAAGTACTTTTTTCATTTATTCTGACTAATCTGTGATCAAGTAATGGGGGAGACAGTTAGAGCAGTGGTGTGCTCCGTATGCAGTATGTGGGAGGTCAGGGTCAAAACAGTTGTCCCTGATGACCACACCTGCAAAAGGTGCATCCAGCTGCAGCTCCTATCAGACCGAGACAGGGAATTGGAGCAGGAGCTGGATGAACTACGGATCATTCAGGAGGCAGAGGCAGAGATAGATAATAGTTATCGGGAGGTAGTCACACCGAAAAGACAGGAGGTAGACAAATGGGTGACAGTCAAGAGAGGCAGGGGGAGCAGACAGAGAGAGCAGAGCACCCCTGTGGCTGTTCCCATCAACAATAAGTATACCGTCTTGGATACAGTTGGTGGGGATGACCTACCAGGAACAAGTTGCAGTGGTCCTGTCTCTGGCACTGAGGTTGGACCCTCAACTAGGAAGGGGAGGAGGGAAGAGAAAAGAACGGTAGTGACAGGGGATTCTATAGTTAGGGGGGCGGATAGGAGATTTTGTGGGGAAGAGCGGGAGTCTCGGATGGTATTTTGCCTCCCTGGTGCCGGGGTCCGGGACATCTCAGATTGGGTGCAGGTTATTCTCGAGAGGGAGGGCAAGAACACAGATGTTGTGGTCCATGTAGGGACCAAAGATGTGGGTAGGATGAATGAAGGGGTCCTGTGTAGTGAGTTCAGGGAGTTAGGTGCGAAGCTGAAGGGCAGGACCTCCAGGGTAACAATCTCAGGATTGCTACCTGTGCCACATGTGAGTGAGGCAAGGAACAGAAGGATTATACAGAGTAATACGTGGCTGAGAGGATGGTGCAGGAGGGAGTGCTTCCGGTTTTTAGATAATTGGGCTTTGTTCCAGGGAAGGCGGGACGGTTTAGTACCTGAACTGGAGCGGTACTAACATTCTTGCAAGAAAGTTTGCTAGTGCTTCTCGGGGGAGGGGGGGGGTTTAAACTAAATTTACAGGGGGCAGGGATCCAGAATGTGAGAGAGTATAGCGAGATGAAGAATAAAGGACAGGTGGGGACTACACGGTTCCGGAATATTAAGTGTGTAGTAGAGAAAGGTGAGGCGGAACAAGTGATAAGGAGGATACATGTACAGAGGGATGGTCTGATGGAACATGGAGTTAAATGTGTTGAAAGAATAAGTAAATTTAGGAAGGACAACAAAATTCTAGGGGCGTATAGCCCGATGGGGGTTTGGGGAGTTGGGTTCAGCACAATAGGCAGCGATTCAAACAGAGAGAGGAAAAATAGGCTAAAAATTCTATATCTGAATGCACAAAGTGTCAGAAATAAGGCGGATGAGCTTGAAGCTCAGGTGCGAATGGGTAACTATGATGTTGTTGGGATAACGAAGACATGGCTGCAGGGAGATCAGACCTGGGAAATGAATGTACAAGGGTATACGTGCGATCGTGGGGACAGAAATGTGGGCAGAGGGGGTGGGGTGGCCCTTTTGGTGAGGAATGAGATTCAGTCCTCTGCAAGGGGGGACATAGGGTCAGGGGAAGTAGAGTCTGTGCGGATAGAACTGAGGAACATTAGGGGCAAAAAGACCCTAATGGGTGTTGTCTACAGGCCACCAAACAGAGGCATGGATATTGGGTGCAAGTTGAATAGGGAGTTAACATTAGCATGTGGCAAAGGTAATGTGGCAGTAGTTATGGGGGATTTCAACATGCAGGTGAACTGGGAGAATCAGGTTGGTGCTGGACCACAGGATAGGGCGTTTGTAGCGTGCCTACGGGATGCATTCTTGGAACAGCTTGTACGAGAGCCGACCAGGGACAAGACTATTCTGGATTTAGTCTTGTGTAATGAACAGGATTTGATAAGCGATCTCGCAGTAAAGGAGCCATTAGGAGGTAGTGATCACAATATGATAAGCTTTTATCTGCAATTTGAGAAGGATAAGGGCAGCTCGGAGGTGTCAGTGTTGCAGATGAACAGGGGAAACTATGGAGCCATGAGGGAGGAGCTGGCCAAAGTTGACTGGATGGATAGCCTAGCAGAAAAGACAGTGGAACAGCAATGGCAGGTATTCTTGGGAATAATGCACAAGGTGCAAAATCAGTTCATCCCCCGGAGAAGGAAGGATTCAAAGGGGCAAAAGGGGCCACAGTGGTTGACAAAGGAAGTCAGAGATTGCATAGCATTAAAAAAAAGGAAATATGACACAGCTAAGGTGAGTGGGAGGACAGATGATTGGGAAATTTTTAAGGAACAACAGACCTTAACTAAAAAGGCAATATGGGGAGAAAAATGAGGTACGAACACAAGCTAGCCAGGAATATAAAGGAGGATAGCAAAAGCTTTTTGAGGTATGTGAAGAGAAAGAAGATAGTTAAGAACAATGTTGGACCCTTGAAGAATGAATTGGGTGAAATTGTTACGGGAAACAGAGAAATGGCAGAAGAATTTAATAAGTAATTTAGATCTGTCTTCACTAGGGAAGACACAAGCAATCTCCCAGATGTATGGATGGGCCAAGGACATAAGGTAACAGAGGAAATGAAACAGATTGACATTAGGAAGGAAACTGTGATGAGTAGACTGATGGGACTGAAGGCTGACAAATCCCCAGGTCCAGATGGTCTGCATCCTAGGGTACTAAAGGAGGTGGCCTTGCAAATTGCGGATGCATTGGTAATAATTTTCCAATGTTCCTTAGATTCAGGATCAGTTCCTGAGGATTGGAGAATGGCTAATGTAATCCCACTTTTTAAGAAAGGAGGGAGGGAGAAAACAGAGAACTATTGACCTGTCAGCCTGACATCGGTGGTGGAGAAGATGCTAGAGTCCATTATTAAAGAAGAAATAGTGGCATATCTAGATAGCGGTGATAGGATTGGGCCAAGCCAGCATGGATTTACCAAGGGCAAATCATGCTTGACTAATCTATTGGAGTTTTTCGAGGATGTAACCAGGAAGTTAGACAAGGGAGATCCAGTGGATGTAGTGTACCTCGATTTTCAGAAGGCATTTGATAAGGTCCCACATAGGAGATTGGTGGGTAAAATCAGAGCTCATGGCATTGGGGGGAAGATATTGACATAGATAGAAAACTGGTTGGCAGATAGAAAGCAAAGGGTAGCGGTGAATGGGTGTTTCTCAGAATGGCAGGTGGTGACTAGTGGGGTGCCACAGGGCTCGGTATTGGGACCACAGCTGTTTACAATTTACATCAACGATTTAGATGAAGGCATTGAGAATAACATCAGCAAGTTTGCTGATGATAC
This sequence comes from Hypanus sabinus, assembly GCF_030144855.1. Taxonomy (NCBI): domain Eukaryota; kingdom Metazoa; phylum Chordata; class Chondrichthyes; order Myliobatiformes; family Dasyatidae; genus Hypanus; species Hypanus sabinus. The sequence goes on along the minus strand of NC_082720.1, from coordinate 67,364,914 downwards.
TAAGCTGGGTGGCAGTGTGACATGTGATGAGGATGTTGAGAGAATTCAGGGCGACTTGGATAGGCTGAGTGAATGGGCAGATACTTGGCAGATGGCCTTTAATGTGAATAAGTGTGAGGTTATCCACTTTGGGAGTAAGAACAGGAAGGCAGATTATTATCTGAATGGTGTAGAATTGGGGAAGGGAGAAATACAAAGAGACCTAGGTGTCCTTGTTCATCAGTCACCGAAGGTGAATGAGCAAGTGCAGCAGGCAGTGAAGAAGGCTAATGGAATGCTGGCCTTTATTACAAAAGGAATTGAGTACAAGAGCAAGGAAATCCTTTTGCATTTGTACAGGGCCCTGGTGAGACCACACCTGGAGTATTGTGTAAAGTTTTGGTCCCCAGGGTTAAGGAAGGACATCCTGGCTATAGAGGAAGTGCAGCGTAGATTCACGAGGTTAATTCCTGGGATGTCCGGACTGTCTGATGCAGAGAGGTTAGAGAGACTGGGCTTGTACATGCTGGAATTAAGGAGATTGAGAGGGGATCTGATTGCAACATATAAGATCATTAAGGGATTGGACAAGATAGAGGCAGGAAATATGTTCCAGATGCTGGGAGAGTCCAGTACCAGAGGGCATGGTTTGAGAATAAGGGGTAGGTCATTTAGGACAGAGTTAAGGAAAAACTTCTTCTCCCAGAGAGTTGTGGGGGTCTGGAATGCTCTGCCTCAGAAGGCAGTGGAGGCCAATTCTCTGGATGCTTTCAAGAAGGAGCTAGATAGGTATCTTAGGGATAGGGGAATCAAGGGATATGGGGGACAATGCAGGAACCGGGTATTGATAGTAGATGATCAACCATGATCTCAGAATGGTGGTGCAGGCTTGAAGGGCCGAATGGTCTACTTCTGCACCTATTGTCTATTGTCTAAGACGAAACATGTGGGTACATTTGCTTGGAGCCATTTTGTTTGTATAGCTGTACCTGCTAGAATTTTCTATGAATTGACATCATAAAGGAGAAATTGGATTCCCTTAAATTTCTGTGTCTTCTGAAGGGATTTTGCACTTGCCTGAGCTGACTGAATTTCAAGAATATTGCAGATGACTATTAAATTAATGTTTTGTGAAGAGTGACAATCTGTTATGGCAAATCCAATTCACAGGAATGCAAAAGGCAGGAAAGAGTAGAGGACACAGACCAATTCATCATGAGCAAACCTATTTCCACCATTGAAAGCATCTACATGAGGCACAAGACGGCAGCATTTTTCCCAGGAAGTGGCTAGTTTTTCCCAGGAATGGCTAGTGTGAGAGTGCATAACTTTAAGATGATTGGAAGAAAGTACCAGGGAGATGTCAGAGGTATGATTTTTTACACAGGGAGTTCTGGGTGTGTGGAACACGCTGCCTGGGATAGTGGTAGAGGCAGATACATTCGAGACACTTAAGGACTCAGGCACATGGATGAAAGCAAAATGGAGGGCTACGTGGGAGGTAAGGGTTAGGTTTATCTTAGAGTAGGTTAAAAGATTGGCACAACATCGTGGGCCAAAGAACCTGTACTATTTTGCAGATTTGATTTAGGTTCTATGTTCTAAAACCCCAGTGATAGCTATACTAAGAATATGATAGAGGGCAGATGATATCTAGAATTGATTACTGGAATCTATTGATTGCATCTTAGAGAAAGATCCATGATACAACAGTACATCTTCCAATATGTGAGTTTCTTTGAATATATGAAAATGAGCGGTGAAAGAATTCCTTTGAAGAAACTAGATCATCATTTTTGTATTTCCGAGTTGCTTCTCATTGGGTCAATTCATTTCTCCTTTGGGCAATGTGTGTATAAATAAGATGCAACAAGAGAGAAATGTACAGTGGTTGATTCAACCAATCGGAGATCCTTCCAAAAGCAAAAGCAAAATGCTGACCTTTTACTTGATCTTGTTCAGCAGCAGCATTGCAGCACTTGAGGCGTGTTCTGAGGTGCTACTGAAGGAAATTGATGACAATGTGCCTAAACTGAAACCTCTACATGTAAGTTTGATTTAATGCTTGTTATAAAGTTATAACAGCAGAGGTTGAGGGGAGATCTGTTAGAAGTTTATAAGATGATGAGAAGAATGTATAGAGTAGATAACCAATGTCTTTTATCCAGTGGATTTAAGGTGAGAAGGGATAAGTTCCAAGGAGATGTGTGGGGCAAGGTTTATTACATAGAGTAGTGGGTGACTTCTCTAAGAGGACTACAAATTTGTCATAGGGTTTGGAGGCTTTGTACCTCAATGTCCCAGTGAGATACTTTGGCTGGGGACTGGGCTTTATGCTTTGGCTCTTGTGCAGGGCTACCCATGCCAAACAGGTCAAAGAGTAAGAAGATGGACTAAGAGCAGTTCACCAGTTCTCTAGGTTCAGGAGTTCAGCTCGGGGTTATCAACCTTGACTGGTAAAACAAAATTGCTACTGGAACAGCAATGAAGAATCCTTCTACATCTGAGGGCAATCGTATTCCTGCGTCTCCATCTGGGACTTGCTGACTGATAACAGTGAAAACAGAGCTACTGACGGGATGAAGGAAGCGCTGGACATTGCCAGAGATGCTGCCCAGGACACCAACGGTATAATGGGCAGTAAGTCCCATAACTGAGTGGGTAACAGGAATGTGATGCCTGGAGTATTGGTGGTGAGTGAGGCATTTAAGAGGCTTTTTGGTGGGCATGTGAAATGTGTAGGAAATGGAAGTATATGAACTTTGTGTAGGATTAACTTAGTTGGCCATTTGATTGCTAATTTATTTAATTTGATTAGATGGTGGAATGGCCTGCTACTCTGCCATTTTGTTCTTTGCTCTATGATATGCAACTATAACATTACATTGCTGCAATATTTTTATGTATAAACTTTGTATAATGTTGAATCAACTTCTTAGGTCGCAATATTTCTATCTTACTTGTACTGCACATGTATGTATATTTATTATGTTTGGAAGAAATGAGAGCCTATATCCACGTACATAAAATGTAAAAACTCACACCTATATAGTTGTGATGAATATGTATGTGCAGAATTTATAGAGCTTTGTACATTTTACTAATTCTCATTTTATTTTAAATATAGTATTTGGGAACTCTGAAAACTCCACTTTCTGTTGGGGTATGTATTTCTATTCTTCTCCGCATACTAAATTCCAGATGTAGTTCAAAATATTTCCACAAGTCTTCAATGCAATTAGACACAATAGTCTGAACTGATCTTTCCTGAGTTATTGTCAAAAATTGTGAATGATGTAATTGTGGTAAAGAGCCTGATTTCAAAATCATGGCTCCTGAAAACCGGATCCTCGGCCCTGTTGTATCACGTCTTCTTGGCATGCTGAAGGTCCCCAGTTTGATCCTGGGCAGGAATATGCTGTAAACACAAGCAGCAGCTGACACTAACACAGGATAAAAGCAAAGGCACCATTGAGTAAAGGCTATGATTTTTGGCAGACACAGTAGCAATGTGTTTAGCATGATGTTATTAGAGCTCAAGATGTTGGAGTCTGGTGTTTGACTCTGATGCCATCTGTAAGGAGTTTGTACATTCTCGCCCGACCACTTGTGTTTCCTCCAGATGCTCCAGATTCCTCCCAGTTTCCCAAGAAGCACCAGTTAGTAAGTCAATTGGCCATTATAAACTGCTCTGTGATTAGGCCTGGTGGGTTGCTGGGAGCCACAGCTTGTTGGCCAGAAGGGCCTGTTCCAAGCTCTACCTTAGAATAAAATAAAATGAAATAAGAATGAAAATGAAAATGGTCACTTTTGAAAATCTTTGGGCATGGCATTCTCTGACTTTTGTGCATTTGAACTGACAGTTGCATTCGCTTTGCAGCCTGCATGTGAGTTTCATTTTCCTGGCTTAGTAGAACTTCTGTGCCAAAGTGGCCATTTTCTAATCACTTAATCGATCTTTCCTTCTGCTCAGGATCTCCATTTTGTAATAAACCTCCAGCCCCAACCTCCCAGCAATTGGGATTTCCTTGAGCTTTGCTCTTGACATGGGGTTAATCAGTACATGACCTTGTGGAGAAAACATCCTTGAAGTGCAATGGACTCCACAATTCCGTCACCACTGGAGAGACTCAAGTTCCAGTTTCGAGTTTGTCACAGACTTTCCATTCTGAGGCATTCAGTGCCAGTGTAGCATTGGATAACAGACCACAATTAGCTCCCAAGCCACGTTACTCCTAATAGAGAATGAAAAAAAATACCTACATCAACTAAAGGGCAATTTAAACGTAACATTTTATTGCATTTTTGTTTAACTTTTAATGAATTATCTGATCTATGTAATACAATTTACTGTTCTTTTCTAATTTTAGGACATAAATTGTATACGAAAAAATATTGAACTGTATGCTGATGGTTTCAAAAGACTGAGCAGAGAGAACAAAACTCAGCTCAAAAGAGTGGATCTGATAGTCGCTAACCTTCACAAACTGAAGGATAAGTATGAGGTATATATATAAAACTTTGTAGCTTATCAGAGCACTTTGAATGAAGTTGCTCATTCACTTAAGTAGTTCATTGTTATCTGTAAAATGTTTCAGCACATCTTGAACTTGAGAAAGCTGTACAAGTAATTCCTTTGCTTATGACCATGATTACAACAAAATGACCAAAATTACAACATATGAAATAACTTCTAGTCAATGTTTACATTGAGTTTCTATTGGCACATTAGCAAAAAGTGCCTGATGAGAGTACTCAAATGATCCCCCGGGTGGACTAGGACACTAGTTGTGATTTGCCTTTATGAAGAATTTCCAGTCTTCATTCCTGTCAACATTTCAATTCTCTCTAATGGGGTGGATCTTCAATGAGTTGTCCACAAATTGTTAATGCATGAAGAATTGCACATTGAAGAATTGCAATGTTGCACGTAGAGCAACATTGAGGAATGTGTCTAATATACTGAAGTGCAGCATGAGTTGGAGGCTTTTTTGAGAGAAGTGGAGGCAAGAGGGAGTAATGATCCTTGCCGATTAAAGTACATAGGTTCTGGCACAATCAAAATACAAAAAAACGAAAAGTGAGATTTGAGAAATCTGAAATAGAGCATAGAACACGGAACATCACAGCACAGTATACCAACTTCACATCATCTACTCCATTGAAATGCTATAATATGTAATTTTATATTTTAATTCTATTATATTATAACATATTAGAAATGTACAAACCAAATTGTGACTTCATAGAGCATTGAACAGTACAGCACAGTACAGGCCCTTCAGCCCACGATGTGCCAAACTTTTAACCTACTCTACTATCAATTTAACACTTCACTCCTACATAGACCTCCATTTTTGTATCATCTATGTGCCTTAGAATTTCTTAAATGACCCTATCGTATCTAACTCTACCATCACCCATGGCAGGATGTTCCATACACCTACCACTCTTTGTGTAAAACAAACTACCTCTGACAACACCTCTATACTTTTCTCCAATCACTTTAAAATTATGTCCTCTTGTATTAGCTCCTTATGATATGGGAAAAAGTATTTGACTGTCCACTTGATCTACACCGCTTATAAGAAATAAAACAAGTTATTTGGAGAGCCTACACTTGTTAGGTCACTTTGGTAGAGATGAAGGTAACATTTCTGGTTATCAGAAATTGACCATATCACTTTCTCTGAATTCATTTTCAGGTCACGAATTGTAGCAAACTTGAGAAGATGCCGTCTAATGTAACATCTTTCATAGACAACTTTCAGCTCTTTATAGCTTCGCAAAGGGCTGCCAAGTGCCATAAGAAGAAACAAAAATAGAGGATTTGGAGGAATTGCAGTATCACCAAACATCTGCTACTGGACCAGGCTTAACCACATCAAGAAGCTTCTGGCAAATTGAAACCAATATTATTACATTAAGTTTTACAAGTTGTATGCAAACTTTTAAAATTTTAGAAGAATCAAACGTTCCTCTGCTTTTGTAATCACTTACATGGATTATATATGATTCATTAATTGAATATATTGTTGTAATGGATCTATGTTATTTAAGGGATTCGATGGTTGTTTAAAACAATGTTTTAGTTTTGTCTACCACAAACGTGCTCTAAACTGAATGGCTCTAGAGTTGTTCAGATATTTTCCTGTAGGAGCCCCATTAACCCTGATTTTTTAATATCCAAAATATCTATTCAAATGGAATCACAATTGAAAAGAAGCAAGGCCTTTGACAAAGTTCCACATGGAAGGTTAGTTAAGAAGGTTCAGTCGTTAGGTATTAATGCTGGAGTAATAAAATGGATTCAACAGTGGCTAGGTGGGAGATGCCAGAGAGTAGTGGTGGATAATTGTTTATCGGGATGGAGGCCGGTGACTAGCGGGGTGCCTCAGGGATCTGTTTTGGGCCCAATGTTGTTTGTAATATACATAAATGATCTGGATGATGGAGTGGTAAATTGGATTAGTAAGTATGCCGATGATACTAAGGTAGGAGGTGTTGTGGATAATGAGGTGGGTTTTCAAAGCTTGCAGGGAGATTTATGCCGGTTAGAAGAATGGGCTGAATGTTGGCAGATGGAGTTTAATGCTGAGAAGTGTGAGGTTCTACATTTTGGCAGGAATAATCCAAATAGAACATACAGGGTAAATGGTAGGGCATTGAGGAATGCAGAGGAACAGAGAGATCTAGGAATAACAGTGCATTGTTCCCTGAAGGTGGGGTCTCATGTAGATAGGGTGGTGAAGAAGGCTTTTATAAATCAAAGCATTGAGTACAGAAGTTGGGATGTAATGTTAAAATTGTACAAGGCATTGGTAAGGCCAAATTTGGAATATTGTGTGCAGTTCTGGTCACCGAATTATAGGAAAGATATCAATAAATTAGAGAGAGTGCAGAGACGATTTACTAGGATGTTACCTGGGTTTCAGCACTAAAGATACAGAGAAAGGTTGAACAAGTTAGGTCTCTATTCATTGGAGCGTAGAAGGTTGAGGGGGGATTTGATCGAGGTATTTAAAATTTTGAGAGGGATAGATAGAGTTGACGTGAATAGGCTGTTTCCATTGAGAGTAGGGGAGATTCAAACGAGAGGACATGATTTGAGAGTTAGGGGGCAAAAGTTTAAGGGAAACACGAGGGGTTATTTCTTTACTCAGAGAGTGATAGCTGTGTGGAATGAGCTTCCTGTAGAAGTAGTAGAGGCCAGTTCAGTTTTGTCATTTAAGGTAAAATTGGATAGGTATATGGACAGGAAAGGAGTGGAGGGTTATGGGCTGAGTGCAGGTAGGTGGGACGAGGTGAGATTAAGAGTTTGGCATGGACTAGGAGGGCCGAGATGGCCTGTTTCTGTGCTGTGATTGTTATATGGTTATATGGCTATATATGAGAGATGAAAACGTGCTAAAGGTACATAGGGAATCTGAATCTGGACATTTAAATTTCAACAGGTAAAAAATGCAGACTGGAACTTTTGATCCTATGAAATTCTTTTCAATTGTGATTCCATTTGAATAGATATTTTGGATATTAAAAAAATCAGGGTTAATGGGGCTCCTACAGGAAAAAATTGGCTCTCAGTTAAAAATTTGTTTTTTTTTGCATGGCACAGTAGATAAATGTTATGATTTGAGCAAACTATCACCTATTTCTTGAGTTTGAGGGACAAATAATGGCTGATAGAAAGCTTATTAATTGATTGAAAATTCTTGGAAGCTTTTGGGTTGTTCAAAAACTTTGTTTCTCAACTGTGTTCTTTCCTAGGTGTAAGATTTTTCATTGGGGTGGTGTGTTATATTGAATTTTCTTTTTTTTTGTTTTCTTTATAGTGCTACGCTATCTTTATTCTCCATTTTCTGTATTTTGCATACTCATCATTGTATAGTTTTCACAAGCAGAATTACGCAGTGTCATCTTGGAGTTTGCAGGAGCATAATATTGTCACTGTCAAAGCTTTTCAGGTGATGATGCGGGTGCCTTGGCAGCCCTGTGTGATCCGCACACGTTAATTTCTTTTCATCAGAAGGATGTTGAAAGCTGAGTTTAATTTCAAAAGAAGACAAGACTGAGTTGGATTTAAAGAGGCAAAGTTTTTCAAAGTTGAAGTGAAACTAAATGCTGGTGTTAATGTTAATTATTCCAAACAAAACTTTGTCACATTCAGAGAAAAGTGGTGGATAAGATAATAATTGTTGTAAATTAGAGATTGTGGTAGTCAAATTTTACTGAAATTAGTTGGTTGAAATGTAAGAAATCCTTAAATTGAGGCAATTAAGCAAATGGAATATATATTACTGAATAATTATTTTAACATCCATTATGATATTTATATTGTTATGAGTGATTAATAGACCTGATGGACAATGGGGTACAGAGTTAACTATTCCCCTCCTTAGAAACATGAACTATTACTGTTGCTATGCTGACCATGAGAAAGAGAGATAGAAAAACAAGCAAGAACACCGACGACAGTTAAGAGAGAGGGGGAAATTGCTGATTAACCGTATTGTGACTCCTTTTTGAATTATTTACTGTTTCGCTGCAAGGACAATAGTTTGCTCATAAACATTCCTCCGTGGACTGAAGGAGTGGCCTTATTTGAAGGACACAGTCATTCAGGAGTGATGGATACCTGAGTCCCCATGAGTAGGGATAAAAGACAGGTCTGGAGAGACACCCTCCAGACACGCGAGTGGACACTTGGAACCCACAAGAAAGGTGGGGGCTTTGAAGACTGAACCAGGAGGTTGGTCATTAAGGCAATCAGTGTTAATGCAGGGCCGGTGGGGACTTGTGTGTGTGTCCACTCATGCCAGAGTGATGAGTCCACCACAGAAGAATGATCTAACAGAAGGACAAAGAAGTCATAACTGAATGACCACACCGATACGACGGATTAGGAAAGGAGAAGGAAGGTTTGCCTGACTGTAGCTGTTACATCTCGCTCTCTCTCTCTCTCTCTCTTTCTAACGATTACAATACAACAATTATAACTACATCAGCACTCATGAACTGAACCGAACTTTATACTTTTCTATGACAATTTATTTACCCCTAGACATCGATAGAGCTTGTTAATTATTGATAATTATTATTCCTACACTTTTAGGTTTATTATTACTAATTGGTTTTATATGTATATTTGTATTATTGATATGGTTTTGCTTATTTTTATTAATAAACACCTTTACTATAGTACCACCAGACTCCAACGAATTCTTCTTTCTCTGCTGGTTAGACACCCAGTTACGGGGTACGTAACAATATATTTATATCACATTTATATCATATTATTTTACACTGTTCTGCTGTTATTCCTTTCTATTTATTGTAATGCAATAATAAATAGTTTCTTACCATAATCAATTGTGTAGAAGATCAAACTCATTAACAATGGCTTTGTTGATCAATTGGAATGTGATCATTATTGCTACTTAGAAGGCTTTACACAATAAGGTGCAAAACTTTTAGAGCCTTTGAATCACAGACACTACCACACAGGAACAGGCCTGTTGGCCCATCTAGTTCATGCCAAGCCATCAATCTGCCTGGACCCATTGTACTGCACCTGAATCACAGCCCTCCATACCCCTTCCATCCATGTACCTATCCAAATTTCTCTTAAATGTTGAAATTGACTCCATATCCACCATTTGCACAGGCTACTCCATCCACACTCTCACCACCCTCTGAATAAAGAAGTTCCTTCTCATTTTCGCCTTAAAATTTAACCTTTCACCCTTAACCTGTGACCTCTTGTCTTTATTAAAAGTTAGAATTGTTTCTGTTAGAATTACATTGATCTACTCATTGGGATAATCAAACAGCAGTGTCTGCATAATCCTAAAGAACATGCTCAGGGAAAAGAAGTTTGTCTATCGGTTTTATGTGCTTTGTTATACCGCCTCTGCACAATCAATTCCATTGAAATTTTATAATATTATCAAAATTTAGACGGTTGAAAGGTACACACCCATAAAGATTCATTTGGTAAAGTGTGGCATTTAGAATCAGAATTGGGTTTAATATCATTGGCTTATGTCGTGAAATTTGTTAACTTTGTGGCAGCAGTACAATGCAATACATGAAAAACATAGAAAAGAAAAACTAAATTACATTATATATAAAATGTTAAGGGATACTTAGCAAAGCAAAGGATCCAAGGAGGCCGTGCTTTGTGGATCCAGAATTGCTTGCCCACAGAAGGCAAAGGGTGGTTGAAGATGGTTCGTGTTTTGCATGGAGTTCGGTGACCAGTGGTGTTCCGAAGGGATCTGTTCTGGAACCCTCCTCTTTGTGATTTTTATAAATGACCTGGATGAGGAAGTAGAAGGATGAGTTAGTAAGTCTGCTGCTGACAGAAAAGTTGGGGGTGTTGTGGACAGTCTGGAAGGCTGTCAGGGGGTACAGCAGGGCAATGATAGGGTACAAAACTAGGCTGAGAAGCAGCAAATGGCATTTAACCCAGATGTGTAAAGTGGTTCATTTTGGTAAAAGACCTTAGTTAGACCCCATTTGGAGTACTGCGTTCATTTCTGGTCACCTCACTACAGGAAAGATGTGGGTACTATAGAGCGAGTGCAAAGGGGATTTACAAGGATGTTACCTGAATTGGAAATTTTGCATTATGAAATTATGACAGAGGATGAGAGGTGACCTGAGGGAGGTGTATAAGATGATAAAAGGCATTGTTCATGTGGATAGCCAGAAGCTTTTTCCCGGGGATGAAATGGGTAACATGATAGGGCACTGTTTTAAGGTGCTTGGAAGTAGGTACAAGGGGGATGTTAGAGGTAAGTTTTTCACACAGACAGTGGTGGGTGGATGTTGGTGATGGTGGTGGAGACGGATACAATAGGGTCTTTTAAGAGACTCTTAGATAGGTACATGGAGCTTAGAAAAATATTGGGCTATGCACTAGGGTAATTCTAGGCAGTTTCTAGAGTAAGTTACATGTTTGGCACAACATTATGGGTTGAAGGGCCTGTAATGCTTTCTATGTTCAATTAAAATTTATTCTAATAGAGTCATGGAACTGTACAGACATACAGCACAGAAATGGGCCTTCAGGTGCACTGTCCATTGCAGCTGAGATTCTCATTCACCCGCATTTGGACCATAACTATCAAAACCATTCACAGCCATGGTTATTGACCAAGTACATTTTAATTATTGTTAAACCTGCATCAAACATTTCCTCTGGGTACTCTTGCCATATACAGTACTTACCACCTTCTGGGTGAAGACATTGCCTCTGAAGTTCCTATTAAATCCCTTCCCTCTCTCCTTAAACCTATGTCCTCTAGTTCTTGATTTCACAACCTTGGGAAAAGGACTGTGTGCATTCACCGCATCTATGACCCTCATGCTTATATTCACCTGTATAAAATCAACCTTTCTTCCTTTATGCTACAATAAAATGTCCAAATCTGCTCATCCTCTCTCTATATAAGTCCCTTGACATCTGAAAACATCTACTTATATCTTTTCTGCACTCTTTCCAACTTTTTCCCAACTTCTACGTATACTCAATGTCCTGAGTAATGAAGGGCAGAATAGTAAAAGCCTTCTTCACATCCTGACAGCACATACTGTTGCTTTCAGGGAACCATGTACTCATACTGCTGGTGCCTCTGCTCTACAACACTTCCCACATCACCAGAGTTCAGTATGAAAGTCCTACCTCTTTAGTCTTCCCAAAATCCCAAACCTCACGCTTTCCAAATTAAAACTTCACTTCTCAGCCCATTTGCCCCTGTTGATCAGAATCCCACTGGAAATACTGATACTATCTTTTCTGTCAACTACATGAATTTTATTATTATTGACAATCTTACTAATCATGCCTTGGACATGTTCATCCAGATTAATGGTATGGAGGTGAAGAGGAATTTCTTTAGCCAGAGAGTGGAGAATCTGTGGAATTCTTTATCACAAGCAGCTATGGAGGCCAAGTCTGTATGTATATTTAAGGCAGAGGTTGATAGATTCTTGATTGGTCAGGGCATGAAGGGATACAGGGGAAAGGCAGGAGACTGGAGCTGAGAGGAAATTTCAATCAGCCATGATGAAATGGCGCAGCAGACTCTATCAGTCAAATGGCTAACTCTGGGAGTGAGGATCTCTAGTCTTCACTCCCATAGTGTGGGTCCTGAGGTGAATGCAGCTCCCAATAGCTTCCACAGATGCTGCCACCGTAGGCCAGGAAGTGCCTGGCAGGATGGGCAGGTCATAGATTGGGAGCTTCAGTGCTCCTTCCACTGTGTCGACCTGATGTTCGTGCGCTCTCAGCAGAAGTCCTGAGGATATTGGAGATACAAGAGACTGGAACGTGTTGCTATAAACAAACTTCTGCAAGAACGAAGTGGGTCGAGCGTGATCCGTGGAGTCAAAGGGATGGTCAACATTAAGGAGCAAGATCCTTCATTGAGACTGGGAGTATAAAGGAGGTATATAGGTCCCATTTTTATCTGGTTCCAGCTGTCATCTACCAGCCTCTGTCTCAACAATTTCCATCAGGAGTTTGACTGTCTCTCTCTCTCTCTGGTGAATCCTGTACGATGCTCATTTCATTAACACATACAGGAGAATATACATTCATGTATATAGCTGTATTCAATGTATCAAATATTCTGTGATCCTTCCAAATCACTATCAAGTAAACGGTGCCAGAATTAATGTTTTTGTTGAGCTGTTCTCTGATCTTGGTATTTTACTTGCACATGTTTCGTCACCGTACGAGGAGACATCATCAGTACGCTGCTGATTGAGCAGTGTCATCCGATTGCTTGGCTTTATATACTTATCAATTAGCTGATTGATCACCATATTGAAACTCAGTTGTGATGTGGGGAAGAAATTTCATTGCTGATTGGTTGTGTGGTGAACTTCATGCGCCGTGCTCTGGAATTTTGCCCGCATCAGCTCATAAATAGGATTGAGGTCTACATGTTTGTTTACAGAAGAGTTTGTAGAAAAACAAGCTTCTAGGAATTCCCTTGCAAGTGTGCTTCATTGCGCCATGACTTCCACTAATGCGGAGTCAAATCGGTGTCCCTCTTGATCTTCATGGATAGAGACTAGGGAGAGTTGATCATGCTGCTTTACAGTCAGTTAACATTCATGGATCTTTGTGGATAGTTTTCTCCCAGTTTGGCCAACATAATGATTGTGTTTGATACTGAGGGATAGTGCAGAGCACAGCAAGATGCCAGAATGCAGGATATTCCTCTGAACTGTATTGATAACGTTGCTGGTACAGTATCTGAACTCCTCTCATGCAGGAGGGGAAAAGAAAAACTAGATATGCACTTCTTTTTTTTTATAGAACAGTCACACTTTACAAAATGTTTTCAATATTAGAACTGTTTTTAAAAAAAACACTAAATCTAATGGCACTGAGGGTATACTACCTGAACGCTTTGGCAAAGTGAAAGGATTACTCTGGTTCTTTAGTCACTTTTCCTTAGCAATTAGGCTATGGAATATATTTCTGTGTTAGGACAGATGAACAACTTGATTTGGTATCGGTTCCTGGAATTGTTGTAACAGATGGAGATTCTTGCACAGGTGTGTCCACCACAGGAAAGTAGTCCTCTTCATGAGGATCAGGCCCCTCTGTTTCTTTCTCTACCCTTTGTGGACTTTGAAGGTGCACGAGCACGTGTTAGTTGCACCTGATTTCAGCTTGTGATGTTCTGATCACTAACAATTGTGGTGCATGCTACCGGACTGTTGTTTCTTTGCTGGATTAGCCTGAAACTCAAACAGCTTCACCACTACTCAGCAGTAACAAAGATTTTGCTCTGTGTCTGAGATCATGCATGCTCTTCATTTTCTCACGCTGTGTTGCCTCAAAATTGATCACTTTGCCTAGTGAGGTTGGAGAATGGATGGAAGTACAGGCAAGCATGTTCTCAGTCTCCGTCCATTGATAGTTTTGGGGGACTATAGCCATTTGCAAGAGGTGTGGAGCGATAAGTTAGTAGTGCTTTGTAGGGGCCTTTTGCCTTCAGTAGGAGACTCTTGAGAGTTGAATTGTAGACAGTTGTCTGACCACGTGTCTCTGGTATTCCGAGGCAAGCAAGTAGAGCTCATCAGTGGTAGATAACTGTCACAGAGGGTGTATAGGGTAGTATAGGGCAGCTTGGACACTTCAACGTTACATGATTAGTAATCCACAGTGAGAAGATATCTGTTTCTTTTTAGCTTGAAAATGTCTGTGCCTTCAATTTGCCATGGGAAGTTTGGGAATTCTTTGGGGCTGAGAGTTTGGCATGATTTTAGTGTAGTCTTCTGAGCGCTTTACAATCCATAATCTCCTGACTGTCGTGGTCCGACCAGGCTACCACAGGGATTGCCCTGCTCTTAGGCATTATTTTTCAATGCCTTGATGGATTTGACTGATGATTCTGGCATGCAAGGAGTCAGGAAAGAGGAGTCTGGAGCCCTTTAGCAGCAAACCATTAAGAAAAGTGAGGGTCACTCTTTCAAGCCAGTAAACTCTGAGTTTGTGAGCTCCTTTTGCAACAGCTGGCCATCCGTGCTGATGGTAATACATGACCATATTGCAGATTTGGTCCTATTTCAACTCAGTGTGAAGTTCATCCAGTCTACTCTGTGATGCAGGAAAGCTTTCACGTACCTGAGCTAAGTAGATGTTGGTATCTTCCATGAAGGCGGTGTCAGGTCCTGTCCACCATTGCAGGGCATCGTCGAGAGTGTGTCCGGTGTTGTGAAAGATTTGCTGGGGACATGTTCAATGTCACAACAATGTCGCTTAATCCTCATTCTTAATCTGAGGTAATCATCCAAGTGTTTCAAGCTGAGAAGGTTGACAAGTGGCTTGTGGTCTGCTTCAACGAGGAACTTAGGGCTTATCAAGTAGTAGCTGAAGTGTTCACACACCGAAATGAGAGCCAGTGTCTCCTTTTTGATTTGGGTGTAACACTGTTCAATGGAAGTCAGTGCTCTTGATGCCAATGCCCCTGGTTTTCATACACCACTGCAGTTTTGCATGAACACTTCCACTAGGTCGAAAGAAGGGGCATCTGGTGAGACCTTGATTGCTTTGTTCGGATCAAAGAACACCAATGATGGCAGAGAGATAAGCTCTGCTTTAAGTGATAGAATGACTTCTCCATGGGTGCGT
Source organism: Hypanus sabinus (assembly GCF_030144855.1). Classification (NCBI taxonomy): domain Eukaryota; kingdom Metazoa; phylum Chordata; class Chondrichthyes; order Myliobatiformes; family Dasyatidae; genus Hypanus; species Hypanus sabinus. The sequence goes on along the minus strand of NC_082720.1, from coordinate 67,349,781 downwards.
CCAAATGTTTCTCTGAGAGAAGTCTCATAGTGCCTTTGTTTTCTCTGCCAAATGTGGAATGAACATTCCCAGCTGGTTTACCATGCCAAGGAAACCACAACTCACTGATACATTCGTACGTTGTTTCATGTTCTGAACTCCTGCCAGTTTATCTGAATCTGGTTGCACTCCCTCTGAGGACAGTTGGTGGTCTAGGAACCTCACCTCTGACTTTGTAAATTTGCATTTCTTTTGTTCAGGGCAATTGCAGCCTGTTTCAGTTTCTTCAAAGCAGCTTCCACTCTTGTGTCACGTTCCTTAGTTGAGCCTCCGAAGATGAATTTATCATCTATGTGGCAGACTACTCCTTCCAGTCCCTTCAAAATTTGGTTCCTCTTCATATGAAAGAGTTCAAAGGCTTATGAGATGCCAAAAGGGAGTCTCTTGGAGGCATTGTGTCCATATGGTGTGATAAAGATTGAGTTTCTGAGACTCAGGAGCTACATGGATCTGCCTGACCCCTGAATGTGCATCTAGCTTGGTGAAGAACTTTGTTCCACCCAGCATACTGAATGTGTGCTCGGCAGAGGGTGGAATAAACTTCTCCTGCCTCACTGTATTATTCAATGTTGTGAGATGAACTCAGATCATCACAGCGCAAGCTGGCTTGGTGACAGGAACAACGCCTGAACAGCAGTCACAAGGTCCATTCACTCTAGTTATGACATCAAGCACCTCCATTCTCTCAAGTTCAGCTTTGACTTTGGTTATCAATGGGAGTTGTAAACCCCTTGCTATTGTCAGACTCTCCTGGCCTCAGGTGGATAAGATACTCTTCTTTCAGTACCCCAGGCCTGTGAACAACTCCGGGTATTTCTCCTACCACTGGGCATTGTTTCGTGAATCCGTCCTTTCTATGAGATTCAGCTTCTCAATGGCATGTCATCCACATGTCATCCACATATTGGTGAGAAGAGGTTCTGAATAACATAGACATCCCCATTTAAATGTTTCTCATTTTTACAGACAGAAGTAGTAAACGTCCTTTTCACACTGAGCTAATGCTTCCTTGTCCCCATGAGCACTTTCTTTGTTGGGTTTTAATGGAGTCTATAGAAGTGTGGCAAAGAACAACAAGCTCCTGGACCATATACGGATTACAGAGGGGAAGGTGTTTGCTGTCTTGAGGCAAATGAGGGTGGCACCTCATTTTTGAGGCACCTTAGGGTCTGACAAGGTGATCCCTTGGACCCTGTGGGAGGCTAGTGCCATAATTACAGGGCCCAAGCAGAGATATTCGAGATATCCTTATCCATGGATGAGATGCCGGAGGATTGGAAGATAGTTAATGCTGTTCCATTGTTTAATGAATGATCTAAGAATAAACCAAGTAATTGTAGACAAGTGAGCCGGATGTCAGTAGTGGGAAGTTATTTGAAGGTATTCTGAGGGACTGGAAAAACAGTAATGTGCAAAAGTCTTGGCCACATATGATGAGTATAGCTAGGGTGCTTAAGACGTTTGCATGAACTGTAGTAATTTTATGATTTACTCAGTACAGCTGCTGCAGAAGAAAAATGAAAGTTTATGACATATGTGTATGATAATAAACTGGATTCTGATTCGTGTTTCTATTGTGGACTGAGACTGGGGAAAAAAGCCAAGGGAGAGGAATAGAGATTGGGCTAAGGGGAAGAGAGAGGGGAGGGAATGAGAAGCACTGGAGAAACATTCTGTAATGATCAATAAATTTGTAATCAAATAACCTTTCCTGATATCTTAGGGATGGGTGTGGGTGCACTTGTACCAACCCCTGGCACTCCATCTCTGCCAAACTACCCACATCCCTTCTACAGGGCTCAATGCTTGCCATTCCCAAAATACTTTGCTCCTGCCAGATTTACAAACTTACTCTTCACTCCACTTTGACTGCTCAAGACGGTTGCATGGTACTGTATATGTTTTTGGATCGACAGAGACTGATTAGGGATAGTCAACATGTTTCATCAATCTTAGAGAGTCTTTTGATGAAGATACCAGTAAAATTAATGCAAACAAGACAGTGAATGCTGTCTACATGGACTTTAGCAGGGAGTTTGACAATGTCCTACGTGGGAGATGGGACTTGAAGGTTCAGTCGTATGGCATTCAAAAACAGGTAGTAAATTGGATTAGACATTGGTTTCACAGAAAAAGCCAGAGACTGGTAGTAGATGGTTGCCTCTTTGACTGGTGGCCTTTGACTAGTGGAGTGCCCATGTATTGGCACATTATCATCTATAATCTGATGATAATGTGGTTGATAAGATCAACAAATTTCCAGATGACACCAAGATTGGAAGTGTAGTAGACAATGAGGAAGACTATGAAAGCCTGAAAGTGGATCTGGGCAAGCAGGAAAAATAGGCTGAAAAATGACAAGTGACTGTTTCTGTGCTGTAGTGTTCCATGAATTTAAGAAGTGTGAGGTGTTACACTATCTATACCCCTGTGATTTTCTCAGAACTAGAAATGTATGATCAACTATTCAGCAAAACATGAAATATTATCTCTATGTTGTGAGATGGAACATGTGGGTATATTTTCTTGGAACCATTTTGTTTCTACAGCTGTACCTGCTAGAACTTTCTATGAATTGACACCATAAAGGAGAAATGGGATTCCCTTAAATTTCTGTGTCTTCTGAAGGGATTTTGCACTTTCCTGAGCAGACTGAATGTCAAGAATATTTAAGATGACTATTAAATTTATGTCTTGTGAAGTGTGACAGCCTGTTATGGCAAATCCAATTCACAGGAATGCAAAAGGCAGGAAAGAGTAGAGGACACAGACCAATTCATCATGAGCAAACCCATTCCCACCATTGAAAACATCTACATGAGGCACAAGACAGCAGCATTTTTCGTTGTGTTTTCAACTATCTAGGTCATATATTTTTGTTGCTGCTGTGGGAAGTACAACAAGGGAGGTATAGGAGGTACAATGAGGGATATAGATAGTGTAAATGCAAGCAAGCTTTTTCACTGAGGCTGAGTGAGACTACAACTGGAAGTCATGGCCTAAGGGTGAAAGGCAAAATGTAAGGGGCAACTTCTTCACTCAGAGGGTGCTGAGGGTGTGGAATGAGGAGTGGTGGATGCGGATTTGATTTCAACTTTTAAGAGGAAATTGGATTAGATACATGGGTGGGAGTGGTCTGAAGGACTATGGTCCGGGTGTAGGTCAATGGGACTTGGCAGATTAATAGTTCAGCATGGCCAAAGGGCCTGTTTCTGTGCTGTAGTGTTCCATGACTCTATGACATTGATAAGATGAAGAGTTGGCCTGAGAAGTGGCAGACGGAGTTCAATGCAGAAAAGGGTAAAGTGATGGACTTTGGGAAGTTGAACTTGAAGCCACAATACAGTGTGAATAGCAGCATTCTCAGCAGTGGGAAAGAACAGTAGAATCCAGGGGTTTACATCCATAGATCCCTCAAAGTTGCCATGCAAATAGGATCAGGTGAATAAGAAAGCATATAATGTGTTGGCCTTCATTAGTCGGGGGACTGAGTTCAAGAGCCACAGGGTAATGTTGCAGCTGTATAAAACTCTGTTTAGACCACACTTGGAATATATTGTGTTCGGTCTGGTTGGCTTATTGTAGGAAGAACATGGAAGCTTTAGAAAAGATGCAGAAGAAATTTACCAAGATGTCTGAATTAGTGGACATGTCTTATGTGGACGTTGAGTGAGCTAGGGCTTTTTGCTTTGGAACAAAGGAGAATGAGAGGTGATTGGTAGAGGTGTACAAAATGATAAGAGGCACAGTCAAAGTGGACAGCCAGCATCCTTTTTCCTAGGAATGGCTAGTGTGAGAGTGCATAACTTTAAGATGATTGGAAGAAAGTACAGGGGAGATGTCAGATGTATGTTTTTTACTTTTCTGGGTGTGTGGAACACTCTGCCAGGGATAGTGGTAGAGGCAGATACATTTGAGACACTTAAGGGACTCAGGCACATGGATGAAAGCAAAATGGAGGGCTACGTGGGAGGTAAAGGTTAGGATGATCTTAGAGTAGGTTAAAAGATCAGCACAACATCATGGGCCAAAGAACCTGTACTATTTTGCAGGTTTGGTTTATGTTCTCTGTTCTAAAACCCCAGTGTCAGCTATACTAAGAATATGATAGAGGGCAGATGATATCTAGAATTGATTACCAGAATCTAATGATTACATCTTAGAGAAAGATCCATGATACAACAGTACATCTTCCAATATGTGAGTTTCTTTGAATATATGAAAATGAGTAGTGAAGGAATTCCTTTGAAGAAACTAGATCATCATGTTTGTATTTCCGAGTTGCTTCTCATTGGGTCAATTCATTTCTCCTTTGGGCAATGCGTGTATAAATTAGATGCAACAAGAGAGAAATTTGCAGTGGTTGACTCAAACAATCAGAGATCCTTCAGAAAGCAAAAGCAAAAGGCTCCCCTTTTATTTGATCTTGTTCAACAGCAGCATTGCAGCACGAGGCGTGTCCTGAGACGCTACTGAAGGAAATTGATGACAATGTGTCTAAACTGAAACCTCTAAATGTAAGTTTGATTTAATGCTTGTTATAACGTTGTAACAGCAGAGACTGAGGGGAGATCTGATGGAAGTTTATAAGATGATGAGAAGAATGCATAGAGTCGATAACCAATGTCTTTTATCAGGTGAATTTAATGTGGGGAGGGATAAGTTCCAAGGAGATGTGTGGGGCAAGGTTTATCACATAGAGTAGTGGGTGACTCCTCTAAGAGGACTACAAAGCTTTGTACCTCAATGTCTCAGTGAGCTACTTTGGCTGGAGACTGGGCTTTATGCTTTGGCTCTTGTGTAGGGTTACCCATGCCAAACAGGTCAAAGAGTAAGAAGATGGACTAAGAGCAGTCCACCAGTTCTCCAGGTTCAGGAGTTCAGCTCAGGGTTATCAACCTTGACTGGTAAAACAAAATTGCTACCGAAACAGCAATGAAGAATCCTTCTACATCTGAGGGTGATCGTATTCCTGCGTCTCCACCTGGGACTTGCTGACTGATAACAGTGAAAACAGAGCTGCTGACGTGATGAAGGAAGTGCTGGACATTGCCAGAGATGCTGCCCAGGACACCAGCGGTGTAACAGGCAGTAAGTTCCATAACTGAGTGGGTAACTGGAATATGATGCCTGGACTTTGGTGGGCATGTGAAATGTGTAGGAAATGGAAGTATATGCACTTCGTGTAGGATTTACTTAGTTGGCCATTTGATTGCTAATTTATTTTATTTGATTAGATGGTGGAATGGCCTGCTACTCTGCCATTTTGTTCTTTGCTCTATGATATGCAACTACAACATTACAGTGCCGCAATATTTTTATGTATAAACTTTGTATAATGTTGAATCAACTTCTTAGGTCGCAATATTTCTATCTTATTTGTACTACACATGTATGTATATTTATTATGTTTGGAAGAAATGAGAGTCTATATCCATGTATATAAGATTAAAAAACAGATATATAGATATATATATATATATATATATATATATATATAATTGCAATGAATATGGATGTGCAGAACTTATAGAACTTTGTACATTTCACTAATTCTCATTTTATTTTATATATAGTATTTGGGAACTCTGAAAACTCCACCTTCTGTTGGGGTATGTATTTCTATTCTTCTCCGCATACTAAATTCAAGGTGTAGTTCAAAATATTTCCAGAAATCTTCAATGCAATTAGACACAATAGTCTGAACTGATCTTTCCTGAGTTATTGCCAAATATGGTGAATGATATAATTGTGGTAAAGAGCCTGATTTCAAAATCATGGCTCCTGAAAACCAGATCCTCGGCCCTGTTGTATCACGTCTTCTTGGCACGCTGAAGGTCCCCAGTTTGATCCTGGGCAGGAATATGCTGTAAACACAAGCAGCAGCTGACACTAACACAGGATAAAAGCAAAGGCACCATTGAGTGAAGGCTATGATTTTTGGCAGACACAGTAGCAATGTGTTTAGCATGATGTTATTAGAGCTCAAGATGTTGGAGTCTGGTGTTTGATTCTGATGCCATCTGTAAGGAGTTTGTACATTCTCGCCCGACCACTTGTGTTTCCTCTGGATGCTCCAGATTCCTCCCAGTTTCCCAAGAAGCACCAGTTAGTAAGTCAATTGGCCATTATAAACTGCTCTGTGATTAGGCCTGGTGAGTTGCTGGGAGCCACAGCTTGTTGGCCAGAAGGGCCTGTTCCAAGTTCTACCTTAGAATAAAATAAAATAAGAATGAAAATGGTCACTTTTGAAAATCTTTGGGCATGGCATTCTCTGACTTTTGTTCATTTGAACTGACAGTTACATTCGCTTTGCAGCCTGCATGTGAGTTTCGTTTTTCCTGGCTGAGTAGAACTTCTGAGTCAAAGTGGCCATTTTCTAATCACTTACCCTATCTTACTTTCTGCTCAGGACCTCCATTTTGTAATAAACCTCCAGCCCCAACCTCCCAGCAATTGGGATTTCCTTGAGCTTTGCTCTTGACATGGGGTTAATCAGTACATGACCTTGTGGAGAAAACATCCTTGAAGTGCAATGGACTCCATAATTCCGTCACCACTGGAGAGACTCAAGTTCCAGTTTCGAGTTTGTCACAGACTTTCCATTCTGAGGCATTCAGTGCCAGTGTAGCATTGGATAACAGACCACAATTAGCTCCCAAGCCACGTTACTTCTAATAGAGAATGAAAAAAAATACCTACATCAACTAAAGGGCAATTTAAACGTAACATTTTATTGCATTATTGTTTGACTTTTAATGAATTATCTGATCTATGTAATACAAAGTATTTACTGTTCTTTTCTAATTTTAGGACAAATGGTATACGAAAAAAAATTGAACTGTATGCTGATGATTTCAAAAGACTGAGCAGAGAGAACAAAACTCAGCTCAAAAGAGTGGATCTGATAGTCGCTAACCTTCACAAACTGAAGGATAAATATGAGGTATATATATGAAACTTTGTAGCTTATCCGAGCACTTTGAATGAAGTTGCTCATTCACTTAAGTAGTTCATTGTTATCTGTAAAATGTTTCAGCACATCTTGAACTTGAGAAAGCTGTACAAGTAATTCCTTTGCTTATGACCATGATTACAACAAAATTACCAAAATTACAACACATGAAATAACTTCTAGTCAATGTTTACATTGAGTTTCTTTTGGCACATTAGCAAAATGTGCCAGGTGAGTGGTCTCAAATGATCCCCCGGGTGGACTAGGACACTAGTTGTGATTTGCCTTTATGAAGAATTTCCAGTCTTCATTCCTGTCAACATTTCAATTCTCTCTAGTGGGGTGGATCTTCAATGAGTTGTCCACAAATTGTTAATGCATGAAGAATTGCACGTTGAAGAATTGCAATGTTGCACGTAGAGCAACATTGAGGAATGTTTCTAATATACTGAAGTGCAGCATGAGTTGGAGGCTTTTTTGAGAGGAGAGGAGGCAAGAGGGAATAATGATCCTTGCCCATTGAAGTAAATAGGTTCTGACACAATCAAAATACAAAAAAACGAAAAGCGAGATTTGAGAAATCTGAAATAGAACACAGAACATCACAGCACAGTATACCAACTTTACATAATCTACTCCATTGAAATGCTATAATATGAAATTTTATATTATAATTCTATAATATTATAACATATTAGAAAGGTACAAACCAAATTGTGACTATGAAGTATTGAACAGTACAGCACAGTACATGACCTTCAGCCCACGATGTGCCAAACTTTTAACCTTCTCTATCATCAATTTAACACTTCACTCCTACATAGACCTCCATTTTTCTAGCATCCATGTGCCTTAGAATTCCTTAAATGCTCCTATTGGATCTAACTCTACCATCACCCATGGCAGGGTGTTCCATACACCTATCACTCTCTGTAAATAAAACTACATCTGACAAACCTGTATACTTTTCTCCAATCACTGTAAAATTATGTCCTCTTGTATTAGCTATTTCTTTCATGGGAAAAAGTATTTGAATGTCCACTTGACCTACACCTCTTTTAAGAAATAAAAGTTATCTCACGAGCCTGCACTTGTTAGGTCACTTTGGTGGAGATGAAGCTAACATTTCCGGTTATCAGAAATTGACCATATCACTTTCTGAATTCATTTTTAGGTCACAAATTGTAGAAAACTTGAGAAGATTCATTCTAATGTAACATCTTTCATAAAGAACTTTAAGCTCTTTATAGCTTCGCAAAGGGTTGCCAAGTGCCATAAGAAGAAACAAAGATAGAGGCTTTGGAGAAATTGCAGTATCACCAAGCATCTGCTAATGGACCATGCTTAAACACATGAAGAAGCTTCTGGCAAATTGAAACCAATATTATTACATTAAGTTTTACAAGCTGTATGCAAACTTTTAAAATTTTAGAAGAATCAAATGTTCCTGTTTTTCTAATCACTTACATGAATTATATATGATTCATTATTTGAATATATTATTGTAATGGATCTATGTTATTTAAGGAATTCGATGGTTGATTATAAACAATGTTTTATTTTTGTCTACCACAAATGTGCTCTAAACTGAATGGCTCTAGAGTTGTTCAGATATGAGAGATGAAAACGTGCTAAAGGTACATAGGGAATCTGAACGCTCTGGACATATAAATTTCAACAGGTTAAAAAAAAGCAGACTGTAATATTTGATCCTGTGAAATTCTTTTCAACAATGAGTCCATTTGAATAGATATTTTGGATATTAAAAAATCAAAGGTAATGGGGCTCCAACAGAAAAAAATTGTCTCACAGTTAAAAATTTGATTTCATTGCATGGCACAGTAGCTAAATGTTTTGATTTGAGCAAGCTATCACTATTTCTATTTCTTGAGTTTGAAGGACAAATAATGGCTAATAGAAAGCTTATTAATTGATTGAAAATTCTTGGAAGCTTTTGGGTTGTTCAAAAAATTTCTGTTTCTCAACTGTGTTCTTTCCTAGGTGTAAGATTTTTCATTGGGGTGGTGTGTTATATTGAATTTTCTTTTTTTTGTGCTCTTTATAGTGCTACACTATCTTTATTCTCCATTCTCTGTATTTTGCATACTCATCATTGTATAGTTTTCACAAGCAGAATTACGCAGTGTCATCTTGGAGTTTGCAGGAGCATAATATTGTCACTGTCAAAGCTTTTCAGGGGTTGATGCTGGTGCCTTGCCAGCCCTGTGTAATCCGCACACATTAATTTCTTTTCATTAGAAGTATGTTGAAAGCTGAGTTTAATTTCAAAGGAAGATAAGTCTGAGTTGGATTTAGAGATGCAAAGTTTTCCAACGTTGAAATGAAACTAAATGTTGGTGTTTATGTTAATGATTCCAAACAAAACTTTGTCACATTCAGAGAAAAGTGGTGGATAAGATAATAACTGTTGTGAAACAGAGATTGTGTTAGTCAAATTTTACTGAAATTGGTTGGATGAAAAGTAAGAAATGCTTAAATTGTGGCAATTAATCAAATGGAATTTGTATTTCTGAATAATGATTTTAACCAGACAGATAGACATATTTTATTGATCCCGAGGGAAATTGGGTTTCATCACTGCCGCACCAACCAAGAATAGTGAAGAGATATAGCAATATAAAACCCATAAATAATTAAATAATAATACGGTAATCAAGCCAAGTGGAAATTATTCCAGAACCAGCCTATTGGCTGAGGGTGTCTGACACTCCAAGTGAGGAGTTGTAAAGTTTGTTGGCCACAGGTAGGAATGATTTCCTATGATGCTCAGTGTTACATCTTGGTGGAATGAGTCTCTGGCTGAATGTAGTCCTGTGCCTAACCAGTACATTATGGAGTGGATGGGAGTCATTGTCCAAGATGGCATGCAACTTGGACAGCATCCTCTTTTCAGACACCACTGTCAGAGAGTCCAGTTCCACATCACTGGCCTTACGAATGAGTTTGTTGATTCTGTTGGTGTCTGCTACCCTCAGCCTGCTGTCCGAGCACACAACAGCAAACATGATAGCACTGGCCACTTCAGACTTGTAGAATATCCTCAGCATCGTCCAGTAGATGTTAAAGGACCTCATTCTCCTCAGGAAGTAGAGACGGCTCTGACCCTTCTTGTAGACAGCCTCAGTGTTCTTTGACACATCCAGTTTATTGTCCATTCGTATCCCCAGGTATTTGTAATTCACTATGTCCACACTGACCCCTTGGATGGAAACAGGGGTCACCGGTGCCTTAGCCCTCCTTAGGTCTACCACCAGCTCCTTAGCCTTTTTCACATTAAGCTGCAGATAATTCTGCTCGCACCATGTGACAAAGTTTCCTACCGTAGCTCTGTACTCAGCCTCATCTCCCTTGCTGATGCATCCAACTATGGCAGAGTCATCAGAAAACTTCTGAAGATGGCAAGACTTTGTGTTGTAGTAGAAGTCCGATGTGTAGATGGTGAAGAGAAAGGGAGACAGGACAATCTCCTGTGGAGCCCCAGTGCTGCTGACCACTCTGTCTAACACAGTGTTGCAAGCGCATGTACTGTGGTCTGCCAGTCAGGTAATCAATAATCCATGACACTAGGGAAGCCTCCACCTGCATCACTGTCAGCTTCTCACCCAGCAGAGCAGGGTACATGATGTTGAACGCACTGGAGAAGTCAAAATACATGACCCTCACAGTGCTCGCTGACTTGTCCAGGTGGGCACAGACACGGTTCAGCAGGTAGACGATGGCATCCTCAACTCCTAGTCAGGGCTGATAGGCGAACTGGAGGGGTCTAAGTGTGCCCTAACCGTAGGCCGGAGCTGCTCTAGAACAAGTCTTTCCAGGGTCTTCATGACGTGGGTGGTCAATGCCACCGGTCTGTAGTCATTGGAGACACTGGGGCATGGCATCTCCGGTACAGGAATGAGGCAGGATGTCTTCCACAGCACAGGAACCCTCTGGACACTCATGCTCAGGTTGAAGACACAGTGAAGTGGGGGGGGCATAGCTGGGGGGGGGGCACAGACTTTGAGCACCCTGGGGTTGACACCATCCGGGCCTGCAGCCTTGCTTGGATGGAGATGTTTCAGCTGTCTTCTCACCTGTTCAGCTGTGAAGCCCACTGTGGTGGTTTCAGGTGAGGGAGGGGTGTAGTCACGCTGTGAAGAGGGGTAGGAGGGGAGAGTGGAGTATGTGTTGGTTGGGGGCCGACAACAGATGAATCATGTGGGGGGTGGGCAGGGGCCACAGTGTCAAAGCTGTTGAAGAACAGGTTAAGTGGGGGGATGTCACATGATGACGTAGGGTCGAGACGTTGGGATTCCAGCTCCCTTGCAAAAATTAATGAAATAGGGTTTAAATGAAGAAGAGTTAACAAATATCTATTAGAAACTACTTATAAGCAACTCAGGATTATCTTTTGACATGGCTCCTAAACTGAAACAGAAGAAAGTTACTACTTCGAAGACTGCGCAAATCGGTGGGGAAAAAGGCCTAGCTGTCTTGGCGAAGCCTCAGACTCAAGTTGGATCTTCTCCCGACGAAGTGCATGGCATTTCTGATGATGCGGGAAAAGAACTTGCAGCAATGTCGGCGGTCTCCAAGAAGAAACGGCAAGAACAACGCATGCGCGAAAGTATGCATGAACAGATGTTAACAAAATTACAAGCTTCAACTACAGTTGGAAGTGAAATTGAAAGTGAGTCGGAAGTTGAAAAAGACTCTTTGGGAAATCCAGAAGAAAACGAAGAAGAAAAGAAGGAAGAAATTAAAGGAGACATAAAAGATATCCTGATATATATAACTTTTAATTCATTCATTATAAGAACAGATATGGCGAATGAATTTAAAGCTATAAGAACAGATATAAGAAGCATACAGAATACACTTGATAATGTGGTGGAAGAACAAAAGAAGATGGATAATAAAGTTAAAGAGATGGAAGTAAAAATAGAAGAAAACATGGAAAGAATAGAAAAGATAGAATACGATAAGTTTGCCTGGACAGCAGAAAGAAAATGGATGATGGAAAAAATGGATGCGCTTGAGAACTCTAGTAGACAAAATAGTATTAAAATTGTTGGTCTTATGGAAGGTACAGAGGGAGAAAATCCAATAAAATTCTTTCAAGAATGGATTCCGGAAATTTTGGAAATGAAAGAAGGAAGCCAAGTAATTGAAATTGAAAGAGCACACAGAGCTTTAAGACCACGACCTCAACAAGATCAAAATCAGAGATCAATTTTGATAAAATGTTTAAGGTACCAAGATAAAGAAATGATCTTGAAGGCAGCTACTCAAGGTGTGAAAAAGAGAAATGGGCCATTGATAGTAGAAGGGAAAAGAGTTTTTTTTTTATCCAGACATAAGCTATGATCTGTTGAAGAGGTGGAAGGAATTTAATCCAGTGAAAAAATCTTTATGGGAAAAGGGCTATAAATTTTTATTGAGCTATCAATATTGATAATTTTCCTGGATAATGGAGAAAGAATTCTTCGTTGACTGCCGGAAAGCAGAGGAATTTGTACAAGAATTACCTGATGTCCATGAAGAAGACTAAAGAATTATAGAAATGAAATGGACTAATGATGAAGACTGAAACAAGGTTGGACCTGATGGACATTTATAAGAAAAAAAAGACGGTCGAGGAGTATTAATTGAGAGTAGAGACATTAATTATTATTTTTTTCTTTTCTTTATTGATATATTTTTCTTTTTTTTTGCAGGGGAGCTGAGGGAGCTCCTGATTGATAGCTGTGAGTTTCACGTGTACAATCATGGCGATTGCCATGGCCCGTAAAATGGGGGGGTAATGTTGTGTTCTTTTTATTCGCAACATTAGTGGGGGGGTACTTTGTTTTTTTTCTTATATATTAGTTATTTTTTTCTCTATTTTTCTTCTTTGCCTGGATGATTGGGGAGAGACTCATAGCAACATGGAGAATTTTAAGGAATTCCCAAGGTACTATGAATGATTAATTTACTTAATTTTTAAAGTTTTGATGTTAATGGAATTAATGGACCTGTGAAAAGAAAAAGAGTTTTAACATACATTAAGAAAATGAAAGGAGATATAGCTTTTTTACAAGAAACACATTTAACAGAAACAGAACATAAGAACTTAAAGAGCGATTGGGTTGGAAATGTCATTGCAGCTTCATTTAATTGAAAATCGAGAGGAGTTGCAATTCTGGTTAATAAATCTTTACCAATTAAAATACAAAATGTAATAATTGATTCTGGGGGCAGATATGTGGTTATACATTGTCAAATTTTTTCAGAATTATGGACTTTTATGAACATTTATGCACCAAATGAAAATGATGCAAAATTTATACAAGAAGTTTTTTTGAACTTGGCTGATGCACATGATAAAATATTAATAGGTGGAGACTTTAATTTTTGTTTAGATCCAGTTCTGGATAGATCAACTAAAGGTGCTATAAAATCAAAAGTAACAAAACTAATTTTATCATTAATGAAAGATTTAACTCTGATTGATATATGGAGAAAAATTAATCCAAGAGAAAGAGATTACTCATTTTATTCAAATAGACATAAAACTTACTCAAGGATTGATTTTTTTATTATCAAAAAATATTCAAGTTAGAGTGAAAAGTGTGGAATATAAAGCAAGAATATTATCAGATCATTCCCCCTTGATAATGATAATGATGGATAAGGAGGAATCGATTTATAGATGGAGATTTAATAAAACGTCAAGATTTTTGAGATGTTAAGAAAAAGCAAATTCAATTTTTTTTGGATACAAATCTACATTCAGTTGAGGATAAAATTGTATTATGGGAAGCGATGAAAGCATATTTAAGGGGTCAGATTATAAGTTGTACATCTAAAATTAAAAAGGAATATGCAGCAGAAATAGATCAATTGGAAAAAGGTATCATAAAGTTAGAAAAATAATCTCAAGGATATATGACAGAAGAAAAACGAAGACAACTTGTTAATAAAAAACTACAATATAATACACTCCAGACATATCATACAGAAAAAGTAATTATGAGAATTAAACAGAAATATTATGAATTGTGAAAGATCGCAAAAAATTCTTGCTTGGCAGTTGAAAACAGAACAGGTTTCTAAAACAATAAATGCAATTAGAACAAGTGTAAATAAGGTTACTTATAAGCCTTTAGAAATTAATGAAACTTTCAAAAATTTTTATACTGAACTATATCAATCAGAATTACAAAATAAGACTGCTGAGATAGATAAACTTTTATCACAAATAACCCTTCCAAAATTAAATTTGGAAGAACAGAAAGGATTAGATATGCCTTTTACATTAAAAGAGGTTAAAGAAGCTTTAGGATCACTTCAGAGTAATAAACCCCCAGGAGAAGATGGTTTTCCTCCTGAGTTTTATAAAAAAATTAAAAATTTATTAATTCCTCCTTTTATGGAATTAATATACCAAGTGGAAAGAATGCATAAACTTCCGCAATCTTTTTTTAACAGCGATCATAACTGTATTGCCAAAAAAAGATAGAGACCCTTTAAAACCAACATTATACAGGCCTATTTCTTTGTTGAATACAGATTATAAAATACTAGCAAAAATTTTATCTGATAGAATATCTAAATATTTACCAAAATTAATACATATGGATCAAACAGATTTTATTAAAAATAGACAATCAATGGATAATATAACTCGGTTACTTAGTATTACTCATCTGGCACAAAAAAGAGAGGAAATGAGTGTGGCGGTTGCTTTAGATGCAGAAAAAGCTTTTGATAGATTGGAATGAGATTTTTTATTTGAAGGTATTGGAAAAATATGAGTTAGGAAAATCTTTTTTTACAATGGATTAAAACTTTAAATACTAATCCTCAAGCTAAAGTAGTTACAAATGGTCAGATTTCAACACCATTTTACTTAACGAGGTCAACTAGACAGGGCTGCCCATTATCACCTGCTATATTTGTATTGGCAATAAAACCATTAGCAGAATTAATTAGAACAGATTCAGATATTGGGGGCTTTAAAGTTAACCAAGAAGAATATAAGATTAATTTATTTGCTGATGATGTTTTGATTTATTTAACAAACCCATTGCAATCATTGCATAGATTATTTTTTAGATTGGAAGAATATGGGAAAGTATCAGGCTATAAAGTAAATTGGGATAAAAGTGAAGTTTTACCCCTCACCAAAGGAAATTACAATCAATGTCGATTAGCAACTCAATTTAGATGGTCAATGAATGGGATAAAATATTTAGGTATTAGAGTTGATAATGATGTAAAAAATTTATATAAACAAAATTATTTTCCATTATTAAAAAAATAAATGAGGATCTTGATAAATGGATGATGTTACCAATAACATTAATAAGTAGAGTTAACACTGTAAAAATGAATATATTTCCTAGATTGCAATAGTTATTTCAACATTTACCAATACAATTACCTCAGAAGTTTTTTCAAGAACTGAATAAATATGTAAGGAAATTTCTTTGGAAATTTCTTTGTCAAGAATATCATTGGAAAAATTGACATGTAAATTTGATCTAGGAGGTTTACAACTTCCAAATTTTAAGAATTATTATAAAGCAAATCAACTTAGATTTATTGTGTCTTTTTTTGATGAAGAAAAATCGGCATGGATTAAAATAGAATTGGATAAGATAGGAGAAAATATACCAGAAGATTTGATATATAAATGGGAATCCAAATGAATACGGGAAAAAAAAAAGAATCCCCTATATTAAGACACTTGATTGATTTATGGAATAAGGTAAATATAGATGATGAGATAAAGAAATCTTTATTAGCAAAAAGAACTTTAATTCAAAATAGGCTTATTCCTTTTACAAAGGACAATAAACTTTTACATAATTTGTTCCAAAAGGGGATTAAATATATAGGTGATTGTTTCGAAGGAGGTATATTGATGTCATTTGATCAATTAAAAAATAAATATAAAATATCAAATAACACTCTTTTCTGTTAGTTTCAATTAAGAGCCTATTTACTAGAAAAGCTGGGACAAACAATGTTGATACCAAAACCTAGTGAAATAGAAATATTGATTCAGAAAGGAAGAATTAAAAAAATTACATCTTGTATGTATAATTTGATTCAAAAGCAAATAATTAAATTAGAAATTCATAAATCAAGACAAAAATGGGAATCTGATTTGAATGTTAAAATTGATGGGAAAAACTGGTCAAGATTATGTTTTGATAGTATGAGAAATACAATAAATGTTCGACTTAGATTAATACAATATAATTTTTTACATCAATTATATACAACACCACAGATAATAAATAGATTAAATTCAAATATGTCTAACCAATGTTTTTGATGTAATCAAGAAATTGGTACCTTTTTACATTCTACTTGGTCTTGTTTTAAAATTCAACCATTTTGGATAAATTTAAGACTTTTATTGGAACAAATTACTGGAGTACAACTCCCACATAGTCCACTATTATTTTTATTAGGAGATATTGAAGGGACAATACCAAAACTTAAATTGAAGAAGTATCAGAAAAAAATTATAAAAATTGCATTGGCAGTAGCCAAAAAAGTTATCACAGTTAGTTGGAAATCTGATTTATATTTAACTATGGATCATTGGAATAATGAAATACATAGTTGTACTCCATTTGAAAAATTTACACATAATTTAAATGAATATGATATATTTTTGAAAATTTGGCTCCCATACTTACAAAAGATAGGATTAAATAGATAAGTCCTTTGAAGATAAAATTATAGTAATTGGGGAAAGTAAAAAATAAATATCAAAATTATTTTGAACTCCATGGAGCATGTGGGGATCCTCCGATATCCAGGTAATCTTTCTCTTCTTTCTTTTTTTTTCTTTAGATAAGGGTTAAGGGGGGAGGGTTAATATTATCTTTCTTACTATTTTACTATTGCATTTATTCTTTGTAATTTCTAAAATTTAATACATTAAAAAAAAGAACAGGTTAAGTTCGTTGGCCCTGTCCACACTGCCTTCAGCTCCTGTGTTGTAGGTTTGCTGGAACCCAGTGATGGTCCTCATCCCACTCCAGACCTCTCTCATGTTGTTCTGCTGGAGTTTCCACTCAAGCTTCCTCCTATATGTCTTTAGCCTCCCTGATCTTGGCTTTCAGGTGCCTCTGTATTGTCCTCAGCTCCTCCCTATTTCCATCTCTAAACACCCTCTTTTTAGCGTTCAGGATGTCCTTAATGTCCTATGATAACCATGGCTTGTTCTTTGAATAACAAAGGACAGTTCCATAAAACCATATAACAATTACCGCAGGGAAACAGGCCATTTCAGCCCTTTTAGTCCTGCCAAACGTTTACTCTCACCTAGACCCACTGATCTGCACTCAGCCCATAACTTTCCATTCCTTTCCTGTCCATATACCTATCCAATTTTGCTCTAAATGACAATACTGAACCTGCCTCTACCACTTCTGCTGGAAGCTCATTCCACACAGCTACCACTCTCTGAGTGCAGAAATTCCCCCTCATGTTACCCTTAAACTTTTGACCCCCAAGTCTCAACTCATGTCCTCTTGTTTGAATCTCCCCTACTCTCAATGGATAAGCCTATCCACATCAACTCTATCTATCCCCCTCATAATTTTAAATACCTCTATCAAGACCCCCCTCAACCTTCTACGCTCCAAAGAATAAAGACCTAACTTGTTCAATCTTTCTCTGTAACTTAGGTGCTGAAACCTAGGTAACCTTCTAGCAAATCTTCTCTGTACTCTGTCTATTTTGTTGACATCTTTCCTTTAATTTGGTGATCAGAACTGTACACAGTACTCCAAATTTGGCCTCACCAATGCCTTGTACAATTTTAACATTACATCCCAGGTCCTATACTCAATGCTCTGATTTATAAAGACCAACATACCAAAAGCTTTCTTCACCACCCTATCCACATGAGATTCCACCTTCAGGGAACTATGCACCATTATTCCTAGGTCACTCTGTTCTACTGTATTCTTCAATGCCCTACCCTTTACCATGTATGTCCTCTTTGGATTATTCCTACCAAAATGTAGCACCTCACACCTATCAGCATCTGCCATCACTTAGCCCACTCTTCTAACTGGCCTAAATCTCTCTGTAAACTTTGAAAACCTACTTCATTATCCACAATGCCACCTACCTTAGTATCATCTGCATACTTACTAATCCCATCATCGAGATCATTAAATGACAAACAACATTGGACCCAGTACAGATCCCTGAGGCACACCACTAGTCACCGGTCTCCAACCTGACAAACAGTTATTCACCACTACTCTCTGGCATCTCCCATCCAGCCACTGTTGAATTCTTTTTACTACTTCAATATTAATACCTAATGATTGAACCTTCCTAACCAACCTTCCGTGTGGAACCTTGTCAAAGGCCTTACTGAAGTCCATATAGACAACATCCACTGCTTTACCCCCCATCAACTTTCCACATAACCTCTTCAAAAAATTCAATAAGATTTGTCAAACATGACCTTCCACGCACAAATCCATGGTGACTGTTCCTAATCAGACCCTGTCTATCCAGATTGTTATATATACCATTTCTAAGAATACTTACCATTAATTTGCTCACCACTGACGTCAAACTTACAGGTCGATAATTGCTAGGTTTACTCTTAGAACCATTTTTAATCAAAGGGCAACATGAGCAATATGCCAATCCCCCGGCATCATCCCCGTCTCTAATGATATTTGAAATATTTCTGTCAGAGCCCCTGCTATTTCTACACTAACCTCCCTCAAGGTCCTAGGGAAAATCCTGTCAGGATCAGGAGATTTATCCACTTTTATATCCCTTAAAAGTGCCAGTAATTTCTCCTCTTTAATCATCATAGTTTCCATAACTTCCCTACTTGTTTCTCTTACCTTACACAATTCAATATCCTTCTCCTCAGTGAATACCGAAGAAAAGAAATTGTTCAAAATCTCCCCCCTCTTTTTCGGCATAGCTGTCCACTCTGATTCTCTAAGGGAGCAATTTTATCCCTCACTATCCTTTTGCTATTAATATAACTGTAGGAACCCTTTGGATTTATTTTCACCTTACTTGCCAAAGCAACCTCATATCTTCTTTCAGCTTTTCTAATTTCTTTCTTAAGATTCTTCTTACATTCTTTATATTCCTCGAGCACCTCATTTACTCCATGCTGCCTATATTTATTGCAGATATCTCTCTTTTTCCTAACCAAGTTTCCAATATCCCTTGAAAACTATGGCTCTCTCAAACTTTTAACGTTTCCTTTCAACCTAACAAGAACAATGTCATGGTCCTGGCTGGCATTCCCCACCTTTTCCCTGTCGTCCCTAATTGGTCCTCAATCCCCACACTTGATCCCCAATCTTTCCCAATTCCTCTCAATAACCAGCACCTTGTTTCCATTAGCCACCAGAGGATAAGACTCTGACAGCTCCGGTCAGCCCTTGCCAGAATGGTAGTCGACTCTCAGAGAGAGGAACCTTGCTCCAAGTCTTCAACCCCATATCTCTTTGTAAACCAAGTTTCCCAGGTCCTGACTCAGCCTGGTCCCGATTATACACTTGCTACGGAGATTCTGCCTCCTGATCCTGACTCCATGTCGGAGACCTGCACTTGGGTTCGTTTTCCTGCCACATCCCTGTCACACATAAAGATTCTGTACCCTCAATCTCACCTTTAAATGACCACCATTTCTTTATTTCATCTTTTCCCTAAAACAAATTGTCCCAATCCACTCCTTCTAAATCCTTTCACATTCCTCAAAGTTAACCTTTCTCCAATCAAAAATCTCAACCCTGGGTCCAGCCCTATCCTTCTCCATAATTATATTGAAACTAATGGCATTGTGATTACTGGACCCGAAGTGCTCCCCAACACATACGTCCATCACCTGACCTGTCCATTCCCTAACAGAAGATCCAACACTGCCCCTTCTCTAGTTTGTACCTCTATGTATTGCAGCAAAAAACTATCCTGCACACATTTAACAAACTCTAAACCATCCAGCCCTTTTACAGTATGGGCTTCCCAGTCTATGTATGGAAAATTAAAATCTCCCACAGTCACAAACCTGTGCTTATACAAATATCGGCTATCTCCTTGCAAATTTCCTCCAATTCTCGCTCCCCAGTAGGTGGTCTATAATACACC
The DNA here is from genome assembly GCF_030144855.1 of Hypanus sabinus. Taxonomy (NCBI): domain Eukaryota; kingdom Metazoa; phylum Chordata; class Chondrichthyes; order Myliobatiformes; family Dasyatidae; genus Hypanus; species Hypanus sabinus. Next base: position 67,329,647 of record NC_082720.1, on the reverse strand, counting down.
GCTATAAATGTTACTACACCTTTCCCATTCCTCAATTCCACCCAAATAGCCTCACTAGACGAGCCCTCTGACCTATCCTGCCAGAGCACTGCTGAGGCTGTCTACAAGAAGGGTCAGAGCCGTCTCTACTTCCTGAGGAGACTGAGGTCCTTTAACATCTGCTGGATGATGCTGAGGATGTTCTACGAGTCTGTGGTGGCCAGTGCTATCATGTTTTCTGTTGTCTGCTGGGGCAGCAGGCTGAGGGTAGCAGACACCAAAAGAATCGACAAAATCATTTGTAAAGCCAGTGATGTTGTGGGGCTGGAACTGGACTCTCTGACGGTGGTGTCTGAAAAGTGGGTGCTGTCCAAGTTGCATGCCATATACTGTACTCTATAATGTACTGGGTAGGCACAGGAGTACATTCAGCCAGTGACTCATTCCACCGAGTTGCAACACTGAGCGTCATAGGAAGTCATTCCTGCCTGTGGCCTTCAATCTTTACAACTCGTCCCTCAGAGGGTCAGTCACCCTGAACCTGACTTATATTATGGCTGGTCCTGGACTTATATCCACTTGTCATAATTTACTTATTATCATTATTATTTAATTCTTTATGTTTTATATTGCTATATCTCTACACCATTCTTGGTTGGTGCGACTGTAATGAAACACGATTTCCCTCGGGATCAATAAAGTATGTCTGTCTGTATTATTTTCTCTGACAAACAATACAACACCCCCCCCCCCCTTGTCCCTCTGATTCTATCACACCTGAAGCAACGAAATCCAGGAATATTTAGTTGCCAATCACACCCCTCCTGCAACTATGTTTCATTAATAGCTACAACATCATATTTCCAGGTATCAATCCATGCTCCAAGCTCATCCACCTTTCTTACAACGCTCCCAGCATTAAAGTAAATGCATTTAAGAAATTCTCCACCTCTTCCTCTCTATTTATCTCTAACAGTACAAAGAACTTTACTGTCTTCTTTTCCATCCATCATTTTAACATCCATAATGATATTTATATATTTATATCATATTTAATTATTGCAAATTATTTTACACTGTTCTGCTGTTATTCCTTCCTATTTATTGTAATAAATAATAGTTTCTTACCATAATCAATTGTGTAGAAGATCAAACCTATGAACAATGACTTTGTTGATCAATTGGAATGTGATCAATACTGCTACTTACAAGGCTTTACACAGTAAGGTGAAAAACTCAGAGCCTTTGAATCACAGACACTACCACACAGAAACAGGCCCATCAGCCCATTTAGTTCATGCCAAGCCATCAATCTGCCTAGACCCATTAGCCTGCACCTGAACCATAGCCCTCCAGACCCCTTCCATCCATGTACCTATCCAAATGTCTCTTAAATGTTGAAATCGACTCCGTATCCACCATTTGCACTGGTAACTCCATCCACACTCTCACCACCCTCTGAATGAAGAAGTTCACTCTCATTTTTGCCTTAAACATTTCACCTTTCACCCTTAAACCATGATGTCATGTCTTTATTACCTCTGCTAAAAGTTAGAATTGTTTCTGTTAGAATTACATTGATATACTCATTGGGATAATCAAATTTCAATGTCTGCATAATCCTAAAGAACATGCTCAGGGAGAAGAAGTGTGTCTATGGGTTTTATGTGCTTTGTTATACCACCACTGCACAAGCAATTCCATTGAAATTTTATAAGATTATCAACATTTAGACAGTTGAAAGGTACACACCCATAAAGATTCATTTGCTAAAGTGTGGCATTTAGAATCAGAATCAGGTTTAATATCATTGGAATATGTCGTGAAATTTGTTAACTTTGTGGCAGCAGTACAATGCAATACATGACAAATATAGAAAAGAAAAACTAAATTACATTAAAAAAATAATATTAAGGGTTATTTAGCAAAGCAAAGGATCCAAGGAGGCCGTGCTTTGAGGATCCAGAATTGCTTGCCCACAGAAGGCAAAGGGTGGTTGAAGATGGTTTGTATTCTGCATGGAGTTCGGTGACCAGTGGTGTTCCGAAGGGATCTGTTCTGGAACCCTCCTCTTTGTGATTTTTATAAATGACTTAGATGAGGAAGTAAAAGGATGGGTTAGTAAGTCTGATGCTCACACAAAAGTTGGGGGTGTTGTGGATAGTCTGGAAGGCTGTCAGAGGTTACAGCAGGACATTGATAGGGTACAAAACCGGGCTGAGAAGTGATAAATAGTGTTCAACCCAGATAAGTGTAAAGTTGTTCATTTTGGTAGGTCAAAACTGTAGACAGAATATACTATCAATGGGAAGACTCTTGGCAGTGCAGAGGATCAGTGAGATCTTGGGGTGCGAGTGTATAGGACACTCAAAGCTGCTGCACAGATTGACAGTGTTGTTAAGAAGGCACATGGTGTGTTGGCCTTCATCAACTGTGGGATTGAGTTCAAGAGCCATGAAGTAATGTTAAAGCTGTAGAAGACCTTAGTTAGACCCCATTTGGAGTACTGTGTTCATTTCTGGTCACCTTACTACAGGAAAGATGTGGGTACTATAGAGCGAGTGCAGAGGGGACTTACAAGGATGTTACCTGGATTGGAGATTTTGCATTATGATAATAGGTTGGCCTTTACTCCTTGGAGTGACAGAGGTTGAGAGGTGACCTGAGGGAGGTGTATAAGATGATGAAAGGCATTGATCATGTGGATAGCCAGAAGCTTTTTCCCGGGGATGAAATGGGTAACATGATAGGGCACTGTTTTAAGGTGCTTGGAAGTAGGTACAAGGGGGATGTTAGAGGTAAGTTTTTCACACAGAGAGTGGTGGGTGGATGTTGGCGATGATGGTGGAGACGGATACATTAGGGTCTTTTAAGAGACTCTTAGATAGGTACATGGAGCTTAGAAAAATATTGGGCTATGCACTAGGGTAATTCTAGGCAGTTTCTAGAGTATGTTACATGTTTGGCACAACATTGTGGGTTGAAGGGCCTGTAATGCTTTCTATGTTCAATTAAAAGTTCTTCTCTTAGAGTCATGGAATTGTACAGACATACAGCAGAGAAATGGGCCTTCAGGTGCACTGTCCATTGCAGTGGAGATTCTCATTCACCCACATTTGGACCATAACTATCATAACCATGCACAGTCATGATTCTTGACCAAGTACATTTTAACTATTGTTAAACCTACATCAAACATTTCCTCTGGGTACTCTTGCCATATACAGTACTTACCACCCTCTGGGTGTTCTGGTCCGGTCCGGAACCCACATTTCAGTTCCTGATCTGGTCCGTGGACCCCAGACTCTGGTTATTGTAGCTGTCCCTCATTTTGCCCTTGAGCCCAATTAATCACCTGAGGATCATCTTGGCTTAAGGAGATGCACCTGATGCTTATTGGCTGACAGTGTATGTAAAGAGCTCTGGGACTGAGCATAGTTGTTGTTGTGTTCTGGCCTGCTCTTTCTGGCTTGGAGTATCCATGGTCAAGATGACTTCTGTGAGTAGGTCTGGTAGCCACCCTGGACCGAGCTCCCTTCTTATCCCTTGCCTCTGTTGGGTAAGCCTGCTGGGCCTGGTGGGGGACTCTGCCCCTTCCTATTCCTTGCCTCTGTTGGGTAAGCCAGGCTGGACTGCTGTGTCTGGTGGGGGAATCTGCCCCTTCCTATTCCTTGCCTCTGTTGGGTAAGCCAGGCTGCTCTGCTGTTGCCCGACAGGGGACTCTGCCCTGTCCTATCCCTCGCTGCTGACTGGTTGTGAGCTGCAACCTACCCAGGTGCCCCGTGATTTGCCAGGCCTCATGCTCCTGTCCGGGATGTCTGGGCCCTGCCCAAGATTTATGTGGCCCGCCCAGAGAACTTAGAGAGCCTGCCTGAACTTCAAGATCCTCTCTGAAACCCAGAATCCCCTTGAATGCCATGTCCCTCACACATGCCATGGTCTCCACATCTTGGCTATTGTTTAGTTATCCCATCCTGCCCCTAGTACTTCAGTGACAGCGTCCTGCGATTGGTTCCAGTCCCACACCCCCTTATGATACTGGGTGAAGACATTGCCCCTCAGGTTCCTATTAAATCCCTTCCCTCTCACCTTAAACCTATGTCCTCTAGATCTTGATTTCACAACCTTGGGAAAAGGATTGTATGCATGCACCCCATCTATGACCCTCATTATTATATTCACCTGTATAACATCAACCTTCCTTGTTTATGCTACAAAAAAAAGTCCAAATCTGCTCAACCTCTCTCTATATAAGTCTCTTGAGATCTGAAAACATCTACTTGTATCTTTTCTGCACTCTTTCCAACTTTTTCCAACATAGAAAAGAAAAACTAAATTACATTATATATATAATGTTAAGGGATACTTAGCAAAGCAAACGATCCAAGGAGGCTGTGCTTTGTGGATCCAGAATTGCTTGCCCACAGAAGGCAAAGGGTGGTTGAAGATGGTTTGTGTTTTGCATGGAGTTCGGTGACCAGTGGTGTTCTGAAGGGATCTGTTCTGGGACCCCTCCTCTTTGTGATTTTTATAAATGACCTGGATGAGGAAATAGAAGGATGGGTTAGTAAGTCTGATGGTAGAAGGATGGGTTAGTAAGTCTGACGCTGACACAACAGTTGGGGGTGTTGTGGATATTCTGGAAGGCTGTCAGGGGGTACAGCAGGGCAATGATAGGGTACAAAACTAGACTGAGAAGCGGCAAATGGCATTTAACCCAGTTAAGTGTAAAGTGGTTCATTTTGGTAAAAGACCTCAGTTAGACCCAATTTAGAGTACTGTGTTCATTTCTGGTCACCTCACTACAGGAAAGATGTGGGTACTAAATGTCTTCACCCTCTGGGTGAAGACATTGCCTCTCAAGTTCCTATTAAATCTGTTTCCTCTCACCTTAAACCTATGTCCTCTAGTTCTTGATTTCACAACCTGGGGAAAAGGACTGTGTGCATTTACCCCATCTATGACTTTCATGCTTATATTCATCTGTATAACATCAACCTTTCTTCCTTTATGCTACAATAAAATGTCCAAATCTGCTCAACCTCTCTCTATACAAGTCACTTGAGATTTGAAAACATCTACTTATATCTTTTCTGCACTCTTTCCAACTTTTTCCCAACTTCTACATATACTCAATGTCTTGACTAATGAAGGGCAGAATAGTAAAAGACTTCTTCACATCCTGACAGCACATACTGTCGCTTTCAGGGAACCATGTACTCGTACTGCTGGTGCCTCTGCTCTACAACACTTCCCACATCACCAGAGTTCAGTATGAAAGTCCTACCTCTTTAGTCTTCCCAAAATCCCCAACCTCACACTTTCCAAATTTAAACTTCACTTCTCAGCCCATTTGCCCCTGTTGATCAAAATCCCACTGGAAATACTGATAACTGTCTTTTCTGTCAACTACATGAATTTTATTTTTATTGACAATCTTACTAATCATGCCTTGGACATGCTCATCCAGATTAATGGTATGGAGGTGAAGAGGAAATTCTTTAGCCAGAGAGTGGAGAATCTGTGGAATTCTTTATCACAAGCAGCTAAGGAGGCCGTCTGTATGTATATTTAAGGCAGAGGTTGATAGATTCTTGATTGGTCAGGGCATGAAGGAATACAGGGGAAAGGCAGGAGACTGGAGCTGAGGAAAATTCAATCAGCCATGATGAAATGGCGCAGCAGACTCAATCAGTCAAATGGCTAACTCTGGGAGTGAGGATCTCTAGTCTCCACTCCCATAGTGTGGGTCCTGAGGTGAATGTTGCAGCTCCAAATAGCTTCAACAGATGCTGCCACCGTAGGCCAGGAAGTGCCTGGCAGGATGGGCGGGTCACAGATTGGGAGCTTCAGTGCTCCTTCCACTGTGTCGACCTGATGTTCGTGCGCTCTCAGCAGAAGTCCTGAGGATATTGGAGATACAAGAGACTGGAACATGTTGCTATAAACAAACTTCTGCAAGAACGAAGTGGGTCGAGCGTGATCCGTGGAGTCAAAGGGATGGTCAACATTAAGGAGCAAGATCCTTCATTGAGACTGGGAGTATAAAGGAGGTATATAGATCCCACTTTTATCTGGTTCCAGCTGTCATCTACCAGCCTCTGTCTCAACAATTTCCATCAGGAGTTTGTCTCTCTCTCTCTCTCTCTCTCTCTCTCTCTCTCCCTCTCTCTCTCTTCCTCTCTCTCTCTCCCTCTCTCTCTCTCCCTCTCTCTCTCTCCCTCTCTCTCTCTCTCTCCTCTCTCTCTCTCCTCTCTCTCTCTCCCCTCTCTCCCCCCCTCTCCCCCCCCTCTCTCCCCCCCCCTCTCTCCCCCCCCTCTCTCCCCCCCCTCTCTCCCCCCCCTCTCTCCCCCCCCTCTCTCCCCCCCCTCTCTCCCCCCCCCTCTCTCCCCCCCCTCTCTCCCCCCCCTCTCTCCCCCCCCCTCTCTCCCCCCCCCTCTCTCCCCCCCCCCTCTCTCCCCCCCCTCTCTCCCCCCCCCTCTCTCCCCCCCCCTCTCTCCCCCCCCTCTCTCCCCCCCCTCTCTCCCCCCCCCTCTCTCCCCCCCCCTCTCTCCCCCCCCTCTCTCCCCCCCCTCTCTCCCCCCCTCTCTCCCCCCCTCTCTCCCCCCCTCTCTCCCCCCCTCTCTCCCCCCCCTCTCTCCCCCCCCTCTCTCCCCCCCCTCTCTCCCCCCCCTCTCTCCCCCCCTCTCTCCCCCCCTCTCTCCCCCCCTCTCTCCCCCCCCTCTCTCCCCCCCCTCTCTCCCCCCCCTCTCTCCCCCCCCTCTCTCCCCCCTCTCTCCCCCCCTCTCTCCCCCCCTCTCTCCCCCCCCTCTCTCCCCCCCCTCTCTCCCCCCCCTCTCTCCCCCCCCTCTCTCCCCCCCTCTCTCCCCCCCCTCTCTCCCCCCCTCTCTCCCCCCCTCTCTCCCCCCCTCTCTCCCCCCCCTCTCTCCCCCCCCTCTCTCCCCCCCCTCTCTCCCCCCCCTCTCTCCCCCCCCTCTCTCCCCCCCCTCTCTCCCCCCCCTCTCTCCCCCCCCTCTCTCCCCCCCTCTCTCCCCCCCCTCTCTCCCCCCCCTCTCTCCCCCCCCTCTCTCCCCCCCCTCTCTCCCCCCCCTCACTCCCCCCCCTCTCTCCCCCCCCTCTCTCCCCCCCCTCTCTCCCCCCCCTCTCTCCCCCCCCTCTCTCCCCCCCCCTCTCTCCCCCCCCCTCTCTCCCCCCCCCCTCTCTCCCCCCCCCTCTCTCCCCCCCCCTCTCTCCCCCCCCCTCTCTCCCCCCCCCTCTCTCCCCCCCCCTCTCTCCCCCCCCCTCTCTCCCCCCCCCTCTCTCCCCCCCCCTCTCTCCCCCCCCTCTCTCCCCCCCCCTCTCTCCCCCCCCCTCTCTCCCCCCCCCTCTCTCCCCCCCCCTCTCTCCCCCCCCCTCTCTCCCCCCCCCTCTCTCCCCCCCCCTCTCTCCCCCCCCTCTCTCCCCCCCCTCTCTCCCCCCCCTCTCTCCCCCCCCTCTCTCCCCCCCCCTCTCTCCCCCCCCCTCTCTCCCCCCCCCTCTCTCCCCCCCCCTCTCTCCCCCCCCCTCTCTCCCCCCCCCCTCTCTCCCCCCCCCTCTCTCCCCCCCCCTCTCTCCCCCCCCCTCTCTCCCCCCCCCTCTCTCCCCCCCCCTCTCTCCCCCCCCCTCTCTCCCCCCCCCTCTCTCCCCCCCCCTCTCTCCCCCCCCCTCTCTCCCCCCCCCTCTCTCCCCCCCCCTCTCTCCCCCCCCCTCTCTCCCCCCCCCTCTCTCCCCCCCCCTCTCTCCCCCCCCCTCTCTCCCCCCCCCTCTCTCCCCCCCCCTCTCTCCCCCCCCCTCTCTCCCTGTACAATACTCATTTCACTAACACATACAGGAGATTATTCCTTCATGTATACAGCTGTACTCAATGTATCAAATATTCTGTGAGCCTTCCAAATCACAATCAAATAAATGGTGCCAGAATTCTTTTTGTTGAGCTGTTCTCTGATCTTGGTATTTTACTTGCACATGTTTCGTCACCGTACGAGGAGACACCATCAGTACGCTGCTGATTGAGCAGTGTCCTCCGATTGCTTGGCTTTATATACTTAACTATTAGCTGATTAATCGCCATATCGAAACTCAGTTGTGATGTGGGGAAAAAATTTTGTAGCTGATTGGTTGTGTGGTGAACTTCATGCGCCGTGCTCTGGAATTTTGCCCGCATCAGCTCATAAATAGGATCGAGGTCTACATATTTGTTTCCAGAAGAGTTCGTAGAAAAACAAGCTTCTAGGAATTCCCTTGCAAGTCTGCTTCATTGCACCATGACTTTCACTAATGCTGAGTCAAATCTGTCTCCCTCTTGATCTTCATGGATAGAGACTAGGGAGAGTTGATCATGCTGCTTTACAGTCAGTTAACATTCATGGATCTTTGTGGATAGTTTTCTTCCAGTTTGGCCGACATAATGATTGTGTTTGATACTGAGGGATAGTGCATAGCACAGCAAGATGCCAGCATGCAGGATATTCCTCTGAACTGTATTGATAACGTTGCTTGTACAGTATGTGAACTCCTCTCCTGTAGGAGGGGCTAACTGAGTGGCAAAGGGATCGCTACATCTCTCCTTGAAGAAAAGAAGAACTAGGTATGCACTTTTTTTTTACAGAACAGTCTCATTTTACAAAATATTTTTAATATTAGAACTCATCCATTAAATATAGTGTTTTTTTAAAAAAACTCAGGGTAGACTAACTGAACGCTTTGGCAAAGTGAGAGGATTACTCTGGTTCTTTAGTCACTTTTCCTTATCAATTAGGCTATGGAATATATTTCTGTGTTAGGACAAATAAACAACTTGATTTGGTATGGGTTCCTGGAATTGTTGGAGCAGATGGAGATTCTTGAACAGGTGTGTCCACCACAGGAAAGTAGTCCTCTTCATGAGGATCAGGCCCCTCTGTTTCTTTCTCTACCTTTCGTTGACTTTGAAGGTGCACACTTGTTCCGCCTGATTTCAGCTTGTGATGTTCTGATCACTAGCAATTGTGGTACATACTGCCAGACTGTTGATTCTCTGCTGGATTGGCCTGAAACTCAAACAGCTTCACCACACTTGAGCAGTGTCAAAGATTTTGCTCTGTGTCTGAGATCATGCATGCTCTTCATTTTCTCACGCTGTGTTGCCTCCAAATGGATAACTTTGCCTAGTGAGGTTGGAGAATGGATGGAAGTACAGGCAAGCATGTTCTCAGTCTCCGTCCATTGATAGTTTTGGGGGACTATAGCCATTTGCAAGAGGTGTGGAGCGATAAGTTAGTAGTGCTTTGTAGGGGCCTTTTGCCTTCGGTAGGAGACTCTTGAGAGTTGAATTGTAGACAGTTGTCTGACCACGTGTCTCTGGTATTCCGAGGCAAGCAAGTAGAGCTCATCAGTGGTAGATAACTGTCGCAGAGGGTGTATAGGGTAGTATAGGGCAGCTTGGACACTTCAACGTTACATGATTAGTAATCCACAGTGAGAAGATATCTGTCTCTTTTTAGCTTGAAAATGTCTGTGCCTTCAATTTGCCATGGGAAGTTTGGGAATTCTTTGGGGCTGAGAGTTTGGCATGATTTTAGTGTAGTCTTCTGAGCGCTTTACAATCCATAATCTCCTGACTGTCGTGCTCCGACCAGGCTACCACAGGGATTGCCCTGCTCTTAGGCATTATTTTTCAATGCCTTGATGGATTTGACTGATGATTCTGGCATGCAAGGAGTCAGGAAAGAGGAGTCTGGAGCCCTTTAGCAGCAAACCATTAAGAAAAGTGAGGGTCACTCTTTCAAGCCAGTAAACTCTGAGTTTGTGAGCTCCTTTTGCAACAGCTGGCCATCCGTGCTGATGGTAATACATGACCATATTGCAGATTTGGTCCTATTTCAACTCAGTGTGAAGTTCATCCAGTCCACTCTGTGATGCAGGAAAGCTTTCACGTACCTGAGCGAAGTAGATGTTGGTATCTTCCATGAAGGCGGTGTCAGGTCCTGTCCACCATTGCAGGGCATCGTCGAGAGAGTATCCGGTGTTGTGAAAGATTTGCTGGGGACATGTTCAATGTCACAACAATATCGCTTAAGCCACATTCTTAATCTGAGGTAAATCATCCAAGAGTTTCAAGCTGAGTAGTCTGACAAGTGGCTTGTGGTCTGCTTCAAGTAGGAACTTAGTGCTTATCAAGTAGTAGCTGAAGTGTTCACACACCGAAATGAGAGCCAGAGCCTCCTTTTTGATTTGGGTGTAACACTGTTCAATGGAAGTCAGTGCTCTTGATGCCAATGACCCTGGTTTTCATACACCACTGCAGTTTTGCATGAACACTTCCACTAGGTCGAAAGAAGGGGCATCTGGTGAGACCTTGATTGCTTTGTTCGGATCAAAGAACACCAATGATGGCAGAGAGATAAGCTCTGCTTTAAGTGATGAGAATGACTTCTCCATGGGTGCGTCCAAATGTTTCTCTGAGAGAAGTCTCATAGTGCCTTTGTTTTCTCTGCCAAATGTGGAATGAACATTCCCAGCTGGTTTACCATGCCAAGGAAACCACAACTCACTGATACATTCGTATGTTGTTTCATGTTCTGAACTCCTGCCAGTTTATCTGAATCTGGTTGCACTCCCACTGAGGACAGTTGGTGGTCTAGGAACCTCACCTCTGACTTTGTAAATTTGCATTTCTTTTGTTCAGGACAATTGCAGCCTGTTTCAGTTTCTTCAAAGCAGCTTCTGCTCTTGAGTCATGTTCCTTAGTTGAGTTGCTGAAGATGAATTTATCATCCATGTGGCAGACTACTCCTTCCAGTCCCTTCTCTTCATATGAAAGAGTTCAAAGGCTTATGAGATGCCAAAAGGGAGTCTCTTGGAGGCATTGTGTCCATATGGTGTGATAAAGATTGTGAGTTTCTGGGACTCAGGAGCTAAATGGATCTGCCTGAACCCTGAATGTGCATCTAGTTTGGTGAAGAACTTTGATCCACCCAGCATACTCAATGTGTGCTTGGCAGAGGGTGGAATAAACTTCTCCTGCCTCACTGCATTATTCATTTTTGTCAGATCAACTCAGATCCTTACAGTGCAACCTAGCTTGGTGACAGGAACAATGCCTGTACACCGGGCACAAGGTCCATTCTCTCTAGTTATGACATCAAGCACCTCCATTCTCTCAAGTTCAGCTTTGACCTTGTTTATCAATGGGAGTGGTAAACCCCTTGCTGTTGTCAGACTCTCCTGGCCTCATCGGGACTAACCGAAAGGAAAGATAGTAAGAGATTTGAAAGTAGTGGGGGGAGGGGGAAATGCAAAATTCCCCCTCTGAGGAACTGAGGAAGGGTCTCGGCCCGAAATGTCGACAGTGCTTCTCCCTATAGATGCTGCCTGGCCTGCTGTATTCCACCTGCATTTTGTGTGTGTTCTTGTTCCCATTTAAATGCTTCTCATTTTTACAGACAGAAGTAGTAAATTTCCTTTGCACACTGAGCTAATGCTTCCTTGTCCCCATGAGCAGCTTCTTTGTTGGGTTTTAACAGAGTCCATAGAATTGTGGCAAAGAACAACAAGCTCCTGGACCATATACGGATTACAGAGGAGAAGGTGTTTGCTGTCTTGAGGCAAATGAAGGTGGATAAATCCTTAGGGTTTGACAAGGTGCTCCCTTGGACCCTGTGGGAGGCTAGTGCCATAATTACAGGGCCCAAGCAGAGATATTTAAAATATCCTTATCCATGGGTGAGGTGCCGGAGGATTGGAGGATAGTTAATGCTGTTCCATTGTTTAAAAAGCGATCTAAGAATAAACCAAGAAATTGTAGACAGGTGAGCCTGATGACAGTAGTGGGAAGTTATTTGAAGGTATTCTATGGGACTGGATATACAGTAATGTGCAAAAGTCTTAGCCACATATGATGTGTATAGCTAGGGTGCATAAGACATTTGCATGAACTGTAGTAATTTTATGATTTACTCAGTACAGCTGCTGCAGAAGAAAAATGAAAGTTTCTGACATATGTGTATGATGATAAACTCGATTCTTATTCGTGTTTCTATTGTGGACTGAGACTGGGGAAAAAAGCCAAGGGAGAGGAATAGAGGTTGGGCTAAGGGGAAGAGAGAGGGGAGGAGATGAGAAGCATGGGAGAAACATTCTGTAATGATCAATAAACCAGGTGGTTGGAATCAAATAACCTTTCCTGATATCTTAGGGATTGGCCTGTCGAACCTTTGAAACTTTATTTGGTTTTGAGAAGAAATGGGGCTCATTTGCTCATTATTATCATTTCAGTTAAGTGTTAGATTTACTCCACGATCTAAATGTAAATTTTTTTTGATATATCTTTTCTTCTTGGTGGTTTGATGTTTATTATTAGAAGCTTTCTGTATGACTCATGGCTCCGGGGTTGTACCTCCAATGGGTTTCTTTCTTTTTCCTCACTTTTCTTGCCTAGTAAGGATTTTTTTTATTCACAAAAAATTTCAATCCTTAAGATAATTTCTTCTTTTATAAGACACTGTAAGTGTTGTTACTTCAATGTACTTGTGCTATTTTTGAATAATAATAATAAAAAGATTTGAAAAGATAATAAAAAGAGAGATGGGACTTGAAGGTTCAGTCGCATGACATTCAAAATCAGGTAGTAAATTGGATTAGACATTGGTTTCACAGGAAAAGTCAGTGACTGGTAGTAGATGGTTGCCTCTTTGACTGGTGGCCTGTGACTAGTGGAGTGCCCATGTAGTTCAGCATGGCCAAAGGGCCTGTTTCTGTGCTGTAGTGTTCTATGACTCTATGACATTGATAAGATGTAGAGTTGGGCTGAGAAGTGGCAGATGGAGTTCAATGCAGAAAAGGGTAAAGTGATGGACTTTGGTAAATTGAACTTGTAGCCACAGTACAGTATGAATAGCAGCATTCTCAGCAGTGGGAAAGAACAGTAGAATCCAGGGGTCTAAATCCATAGATCCCACAAAGTTGCCATGCAAATAGGATCAGGTGATTAAGAAGGCTCATGATGTGTTGGCCTTCATTAGTCAGGGGACTGAGTTCAAAAGCCACAGGGTAATGTTGCAGCTGTATAAAGCTCTATTTAGACCACACTTGGAATATATTGTGTTCGGTCTTGTTGGATTGTTGTAGGAAGAACGTGGAAGCTTGAGAAAAAGTGCAGAAGAAATTTACCAAGATGTCTGAATTAGATGGCACATCTTATGTGGATGTTGAGTGAGCTATGGTTTTTTTCTTTGGAACAAAGGAGGACAAGAGGTGATTGGTAGAGGTGTACAAAATGATAAGAGGCACAGACAAAGTGGACAGCCAGCATCCTTTTTCCCAGGAATGGCTAGTGTGAGAGTGCATAACTTTAAGATGATTGGAAGAAAGTACAGGGGAGATGTCAGATGTATGTTTTTTACTTTTCTGGGTGTGTGGAACACGCTGCCTGGGATAGTGGTAGAGGCAGATACATTCGAGACACTTAAGGACTCAGGCACATGGATGAAAGCAAAATGGAGGGCTACGTGGGAGGTAAGGGTTAGGTTTATCTTAGAGTAGGTTAAAAGATTGGCACAACATCGTGGGCCAAAGAACCTGTACTATTTTGCAGATTTGATTTAGGTTCTATGTTCTAAAACCCCAGTGATAGCTATACTAAGAATATGATAGAGGGCAGATGATATCTAGAATTGATTACTGGAATCTATTGATTGCATCTTAGAGAAAGATCCATGATACAACAGTACATCTTCCAATATGTGCGTTTCTTTGTATACATGAAAATAAGTGGTGAAGGAATTCTTTTGAAGAAACTAGATCATCATTTTTGTATTTCCGAGTTGCTTCTCATTGGGTCAATTCATTTCGCCTTTGGGCAATGCGTGTATAAATAAGATGCAACAAGAGAGAAATGTGCAGTGGGTGACTCAACCAATCAGATATCCTTCGGAAAGCAAAAGCAAAATGCTCACCTTTTACTTGATCTTGTTCAGCAGCAGCATTGCAGCACTTGAGGCGTGTCCTGAGATGCTACTGAAGGAAATTCATAACTATGTGTATAAACTGAAACCTCTAAATGTAAGTTTGATTTAATGCTTGTTATAAAGTTATAACGGTAGAGGTTGAGGGGAGATCTGTTAGAAGTTTATAAGATGATGAGAAGAATGCATAGAATAGGTAACCAATAACTTTTATCCAGTGGATTTAAGGTTTGAAGGGATAAGTTCTAAGGAGATGTGTGGGGCAAGGTTTATTACATAGAGTAATGAGTGACTCCTCTAAGAGGTCTACTAACTTGTCATAGGGTTTGTGGGCTTTGTACCTCAATGTCCCAGTGAGCTACTTTGGCTGGGGACTGGGCTTTATGCTTTGGCTCTTGTGTAGGTTTACCCATGCCAAACAGGTCAAAGAGTAAGAAGATGGACTAAGAGCAGTTCACCAGTTCTCCAGGTTCAGGAGTTCAGCTCGGTATTATCAACCTTGACTGGTAAAACAAAATTGCTACCGGAACAGCAATGAAGACTCCTTCTACATCTGAGGGCGATTGTATTCCTGCGTCTCCACCTGGGACTTGCTGACTGATAATAGTGAAAACAGAGCTACTGACGGGATGAAGGAAGCGCTGGACATTGCCAGAGATGCTGCCCAGGACACCAACGGTATAATGGGCAGAAAGTCCCATAACTGAGTGGGTAACAGGAATGTGATGCCTGGAGTGTTGGTGGTGAGTGAGGCATTTAAGAGGCTCTTTGGTGGGCATATGAAATGTGTAGGAAATGGAAGTAAATGCACATTGCTTAGGATTTACTTAGTTGGCCATTTGATTGCTTATTTATTTTATTCGATTAGATGGTGGAATTGCCTGCTACTCTGCCATTTTGTTCTTTGCTCTATGATATGCAACTATAACATTACATTGCTGAAATATGTGATGTATAAACTTTGTATAATGTTGAATCAACTTCTTAGGTCACAATATTTCTATCTTATTTGTAGTACATATGCATGTATATTTATTATGTTTGGAAGAAATGAGAGTCCATATCCATGTACATAAAATTAACACACACACACACACACACACACACACACACACACACACACACACACACACATAAAGTTGCGACGAATATGGATGTGCAGAATTTAAAGAGCTTCGTACATTTCACTAATTCTCATTTTATTTTATATATAGTATTTGGGAACTCTGAAAACTCCACTTTCTGTTGGGGTATGTATTTTTATTCTTCTCCGCATACTAAATTCTAGGTGTAGTTCAAAATATTTCCAGAAATCTTCAATGCAATTAGACACAATGGTCTGAACTGATCTTTCCTGAGTTATTGCCAAATATGGTGAATTATATAATTGTGGTAAAGAGCCTGATTTCAAAATCATGGCTCCTGAAAACCGGATCCTCGGCCCTGTTGTATCACGTCTTCTTGGCACGCTGAAGGTCCCCAGTTTGATCCTGGGCAGGAATATGCTGTAAACACAAGCAGCAGCTGACACTAACACAGGATAAAAGCAAAGGCACCATTGAGTGAAGGCTATGATTTTTGGCAGACACAGTAGCAATGTGTTTAGCATGATGTTATTAGAGCTCAAGATGTTGGAGTCTGGTGTTTGACTCTGATGCCATCTGTAAGGAGTTTGTACATTCTCGCCCGACCACTTGTGTTTCCTCTGGATGCTCCAGATTCCTCCCAGTTTCCCAAGAAGCACCAGTTAGTAAGTCAATTGGCCATTATAAACTGCTCTGTGATTAGGCCTGGTGGGTTGCTGGGAGCCACAGCTTGTTGACCAGAAGGGCCTGTTCCAAGCTCTACCTTAGAATAAAATAAAATGAAATAAGAATGAAAAAGGTCTCTTTTGAAAATCTTTGGGCATGGCATTCTGACCTTTGTTCATTTGAACTCACAGTTCCATTCGCTTTGCAGCCTGCATGTGAGTTTCATTTTTCCTGGCTGAGTAGAACTTCTGAGTCAAAGTGGCCATTTTCTAATCACTTACCCTATCTTACTTTCTGCTCAGGACCTCCATTTTGTAATAAACCTCCAGCCCCAACCTCCCAACAGTTGGGATTTCCTTGAGCTTTGCTCTTGACATGGGGTTAATCAGTACATGACCTTGTGGAGAAAACATCCTTGAAGTGCAATGGATTCCACAACTCCATCACCACTGGAGAGACTCAAGTTCCAGTTTCGAGTTTGTCACAGACTTTCCATTCTGAGGCATTCAGTGCCAGTGTAGCATTGGATAACAGACCACAATCAGCTCCCAAGCCACGTTACTCCTAATAGAGAATGAAAAAAAATACCTACATCAACTAAAGGTCAATTTAAACGTAACATTTTATTGCATTATTGTTTAACTTCTAATGAATTATCTGATCTATGTAATACAAAGTATTTACTGTTCTTTTCTAATTTTAGGACATAAATTGTATACAAAATATGATTAAACTGTATACTAATGGTTTCGAAATACTGAGCAAAGAGAGCAAAACTCAGCTGGAAACAGTGGATGCGATATTCACTCTTCTTCACAAACTGAAGGATAAATATGAGGTATATATATGAAACTTTGTAGCTTATCCGACTTCACTTTGAATGAAGTTGCTCATTCACTTAAGTAGTTCATTGTTCTGTAAAATGTTTCAGCACAGCTTGAACTTGAGAAAGTTGTACAAATAATTCCTTTGCTTATGACTATGATTACAACAAAATGACCAAAATTAAAACACATGAAATAACCTCTAGTCAATGTTCACATTGAGTTTCTATTGGCACATTAGCAAAAAGTGCCAGGTGAGTGGTCTCAAATGATCCCCCGGGTGGACTTGGACACTAGTTGTGATTTGCCTTTATGCAGAATTTCCAGTCTTCATTCATCTCAACATTTCAGTTCTCTCTAATGGGGTGGATCTTCAATGAGTTGTCCACAAATTGTTAATGCATGAAGAATGTTTCGTAGAGCAACATTGGGGAATATTCCTAACATGCTGAAGCGCAGCATGAGTTGGAGGCTTTTTTTGAGAGGAGAGGAGGCAAGAGGGAATAATGATCCTTGCCCATTGAAGTAAACAGGTTCTGGCACAATCAAAATACAAAAAACGAGAAGTGAGATTTGAGAAATCTGAAATAGAGCATAGAGCACAGAACACAGAACATCACAGCACAGTATACCAACTTTACATCATCTACTCCATTGAAATGCTATAATATGAAATTTTATATTATAATTCTATAATATTATAACATATTAGAAATGTACAAACCAAATTGTGACTTCATAGAGTATTGAACAGTACAGCACAATACAGGCCCTTCAGCCCACGATATGCCAAACTTTTAACCTTCTCTACTATCAATTTAACACTTCACTCCTACATAGACCTCCATTTTTCTAGCATCCATGTGCCTTAGAATTCCTTAAATGCTCCTATTGGATCTAACTCTACCATCACCCATGGCAGGGTGTTCCATACACCTATCACTCTCTGTAAATAAAACTACATCTGACAAACCTGTATACTTTTCTCCAATCACTGTAAAATTATGTCCTCTTGTATTAGCTATTTCTTTCATGGGAAAAAGTATTTGAATGTCCACTTGACCTACACCTCTTTTAAGAAATAAAAGTTATCTCAAGAGCCTGCACTTGTTAGGTCACTTTGGTGGAGATGAAGCTAACATTTCTGGTTATCAGAAATTGACCATATCACTTTCTGAATTCATTTTTAGGTCACAAATTGTAGAAAACTTGAGAAGATTCATTCTAATGTAACATCTTTCATAAAGAACTTTAAGCTCTTTATAGCTTCGCAAAGGGCTACCAAGTGCCATAAGAAGAAACAAAGATAGAGGCTTTGGAGAAATTGCAGTATCACCAAGCATCTGCTAATGGACCATGCTTAAACACATCAAGAAGCTTCTGGCAAATTGAAACCAATATTATTACATTAA
This sequence comes from Hypanus sabinus, assembly GCF_030144855.1. Lineage (NCBI taxonomy): Eukaryota > Metazoa > Chordata > Chondrichthyes > Myliobatiformes > Dasyatidae > Hypanus > Hypanus sabinus. Next base: position 67,311,720 of record NC_082720.1, on the reverse strand, counting down.
GTTTTACAAGCTGTATGCAAACTTTTAAAATTTTAGAAGAATCAAATGTTCCTGTTTTTCTAATCACTTACATGAATTATATATGATTCATTATTTGAATATATTATTGTAATGGATCTATGTTATTTAAGGAATTCGATGGTTGATTATAAACAATGTTTTATTTTTGTCTACCACAAATGTGCTCTAAACTGAATGGCTCTAGAGTTGTTCAGATATGAGAGATGAAAACGTGCTAAAGGTACATAGGGAATCTGAAGGCTCTGGACATATAAATTTCAACAGGTTAAAAAAAAGCAGACTGCAATATTTGATCCTGTGAAATTCTTTTCAACAATGAGTCCATTTGAATAGATATTTTGGATATTAAAAAAATCAAAGGTAATGGGGCTCCGACAGAAAAAAATTGTCTCACAGTTAAAAATTTGATTTCATTGCATGGCACAGTAGCTAAATGTTTTGATTTGAGCAAGCTATCACTATTTCTATTTCTTGAGTTTGAAGGACAAATAATGGCTAATAGAAAGCTTATTAATTGATTGAAAATTCTTGGAAGCTTTTGGGTTGTTCAAAAAATTTCTGCTTCTCAACTGTGTTCTTTCCTAGGTGTAAGATTTTTCATTGGGGTGGTGTGTTATATTGAATTTTCTTTTTTTGGTGCTCTTTATATTGCTATGCTAACCATCTGTATTCTCCATTCTTTGTATTTTGCATACTCATCATTGTATAGTTTTCACACGCAGAATTATGCAGTGTCATCTTGGAGTTTGCAGGGACATAATAATGTCACTGTCAAAGCTTTTCAGGTGATGATGCTGGTGCCTTGCCAGCCCTGTGTAATCCGCACACATTAATTTCTTTTCATTAGAAGTATGTTGAAAGCTGAGTTTAATTTCAAAAGAAGATAAGTCTGAGTTGAATTTAGAGATGCAAAGTTTTCCAATGTTGAAGTGAAACTAAATGTTAATGTTTCTGGAAATGATTCCAGACAAAACTTTGTCACGTTCAGAGAAAAGTGGTGGTAAGATAATAATTGTTGTGAAATAGAGGTTGTGGTAGTCAAATTTTACTGAAGTTAGTTGGATGGAAAGTAAGAAATGCTTAAATTGAGGCAATTAAACAAATGGAATTTATATTACTGAATAATGATTTTAACATCTATTATGATATTTATATATTTACATCATATTTAATTATTGCAAATTATTTTACACTGTTCTGCTGTTATTCCTTCCTATTTATTGTAATACAATAATAAATACTTTCTTACCATAATCAATTGTGTAGAAGATCAGACTCATTAACAATGGCTTTGTTGATCAATTAGAATGTGATCATTACTGCTACTTAGGCTTTACGCAATAAGGTGCAAACTTATAGAGCCTTTGAATCACAGACACTACCACACAGGAACAGGCCCATCAGCCCATCTAGTTCATGCCAAGCCATCAATCTGCCTAGACCCATTAGACTGCACCTGAACCACAGCCCTCCATACCCCTTCCATCCATGTACCTATCTAAATTTCTCTTAAATGTTGAAATCAACTCCGTATCCACCAATTGCACTGGCAACTCCATCCACACTCTCACCACCCTCTGAATGAAGAAGTTCACGCTCATCTTCCCCTTAAACATTTCACCTTTCACCCTTAACCCATGACCTCATGTGTTTATGACCTCTGTTAAAAGTTTGAATTGTTCCTGTTAGAAATACATTGATCTACTCATTGGGATAATCAAACGTCAGTGTCTGCATAATCCTAAAGAACATGCTCAGGGAAAAGAAGTTTGTCTATGGGTTTTATGTGCTTTGTTATACCGCCTCTGCACAATCAATTCCATTGAAATTTTATAATATTATCAACAGTTAGACAGTTGAAATGTACGCACCCATAAAGATTCAGTTGGTAAAGTGTGGCATTTAGAATCAGAATCGGGTTTACAATCATTGGCTTATGTTGTGGAATTTGTTAACTTTGTGGCAGCAGTACAATGCAATACATGACAAATATAAAGAAGAAAAACTATATTACATTATATATATATAATATTAAGGGATACTTAGCAAAGCAAAGGATCCAAGGAGGCCATGCTTTGTGGATCCAGAATTGCTTGCCCACAGAAGGCAAAGGATGGTTGGAGATGGTTCGTATTCTGCTTGGAGTTCGGTGACCAGTGGTGTTCCGAAGGGATCTGTTCTGGAACCCTCCTCTTTGTGATTTTTATAAATGACTTAGAAGAGGAAGTAGAAGGATGGGTTAGTAAGTCTGACGCTGACACAAAAGTTGGGGGTGTTGTGGATAGTCTGGAAGGCTGTCAGAGGTTACAGCAGGACATTGATAGGGTACAAAACCGGGTTGAGAAGTGGTAAATGGCGTTCAACCCAGATAAGTGTAGTCATTCATTTTGGTAGGTCAAAACTGTAGACAGAATTTAATATCAATGGGAAGACTCTTAGCAGTGCAGAGGATCAGTGAGATCTTGGCGCGTGAGTGTATAGGACACTCAAAGCTGCTGCACAGATTGACAGTGTTGTTAAGAAGGCATATGGTGTGTTGGCCTTCATCAACTGTGGGATTGAGTTCAAGAGCCATGAAGTAATGTTAAAGCTGTAGAAAACCTTAGTTAGACCCCATTTGGAGTACTGTGTTCATTTCTGGTCACCTTACTACAGGAAAGATGTGGGTACTATAGAGCGAGTGCAGAGGGGATTTGCAAAGGATTTTACCTGGATTGGAAATGTTGCATTATGAAAATAGGTTGAGTGAACTTGGCCTTTTCTGCTTGGAGTGACAGAGGATGAGAGGTGACCTGAGGGAGGTGTATAAGATGATGAAAGGCATTGATCATGTGGATAGCCAGAAGCTTTTTCCCAGGGATAAAATGGCTAACATGATAGGGCACGGTTTTAAGGTGCTTGGAAGTAGGTACAAGGAGGATGTTGGAGTTAAGTTTTTCGCTCAGAGGGTGGATGCTGGCGATGATGGTGGAGGCGGATACAATAGGGTCTTTTAAGAGACTCTTAGGTCAGCATGTGGAGCTTAGAAAAATAGGAGGCTATGTGGTATGGAAACTCTAGGCAGTTTCTAAAGTAGGTTACATGGTCGGCACAGCATTGTGGGCTGAAGGGCCTGTAATGTTCTGTAAATTTCTGTTTTATGTTCCATACATATTAAATAGTTAAAATTAGTAGTGCAAAAACAAAATAAAAATGTGGTGAGGTTGTGTTCATGGGATCAATGTCCATTTAGAAATTGGATGGCAGAGGAGAAGGAATGGTTCCTGAATCACTGAATGTGGTAACATCATTACAACTCAGGGCATTGGAGTTCGGTGTTCAATTCAAATGTCACCTGTAATCCTCCCCATGAACTGCAAAGGTTTCCTCCAGATGCCCTGGTTTCCTCCCACAGTCCAAAGATGTATGGGTTAGTAGGTTAATTGGTCATTATGAATTATCCTGTGACTAGGCTGGGTTTCAATATGTTGGGTTGATGGGCAGTGCAGCTCGTTGGACCAGAAGGGATTTTTCCGTGCAGTGTCACTGAATAAATACATAACATAAAACGTAGACATTCTCCTAGTGAAGTGATGAGTCCTGATGAAGGGGCTCAGCCTGAAATGCTGACAGCTTTTTCCTCTCTTTAACTGCTGCCTGTCTTGCTGCATTCCACTAGCATTTTGCATGTGTTATAAAGAATATTACAGCACTATAATGCCCTTCTGCCCACAATGTTGTGCCAATCTTTTAACCTGCTCTAAAGTCAATCTAACCCTTCCCTCCTTTGTACCTCTTCATTTTCCCGTCATGCATATGCCTATATAACCAGTTGGTGGTCAAGTTTCATCAGCACCAGACTTTGAGATGATTGGACCAGTGTTCAAATCCAGTCGGCTCCATACATGCTGGGTTGAGTATTGAGCTGGCATCTTGGCCTTGTAAAAAACAGTCAAAATCTATATGAAGTGCTTCCTGACAGGCACTAAAAGGAACAACAATATGCTTAAATAAGAGGTTTTTTAATGCCCTTAATGTTTCAGCCTATACCACCATCCCTGGCAGTAAATTCCACACATCTACCACTACCACAATATTACACTACCACATCTACCACAATATTAACAATAAATATAAATACTAAACATTTATCTCAATGACTCTTTGAACCACGATCTACGAAGCACTTGCACTGAGAATTACTAAAACCAATTAGATTGCTTTCCATTCAATCAAAAAGCCACTAAGCTGAAATAATGGACACATTTTTATTTCCAAAGGTGCTACCTGACTGGATGAATATCCAATATTTTCTATTTTTATGTCAGATTTTAAATATATACTTTTTTTTGCTTTTAAATGGAGACCAAGAATATGACTAGCAGTGAGTGTAAACACAAGAGATTCTGCAGCTGCTGGAAATACAGTGAAGTAGTGAATATAGTTGACGCAATAGCCACAGCTCTACACATCTGGAGAAGAAGGTTGCTTATGTGAAAATGCTGTTCTTAGTCTACAGTTCAGCATTCAATACCATAATTCCCTCCAGGCTCGACAAGAAGCTCAGAGAACTTGGCCTTCACCCTGCCTTATGTAACTTCTCAAAAGAAGTTTTTGAGGATGTTACTAAACACATTGATGAAGGTAGAGCCGTAGATGTAGTGTATATGGATTTCAGCAAGGCATTTGATAAGGTACCCCATACAAGGCTTATTGAGAAAGTAAGGAGGCATGGGATCCAAGGGGACGTTGCCTTGTGGATCCAGAATTGGCTTGCCCACAGATGGCAAAGATTGGCTATAGACAGGTCATATTCTTCATGGAGGTCGGTGACCAGTGGTGTGCCTCAGGAATCTGTTCTGGGACCCCTTCTATTTGTGATGTTTATAATTGACCTGAATGAGGAAGTGGAGGGATGGGTTAGTAAATATGTTGCTGACATAAAGGTTGGGGGTGTTGTGGATAGTGTGGAGGGCTGTCAAAGGTTACAACGGGACATCAATAGGATGCAAGATTGGGTTGAGAAGTGGCAAATGGTGTGCAACCCAGATAAGTGTGAGGTGGTTTATTTTGATAGGTCAAATATGATGGCAGAATTTGGTATTAATGCTAAGACTCTTGGCAGTATGGAATATCAGAGGGATCTTGGGGTCCGATTCCACAGGACACTCAAAGCTGCTGCACAGGTTGAGTCTGTGGTTAAGAAGGCATACGGTGTATTGGCCTTCATCAAACATGGGATTGAGTTCAAGAGCTGAGAAGTAATGTTACAGCTATTTATGACCCTGATCAGAACCCACTTGGAGTACCGTGCTCAGTTGTGGTCAGCTCACTGCAGGAAGGATGTGGAAACTATAAAGAGGGTGCAGAGGTGATTTACAAGAATGTTGCCTGGATTGGGGAGCATGCCTTATGAAAACAGATTGAGTGAACTCGGCCTTTTCTCCTTAGGGTGACGGAGGCTGAGAGGTGATCTGATAGATGTGTATAAGATGGTGAGAGGCATTGATTGTGTGGATAGTCAGAGGCTTTTTCCTAAGGCTGAAATGGCTAACATGAGGGGACACATTTTTAAGGTGCTTGGAAGTAGGTACAGAGGAGATATCAGAGGTAAGTTTTTTATGCAGAGAGTGGTGAAGTGCATGGAATGGGCTGCTGGTGACAGTGGTGGAGGTGGATACAATAGGGTCTTTTAAAAGACTCTTGGATAGGTACATGGAACTTAGAAAAATAGAGAGCTATGGGTAACCCGAGGTAATTTCTAAAGTAAGTACACATTTTAGTACGGCATTGTGGGCCGAAGAGCCTGTATTGTGCTGTAGGTTTTCTATGTTTCTATGATTAACTGGATCCTGGTCTTCCTGTCAGATTGCCAGCAGGTGATAAGAGTGGGCTCCCTCACCTCTGCCCCTCTGACCCTCAACACAGATGCCCCTCAGAGCTGTGTACTAGGCCCCCCCTTTACTCTCTATACCTATGACTGTGTCACCACCCACAGCTCCAATCCACTAATTAAATTTGCTGATGACACTACACTGATTGGCTAATCTCAAATAATAATGAGGCAGCCTACAGAGAAAAAGTCATCACTCTGACACAGTGGTGTCAAGAAAACAACCTCTCCCTGGACTACAGGAGGAATGGAGACAGGCTAGCCCCTAGTTCACCAGTCAATGAAAGTGAATGAGCAAGTGCAACAGGCAGTGAAGAGGGCAAATGGAATGTTGGCCTTTGTTACAAGGGGAATTGAATACAAGAGCAAGGATGTCCTTTTGCATTTGTACAGGGCCCTGGTGAGACCACTCCTGGAATATTGTGTACAGTTTTGGTCTCCAGGTTTAAGGAAGGACATTCTGGCAGTTGAGGAAGTGCAGCGTAGATTCACTAGGTTGATTCCTGGGATGGCAGGGCTGTCTTACGCAGAGAGATTGGAGAGATTGGGCTTGTACACGCTGGAATTGAGGAGATTGAGAGGGGATCTGATTGAAACGTTTATGATAATTAAAGGATTTGATAGGATTGAGCAGGAAATATGTTCCAGATGTTGGAAGAGTCCAGTACCAGAGGGCATGGATTGAGAATAAGAGGTCAGTTATTTAAAACAGAGTTGAGGAAGAGCTTCTTCTCCCAGAGAGTTGTGCAGGTGTGGAATGCACTGCCTCGGAAAATGGTGGAGGCCAATTCTCTGGATGCTTTCAAGAAGGAGCTAGATAGATATCTGATGGATAGGGGAATCAAGGGATATGGGGACAAGGCAGGGACTGGGTATTGATAGTGAATGATCAGCCATGATCTCAGAATGGCGGTGCAGACTCAAGGGGCCGAATGGTCTACTTCTGCACCTATTGTCTATTGTCTATTGTCTATTGTCAATGGATCTGGGGTTGAGAGGGTGAACAGCTTTAAATTCTTTGGCATAAACATCACCAAGTTTCTCATGTGGTCTGTACATACTGGCTGTGTGGTGAAAAAGGCACAACAGCGCCTCTTTCACCTCAGACGGTTGAAGAAGTTCGGTGTAGGACCCCAAATCATAAGAACTTTCTACAGCAGCACAATTGAGATCATCTTGTCTGGCTGCATCTCTGCCTGGTATGGGAACTGTTCTTCCCTCAATTGTGGAACTCTGCCGAGAGAGGTGCGGACAGCCCAGCGCATCAGCAGATGTGAACTTTGCACTATTCAGGACATTTACAAAGACTGGTGTGCAAAAAGGGCCTGAAGCATTATTGGGGACCCGAGTCACCCCAACCACAAACTGTTCCAGCTGCTACCATCTGGGAAACAGTATAATAGCATAAAAGCCAAGATCAACAGGTTCCAGGACAGCTTCTTCCACCAGGCCATCAGACTGATGAACTCATGCTGACACAATAGTATTTATATGTTATATTGACTCTCCTGTTGTAAATACCAATTATTATAAATTACTATAAATTGCATATAGGACATTTAGATAGAGACATAATGAGGATTTTTACTCATGGATACGAAGGATGTAAGTAATAAAGTCAATTCAATTCAATTTTCTATTTAGGACAGCACATAAAGAAACAACAAAAGTATATACATTCTGTACCTAATAAAGTGGCCACTGAGTATATGTTCATGGTCTTCTGCTGCTGTAGCCCATTCACTTCAAGGTTTGATGTTTTGTGTGTTTAGAGATGCTCTTCTGCACACCACTGTTGTAACGTGTGGTTATTTGACTTACTGTCACTTTGCCATCAACTTGAAACAGTCTGACTATTCTCCTCTGACTTCTGTCATTAATAAGGTGTTTTTGACCATAAAACTGCTGCTCACTGGATATTTTTTTAGATGTTGCACCTTTCTCTGTAAACTCTAGAGACTTTTGTGCGTGGCAATCGCACACATGCAGTTTCTGAGATACTCAAACCACCCCATCTGGCACAGTCCAATTCACCTTAGTTCATATTTCTTCCCCATTCTGTTGTTGTGCCTGCACTACAACTGAACCTCTTGACCATGGCTTTATGCTCTTATACATTGAGTTGCTGCCACGTGACAAATGGGATGAGGTATTTACATTAATGAGCAGGTGTACCTAATAAGGTAGCCACTGAGTACATCCCTACTCTCTCAGTCATTTGGGAATGGGAAATTTTGCATTCAGTAGCTGTTCATAACAGCAATTCAACAATGTTGGGCAAAGGCCTTGCTGGTTCAGGGTAAGGAAGAAAGGGAGAGAACAAAGAATTATGGAGCATAATGCTGAGTGACGACAGCACATACTGCTAGAGAAAGGCTTTTCTGAGCATTCACAGAGGTAACAGTGCTTGGTCAAGTCCATAACAGTGGAAGCTCCAGAAATCCTCAAGGGATGATGACAAAGAAAGCTGAAGCCTAGTTCACACTGCCACATATCTAACAAATGAGACCCAGCCATGAGACAACCAAAGAATGGGGTTTTCACAAACGCAGATTAGGCAGAGTTAATCTCAGAAATGATTATCACAAACTCATCTGTGCTGATTACTACGTGTATAATCAAAGATACATACAGTATGGAAATAGACCTGTATCTCTCTTATCTTTTCCTGTCCATAAATCTGATCAAATGTCTTTTAACCTTTGTAAATTTACCGGCCATTACCACTTCCTCTAGCAGACTCAAACTTAAAGCACGTAAGACTTCAATACTTGATTCTTATTATTTAATTTCTCTGAGTTTGAGATGAAATCTCAATAACAAAATTGGCCAAAGGATCAAAGACATACACTCAACAGAAAGTACACTGCAGATGCTGTGGTCGAAGCAACATGTACAACAAGCTGGAGGAACTCAGCAAGTCGGGCAGCAACCATGGAAACGAGTAGTCAACGTTTTAGGCTGAGACCCTTCGTCAGGACTACAGATGCTACACAAATTCACCACCCTTTAGCTAAGGAAATTTTTCTGCATTTCTATTTTAAATGGACTCAAGTCTTTCCCGAGGCTGTACCCTCTTGTCCAAGACTCTCCCACCATGTGAAACACCCTTTCCACATCTCCTCTGTCTAAGCCTTTCAACATTTGAAATGTTTCAATGAGATCCATCCCATCCTTCTAAATTCCAATGAATACAGACCAAGAGCCATCAAACATTCCTCATATGATAACCCTTTCATTCCTGGAATCCTCCTTGTGATCGTCCTCTGGACCATCTCCAATGCCAGCACATCTTTTCTAAGATGATGGGTCCAAACTGTTCACAATATTCAAGGTGAGGCCTCATCAGTGCCTTATAAAGCCTCAGCATCACATCCCTGAGTATTCTAGTCCTGTTGAAATGAATGCTAACACTGCATTTGCTTTCCTCACCACTGACTCAACCTTTAACGTGTTCTGTATAAGGACTCCCAAGTCCCTTTGCATCTCAGATTTTTGGATTTTCTCCCCATTTAGATAATAGTCTGCACATTTACAGTATATAATTATTTTTCATTCATTCTTTAAAGTTCAGCTATTGTCTATTGATTTCATTCCTCTGTTACTCAATCCATACTAAAGTGTTTTCAAACTTGTCTTTAGCATTTAGACTGTACTTAGTGGCCATTTTATTAGGCACACCTGTACACCTGCTCATTAATGCAAATATCTAATCAGCCCATTGTGTGGCAGCAACTTAATGCATAAAAGTATATTGACATGGTCAAGAGGTTCATTTGTTGTTCAGACAAAACATCAGAATGGAGAAGAAATGTGATCTACAGTGTGACTTTGACCGTGGAATGATTGGTGTTGTTGAATGGGGTGGTTTGAGTATCTCAAAAATTGCTGATCTCCTGTGATTTTTACACACAATAGTCTCTAAACAGTCATAGAGAATGGTGTGAAAAATAAGAAAAAATCTACTGAGAGGCAGTTCTGTGGGCAAAATTACCTTGTTAATGAGAGAGGTCAGAGGAGAATGGCCAGAATGGTTCAAGCTGACAGAAAGGCAACAGTAGGTCAAATACCACATGTTACAACAGTTTGTGCAGAAGAGAATCTCAGAACGAACCTTGAAGTGAATGGCATACAGCAACAGAAGGCCATGTACATACAAAAATGCACTCAGTGGCCAGTATATTACGTGCAGGAGATACCTAATAAAGTAGCCACAGAGTGTATATCACCACTCCCTGGGCTCCTTAGCCAGTGGAAGTTGTTTATTTGTCTTATCCATCAGTTCTCTAAGGATCTAAAATTCCTTTTAAATCATTCTGAAAAATAATTTTAGGGAACTTGTTTCACATTCTTGTAATTCCTCTTTATAATTTGGAGTAGCCGACAGTGAAGGAGGTGGTTAAAGGATGCAGTAGGATATAGATTGGGAGTTATATATTTCTCATTACAGGAGAAATGGCAAATGACATTTAATCTGGACAAGTGAGAAGTGTTTCACTTTAGGAGGCTAAAAGTAACAGGGAACTACTCAGTTAATGGTAGGACTCTTAACAAAATGCATCTCTGTACATCAAAGCTCCTAAGGTCCTCTTCATCTACTCTACATGTCTCACCAGAATTTGTATTCTCAAAGTGCATTACCCCACATTTGTCTGGTTCAGATTTTTCAGGCTGAAGAGGCTCCAAAAGGAATA